>NW_026870992.1:0-742940 GCF_033118175.1 Dama dama | reverse complement strand
CCTCTGAGCACAACCGGCCCTCTCCCACTGGAAGAACTCTCCGGCTGCCTCCAAAGGCCAGTTTGCCAACACTCCCGCCCGCTGTTCCCGCCAGGCACGCACAATGCTCCCAAGCCCGGGAGAAAAGCACTTCGGTGTGGTGCTCTCCTCGGGCCCTTGCCCCTGAGCCTGGGGGCCAGGCAGTTGGTCCACACTCCCAGACCAAGGCAGAACCACATGCACACGTCTGTTCCTGACCCCTGCACCGGCAGAGAGCTCGGGGGAGCCAGAGTCTGTCAGGCAGCTGCTGGGCTGGCCGCCTGTGTGGGAAGGGGCAGAGCCGACCTAGGGGCAAGTTGGGCCTCTTCCTCTCCCTGCTGCCCTGAGGCTGCTGGGCCAAAGAGGTCTTGGGCATCCAGCCCCTTGCTGGTCCCTTCCCTCTGACGAGGCCCTCTGAGCTCCAGCACCTTGCAGTGTGGAGACAGCCCCTGCCAGCAACCTCCTCTCCAATGAGGCCTCAACCGAGGCCTAGGCCCAGGGGAAAGGCACCAGCGGGGATGAGCCTGGGGAGGCGCCCGGGCATGTCTGGACCCAGTCCGCGCAGCCTGCCCCTTGGTGGGGCAGTACCCCCGGAGGCCAGGAAGGTCTGTGCAAGGCTGCCAGGGGCAGGGACAGCGCTGGGTCCTGCCCCAGGCCTGTGGGACGTCTGAGCACAACCGGCACTCTTCCGCTGGAAGACCTCCCCGTCTGCCCCGAAAGGCCGGTTTGCAAGCACTCCCGCCCGCTGTTCCCGCCAGGCATGCACAATGCTCCCAAGCCCGGTAGAAAAGCGCTTCGGGGTGGTGCTCTCTCCGGGCCCTTGCCCCTAAGCCTGGGGGCCAGGCAGGGGGAACACACTCCCAGGCCAAGACAGAACGACATGAACACGTCTGTTCCTGCCCCCTACACCGGCAGAGAGCTCGGGGAGCCAGAGTCTGTCAGGCAGCTGCTGGGCTGGCCGCCTGTGTGGGAAGGGGCAGAGCCGACCTAGGGGCAAGTTGGGCCTCTTGCTCTCCCTGCTGCCCTGAGGCTGCTGGGCCAAAGAGGTCTTGGGCATCCAGCCCCTTGCTGGTCCCTTCCCTCTGACGAGGCCCTCTGAGCTCCAGCACCTTGCAGTGTGGAGACAGCCCCTGCCAGCAACCTCTTCTCCAAGGAGGCCTCAACCGAGGCCTAGGCCCAGGGGAAAGGCACCAGCGGGGATGAGCCAGTGGAGGCGCACGGGCATGTCTGGACCCAGTCCCCGCAGCCTGCCCCTTGGTGGGGCAGTACCCCCGGAGGCCAGGAAGGTCTGGGCAAGGCTGTCCAGGGGCAGGGGCCCTGCTGGGTCCTGCCCCTGGCCTGTGGGGCCTCTGAGCACAACCGGCCCTCTCCCACTGGAAGACCTCCCCGGCTGCCTCCAAAGGCGGGTTTGCCAACACTCCCGCCCGCTGTTCCCGCCAGGCACGCACAATGCTCCCAAGCCCGGGAGAAAAGCGCTTCGGGGTGTTGCCCTCTCCGGGCCCTTGCCCCTGAGCCTGGGGTCCAGGCAGTGGGTCCACACTCCCAGACCAAGGCAGAACCACATGCACACGTCTGTTCCTGACCCCTGCACCGGCAGAGAGCTCGGGGGAGCCAGAGTCTGTCAGGCAGCTGCTGGGTTGGCTGCCTGTGTGGGAAGGGGCAGAGCCGACCTAGGGGCAAGTTGGGCCTCTTCCTCTCCCTGCTGCCCTGAGGCTGCTGGGCCAAAGACGTCTTGGGCATCCAGCCCCTTACTGGTCCCTTCCCTCTGACGAGGCCCTCTGAGCTCCAGCACCTTGCAGTGTGGAGACAGCCCCTGCCAGCAACCTCCTCTCCAAGGAGGCCTCAACCGAGGCCTAGGCCCAGGGGAAAGGCACCAGCGGGGATGAGCCAGTGGAGGCGCAAGGGCATGTCTGGACCCAGTCCCCGCAGCCTGCCCCTTGGTGGGGCAGTACCCCCGGAGGCCAGGAAGGTCTGGGCAAGGCTGCGAGGGGCAGGGGCCCTGCTGGGTCGTGCCCCTGGCCTGTGGGGCGTCTGAGCACAACCGGCACTCTCCCGCTGGAAGACCTCCCCGTCTGCCTCCAAAGGCCGGTTTGCAAGCACTCCCGCCCTCTGTTCCCGCCAGGCAGGCACAATGCTCCCAAGCCCGGGAGAAAAGCGCTTCGGGGTGGTGCTCTCCTCGGGCCCTTGCCCCTGAGCCTGGGGGCCAGGCAGTTGGAACACACTCCCAGGCCAAGGCAGAACGACATGCACACGTCTGTTCCTGCCCCCTACACCGGCAGAGAGCTCGGGGGAGCCAGAGACTGCCAGGCTGCTGCTGGGCTGGCTGCCTGTGTGGGACGGGGCAGAGCCGACCTAGGGGCAAGTTGGGCCTCTTGCTCTCCCTGCTGCCCTGAGGCTGCTGGGTCAAAGAGGTCTTGGGCATCCAGCCCTTTGCTGGTCCCTTCCCTCTGACGAGGCCCTCTGAGCTCCAGCACCTTGCAGTGTGGAGACAGCCCCTGCCAGCAACCTCCTCTCCAAAGAGGCCTCAACCGAGGCCTACGCCCAGGGGAAAAGCACCAGCGGGGATGATCCTGGGGAGGCGCACGGACATGTCTGGACCCAGTCCCTGCAGCCTGCCCCTTGGTGGGGCAGTACCCCCGGAGGCCAGGAAGGTCTGGGCAAGGCTGGCCAGGGGCAGGGTCCCTGCTGGGTCCTGCCCCTGGCCTGTGAGGCCTCTGAGCACAACCGGCCCTCTCCCACTGGAAGACCTCCCCAGCTGCCTCCAAAGTCCTGTTTGCAAACACTCCCGCCCGCTGTTCACGCCAGGCTCGCACAATGCTCCCAAGCCCGGGAGAAAAGCGCTTCGGGGTGGTGCTCTCTCCGGGCCCTTGCCCCTGAGCCTGGGGGCCAGGCAGTGGGTCCACACTCCCAGACCAAGGCAGAACCACATGCACACGTCGGTTCCTGACCCCTGCACCGGCAGAGAGCTCGGGGGAGCCAGAGTCTGTCAGGCAGCTGCTGGGCTGGCCGCCTGTGTGGGAAGGGGCAGAGCCGACCTAGGGGCAAGTTGGGCCTCTTCCTCTCCCTGCTGCCCTGAGGCTGCTGGGCCAAAGAGGTCTTGGGCATCCAGCCCCTTGCTGGTCCCTTCCCTCTGACGAGGCCCTCTGAGCTCCAGCACCTTGCAGTGTGGAGACAGCCCCTGCCAGCAACCTCCTCTCCAATGAGGCCTCAACCGAGGCCTAGGCCCAGGGGAAAGGCACCAGCGGGGATGAGCCTGGGGAGGCGCCCGGGCATGTCTGGACCCAGTCCCCGCAGCCTGCCCCTTGGTGGGGCAGTACCCCCGGAGGCCAGGAAGGTCTGTGCAAGGCTGCCAGGGGCAGGGACAGCGCTGGGTCCTGCCCCTGACCTGTGGGACGTCTGAGCACAACCGGCACTCTCCCGCTGGAAGACCTCCCCGTCTGCCTCCAAAGGCCGTTTTGCACGCACTCCCGCCCACTCTTCCCACCAAGCGCGCACAATGCTCCCAAGCCCGGGAGAAAAGCGCTTCGGGGTGGTGCTCTCTCCGGGCCCTTGCCCCTGAGACTGGGGGCCAGGCAGGGGGTCCACACTCCCAGGCCAAGGCAGAACCACATGCACACGTCTGTTCCTGACCCCTGCACCGGCAGAGAGCTCGGGGGAGCCAGAGTCTGTCAGGCAGCTGCTGGGCTGGCCGCCTTTGTGGGAAGGGGCAGAGCCGACCTAGGGGCAAGTAGGGCCTCTTGCTCTCCCTGCTGCCCTGAGGCTGCTGGGCCAAAGAGGTCTTGGCCATCCAGCCCTTTGCTTGTCCCTTCCCTCTGACGAGGCCCTCTGAGCTCCAGCACCTTGCAGTGTGGAGACAGCCCCTGCCAGCAACCTCCTCTCCAAGGAGGCCTCAACCGAGACCTAGGACCAGGGGAAAGGCACCAGCGGGGATGAGCCTGGGGAGGCGCCCAGGCATGTCTGGACCCAGTCCCCGCAGCCTGCCCCTTGGTCGGGCAGTACCCCCGGAGGCCAGGAAGGTCTGGGAAAGGCTGGCCAGGGGCAGGGGACCTGCTGGGTCCTGCCCCTGGCCTGTGGGGCCTCTGAGCACAACCGGCCCTCTCCCACTGGAAGACCTCCCCGGCTGCCTCCAAAGTCCTGTTTGCCAACACTCCCACCCGCTGTTCACGCCAGACTTGCACAATGCTCCCAAGCCCGGGAGAAAAGCGCTTCGGGGTGGTGCTCTCTCCGGGCCCTTGCCCCTGAGCCTGGGGGCAAGGCATGGGGAACACACTCCCAGGCCAAGGCAGAACCACATGGCCACGTCTGTTCCTGTCCCCTGCACCGGCAGAGAGCTTGGGGGAGCCAGAGTCTGTCAGGCAGCTGCTGGGTTGGCCGCCTGTGTGGGAAGGGGCAGAGCCGCCCTAGGGGCAAGTTGGGCCTCTTGCTCTCCCTGCTGCCCTGAGGCTGCTGGGCCAAAGACGTCTTGGGCATCCAGCCCCTTACTGGTCCCTTCCCTCTGACGAGGCCCTCTGAGCTCCAGCACCTTGCAGTGTGGAGACAGCCCCTGCCAGCAACCTCCTCTCCAAGGAGGCCTCAACCGAGGCCTAGGCCCAGGGGAAAGGCACCAGCGGGGATGAGCCAGGGGAGGCGCCCGAGCATGTCTGGACCCAGTCCCCGCAGCCTGCCCCTTGGTGGGGCAGTACCCCCGGAGGCCAGGAAGGTCTGGGAAAGGCTGGCCAGGGGCAGGGGACCTGCTGGGTCCTGCCCCTGGCCTGTGGGGCCTCTGAGCACAACCGGCCCTCTCCCACTGGAAGACCTCCCCGGCTGCCTCCAAAGGCCGGTTTGCAAGCGCTCCCGGCCACTGTTACCAGCAGGCGGGCACAATGCTCCTAAGCCCGGAAGAAAAGCGCTTCAGGGTGGTGCTCTCTCTGGGCCCTTGCCCCTGAGCCTGGGGGCAAGGCAGGGTGTCCACACTCCCAGGCCAAGGCAGAACCACATGCACACGTCTGACCTGCCCCCTGCACCGGCAGAGAGCTCGGGGGAGCCAGAGTCTGTCAGGCAGCTGCTGGGCTGGCCGCCTGTGTGGGAAGTGGCAGAGCCGACCTAGGGGCAAGTTGGGCCTCTTGCTCTCCCTGCTGCCCTGAGGCTGCTGGGCCAAAGAGGTCTTGGGCATCCAGCCCCTTGCTGGTCCCTTCCCTCTGACGAGGCCCTCTGAGCTCCAGCACCTTGCAGTGTGGAGACAGCCCCTGCCAGCAACCTCCTCTCCAAGGAGGCCTCTACCGAGGCCTAGGCCCAGGGGAAAGGCACCAGCGGGGATGAGCCTGGGGAGGCGCCCGGGCATGTCTGGACCCAGTCCCCGCAGCCTGCCCCTTGGTGGGGCAGTACCCCCGGAGGCCAGGAAGGTCTGGGCAAGGCTGGCCAGGGGCAGGGGCCCTGCTGGGTCCTGCCCCTGGCCTGTGGGGCCTCTGAGCACAACCGGCCCTCTCCCACTGGAAGAACTCCCCGGCTGCCTCCAAAGGCCAGTTTGCCAACACTCCCGCCCGCTGTTCCCGCCAGGCACGCACAATGCTCCCAAGCCCGGGAGAAAAGCGCTTCGGGGTGGTGCTCTCCTCGGGCCCTTGCCCCTGAGCCTGGGGGCCAGGCAGTTGGTCCACACTCCCAGACCAAGGCAGAACCACATGCACACGTCTGTTCCTGACCCCTGCACCGGCAGAGAGCTCGGGGGAGCCAGAGTCTGTCAGGCAGCTGCTGGGCTGGCCGCCTGTGTGGGAAGGGGCAGAGCCGACCTAGGGGCAAGTTGGGCCTCTTCCTCTCCCTGCTGCCCTGAGGCTGCTGGGCCAAAGAGGTCTTGGGCATCCAGCCACTTGCTGGTCCCTTCCCTCTGACGAGGCCCTCTGAGCTCCAGCACCTTGCAGTGTGGAGACAGCCCCTGCCAGCAACATCCTCTCCAAGGAGGCCTCAACCGAGGCCTAGGCCCAGGGGAAAGGCACCAGCGGGGATGAGCCTGGGGAGGCGCCCGGGCATGTCTGGACCCAGTCCCCGCAGCCTGCCCCTTGGTGGGGCAGTACCCCCGGAGGCCAGGAAGATCTGGGCAAGGCTGGCCAGGGGCAGGGGCCCTGCTGGGTCCTCCCCATGGCCTGTGGGGCCTCTGAGCACAACCGGCCCTCTCCCACTGGAAGACCTCCCTGGCTGCCTCCAAAGGCCAGTTTGCCAACACTCCTGCCCGCTCTTCCCGCCAGGCACGCACAATGCTCCCAAGCCCGGGAGAAAAGCGCTTCGGGGTGGTGGTCTCTCCGGGCCCTTGCCCCTGAGCCTGGGGGCCAGGCAGGGGATCCACACTCCCAGACCAAGGCAGAACCACATGCACACGTCTGTTCCTGACCCCTGCACTGGCAGAGAGCTCGGGGGAGCCAGAGTCTGTCAGGCAGCTGCTGGGTTGGCTGCCTGTGTGGGAAGGGGCAGAGCCGACCTAGGGGCAAGTTGGGCCTCTTGCTCTCCCTGCTGCCCTGAGGCTGCTGGGCCAAAGAGGTCTTGGGCATCCAGCCCCTTGCTGGTCCCTTCCCTCTGACGAGGCCCTCTGAGCTCCAGCACCTTGCAGTGTGGAGACAGCCCCTGCCAGCAACCTCCTCTCCAAGGAGGCATCAACCGAGGCCTATGCCCAGGGGAAAGGCACCAGCGGGGATGAGCCTGGGGAGGCGCCCAGGCATGTCTGGACCCAGTCCCCGCAGCCTGCCCCTTGGTGGGGCAGTACCCCCGGAGGCCAGGAAGGTCTGGGCAAGGCTGGCCAGGGGCAGGGGCCCTGCTGGGTCCTGCCCCTGGCCTATGGGGCCTCTGAGCACAACCGGCCCTCTCCCACTGGAAGAACTCCCCGGCTGACTCCAAAGGCCAGTTTGCCAACACTCCTGCCCGCTCTTCCCGCCAGGCACGCACAATGCTCCCAAGCCCGGGAGAAAAGCGCTTCCGGGTGGTGCTCTCTCTGGGCCCTTGCCCCTGAGCCTGTGGGCAAGGCAGGGGGAACACACTCCCAGACTAAGGCAGAAACACATGCACACGTCTGGTCCTGTCCCCTGCACCGGCAGAGAGCTCGGGGGAGCCAGAGTCTCTCAGGCAGGTGCTGGGCTGGCCTCCTGTGTGGGAAGGGGCATAGCCGACCTAGGGGCAAGTTGGGCCTCTTGCTCTCCCTACTGCCCTGAGGCTGCAGGGCCAAATACGTCTTGGGCATCCAGCCCCTTACTGGTCCCTTCCCTCTGACGAGGCCCTCTGAGCTCCAGCACCTTGCAGTGTGGAGACAGCCCCTGCCAGCAACCTCCTCTCCAAGGAGGCCTCTACCGAGGCCTAGGCCCAGGGGAAAGGCACCAGCGGGGATGAGCCTGGGGAGGCGCCCGGGCATGTCTGGACCCAGTCCCCGCAGCCTGCCCCTTGGTGGGGCAGTACCCCCGGAGGCCAGGAAGGTCTGGGCAAGGCTGGCCAGGGGCAGGGGCCCTGCTGGGTCCTGCCCCTGGCCTGTGGGGCCTCTGAGCACAACCGGCACTCTCCCACTGGAAGAACTCCCCGGCTGCCTCCAAAGGCCAGTTTGCCAACACTCCCGCCCGCTGTTCCCGCCAGGCACGCACAATGCTCCCAAGCCCGGGAGAAAAGCGCTTCGGGGTGGTGCTCTCCTCGGGCCCTTGCCCCTGAGCCTGGGGGCCAGGCAGTTGGTCCACACTCCCAGACCAAGGCAGAACCACATGCACACGTCTGTTCCTGACCCCTGCACCGGCAGAGAGCTCGGGGGAGCCAGAGTCTGTCAGGCAGCTGCTGGGCTGGCCGCCTGTGTGGGAAGGGGCAGAGCCGACCTAGGGGCAAGTTGGGCCTCTTCCTCTCCCTGCTGCCCTGAGGCTGCTGGGCCAAAGAGGTCTTGGGCATCCAGCCACTTGCTGGTCCCTTCCCTCTGACGAGGCCCTCTGAGCTCCAGCACCTTGCAGTGTGGAGACAGCCCCTGCCAGCAACATCCTCTCCAAGGAGGCCTCAACCGAGGCCTAGGCCCAGGGGAAAGGCACCAGCGGGGATGAGCCTGGGGAGGCGCCCGGGCATGTCTGGACCCAGTCCCCGCAGCCTGCCCCTTGGTGGGGCAGTACCCCCGGAGGCCAGGAAGATCTGGGCAAGGCTGGCCAGGGGCAGGGGCCCTGCTGGGTCCTCCCCATGGCCTGTGGGGCCTCTGAGCACAACCGGCCCTCTCCCACTGGAAGACCTCCCTGGCTGCCTCCAAAGGCCAGTTTGCCAACACTCCTGCCCGCTCTTCCCGCCAGGCACGCACAATGCTCCCAAGCCCGGGAGAAAAGCGCTTCGGGGTGGTGGTCTCTCCGGGCCCTTGCCCCTGAGCCTGGGGGCCAGGCAGGGGATCCACACTCCCAGACCAAGGCAGAACCACATGCACACGTCTGTTCCTGACCCCTGCACTGGCAGAGAGCTCGGGGGAGCCAGAGTCTGTCAGGCAGCTGCTGGGTTGGCTGCCTGTGTGGGAAGGGGCAGAGCCGACCTAGGGGCAAGTTGGGCCTCTTGCTCTCCCTGCTGCCCTGAGGCTGCTGGGCCAAAGAGGTCTTGGGCATCCAGCCCCTTGCTGGTCCCTTCCCTCTGACGAGGCCCTCTGAGCTCCAGCACCTTGCAGTGTGGAGACAGCCCCTGCCAGCAACCTCCTCTCCAAGGAGGCATCAACCGAGGCCTATGCCCAGGGGAAAGGCACCAGCGGGGATGAGCCTGGGGAGGCGCCCAGGCATGTCTGGACCCAGTCCCCGCAGCCTGCCCCTTGGTGGGGCAGTACCCCCGGAGGCCAGGAAGGTCTGGGCAAGGCTGGCCAGGGGCAGGGGCCCTGCTGGGTCCTGCCCCTGGCCTGTGGGGCCTCTGAGCACAACCGGCCCTCTCCCACTGGAAGAACTCCCCGGCTGACTCCAAAGGCCAGTTTGCCAACACTCCTGCCCGCTCTTCCCGCCAGGCACGCACAATGCTCCCAAGCCCGGGAGAAAAGCGCTTCCGGGTGGTGCTCTCTCTGGGCCCTTGCCCCTGAGCCTGTGGGCAAGGCAGGGGGAACACACTCCCAGACTAAGGCAGAAACACATGCACACGTCTGGTCCTGTCCCCTGCACCGGCAGAGAGCTCGGGGGAGCCAGAGTCTCTCAGGCAGGTGCTGGGCTGGCCTCCTGTGTGGGAAGGGGCAGAGCCGACCTAGGGGCAAGTTGGGCCTCTTGCTCTCCCTACTGCCCTGAGGCTGCAGGGCCAAATACGTCTTGGGCATCCAGCCCCTTACTGGTCCCTTCCCTCTGACGAGGCCCTCTGAGCTCCAGCACCTTGCAGTGTGGAGACAGCCCCTGCCAGCAACCTCCTCTCCAAGGAGGCCTCTACCGAGGCCTAGGCCCAGGGGAAAGGCACCAGCGGGGATGAGCCTGGGGAGGCGCCCGGGCATGTCTGGACCCAGTCCCCGCAGCCTGCCCCTTGGTGGGGCAGTACCCCCGGAGGCCAGGAAGGTCTGGGCAAGGCTGGCCAGGGGCAGGGGCCCTGCTGGGTCCTGCCCCTGGCCTGTGGGGCCTCTGAGCACAACCGGCACTCTCCCACTGGAAGAACTCCCCGGCTGCCTCCAAAGGCCAGTTTGCCAACACTCCCGCCCGCTGTTCCCGCCAGGCACGCACAATGCTCCCAAGCCCGGGAGAAAAGCGCTTCGGGGTGGTGCTCTCCTCGGGCCCTTGCCCCTGAGCCTGGGGGCCAGGCAGTTGGTCCACACTCCCAGACCAAGGCAGAACCACATGCACACGTCTGTTCCTGACCCCTGCACCGGCAGAGAGCTCGGGGGAGCCAGAGTCTGTCAGGCAGCTGCTGGGCTGGCCGCCTGTGTGGGAAGGGGCAGAGCCGACCTAGGGGCAAGTTGGGCCTCTTCCTCTCCCTGCTGCCCTGAGGCTGCTGGGCCAAAGAGGTCTTGGGCATCCAGCCACTTGCTGGTCCCTTCCCTCTGACGAGGCCCTCTGAGCTCCAGCACCTTGCAGTGTGGAGACAGCCCCTGCCAGCAACATCCTCTCCAAGGAGGCCTCAACCGAGGCCTAGGCCCAGGGGAAAGGCACCAGCGGGGATGAGCCTGGGGAGGCGCCCGGGCATGTCTGGACCCAGTCCCCGCAGCCTGCCCCTTGGTGGGGCAGTACCCCCGGAGGCCAGGAAGATCTGGGCAAGGCTGGCCAGGGGCAGGGGCCCTGCTGGGTCCTCCCCATGGCCTGTGGGGCCTCTGAGCACAACCGGCCCTCTCCCACTGGAAGACCTCCCTGGCTGCCTCCAAAGGCCAGTTTGCCAACACTCCTGCCCGCTCTTCCCGCCAGGCACGCACAATGCTCCCAAGCCCGGGAGAAAAGCGCTTCGGGGTGGTGGTCTCTCCGGGCCCTTGCCCCTGAGCCTGGGGGCCAGGCAGGGGATCCACACTCCCAGACCAAGGCAGAACCACATGCACACGTCTGTTCCTGACCCCTGCACTGGCAGAGAGCTCGGGGGAGCCAGAGTCTGTCAGGCAGCTGCTGGGTTGGCTGCCTGTGTGGGAAGGGGCAGAGCCGACCTAGGGGCAAGTTGGGCCTCTTGCTCTCCCTGCTGCCCTGAGGCTGCTGGGCCAAAGAGGTCTTGGGCATCCAGCCCCTTGCTGGTCCCTTCCCTCTGACGAGGCCCTCTGAGCTCCAGCACCTTGCAGTGTGGAGACAGCCCCTGCCAGCAACCTCCTCTCCAAGGAGGCATCAACCGAGGCCTATGCCCAGGGGAAAGGCACCAGCGGGGATGAGCCTGGGGAGGCGCCCAGGCATGTCTGGACCCAGTCCCCGCAGCCTGCCCCTTGGTGGGGCAGTACCCCCGGAGGCCAGGAAGGTCTGGGCAAGGCTGGCCAGGGGCAGGGGCCCTGCTGGGTCCTGCCCCTGGCCTGTGGGGCCTCTGAGCACAACCGGCCCTCTCCCACTGGAAGAACTCCCCGGCTGACTCCAAAGGCCAGTTTGCCAACACTCCTGCCCGCTCTTCCCGCCAGGCACGCACAATGCTCCCAAGCGCGGGAGAAAAGCGCTTCCGGGTGGTGCTCTCTCTGGGCCCTTGCGCCTGAGCCTGTGGGCAAGGCAGGGGGAACACACTCCCAGACTAAGGCAGAAACACATGCACACGTCTGGTCCTGTCCCCTGCACCGGCAGAGAGCTCGGGGGAGCCAGAGTCTCTCAGGCAGGTGCTGGGCTGGCCTCCTGTGTGGGAAGGGGCAGAGCCGACCTAGGGGCAAGTTGGGCCTCTTGCTCTCCCTACTGCCCTGAGGCTGCAGGGCCAAATACGTCTTGGGCATCCAGCCCCTTACTGGTCCCTTCCCTCTGACGAGGCCCTCTGAGCTCCAGCACCTTGCAGTGTGGAGACAGCCCCTGCCAGCAATCTCCTCTCCAAGGAGGCCTCAACCGAGGCCTAGGCCCAGGGGAAAGGCACCAGCGGGGTTGAGCCAGGGGAGGCGCCCGGGCATGTCTGGACCCTGTCCCCGCAGCCTGCCCCTTGGTGGGGCAGTACCCCCGGAGGCCAGGAAGGTCTGGGCAAGGCTGGCCAGGGGCAGGGGCCCTGCTGGGTCCTGCCCCTGGCCTGTGGGGCCTCTGAGCACAACCGGCCCTCTCCCACTGGAAGACCTCCCCGGCTGCCTCCAAAGTCCTGTTTGCAAGCACTCCCGCCCACTGTTCCCGCCAGGCGCGCACAATGCTCCCAAGCCCGGGAGAAAAGCGCTTCGGGGTGGTGCTCTCTCCGGGCCCTTGCCCCTGAGCCTGGGGGCCAGGCAGGGGATCCACAGTCCCAGGCCAAGGCACAACAACATGCACACATCTGTTCCTGCCCCCTCCACCGGCAGAGAGCTGGGGGGAGCCAGAGTCTGTCAGGCAGCTGCTGGGCTGGCCGCCTGTGTGGGAAGGGGCAGAGCCGACCTAGGGGCAAGTTGGGCCTCTTGCTCTCCCTGCTGCCCTGAGGCTGCTGGGCCAAAGACGTCTTGGGCATCCAGCCCCTTGCTGGTCCCTTCCCTCTGACGAGGCCCTCTGAGCTCCAGCACCTTGCAGTGTGGAGACAGCCCCTGCCAGCAACCTCCTCTCCAAGGAGGCCTCAACCGAGGCCTAGGCACAGGGGAAAGGCACCAGCGGGGATGAGCCTGGGGAGGCGCCCGGGCATGTCTGGACCCAGTCCCCGCAGCCTGCCCCTTGGTGGGGCAGTACCCCCGGAGGCCAGGAAGGTCTGGGCAAGGCTGGCCAGGGGCAGGGTCCCTGCTGGGTCCTGCCCCTGGCCTGTGGGGCCTCTGAGCACAACCGGCCCTCTCCCACTGGAAGACCTCCCCGGCTGCCTCCAAAGGCGGGTTTGCCAACACTCCCGCCCGCTGTTCCGCCAGGCACGCACAACGCTCCCAAGGCCAGGAGAAAAGCGCTTCGGGGTGTTGCTCTCTCCGGGCCCTTGCCCCTGAGCCTGGGGTCCAGGCAGTGGGTCCACACTCCCAGACCAAGGCAGAACCACATGCACACGTCTGTTCCTGACCCCTGCACCGGCAGAGAGCTCGGGGGAGCCAGAGTCTGTCAGGCAGCTGCTGGGTTGGCTGCCTGTGTGGGAAGGGGCAGAGCCGACCTAGGGGCAAGTTGGGCCTCTTGCTCTCCCTGCTGCCCTGAGGCTGCTGGGCCAAAGACGTCTTGGGCATCCAGCCCCTTGCTGGTCCCTGCCCGCTGACGAGGCCCTCTGAGCTCCAGCACCTTGCAGTGTGGAGACAGCCCCTGCCAGCAACCTCCTCTCCAAGGAGGCATCAACCGAGGCCTATGCCCAGGGGAAAGGCACCAGCGGGGATGAGCCTGGGGAGGCGCCCAGGCATGTCTGGACCCAGTCCCCGCAGCCTGCCCCTTGGTGGGGCAGTACCCCCGGAGGCCAGGAAGGTCTGGGCAAGGCTGGCCAGGGGCAGGGGCCCTACTGGGTCCTGCCCCTGGCCTGTGGGGCCTCTGAGCACAACCGGACCTCTCCCACTCGAAGAACTCCCCGGCTGCCTCCAAAGGCCAGTTTGCCAACACTCCCGCCCGCTGTTCCCGCCAGGCACGCACAATGCTCCCAAGCCCGGGAGAAAAGCACTTCGGGGTGGTGCTCTCCTCGGGCCCTTGCCCCTGAGCCTGGGGGCCAGGCAGTGGGTCCACACTCCCAGACCAAGGCAGAACCACATGCACACGTCTGTTCCTGACCCCTGCACCGGCAGAGAGCTCGGGGGAGCCAGAGTCTGTCAGGCAGCTGCTGGGCTGGCCGCCTGTGTGGGAAGGGGCAGAGCCGACCTAGGGGCAAGTTGGGCCTGTTCCTCTCCCTGCTGCCCTGAGGCTGCTGGGCCAAATAGGTCTTGGGCATCCAGCCCCTTGCTGGTCCCTTCACTCTGACGAGGCCCTCTGAGCTCTAGCACCTTGCAGTGTGGAGACAGCCCCTGCCAGCAACATCCTCTCCAAGGAGGCCTCAACCGAGGCCTAGGCCCAGGGGAAAGGCACCAGCGGGGATGAGCCTGGGGAGGCGCCCGGGCATGTCTGGACCCAGTCCCCGCAGCCTGCCCCTTGGTGGGGCAGTACCCCCGGAGGCCAGGAAGATCTGGGCAAGGCTGGCCAGGGGCAGGGGCCCTGCTGGGTCCTCCCCATGGCCTGTGGGGCCTCTGAGCACAACCGGCCCTCTCCCACTGGAAGACCTCCCCGGCTGCCTCCAAAGGCCAGTTTGCCAACACTCCTGCCCGCTCTTCCCGCCAGGCACGCACAATGCTCCCAAGCCCGGGAGAAAAGCGCTTCGGGGTGGTGCTCTCTCCGGGCCCTTGCCCCTGAGCCTGTGGGCAAGGCAGGGGGAACACACTCCCAGACCAAGGCAGAAACACATGCACACGTCTGGTCCTGTCCCCTGCACCGGCAGAGAGCTCGGGGGAGCCAGAGTCTCTCAGGCAGGTGCTGGGCTGGCCGCCTGTGTGGGAAGGGGCAGAGCCGACCTAGGGGCAAGTTGGGACTCTTGCTCTCCCTGCTGCCCTGAGGCTGCAGGGCCAAAGACGTCTTGGGCATCCAGCCCCTTACTGGTCCCTTCCCTCTGACGAGGCCCTCTGAGCTCCAGCACCTTGCAGTGTGGAGACAGCCCCTGCCAGCAATCTCCTCTCCAAGGAGGCCTCAACCGAGGCCTAGGCCCAGGGGAAAGGCACCAGCGGGGTTGAGCCAGGGGAGGCGCCCGGGCATGTCTGGACCCTGTCCCCGCAGCCTGCCCCTTGGTGGGGCAGTACACCCGGAGGCCAGGAAGGTCTGGGCAAGGCTGGCCAGGGGCAGGGGCCCTGCTGGGTCCTGCCCCTGGCCTGTGGGGCCTCTGAGCACAACCGGCCCTCTCCCACTGGAAGACCTCCCCGGCTGCCTCCAAAGTCCTGTTTGCAAGCACTCCCGCCCACTGTTCCCGCCAGGCGCGCACAATGCTCCCAAGCCCGGGAGAAAAGCGCTTCGGGGTGGTGGTCTCTCCGGGCCCTTGCCCCTGAGCCTGGAGGCCAGGCAGGGGATCCACAGTCCCAGGCCAAGGCACAACATCATGCACACGTCTGTTCCTGCCCCCTCCACCGGCAGAGAGCTGGGGGGAGCCAGAGTCTGTCAGGCAGCTGCTGGGCTGGCCGCCTGTGTGGGAAGGGGCAGAGCCGACCTAGGGGCAAGTTGGGCCTCTTCCTCTCCCTGCTGCCCTGAGGCTGCTGGGCCAAAGAGGTCTTGGGCATCCAGCCCCTTGCTGGTCCCTTCCCTCTGACGAGGCCCTCTTAGCTCCAGCACCTTGCAGTGTGGAGACAGCCCCTGCCAGCAACCTCCTCTCCAAGGAGGCCTCAACCGAGGCCTAGGCACAGGGGAAAGGCACCAGCGGGGATGAGCCAGTGGAGGCGCACGGGCATATCAGGACCCAGTCCCTGCAGCCTGCCCCTTGGTGGGACAGTACCCCCGGAGGCCAGGAAGGTCTGGGCAAGGCTGGCCAGGGGCAGGGTCCCTGCTGGGTCCTGCCCCTGGCCTGTGGGGCCTCTGAGCACAACCGGCCCTCTCCCACTGGAAGACCTCCCCGGCTGCCTCCAAAGGCGGGTTTGCCAACACTCCCGCCCGCTGTTCCCGCCAGGCACGCACAACGCTCCCAAGGCCAGGAGAAAAGCGCTTCGGGGTGTTGCTCTCTCCGGGCCCTTGCCCCTGAGCCTGGGGTCCAGGCAGTGGGTCCACACTCCCAGACCAAGGCAGAACCACATGCACACGTCTGTTCCTGACCCCTGCACCGGCAGAGAGCTCGGGGGAGCCAGAGTCTGTCAGGCAGCAGCTGGGTTGGCTGCCTGTGTGGGAAGGGGCAGAGCCGACCTAGGGGCAAGTTGGGCCTCTTGCTCTCCCTGCTGCCCTGAGGCTGCTGGGCCAAAGAGGTCTTGGGCATCCAGCCCCTTGCTGGTCCCTTCCCGCTGACGAGGCCCTCTGAGCTCCAGCACCTTGCAGTGTGGAGACAGCCCCTGCCAGCAACCTCCTCTCCAAGGAGGCCTCAACCGAGGCCTAGGCCCAGGGGAAAGGCACCAGCGGGGATGAGCCTGGGGAGGCGCCCGGGCATGTCTGGACCCAGGCCCCGCAGCCTGCCCCTTGGTGGGGCAGTACCCCCCGGAGGCCAGGAAGGTCTGGGCAAGGCTGGCCAGGGGCAGGGGCCCTGCTGCGTCCTGCCCCTGGCCTGTGGGGCCTCTGAGCACAACCGGCCCTCTCCCACTGGAAGACCTCCCCGGCTGCCTCCAAGGCCGGTTTGCAAGCGCTCCCGCCCACTGTTCCCAGCAGGCGTGCACAATGCTCCCAAGCCCGGGAGAAAAGCGCTTCAGGGTGGTGCTCTCTCCGGGCCCTTGCCCCTGAGCCTGGGGGCAAGGCAGGATGTCCACACTCCGAGGACAAGGCAGAACCACATGCACACGTCTGATCTGCCCCCTGCACCGGCAGAGAGCTCGGGGGAGCCAGAGTCTGTCAGGCAGCTGCTGGGCTGGCCGCCTGTGTGGGAAGGGGCAGAGCTGACCTAGGGGCAAGTTGGGCCTCTTGCTCTCCCTGCTGCCCTGAGGCTGCTGGGCCAAAGAGGTCTTGGGCATCCAGCCCCTTGCTGGTCCCTTCCCTCTGACGAGGCCCTCTGAGCTCCAGCACCTTTCAGTGTGGAGACAGCCCCTGCCAGCAACCTCCTCTCCAAGGAGGCCTCAACCGAGGCCTAGGCCCAGGGGAAAGGCACCAGCGGGGATGAGCCTGGGGAGGCGCCCGGGCATGTCTGGACCCAGTCCCCGCAGCCTGCCCCTTGGTGGGGCAGTACCCCCGGAGGCCAGGAAGGTCTGGGCAAGGCTGCCAGGGGCAGGGACACTGCTGGGTCTTGCCCCTGGCCTGTGGGGCGTCTGAGCACAACCGGCACTCTCCCGCTGGAAGACCTCCCCGTCTGCCTCGAAAGGCCGGTTTGCAAGCACTCCCGCCCGCTGTTCCCGCCAGGCACGCACAATGCTCTCAAGCCCGGGAGAAAAGCGCTTCGGGGTGGTGCTCTCTCCGGGCCCTTGCCCCTGAGCCTGGGGGCAAGGCATGGGGAACACACTCCCAGGCCAAGGCAGAACCACATGCCCACGTCTGTTCCTGTCCCCTGCACCGGCAGAGAGCTCGGGGGAGCCAGAGTCTGTCAGGCAGCTGCTGGGTTGGCCGCCTGTGTGGGAAGTGGCAGAGCCGACCTAGGGGCAAGTTGGGCTTCTTGCTCTCCCTGCTGCCCTGAGCCTGCTGGGCCAAAGAGGTCTTGGGCATCCAGCCCCTTGCTGGTCCCTTCCCTCTGACGAGGCCCTCTGAGCTCCAGCACCTTGCAGTGTGGAGACAGCCCCTGCCAGCAACCTCCTCTCCAAGGAGGCCTCAACCGAGGCCTAGGCCCAGGGGAAAGGCACCAGCGGGGATGAGCCTGGGGAGGCGCCCGGGCATGTCTGGACCCAGTCCCCGCAGCCTGCCCCTTGGTGGGGCAGTACCCCCGGAGGCCAGGAAGGTCTGGGCAAGGCTGGCCAGGGGCAGGGGGCCTGCTGGGTCCTGCCCCTGGCCTGTGGGGCCTCTGAGCACAACCGGCCCTCTCCCACTGGAAGAACTCCCCGGCTGCCTCCAAAGGCCAGTTTGCCAACACTCCCGCCCGCTGTTCCCGCCAGGCACGCACAATGCTCCCAAGCCCGGGAGAAAAGCGCTTCGGGGTCGTGCTCTCTCCGGGCCCTTGCCCCTGAGCCTGGGGGCAAGGCAGGGTGTCCACACTCCCAGGCCAAGGCAGAACCACATGCACACGTCTGTTCCTGACCCCTGCACCGGCAGAGAGCTGGGGGGAGCCAGAGTCTGTCAGGCAGCTGCTGGGCTGGCCGCCTGTGTGGGAAGGGGCAGAGCCGCCCTAGGGGCAAGTTGGGCCTCTTGCTCTCCCTGCTGCCCTGAGGCTGCTGGGCCAAAGAGGTCTTGGGCATCCAGCCCCTTGCTTGTCCCTTCCCTCTGACGAGGCCCTCTGAGCTCCAGCACCTTGCAGTGTGGAGACAGCACCTGCCAGCAATCTCCTCTCCAAGGAGGCCTGAACCGAGGCCTAGGCCCAGGGAAAAGGCACCAGCGGGGTTGAGCCAGGGGAGGCGCCCGGGCATGTCTGGACCCTGTCCCCGCAGCCTGCCCCTTGGTGGGGCAGTACCTCCGGAGGCCAGGAAGGTCTGGGCAAGGCTGGCCAGGGGCAGGGGCCCTGCTGGGTCCTGCCCCTGGCCTGTGGGGCCTCTGAGCACAACCGGCCCTCTCCCACTGGAAGACCTCCCCGGCTGCCTCCAAAGGCGGGTTTGCCAACACTCCCGCCCGCTGTTCCCGCCAGGCACGCACAATGCTCCCAAGCCCGGGAGAAAAGCGCTTCGGGGTGTTGCCCTCTCCGGGCCCTTGCCCCTGAGCCTGGGGTCCAGGCAGTGGGTCCACACTCCCAGACCAAGGCAGAACCACATGCACACGTCTGTTCCTGACCCCTGCACCGGCAGAGATCTCGGGGGAGCCAGAGTCTGTCAGGCAGCTGCTGGGTTGGCTGCCTGTGTGGGAAGGGGCAGAGCCGACCTAGGGGCAAGTTGGGCCTCTTCCTCTCCCTGCTGCCCTGAGGCTGCTGGGCCAAAGACGTCTTGGGCATCCAGCCCCTTACTGGTCCCTTCCCTCTGACGAGGCCCTCTGAGCTCCAGCACCTTGCAGTGTGGAGACAGCCCCTGCCAGCAACCTCCTCTCCAAGGAGGCCTCAACCGAGGCCTAGGCCCAGGAGAAAGGCACCAGCGGGGATGAGCCAGTGGAGGCGCAAGGGCATATCTGGACCCAGTCCCCGCAGCCTGCCCCTTGGTGGGGCAGTACCCCCGGAGGCCAGGAAGGTCTGGGCAAGGCTGCGAGGGGCAGGGGCCCTGCTGGGTCGTGCCCCTGGCCTGTGGGGCGTCTGAGCACAACCGGCACTCTCCCGCTGGAAGACCTCCCCGTCTGCCTCCAAAGGCCGGTTTGCAAGCACTCCCGCCCGCTGTTCCCGCCAGGCAGGCACAATGCTCCCAAGCCCGGGAGAAAAGCGCTTCGGGGTGGTGCTCTCCTCGGGCCCTTGCCCCTGAGCCTGGGGGCAAGGCAGTTGGAACACACTCCCAGGCCAAGGCAGAACGACATGCACACGTCTGTTCCTGCCCCCTACACCGGCAGAGAGCTCGGGGGAGCCAGAGACTGCCAGGCTGCTGCTGGGTTGGCTGCCTGTGTGGGAAGGGGCAGAGCCGACCTAGGGGCAAGTTGGGCCTCTTGCTCTCCCTGCTGCCCTGAGGCTGCTGGGCCAAAGACGTCTTGGGCATCCAGCCCCTTGCTGGTCCCTTCCCTCTGACGAGGCCCTCTGAGCTCCAGCACCTTGCAGTGTGGAGACAGCCCCTGCCAGCAACCTCCTCTCCAAGGAGGAATCAACCGAGGCCTATGCCCAGGGGAAAGGCACCAGCGGGGATGAGCCTGGGGAGGCGCCCAGGCATGTCTGGACCCAGTCCCCGCAGCCTGCCCCTTGGTGGGGCAGTACCCCCGGAGGCCAGGAAGGTCTGGGCAAGGCTGGCCAGGGGCAGGGGCCCTGCTGGGTCCTGCCCCTGGCCTGTGGGGCCTCTGAGCACAACCGGCCCTCTCCCACTGGAAGAACTCCCCGGCTGACTCCAAAGGCCAGTTTGCCAACACTCCTGCCCGCTCTTCCCGCCAGGCACGCACAATGCTCCCAAGCCCGGGAGAAAAGCGCTTCGGGGTGGTGCTCTCTCCGGGCCCTTGCCCCTGAGCCTGTGGGCAAGGCAGGGGGAACACACTCCCAGACCAAGGCAGAAACACATGCACACGTCTGGTCCTGTCCCCTGCACCGGCAGAGAGCTCGGGGGAGCCAGAGTCTCTCAGGCAGGTGCTGGGCTGGCCTCCTGTGTGGGAAGGGGCAGAGCCGACCTAGGGGCAAGTTGGGCCTCTTGCTCTCCCTACTGCCCTGAGGCTGCAGGGCCAAATACGTCTTGGGCATCCAGCCCCTTACTGGTCCCTTCCCTCTGACGAGGCCCTCTGAGCTCCAGCACCTTGCAGTGTGGAGACAGCCCCTGCCAGCAATCTCCTCTCCAAGGAGGCCTCAACCGAGGCCTAGGCCCAGGGGAAAGGCACCAGCGGGGTTGAGCCAGGGGAGGCGCCCGGGCATGTCTGGACCCTGTCCCCGCAGCCTGCCCCTTGGTGGGGCAGTACCCCCGGAGGCCAGGAAGGTCTGGGCAAGGCTGGCCAGGGGCAGGGGCCCTGCTGGGTCCTGCCCCTGGCCTGTGGGGCCTCTGAGCACAACCGGCCCTCTCCCACTGGAAGACCTCCCCGGCTGCCTCCAAAGTCCTGTTTGCAAGCACTCCCGCCCACTGTTCCCGCCAGGCGCGCACAATGCTCCCAAGCCCGGGAGAAAAGCGCTTCGGGGTGGTGCTCTCTCCGGGCCCTTGCCCCTGAGCCTGGGGGCCAGGCAGGGGATCCACAGTCCCAGGCCAAGGCACAACAACATGCACACATCTGTTCCTGCCCCCTCCACCGGCAGAGAGCTGGGGGGAGCCAGAGTCTGTCAGGCAGCTGCTGGGCTGGCCGCCTGTGTGGGAAGGGGCAGAGCCGACCTAGGGGCAAGTTGGGCCTCTTGCTCTCCCTGCTGCCCTGAGGCTGCTGGGCCAAAGACGTCTTGGGCATCCAGCCCCTTGCTGGTCCCTTCCCTCTGACGAGGCCCTCTGAGCTCCAGCACCTTGCAGTGTGGAGACAGCCGCTGCCAGCAACCTCCTCTCCAAGGAGGCCTCAACCGAGGCCTAGGCACAGGGGAAAGGCACCAGCGGGGATGAGCCTGGGGAGGCGCCCGGGCATGTCTGGACCCAGTCCCCGCAGCCTGCCCCATGGTGGGGCAGTACCCCCGGAGGCCAGGAAGGTCTGGGCAAGGCTGGCCAGGGGCAGGGTCCCTGCTGGGTCCTGCCCCTGGCCTGTGGGGCCTCTGAGCACAACCGGCCCTCTCCCACTGGAAGACCTCCCCGGCTGCCTCCAAAGGCGGGTTTGCCAACACTCCCGCCCGCTGTTCCGCCAGGCACGCACAACGCTCCCAAGGCCAGGAGAAAAGCGCTTCGGGGTGTTGCTCTCTCCGGGCCCTTGCCCCTGAGCCTGGGGTCCAGGCAGTGGGTCCACACTCCCAGACCAAGGCAGAACCACATGCACACGTCTGTTCCTGACCCCTGCACCGGCAGAGAGCTCGGTGGAGCCAGAGTCTGTCAGGCAGCTGCTGGGTTGGCTGTCTGTGTGGGAAGGGGCAGAGCCGACCTAGGGGCAAGTTGGGCCTCTTGCTCTCCCTGCTGCCCTGAGGCTGCTGGGCCAAAGAGGTCTTGGGCATCCAGCCCCTTGCTGGTCCCTTCCCGCTGACGAGGCCCTCTGAGCTCCAGCACCTTGCAGTGTGGAGACAGCCCCTGCCAGCAACCTCCTCTCCAAGGAGGCATCAACCGAGGCCTATGCCCAGGGGAAAGGCACCAGCGGGGATGAGCCTGGGGAGGCGCCCAGGCATGTCTGGACCCAGTCCCCGCAGCCTGCCCCTTGGTGGGGCAGTACCCCCGGAGGCCAGGAAGGTCTGGGCAAGGCTGGCCAGGGGCAGGGGCCCTACTGGGTCCTGCCCCTGGCCTGTGGGGCCTCTGAGCACAACCGGACCTCTCCCACTCGAAGAACTCCCCGGCTGCCTCCAAAGGCCAGTTTGCCAACACTCCCGCCCGCTGTTCCCGCCAGGCACGCACAATGCTCCCAAGCCCGGGAGAAAAGCACTTCGGGGTGGTGCTCTCCTCGGGCCCTTGCCCCTGAGCCTGGGGGCCAGGCAGTGGGTCCACACTCCCAGACCAAGGCAGAACCACATGCACACGTCTGTTCCTGACCCCTGCACCGGCAGAGAGCTCGGGGGAGCCAGAGTCTGTCAGGCAGCTGCTGGGCTGGCCGCCTGTGTGGGAAGGGGCAGAGCCGACCTAGGGGCAAGTTGGGCCTGTTCCTCTCCCTGCTGCCCTGAGGCTGCTGGGCCAAATAGGTCTTGGGCATCCAGCCCCTTGCTGGTCCCTTCACTCTGACGAGGCCCTCTGAGCTCTAGCACCTTGCAGTGTGGAGACAGCCCCTGCCAGCAACATCCTCTCCAAGGAGGCCTCAACCGAGGCCTAGGCCCAGGGGAAAGGCACCAGCGGGGATGAGCCTGGGGAGGCGCCCGGGCATGTCTGGACCCAGTCCCCGCAGCCTGCCCCTTGGTGGGGCAGTACCCCCGGAGGCCAGGAAGATCTGGGCAAGGCTGGCCAGGGGCAGGGGCCCTGCTGGGTCCTCCCCATGGCCTGTGGGGCCTCTGAGCACAACCGGCCCTCTCCCACTGGAAGACCTCCCCGGCTGCCTCCAAAGGCCAGTTTGCCAACACTCCTGCCCGCTCTTCCCGCCAGGCACGCACAATGCTCCCAAGCCCGGGAGAAAAGCGCTTCGGGGTGGTGCTCTCTCCGGGCCCTTGCCCCTGAGCCTGTGGGCAAGGCAGGGGGAACACACTCCCAGACCAAGGCAGAAACACATGCACACGTCTGGTCCTGTCCCCTGCACCGGCAGAGAGCTCGGGGGAGCCAGAGTCTCTCAGGCAGGTGCTGGGCTGGCCGCCTGTGTGGGAAGGGGCAGAGCCGACCTAGGGGCAAGTTGGGACTCTTGCTCTCCCTGCTGCCCTGAGGCTGCAGGGCCAAAGACGTCTTGGGCATCCAGCCCCTTACTGGTCCCTTCCCTCTGACGAGGCCCTCTGAGCTCCAGCACCTTGCAGTGTGGAGACAGCCCCTGCCAGCAATCTCCTCTCCAAGGAGGCCTCAACCGAGGCCTAGGCCCAGGGGAAAGGCACCAGCGGGGTTGAGCCAGGGGAGGCGCCCGGGCATGTCTGGACCCTGTCCCCGCAGCCTGCCCCTTGGTGGGGCAGTACCCCCGGAGGCCAGGAAGGTCTGGGCAAGGCTGGCCAGGGGCAGGGGCCCTGCTGGGTCCTGCCCCTGGCCTGTGGGGCCTCTGAGCACAACCGGCCCTCTCCCACTGGAAGACCTCCCCGGCTGCCTCCAAAGTCCTGTTTGCAAGCACTCCCGCCCACTGTTCCCGCCAGGCGCGCACAATGCTCCCAAGCCCGGGAGAAAAGCGCTTCGGGGTGGTGGTCTCTCCGGGCCCTTGCCCCTGAGCCTGGGGGCCAGGCAGGGGATCCACAGTCCCAGGCCAAGGCACAACATCATGCACACGTCTGTTCCTGCCCCCTCCACCGGCAGAGAGCTGGGGGGAGCCAGAGTCTGTCAGGCAGCTGCTGGGCTGGCCGCCTGTGTGGGAAGGGGCAGAGCCGACCTAGGGGCAAGTTGGGCCTCTTGCTCTCCCTGCTGCCCTGAGGCTGCTGGGCCAAAGAGGTCTTGGGCATCCAGCCCCTTGCTGGTCCCTTCCCTCTGACGAGGCCCTCTGAGCTCCAGCACCTTGCAGTGTGGAGACAGCCCCTGCCAGCAACCTCCTCTCCAAGGAGGCCTCAACCGAGGCCTAGGCACAGGGGAAAGGCACCAGCGGGGATGAGCTAGTGGAGGCGCACGGGCATATCAGGACCCAGTCCCTGCAGCCTGCCCCTTGGTGGGGCAGTACCCCCGGAGGCCAGGATGGTCTGGGCAAGGCTGGCCAGGGGCAGGGGCCCTGCTGGTTCCTGCCCCTGGCCTGTGGGGCCTCTGAGCACAACCGGCCCTCTCCCACTGGAAGACCTCCCCGGCTGCCTCCAAAGGCGGGTTTGCCAACACTCCCGCCCGCTGTTCCCGCCAGGCAGGCACAATGCTCCCAAGCCCGGGAGAAAAGCGCTTCGGGGTGGTGCTCTCTCCGGGCCCTTGCCCCTGAGCCTGGGGGCCAGGCAGGGGATCCACAGTCCCAGGCCAAGGCACAACAACATGCACACATCTGTTCCTGCCCCCTCCACCGGCAGAGAGCTGGGGGGAGCCAGAGTCTGTCAGGCAGCTGCTGGGCTGGCCGCCTGTGTGGGAAGGGGCAGAGCCGACCTAGGGGCAAGTTGGGCCTCTTGCTCTCCCTGCTGCCCTGAGGCTGCTGGGCCAAAGACGTCTTGGGCATCCAGCCCCTTGCTGGTCCCTTCCCTCTGACGAGGCCCTCTGAGCTCCAGCACCTTGCAGTGTGGAGACAGCCGCTGCCAGCAACCTCCTCTCCAAGGAGGCCTCAACCGAGGCCTAGGCACAGGGGAAAGGCACCAGCGGGGATGAGCCTGGGGAGGCGCCCGGGCATGTCTGGACCCAGTCCCCGCAGCCTGCCCCATGGTGGGGCAGTACCCCCGGAGGCCAGGAAGGTCTGGGCAAGGCTGGCCAGGGGCAGGGTCCCTGCTGGGTCCTGCCCCTGGCCTGTGGGGCCTCTGAGCACAACCGGCCCTCTCCCACTGGAAGACCTCCCCGGCTGCCTCCAAAGGCGGGTTTGCCAACACTCCCGCCCGCTGTTCCGCCAGGCACGCACAACGCTCCCAAGGCCAGGAGAAAAGCGCTTCGGGGTGTTGCTCTCTCCGGGCCCTTGCCCCTGAGCCTGGGGTCCAGGCAGTGGGTCCACACTCCCAGACCAAGGCAGAACCACATGCACACGTCTGTTCCTGACCCCTGCACCGGCAGAGAGCTCGGTGGAGCCAGAGTCTGTCAGGCAGCTGCTGGGTTGGCTGTCTGTGTGGGAAGGGGCAGAGCCGACCTAGGGGCAAGTTGGGCCTCTTGCTCTCCCTGCTGCCCTGAGGCTGCTGGGCCAAAGAGGTCTTGGGCATCCAGCCCCTTGCTGGTCCCTTCCCGCTGACGAGGCCCTCTGAGCTCCAGCACCTTGCAGTGTGGAGACAGCCCCTGCCAGCAACCTCCTCTCCAAGGAGGCATCAACCGAGGCCTATGCCCAGGGGAAAGGCACCAGCGGGGATGAGCCTGGGGAGGCGCCCAGGCATGTCTGGACCCAGTCCCCGCAGCCTGCCCCTTGGTGGGGCAGTACCCCCGGAGGCCAGGAAGGTCTGGGCAAGGCTGGCCAGGGGCAGGGGCCCTACTGGGTCCTGCCCCTGGCCTGTGGGGCCTCTGAGCACAACCGGACCTCTCCCACTCGAAGAACTCCCCGGCTGCCTCCAAAGGCCAGTTTGCCAACACTCCCGCCCGCTGTTCCCGCCAGGCACGCACAATGCTCCCAAGCCCGGGAGAAAAGCACTTCGGGGTGGTGCTCTCCTCGGGCCCTTGCCCCTGAGCCTGGGGGCCAGGCAGTGGGTCCACACTCCCAGACCAAGGCAGAACCACATGCACACGTCTGTTCCTGACCCCTGCACCGGCAGAGAGCTCGGGGGAGCCAGAGTCTGTCAGGCAGCTGCTGGGCTGGCCGCCTGTGTGGGAAGGGGCAGAGCCGACCTAGGGGCAAGTTGGGCCTGTTCCTCTCCCTGCTGCCCTGAGGCTGCTGGGCCAAATAGGTCTTGGGCATCCAGCCCCTTGCTGGTCCCTTCACTCTGACGAGGCCCTCTGAGCTCTAGCACCTTGCAGTGTGGAGACAGCCCCTGCCAGCAACATCCTCTCCAAGGAGGCCTCAACCGAGGCCTAGGCCCAGGGGAAAGGCACCAGCGGGGATGAGCCTGGGGAGGCGCCCGGGCATGTCTGGACCCAGTCCCCGCAGCCTGCCCCTTGGTGGGGCAGTACCCCCGGAGGCCAGGAAGATCTGGGCAAGGCTGGCCAGGGGCAGGGGCCCTGCTGGGTCCTCCCCATGGCCTGTGGGGCCTCTGAGCACAACCGGCCCTCTCCCACTGGAAGACCTCCCCGGCTGCCTCCAAAGGCCAGTTTGCCAACACTCCTGCCCGCTCTTCCCGCCAGGCACGCACAATGCTCCCAAGCCCGGGAGAAAAGCGCTTCGGGGTGGTGCTCTCTCCGGGCCCTTGCCCCTGAGCCTGTGGGCAAGGCAGGGGGAACACACTCCCAGACCAAGGCAGAAACACATGCACACGTCTGGTCCTGTCCCCTGCACCGGCAGAGAGCTCGGGGGAGCCAGAGTCTCTCAGGCAGGTGCTGGGCTGGCCGCCTGTGTGGGAAGGGGCAGAGCCGACCTAGGGGCAAGTTGGGACTCTTGCTCTCCCTGCTGCCCTGAGGCTGCAGGGCCAAAGACGTCTTGGGCATCCAGCCCCTTACTGGTCCCTTCCCTCTGACGAGGCCCTCTGAGCTCCAGCACCTTGCAGTGTGGAGACAGCCCCTGCCAGCAATCTCCTCTCCAAGGAGGCCTCAACCGAGGCCTAGGCCCAGGGGAAAGGCACCAGCGGGGTTGAGCCAGGGGAGGCGCCCGGGCATGTCTGGACCCTGTCCCCGCAGCCTGCCCCTTGGTGGGGCAGTACCCCCGGAGGCCAGGAAGGTCTGGGCAAGGCTGGCCAGGGGCAGGGGCCCTGCTGGGTCCTGCCCCTGGCCTGTGGGGCCTCTGAGCACAACCGGCCCTCTCCCACTGGAAGACCTCCCCGGCTGCCTCCAAAGTCCTGTTTGCAAGCACTCCCGCCCACTGTTCCCGCCAGGCGCGCACAATGCTCCCAAGCCCGGGAGAAAAGCGCTTCGGGGTGGTGGTCTCTCCGGGCCCTTGCCCCTGAGCCTGGGGGCCAGGCAGGGGATCCACAGTCCCAGGCCAAGGCACAACATCATGCACACGTCTGTTCCTGCCCCCTCCACCGGCAGAGAGCTGGGGGGAGCCAGAGTCTGTCAGGCAGCTGCTGGGCTGGCCGCCTGTGTGGGAAGGGGCAGAGCCGACCTAGGGGCAAGTTGGGCCTCTTGCTCTCCCTGCTGCCCTGAGGCTGCTGGGCCAAAGAGGTCTTGGGCATCCAGCCCCTTGCTGGTCCCTTCCCTCTGACGAGGCCCTCTGAGCTCCAGCACCTTGCAGTGTGGAGACAGCCCCTGCCAGCAACCTCCTCTCCAAGGAGGCCTCAACCGAGGCCTAGGCACAGGGGAAAGGCACCAGCGGGGATGAGCTAGTGGAGGCGCACGGGCATATCAGGACCCAGTCCCTGCAGCCTGCCCCTTGGTGGGGCAGTACCCCCGGAGGCCAGGATGGTCTGGGCAAGGCTGGCCAGGGGCAGGGTCCCTGCTGGTTCCTGCCCCTGGCCTGTGGGGCCTCTGAGCACAACCGGCCCTCTCCCACTGGAAGACCTCCCCGGCTGCCTCCAAAGGCGGGTTTGCCAACACTCCCGCCCGCTGTTCCCGCCAGGCAGGCACAACGCTCCCAAGGCCAGGAGAAAAGCGCTTCGGGGTGTTGCTCTCTCCGGGCCCTTGCCCCTGAGCCTGGGGTCCAGGCAGTGGGTCCACACTCCCAGACCAAGGCAGAACCACATGCACACGTCTGTTCCTGACCCCTGCACCGGCAGAGAGCTCGGGGGAGCCAGAGTCTGTCAGGCAGCAGCTGGGTTGGCTGCCTGTGTGGGAAGGGGCAGAGCCGACCTAGGGGCAAGTTGGGCCTCTTGCTCTCCCTGCTGCCCTGAGGCTGCTGGGCCAAAGAGGTCTTGGGCATCCAGCCCCTTGCTGGTCCCTTCCCGCTGACGAGGCCCTCTGAGCTCAAGCACCTTGCAGTGTGGAGACAGCCCCTGCCAGCAACCTCCTCTCCAAGGAGGCCTCAACCGAGGCCTAGGCCCAGGGGAAAGGCACCAGCGGGGATGAGCCTGGGGAGGCGCCCGGGCATGTCTGGACCCAGGCCCCGCAGCCTGCCCCTTGGTGGGGCAGTACCCCCCGGAGGCCAGGAAGGTCTGGGCAAGGCTGGCCAGGGGCAGGGGCCCTGCTGCCTCCTGCCCCTGGCCTGTGGGGCCTCTGAGCACAACCGGCCCTCTCCCACTGGAAGACCTCCCCGGCTGCCTCCAAGGCCGGTTTGCAAGCGCTCCCGCCCACTGTTCCCAGCAGGCGTGCACAATGCTCCCAAGCCCGGGAGAAAAGCGCTTCAGGGTGGTGCTCTCTCCGGGCCCTTGCCCCTGAGCCTGGGGGCAAGGCAGGATGTCCACACTCCCAGGACAAGGCAGAACCACATGCACACGTCTGATCTGCCCCCTGCACCGGCAGAGAGCTCGGGGGAGCCAGAGTCTGTCAGGCAGCTGCTGGGCTGGCCGCCTGTGTGGGAAGGGGCAGAGCTAACCTAGGGGCAAGTAGGGCCTCTTGCTCTCCCTGCTGCCCTGAGGCTGCTGGGCCAAAGAGGTCTTGGGCATCCAGCCCCTTGCTGGTCCCTTCCCTCTGACGAGGCCCTCTGAGCTCCAGCACCTTTCAGTGTGGAGACAGCCCCTGCCAGCAACCTCCTCTCCAAGGAGGCCTCAACCGAGGCCTAGGCCCAGGGGAAAGGCACCAGCGGGGATGAGCCTGGGGAGGCGCCCGGGCATGTCTGGACCCAGTCCCCGCAGCCTGCCCCTTGGTGGGGCAGTACCCCCGGAGGCCAGGAAGGTCTGGGCAAGGCTGCCAGGGGCAGGGACACTGCTGGGTCTTGCCCCTGGCCTGTGGGGCGTCTGAGCACAACCGGCACTCTCCCGCTGGAAGACCTCCCCGTCTGCCTCGAAAGGCCGGTTTGCAAGCACTCCCGCCCGCTGTTCCCGCCAGGCACGCACAATGCTCTCAAGCCCGGGAGAAAAGCGCTTCGGGGTGGTGCTCTCTCCGGGCCCTTGCCCCTGAGCCTGGGGGCAAGGCATGGGGAACACACTCCCAGGCCAAGGCAGAACCACATGCCCACGTCTGTTCCTGTCCCCTGCACCGGCAGAGAGCTTGGGGGAGCCAGAGTCTGTCAGGCAGCTGCTGGGCTGGCCGCCTTTGTGGGAAGGGGCAGAGCCGACCTAGGGGCAAGTAGGGCCTCTTGCTCTCCCTGCTGCCCTGAGGCTGCTGGGCCAAAGAGGTCTTGGGCATCCAGCCCTTTGCTTGTCCCTTCCCTCTGACGAGGCCCTCTGAGCTCCAGCACCTTGCAGTGTGGAGACAGCCCCTGCCAGCAACCTCCTCTCCAAGGAGGCCTCAACCGAGACCTAGGACCAGGGGAAAGGCACCAGCGGGGATGAGCCTGGGGAGGCGCCCGGGCATGTCTGGACCCAGTCCCCGCAGCCTGCCCCTTGGTGGGGCAGTACCCCCGGAGGCCAGGAAGGTCTGGGAAAGGCTGGCCAGGGGCAGGGGACCTGCTGGGTCCTGCCCCTGGCCTGTGGGGCCTCTGAGCACAACCGGCCCTCTCCCACTGGAAGACCTCCCCGGCTGCTTCCAAAGTCCTGTTTGCCAACACTCCCACCCGCTGTTCACGCCAGACTTGCACAATGCTCCCAAGCCCGGGAGAAAAGCGCTTCGGGGTGGTGCTCTCTCCGGGCCCTTGCCCCTGAGCCTGGGGGCAAGGCATGGGGAACACACTCCCAGGCCAAGGCAGAACCACATGCCCACGTCTGTTCCTGTCCCCTGCACCGGCAGAGAGCTTGGGGGAGCCAGAGTCTGTCAGGCAGCTGCTGGGTTGGCCGCCTGTGTGGGAAGGGGCAGAGCCGCCCTAGGGGCAAGTTGGGCCTCTTGCTCTCCCTGCTGCCCTGAGGCTGCTGGGCCAAAGACGTCTTGGGCATCCAGCCCCTTACTGGTCCCTTCCCTCTGACGAGGCCCCCTGAGCTCCAGCACCTTGCAGTGTGGAGACAGCCCCTGCCAGCAACCTCCTCTCCAAGGAGGCCTCAACCGAGGCCTAGGCCCAGGGGAAAGGCACCAGCGGGGATGAGCCAGGGGAGGCGCCCGAGCATGTCTGGACCCAGTCCCCGCAGCCTGCCCCTTGGTGGGGCAGTACCCCCGGAGGCCAGGAAGGTCTGGGAAAGGCTGGCCAGGGGCAGGGGACCTGCTGGGTCCTGCCCCTGGCCTGTGGGGCCTCTGAGCACAACCGGCCCTCTCCCACTGGAAGACCTCCCCGGCTGCCTCCAAAGGCCGGTTTGCAAGCGCTCCCGGCCACTGTTACCAGCAGGCGGGCACAATGCTCCTAAGCCCGGAAGAAAAGCGCTTCAGGGTGGTGCTCTCTCTGGGCCCTTGCCCCTGAGCCTGGGGGCAAGGCAGGGTGTCCACACTCCCAGGCCAAGGCAGAACCACATGCACACGTCTGACCTGCCCCCTGCACCGGCAGAGAGCTCGGGGGAGCCAGAGTCTGTCAGGCAGCTGCTGGGCTGGCCGCCTGTGAGGGAAGTGGCAGAGCCGACCTAGGGGCAAGTTGGGCCTCTTGCTCTCCCTGCTGCCCTGAGGCTGCTGGGCCAAAGAGGTCTTGGGCATCCAGCCCCTTGCTGGTCCCTTCCCTCTGACGAGGCCCTCTGAGCTCCAGCACCTTGCAGTGTGGAGACAGCCCCTGCCAGCAACCTCCTCTCCAAGGAGGCCTCAACCGAGGCCTAGGCCCAGGGGAAAGGCACCAGCGGGGATGAGCCTGGGGAGGCGCCCGGGCATGTCTGGACCCAGTCCCCGCAGCCTGCCCCTTGGTGGGGCAGTACCCCCGGAGGCCAGGAAGGTCTGGGCAAGGCTGGCCAGGGGCAGGGGCCCTGCTGGGTCCTGCCCCTGGCCTGTGGGGCCTCTGAGCACAACCGGCCCTCTCCCACTGGAAGAACTCCCCGGCTGCCTCCAAAGGCCAGTTTGCCAACACTCCCGCCCGCTGTTCCCGCCAGGCACGCACAATGCTCCCAAGCCCGGGAGAAAAGCGCTTCGGGGTGGTGCTCTCCTCGGGCCCTTGCCCCTGAGCCTGGGGGCCAGGCAGTTGGTCCACACTCCCAGACCAAGGCAGAACCACATGCACACGTCTGTTCCTGACCCCTGCACCGGCAGATAGCTCGGGGGAGCCAGAGTCTGTCAGGCAGCTGCTGGGCTGGCCGCCTGTGTGGGAAGGGGCAGAGCCGACCTAGGGGCAAGTTGGGCCTCTTGCTCTCCCTGCTGCCCTGAGGCTGCTGGGCCAAAGAGGTCTTGGGCATCCAGCCCCTTGCTGGTCCCTTCCCTCTGACGAGGCCCTCTGAGCTTCAGCACCTTGCAGTGTGGAGACAGCCCCTGCCAGCAACATCCTCTCCAAGGAGGCCTCAACCGAGGCCTAGGCCCAGGGGAAAGGCACCAGCGGGGATGAGCCTGGGGAGGCGCCCGGGCATGTCTGGACCCAGTCCCCGCAGCCTGCCCCTTGGTGGGGCAGTACCCCCGGAGGCCAGGAAGATCTGGGCAAGGCTGGCCAGGGGCAGGGGCCCTGCTGGGTCCTCCCCATGGCCTGTGGGGCCTCTGAGCACAACCGGCCCTCTCCCACTGGAAGACCTCCCCGGCTGCCTCCAAAGGCCAGTTTGCCAACACTCCTGCCCGCTCTTCCCGCCAGGCACGCACAATGCTCCCAAGCCCGGGAGAAAAGCGCTTCGGGGTGGTGGTCTCTCCGGGCCCTTGCCCCTGAGCCTGGGGGCCAGGCAGGGGATCCACAGTCCCAGGCCAAGGCACAACAACATGCACACGTCTGTTCCTGCCCCCTCCACCGGCAGAGAGCTGGGGGGAGCCAGAGTCTGTCAGGCAGCTGCTGGACTGGCCGCCTGTGTGGGAAGGGGCAGAGCCGACCTAGGGGCAAGTTGGGCCTCTTGCTCTCCCTGCTGCCCTGAGGCTGCTGGGCCAAAGAGGTCTTGGGCATCCAGCCCCTTGCTGGTCCCTTCCCTCTGACGAGGCCCTCTGAGCTCCAGCACCTTGCAGTGTGGAGACAGCCCCTGCCAGCAACCTCCTCTCCAAGGAGGCATCAACCGAGGCCTATGCCCAGGGGAAAGGCACCAGCGGGGATGAGCCTGGGGAGGCGCCCAGGCATGTCTGGACCCAGTCCCCGCAGCCTGCCCCTTGGTGGGGCAGTACCCCCGGAGGCCAGGAAGGTCTGGGCAAGGCTGGCCAGGGGCAGGGGCCCTGCTGGGTCCTGCCCCTGGCCTGTGGGGCCTCTGAGCACAACCGGCCCTCTCCCACTGGAAGAACTCCCCGGCTGACTCCAAAGGCCAGTTTGCCAACACTCCCGCCCGCTGTTCCCGCCAGGCACGCACAATGCTCCCAAGCCCGGGAGAAAAGCACTTCGGGGTGGTGCTCTCCTCGGGCCGTTGCCCCTGAGCCTCGGGGCCAGGCAGTTGGTCCACACTCCCAGACCAAGGCAGAACCACATGCACACGTCTGTTCCTGACCCCTGCACCGGCAGAGAGCTCGGGGGAGCCAGAGTCTGTCAGGCAGCTGCTGGGCTGGCCGCCTGTGTGGGAAGGGGCAGAGCCGACCTAGGGGCAAGTTGGGCCTCTTGCTCTCCCTGCTGCCCTGAGGCTGCTGGGCCAAAGAGGTCTTGGGCATCCAGCCCCTTGCTGGTCCCTTCCCTCTGACGAGGCCCTCTGAGCTCTAGCACCTTGCAGTGTGGAGACAGCCCCTGCCAGCAACATCCTCTCCAAGGAGGCCTCAACCGAGGCCTAGGCCCAGGGGAAAGGCACCAGCGGGGATGAGCCTGGGGAGGCGCCCGGGCATGTCTGGACCCAGTCCCCGCAGCCTGCCCCTTGGTGGGGCAGTACCCCCGGAGGCCAGGAAGATCTGGGCAAGGCTGGCCAGGGGCAGGGGCCCTGCTGGGTCCTCCCCATGGCCTGTGGGGCCTCTGAGCACAACCGGCCCTCTCCCACTGGAAGACCTCCCCGGCTGCCTCCAAAGGCCAGTTTGCCAACACTCCTGCCCGCTCTTCCCGCCAGGCACGCACAATGCTCCCAAGCCCGGGAGAAAAGCGCTTCGGGGTGGTGCTCTCTCCGGGCCCTTGCCCCTGAGCCTGTGGGCAAGGCAGGGGGAACACACTCCCAGACCAAGGCAGAAACACATGCACACGTCTGGTCCTGTCCCCTGCACCGGCAGAGAGCTCGGGGGAGCCAGAGTCTCTCAGGCAGGTGCTGGGCTGGCCGCCTGTGTGGGAAGGGGCAGAGCCGACCTAGGGGCAAGTTGGGCCTCTTGCTCTCCCTGCTGCCCTGAGGCTGCAGGGCCAAAGACGTCTTGGGCATCCAGCCCCTTACTGGTCCCTTCCCTCTGACGAGGCCCTCTGAGCTCCAGCACCTTGCACTGTGGAGACAGCCCCTGCCAGCAATCTCCTCTCCAAGGAGGCCTCAACCGAGGCCTAGGCCCAGGGGAAAGGCACCAGCGGGGTTGAGCCAGGGGAGGCGCCCGGGCATGTCTGGACCCTGTCCCCGCAGCCTGCCCCTTGGTGGGGCAGTACCCCCGGAGGCCAGGAAGGTCTGGGCAAGGCTGGCCAGGTGCAGGGGCCCTGCTGGGTCCTGCCCCTGGCCTGTGGGGCCTCTGAGCACAACCGGCCCTCTCCCACTGGAAGACCTCCCCGGCTGCCTCCAAAGTCCTGTTTGCAAGCACTCCCGCCCACTGTTCCCGCCAGGCGCGCACAATGCTCCCAAGCCCGGGAGAAAAGCGCTTCGGGGTGGTGGTCTCTCCGGGCCCTTGCCCCTGAGCCTGGGGGCCAGGCAGGGGATCCACAGTCCCAGGCCAAGGCACAACAACATGCACACATCTGTTCCTGCCCCCTCCACCGGCAGAGAGCTGGGGGGAGCCAGAGTCTGTCAGGCAGCTGCTGGGCTGGCCGCCTGTGTGGGAAGGGGCAGAGCCGACCTAGGGGCAAGTTGGGCCTCTTGCTCTCCCTGCTGCCCTGAGGCTGCTGGGCCAAAGACGTCTTGGGCATCCAGCCCCTTGCTGGTCCCTTCCCTCTGACGAGGCCCTCTGAGCTCCAGCACCTTGCAGTGTGGAGACAGCCCCTGCCAGCAACCTCCTCTCCAAGGAGGCCTCAACCGAGGCCTAGGCACAGGGGAAAGGCACCAGCGGGGATGAGCCTGGGGAGGCGCCCGGGCATGTCTGGACCCAGTCCCCGCAGCCTGCCCCTTGGTGGGGCAGTACCCCCGGAGGCCAGGAAGGTCTGGGCAAGGCTGGCCAGGGGCAGGGTCCCTGCTGGGTCCTGCCCCTGGCCTGTGGGGCCTCTGAGCACAACCGGCCCTCTCCCACTGGAAGACCTCCCCGGCTGCCTCCAAAGGCGGGTTTGCCAACACTCCCGCCCGCTGTTCCGCCAGGCACGCACAACGCTCCCAAGGCCAGGAGAAAAGCGCTTCGGGGTGGTGCTCTCTCCGGGCCCTTGCCCCTGAGCCAGGGGGCAAGGCAGGGGGAACACACTCCCAGGCCAAGGCAGAACCACATGCCCACGTCTGTTCCTGTCCCCTGCACCGGCAGAGAGCTTGGGGGAGCCAGAGTCTGTCAGGCAGCTGCTGAGTTGGCCGCCTGTGTGGGAAGGGGCAAAGCCGCCCTAGGGGCAAGTTGGGCCTCTTGCTCTCCCTGCTGCCCTGAGGCTGCTGGGCCAAAGAGGTCTTGGGCATCCAGCCCCTTGCTGGTCCCTTCCCTCTGACGAGGCCCTCTGAGCTCCAGCACCTTGCAGTGTGGAGACAGCCCCTGCCAGCAACCTCCTCTCCAAGGAGGCCTCAACTGAGGCCTAGGCCCAGGGGAAAGGCACCAGCGGGGATGAGCCTGGGGAGGTGCCCGGCCATGTCTGGACCCAGTCCCCGCAGCCTGCCCCTTGGTGGGGCAGTACCCCCGGAGGCCAGGAGGGTCTGGGCAAGGCTGCCAGGGGCAGGGACACTGCTGGGTCCTGCCCCTGGCCTGTGGGGCGTCTGAGCACAACCGGCACTCTCCCGCTGGAAGACCTCCCCGGCTGCCTCCAACGGCCGGTTTGCAAGCACTCCCGCCCGCTGTTCCCGCCAGGCACGCACAATGCTCCCAAGCCCGGGAGAAAAGCGCTTCGGGGTGGTGCTCTCTCCGGGCCCTTGCCCCTGAGCCTGGGGGACAGGCAGGGGGAACACACTCCCAGGCCAAGGCAGAACGACATGCACACGTCTGTTCCTGCCCCCTACACCGGCAGAGAGTTCGGGGGAGCCAGAGACTGCCAGGCTGCTGCTGGGCTGGCTGCCTGTGTGGGACGGGGTAGAGCCGACCTAGGGGCAAGTTGGGCCTCTTGCTCTCCCTGCTGCCCTGAGGCTGCTGGGTCAAAGAGGTCTTGGGCATCCAGCCCTTTGCTGGTCCTTTCCCTCTGACGAGGCCCTCTGAGCTCCAGCACCTTGCAGTGTGCAGACAGCCCCTGCCGGCAACCTCCTCTCCAAGGAGGCCTCAACCGAGGCCTAGGACCAGGGGAAAGGCACCAGCGGGGATGAGCCTGGGGAGGCGCCCGGGCATGTCTGGACCCAGGCCCCGCAGCCTGCCCCTTGGTGGGGTAGTACCCCCGGAGGCCAGGAAGGTCTGGGCAAGGCTGCCAGAGGCAGGGACACTGCTGGGTCCTGCCCCTGGCCTGTGGGGCCTCTGAGAACAACTGGCACTCTCCCGCTGGAAGACCTCCCCGGCTGCCTCCAAAGGCTGGTTTGCAAGCACTCAATCCCGCTGTTCCCGCCAGGCACGCACAATGCTCCCAAGCCCGGGAGAAAAGCATTTTGGGGTGGTGCTCACTCCGGGCTTTGGAAGACCTCCCCGGCTGCCTCCAAGGCCGGTTTGCAAGCACTTCTGCCTGCTGTTCCCGCCACCCGCGCACAATGCTCCCAAGCCCGGGAGAAAAGCGTTTCGGGGTGGTGTTCTCTCTGGACCCAAGAAAGACCTCCCGGACTGCCCCCAAATGCCGGTTTGCAAGCACTCCCACTCACTGTTCCCGCCATCCGTGCAAATGCTCCAAGCCCAGGAGAAAAGCCCTTCAGGGTGGTGCTCTCTCCCGGCCCTTGGAAGACCTCCCCGGCTGCCTCCAAAGGCTGGATTTCAAGTACTCCCTCCCGCTGTCCCGCCAGCCGCACACAATGCTCCCAATCACGGGAGAAAAGCGCTTCGGGGTGGTGCTCTCTACGGGCCCTTGGAAGACCTCCCCGTTTGTCTCCAAAGGCCGGTTTGCAAGCACTCATGCCCGCTGTTCCCGCCAGCCGCGCACAATGCTCCCAAGCCTAGGAGAAAAGCGCTTCGGGGTGGTGCTCTCTCCCGGCCCTTGGAAGACCTCCCCGGCTGCCTCCAAAGGCCGGTTTGCAAGCACTCAATCCCGCTGTTCCCGCCAGCCGCGCACAATGCTCCCAAGCCCGGGAGAAAAGCGCTTCGGGGTGGTGCTCTCTCCCGGCCCTTGGAAGACCTCCCCGGCTGCCTCCAAAGGCTGGTTTTCAAGAACTCCCTCCCGCTGACCCGCCAGCCGCACACAATGCTCCCAAGCCCGGGAGAAAAGCATTTTGAGGTGGTCTCTCTCCGGGCCCTTGGAAGACTCCCCGGCTGCCTCTAAAGGCCGGTTTGCAAGCACTCATGTCCTCTGTTCCCGACAGCCGCGAACAATGCTCCCAATTCCGTGAGAAAAGTGCTTCGGGATGGTGCTCTCTCCGGGCCCTTGGAAGACCTCCCAAGCTGCCTCCAAAGGCCGGTTTGCAAGCACTCCCGCCCGCTGTTCCCGCCAGCCTCGCACAATGCTCCCAAGCCCGGGAGAAAAGCGCTTCGGGGTGGTGTTCTCTCCGTGCCAATGGAGGACCTCCCTGGCTGCCCCCAAAGCCCGGTTTGCAAGCACTCCCACTCGCTGTTCCCGCCAGCCACGCACAATCCTCCAAAACCCCGGAGAAAAGCGCTTCGGGGTGGTGTTCTCTCCGTGCCCATGGAAGACCTCCCAGGGTGCCCCCAAAGGCCGGTTTGGAAGCACTCCCACTCGCTGTTCCCGCCATCCGCGCACAATGCTCCCAAGCCCGGGAGAAAAGCATTTTGGGGTGGTGCTCACACCGGGCCCTGGAAGACCTCCCCGGCTGCCTCCAAAGGACGGTTTTCAAGCACTCCTGCCTGCTGTTCCCGCCACCCGCGCACAATGCTCCCAAGCCTGGGAGAAAAGCGCTTCGGGGTGGTGCTCTCTACAGGCCCTTGGAAGACCTCCCCGGCTGCCTCCAAAGGCCGGTTTGCAAGGACTCCTTCCTGCTGTTCCCGCCATCCGCGCACAATGCTCCCAAGCCCGGGAGAAAAGCATTTTGGGGTGGTGCTCACACCGGGCCCTGGAAGACCTCCCCGGCTGCCTCCAAAGGACGGTTTTCAAGCACTCCTGCCTGCTGTTCCCGCCACCCGCGCAGAATGCTCCCAAGCGCGGGAGAAAAGCGCTTCGGGGTGGTGCTCTCTACAGGCCCTTGGAAGACCTCCCCGGCTGCCTCCAAAGGCCGGTTTGCAAGGACTCCTTCCTGCTGTTCCCGCTAGCCACGCACAATGCTCCCAAGCCCGGGAGAAAAGCATTTTGGGGTGGTGCTCACTCCGGGCCCTTGGAAGACCTCCCCGGCTGCCTCCAATGGCCAGTTTGCAAGCACTGCTGCCTGCTGTTCCCGCCACCTGCGCACAATGCTCCCAAGCCCGGGAGAAAAGCGCTTCGGGGTGGTGCTCTCTACAGGCCCTTGGAAGACCTCCCCGGCTGCCTCAAAAGGCCGGTTTGCAAGGACTCCTTCCTGCTGTTCCCGCCAGCCACGCACAATGCTCCCAAGCCTGGGAGAGAAGCATTTTGGGGTGGTGCTCTCTACAGGCCCTTGGAAGACCTCCCCGGCTGCCTCCAGTGGCCAGTTTGCAAGCACTCATGCCCGCTGTTCCCACCAGCCGCGCACAATGCTCCCAAGCCCGGGAGAAAAGCTTTTTGGGGTGGTGCTCACACCGGGCCCTGGAAGACCTCCCCGGCTGCCTGCAAAGGCCGGTTTTCAAGCACTCCTGCCTGCTGTTCCTGCCACCCGCGCACAATACTCCCAAGCCCGGGAGAAAAGCGCTTCGGGGTGGTGCTCTCTACAGGCCCTTGGAAGACCTCCCCCGCTGCCTCCAAAGGCCGGTTTGCAAGGACTCCTTCCTGCTGTTCCCGCCAGCCACGCACAATGCTCCCAAGCCCGGGAGAAAAGTGCTTCGGGGTGGTGATCTCTCCGGGCCCTTGGAAGTCGTCCCCGGCTGCCTCCAAAGGCCGGTTTGCAAGCACTCATGCCCGTTGTTCCCACCAGCCGCGCACAATGCTCCCAAGCCCGGGAGAAAAGCATTTTGGGGTGGTGCTCACTCCGGGCCCTTGGAAGACCTCCCCGGCTGCCTCCAAAGGCTAGTTTGCAAGCAGTCCTGCCTGCTGTTCCCGCCAGCCACGCACAATGCTCCCAAGCCCGGGAGAAAAGCGCTTCGGGGTGGTGCTCTCTCCGGGCCCTTGGAAGACGTCCCCGGCTGCCTCCAAAGGCCGGTTTGCAAGCACTCATGCCCGTTGTTCCCACCAGCCGCGCACAATGCTCCCAAGCCCGGGAGAAAAGCATTTTGGGGTGGTGCTCACTCCGGGCCCTTGGAAGACCTCCCCGGCTGCCTCCAAAGGCCAGTTTGCAAGCAGTCCTGCCTGATGTTCCCGCCAGCCGCGCACAATGTTCCCAAGCCCGGGAGAAAAGCGCTTCGGGGTGGTGCTCTCTCCGGGCACTTTCAAGACCTCCCCGGCTGCCTCCAAAGGCCGGTTTGTAAGTACTCATTCCCGCTGCTTCCGCCAGCCACGCACAATGCTCCCAAGCCCGGGAGAAAAGCATTTTGGGGTGGTGCTCTCTCCGGGCCCTTGGAAGACCTCCCGGGCTGCCTCCAAAGGCAGGTTTGCAAGCATTCATGTCCGTTGTTCCCGACGGCCGCGCACAATGCTCCCAAGCCCGAGAGAAAAGCATTTTGGGGTGGTGATCAGTCCGGCCCTTGGAAGACCTCCCCGGCTGCCTCCAAAGGACAGTTTGCAAGCACTCATGCCCGCTGTTCCCGCCAGCCGCGCACAATGCTCCCAAGACCGTGAGAAAAGCGCTTCGGGGTGGTGTTCTCTCAGGGACCATGGAGGACCTCCCCGGCTGCCCCCAAAGGCCGGTTTGCAAGCATTCCCACTCGCTGTTCCCGCCAGGCACACACAATGTTCCAAAACCCCGGAGAAAAGCGCTTTGGGGTGGTGGTCTCTCCGGGCCCCTGCCCCTGAGCCTGGGGGCCATGCAGGGGATCCACAGTCCCAGGCCAAGGCAGAACCACATGCACACGTCTGTTCCTGCCCCCTCCACCGGCAGAGAGCTGGGGGGAGCCAGAGTCTGTCAGGCAGCTGCTGGGCTGGCCGCCTGTGTGGGAAGGGGCAGAGCCGACCTAGGGGCAAGTTGGGCCTCTTGCTCTCCCTGCTGCCCTGAGGCTGCTGGGCCAAAGAGGTCTTGGGCATCCAGCCCCTTGCTGGTCCCTTCCCTCTGACGAGGCCCTCTGAGCTCCAGCACCTTGCAGTGTGGAGACAGCCCCTGCCAGCAACCTCCTCTCCAAGGAGGCCTCAACCGAGGCCTAGGCCCAGGGGAAAGGCACCAGCGGAGATGAGCCAGTGGAGGCGCACGGGCATGTCTGGACCCAGTCCCCGCAGCCTGCCCCTTGGTGGGGCAGTACCCCCGGAGGCCAGGAAGGTCTGAGCAAGGCTGCGAGGGGCAGGGGCCCTGCTGGGTCGTGCCCCTGGCCTGTGGGGCGTCTGAGCACAACCGGCACTCTCCCGCTGGAAGACCTCCCCGTCTGCCTCCAAAGGCCGGTTTGCAAGCACTCCCGTCCGCTGTTCCCGCCAGGCACGCACAATGCTTCCAAGCCCGGGAGAAAAGCGCTTCGGGGTGGTGCTCTCTCCGGGCCCTTGCCCCTGAGCCTGGGGGCCAGGCAGTTGGAACACACTCCCAGGCCAATGCAGAACGACATGCACACGTCTGTTCCTGCCCCCTACACCGGCAGAGAGCTCGGGGGAGCCAGAGACTGCCAGGCTGCTGCTGGGCTGGCTGCCAGTGTGGGACGGGGCAGAGCCGACCTAGGGGCAAGTTGGGCCTCTTGCTCTCCCTGCTGCCCTGAGGCTGCTGGGTCAAAGAGGTCTTGGGCATCCAACCCTTTGCTGGTCCCTTCCCTCTGACGAGGCCCTCTGAGCTCCAGCACCTTGCAGTGTGGAGACAGCCCCTGCCAGCAACCTCCTCTCCAAAGAGGCCTCAACCGAGGCCTACGCCCAGGGGAAAAGCACCAGCGGGGATGATCCTGGGGAGGCGCACGGACATGTCTGGACCCAGTCCCCGCAGCCTGCCCCTTGGTGGGGCAGTACCCCCGGAGGCCAGGAAGGTCTGGGCAAGGCTGGCCAGGGGCAGGGTCCCTGCTGGGTCCTGCCCCTGGCCTGTGAGGCCTCTGAGCACAACCGGCCCTCTCCCACTGGAAGACCTCCCCAGCTGCCCCCAATGTCCTGTTTGCAAACACTCCCGCCCGCTGTTCACGCCAGGCTCGCACAATGCTCCCAAGCCCGGGAGAAAAGCGCTTCGGGGTGGTGCTCTCTCCGGGCCCTTGCCCCTGAGCCTGGGGGCCAGGCAGTGGGTCCACACTCCCAGACCAAGGCAGAACCACATGCACACGTCTGTTCCTGACCCCTGCACCGGCAGAGAGCTCGGGGGAGCCAGAGTCTGTCAGGCAGGTGCTGGGCTGGCCGCCTGTGTGGGAAGGGGCAGAGCCGACCTAGGGGCAAGTTGGGCCTCTTGCTCTCCCTGCTGCCCTGAGGCTGCTGGGCCAAAGAGGTCTTGGGCATCCAGCCCCTTGCTGGTCCCTTCCCGCTGACGAGGTCCTCTGAGCTCCAGCACCTTGCAGTGTGGAGACAGCCCCTGCCAGCAACCTCCTCTCCAAGGAGGCCTCAACCGAGGCCTAGGCCCAGGGGAAAGGCACCAGCGGGGATGAGCCTGGGGAGGCGCCCGGGCATGTCTGGACCCAGTCCCCGCAGCCTGCCCCTTGGTGGGGCAGTACCCCCGGAGGCCAGGAAGGTCTGGGCAAGGCTGGCCAGGGGCAGGGGCCCTGCTGGGTCCTGCCCCTGGCCTGTGGGGCCTCTGAGCACAACCGGCCCTCTCCCACTGGAAGAACTCCCCGGCTCCCTCCAAAGGCCAGTTTGCCAACACTCCCGCCCGCTGTTCCCGCCAGGCACGCACAATGCTCCCAAGCCCGGGAGAAAAGCGCTTCGGGGTGGTGCTCTCCTCGGGCCCTTGCCCCTGAGCCTGGGGTCCAGGCAGTTGGTACACACTCCCAGACCAAGGCAGAACCACATGCACACGTCTGTTCCTGACCCCTGCACCGGCAGAGAGTTCGGGGGAGCCAGAGTCTGTCAGGCAGGTGCTGGGCTGGCCGCCTGTGTGGGAAGGGGCAGAGCCGACCTAGGGGCAAGTTGGGCCTCTTCCTCTCCCTGCTGCCCTGAGGCTGCTGGGCCAAAGAGGTCTTGGGCATCCAGCCCCTTGCTGGTCCCTTCCCTCTGACGAGGCCCTCTGAGCTCCAGCACCGTGCAGTGTGGAGACAGCCCCTGCCAGCAACATCCTCTCCAAGGAGGCCTCAACCGAGGCCTAGGCCCAGGGGAAAGGCACCAGCGGGGATGAGCCTGGGGAGGCGCCCGGGCATGTCTGGACCCAGTCCCCGCAGCCTGCCCCTTGGTGGGGCAGTACCCCCGGAGGCCAGGAAGATCTGGGCAAGGCTGGCCAGGGGCAGGGGCCCTGCTGGGTCCTCCCCATGGCCTGTGGGGCCTCTGAGCACAACCGGCCCTCTCCCACTGGAAGACCTCCCCGGCTGCCTCCAAAGGCCGGTTTGCAAGCACTCCCGCCCACTGTTCCCGCCAGGCGCGCACAATGCTCCCAAGCCCGGGAGAAAAGCGCTTCGGGGTGGTGCTCTCTCCGGGCCCTTGCCCCTGAGCCTGTGGGCAAGGCAGGGGGATCACACTCCCAGACCAAGGCAGAAACACATGCACACGTCTGTTCCTGTCCCCTGCACCGGCAGAGAGCTCGGGGGAGCCAGAGTCTCTCAGGCAGGTGCTGGGCTGGCCGCCTGTGTGGGAAGGGGCAGAGCCGACCTAGGGGCAAGTTGGGCCTCTTGCTCTCCCTGCTGCCCTGAGGCTGCAGGGCCAAAGACGTCTTGGGCATCCAGCCCCTTACTGGTCCCTTCCCTCTGACGAGGCCCTCTGAGCTCCAGCACCTTGCAGTGTGGAGACAGCCCCTGCCAGCAATCTCCTCTCCAAGGAGGCCTCAACCGAGGCCTAGGCCCAGGGGAAAGGCACCAGCGGGGTTGAGCCAGGGGAGGCGCCCGGGCATGTCTGGACCCTGTCCCCGCAGCCTGCCCCTTGGTGGGGCAGTACCCCCGGAGGCCAGGAAGGTCTGGGCAAGGCTGGCCAGGGGCAGGGGCCCTGCTGGGTCCTGCCCCTGGCCTGTGGGGCCTCTGAGCACAACCGGCCCTCTCCCACTGGAAGACCTCCCCGGCTGCCTCCAAAGGCCGGTTTGCAAGCACTCCCGCCCACTGTTCCCGCCAGGCGCGCACAATGCTCCCAAGCCCGGGAGAAAAGCGCTTCGGGGTGGTGGTCTTTCCGGGCCCTTGCCCCTGAGCCTGGGGTCCAGGCAGTGGGTCCACACTCCCAGACCAAGGCAGAACCACATGCACACGTCTGTTCCTGACCCCTGAACCGGCAGAGAGCTCGGGGGAGCCAGAGTCTATCAGGCAGCTGCTGGGTTGGCTGCCTGTGTGGGAAGGGGCAGAGCCGACCTAGGGGCAAGTTGGGCCTCTTGCTCTCCCTGCTGCCCTGAGGCTGCTGGGCCAAAGAGGTCTTGGGCATCCAGCCCCTTGCTGGTCCCTTCCCTCTGACGAGGCCCTCTGAGCTCCAGCACCTTGCAGTGTGGAGACAGCCCCTGCCAGCAACCTCCTCTCCAAGGAGGCATCAACCGAGGCCTATGCCCAGGGGAAAGGCACCAGCGGGGATGAGCCTGGGGAGGCGCCCGGGCATGTCTGGACCCAGTCCCCGCAGCCTTCCCCTTGGTGGGGCAGTACCCCCGGAGGCCAGGAAGGTCTGGGCAAGGCTGGCCAGGGGCAGGGGACCTGCTGGGTCCTGCCCCTGGCCTGTGAGGCCTCTGAGCACAACCGGCCCTCTCCCACTGGAAGACCTCCACGGCTGCCTCCAAAGTCCTGTTTGCAAACACTCCCGCCCGCTGTTCACGCCAGGCTCGCACAATGCTCCCAAGCCCGGGAGAAAAGCGCTTCGGGGTTGTGCTCTCTCCGGGCCCTTGCCCCTAAGCCTGCGGGCCAGGCAGGGGGAACACACTCCCAGGCCAAGACAGAACGACATGAACACGTCTGTTCCTGCCCCCTACACCGGCAGAGAGCTCGGGGGAGCCAGAGTCTCTCAGGCAGGTGCTGGGCTGGCCGCCTGTGTGGGAAGGGGCAGAGCCGACCTAGGGGCAAGTTGGGCCTCTTGCTCTCCCTGCTGCCCTGAGGCTGCTGGGCCAAAGACGTCTTGGGCATCCAGCCCTTTGCTGGTCCCTTCCCTCTGACGAGGCCCTCTGAGCTCCAGCACCTTGCAGTGTGGAGACAGCACCTGCCAGCAATCTCCTCTCCAAGGAGGCCTCAACCGAGGCCTAGGCCCAGGGGAAAGGCACCAGCGGGGATGAGCCTGGGGAGGCGCCCGGGCATGTCTGGACCCAGTCCCCCCAGCCTGCCCCTTGGTGGGGCAGTACCCCTGGAGGCCAGGAAGGTCTGGGCAAGGCTGACCAGGGGCAGGGGACCTGCTGGGTCCTGCCCCTGGCCTGTGGGGCCTCTGAGCACAACCGGCCCTCTCCCACTGGAAGACCTCCCCGGCTGCCTCCAAAGGCCGTTTTGAACGCACTCCCGCCCACTGTTCCCACCAAGCGCGCACAATGCTCCCAAGCCCGGGAGAAAAGCGCTTCGGGGTGGTGCTCTCTCCGGGCCCTTGCCCCTGAGCCTGGGGGCCAGGCAGGGGGTCCACAGTCCCAGGCCAAGGCAGAACCACATGCACACGTCTGTTCCTGACCCCTGCACCGGCAGAGAGCTCGGGGGAGCCAGAGTCTGTCAGGCAGCTGCTGGGCTGGCCGCCTTTGTGGGAAGGGGCAGAGCCGACCTAGGGGCAAGTTGGGCCTCTTGCTCTCCCTGCTGCCCTGAGGCTGCTGGGCCAAAGAGGTCTTGGGCATCCAGCCCTTTGCTTGTCCCTTCACTCTGACGAGGCCCTCTGAGCTCCAGCACCTTGCAGTGTGGAGACAGCCCCTGCCAGCAACCTCCTCTCCAAGGAGGCCTCAACCGAGACCTAGGACCAGGGGAAAGGCACCAGCGGGGATGAGCCTGGGGAGGCGCCCGGGCATGTCTGGACCCAGTCCCCGCAGCCTGCCCCTTGGTGGGGCAGTACCCCCGGAGGCCAGGAAGGTCTGGGAAATGTTGGCCAGGGGCAGGGGACCTGCTGGGTCCTGCCCCTGGCCTGTGGGGCCTCTGAGCACAACCGGCCCTCTCCCACTGGAAGACCTCCCCGGCTGCCTCCAAAGTCCTGTTTGCCAACACTCCCACCCGCTGTTCACGCCAGACTTGCACAATGCTCCCAAGCCCGGGAGAAAAGCGCTTCGGGGTCGTGCTCTCTCCGGGCCCTTGCCCCTGAGCCTGGGGGCAAGGCATGGGGAACACACTCCCAGGCCAAGGCAGAACCACATGCCCACGTCTGTTCCTGTCCCCTGCACCGGCAGAGAGCTTGGGGGAGCCAGAGTCTGTCAGGCAGCTGCTGGGTTGGCCGCCTGTGTGGGAAGGGGCAGAGCCGCCCTAGGGGCAAGTTGGGCCTCTTGCTCTCCCTGCTGCCCTGAGGCTGCTGGGCCAAAGACGTCTTGGGCATCCAGCCCCTTACTGGTCCCTTCCCTCTGACGAGGCCCTCTGAGCTCCAGCACCTTGCAGTGTGGAGACAGCCCCTGCCAGCAACCTCCTCTCCAAGGAGGCCTCAACCGAGGCCTAGGCCCAGGGGAAAGGCACCAGCGGGGATGAGCCAGGGGAGGCGCCCGAGCATGTCTGGACCCAGTCCCCGCAGCCTGCCCCTTGGTAGGGCAGTACCCCCGGAGGCCAGGAAGGTCTGGGTAAGGCTGGCCAGGGGCAGGGGCCCTGCTGGGTCCTGCCCCTGGCCTGTGGGGCCTCTGAGCACAACCGGCCCTCTCCCACTGGAAGACCTCCCCGGCTGCCTCCAAAGGCCGGTTTGCAAGCGCTCCCGGCCACTGTTACCAGCAGGCGGGCACAATGCTCCTAAGCCCGGAAGAAAAGCGCTTCAGGGTGGTGCTCTCTCTGGGCCCTTGCCCGTGAGCCTGGGGGCAAGGCAGGGTGTCCACACTCCCAGGCCAAGGCAGAACCACATGCACACGTCTGATCTGCCCCCTGCACCGGCAGAGAGCTCGGGGGAGCCAGAGACTGTCAGGCAGCTGCTGGGCTGGCCGCCTGTGTGGGAAGTGGCAGAGCCGACCTAGGGGCAAGTTGGGCCTCTTGCTCTCCCTGCTGCCCTGAGGCTGCTGGGCCATAGAGGTCTTGGGCATCCAGCCCCTTGCTGGTCCCTTCCCTCTGACGAGGCCCTCTGAGCTCCAGCACCTTGCAGTGTGGAGACAGCCCCTGCCAGCAACCTCGTCTCCAAGGAGGCCTCAACCGAGGCCTAGGCCCAGGGGAAAGGCACCAGCGGGGATGAGCCTGGGGAGGCGCCCGGCCATGTCTGGACCCAGTCCCCGCAGCCTGCCCCTTGGTGGGGCAGTACCCCCGGAGGCCAGGAAGGTCTGGGCAAGGCTGGCCAGGGGCAGGGGCCCTGCTGGGTCCTGCCCCTGGCCTGTGGGGCCTCTGAGCACAACCGGCCCTCTCCCACTGGAAGAACTCCCCGGCTCCCTCCAAAGGCCAGTTTGCCAACACTCCCGCCCGCTGTTCCCGCCAGGCACGCACAATGCTCCCAAGCCCGGGAGAAAAGCGCTTCGGGGTGGTGCTCTCTCCGGGCCCTTGCCCCTGAGCCTGGGGGACAGGCAGGGGGAACACACTCCCAGGCCAAGGCAGAACGACATGCACACGTCTGTTCCTGCCCCCTACACCGGCAGAGAGTTCGGGGGAGCCAGAGACTGCCAGGCTGCTGCTGGGCTGGCTGCCTGTGTGGGACGGGGTAGAGCCGACCTAGGGGCAAGTTGGGCCTCTTGCTCTCCCTGCTGCCCTGAGGCTGCTGGGTCAAAGAGGTCTTGGGCATCCAGCCCTTTGCTGGTCCTTTCCCTCTGACGAGGCCCTCTGAGCTCCAGCACCTTGCAGTGTGCAGACAGCCCCTGCCGGCAACCTCCTCTCCAAGGAGGCCTCAACCGAGGCCTAGGCCCAGGGGAAAGGCACCAGCGGGGATGAGCCTGGGGAGGCGCCCGGGCATGTCTGGACCCAGGCCCCGCAGCCTGCCCCTTGGTGGGGTAGTACCCCCGGAGGCCAGGAAGGTCTGGGCAAGGCTGCCAGAGGCAGGGACACTGCTGGGTCCTGCCCCTGGCCTGTGGGGCCTCTGAGAACAACTGGCACTCTCCCGCTGGAAGACCTCCCCGGCTGCCTCCAAAGGCTGGTTTGCAAGCACTCAATCCCGCTGTTCACGCCAGCTGCGCACAATGCTCCCAAGCCCGGGAGAAAAGCATTTTGGGGTGGTGCTCACTCCGGGCTTTGGAAGACCTCCCCGGCTGCCTCCAAGGCCGGTTTGCAAGCACTTCTGCCTGCTGTTCCCGCCACCCGCGCACAATGCTCCCAAGCCCGGGAGAAAAGCGTTTCGGGGTGGTGTTCTCTCTGGGCCCAAGAAAGACCTCCCAGGCTGCCCCCAAATGCCGGTTTGCAAGCACTCCCACTCACTGTTCCCGCCATCCGTGCAAATGCTCCAAGCCCAGGAGAAAAGCCCTTCAGGGTGGTGCTCTCTCCCGGCCCTTGGAAGACCTCCCCGGCTGCCTCCAAAGGCTGGATTTCAAGTACTCCCTCCCGCTGTCCCGCCAGCCGCACACAATGCTCCCAATCACGGGAGAAAAGCGCTTCGGGGTGGTGCTCTCTACGGGCCCTTGGAAGACCTCCCCGTTTGTCTCCAAAGGCCGGTTTGCAAGCACTCATGCCCGCTGTTCCCGCCAGCCGCGCACAATGCTCCCAAGCCTAGGAGAAAAGCGCTTCGGGGTGGTGCTCTCTCCCGGCCCTTGGAAGACCTCCCCGGCTGCCTCCAAAGGCCGGTTTGCAAGCACTCAATCCCGCTGTTCCCGCCAGCCGCGCACAATGCTCCCAAGCCCGGGAGAAAAGCGCTTCGGGGTGGTGCTCTCTCCCGGCCCTTGGAAGACCTCCCCGGCTGCCTCCAAAGGCTGGTTTTCAAGAACTCCCTCCCGCTGACCCGCCAGCCGCACACAATGCTCCCAAGCCCGGGAGAAAAGCATTTTGAGGTGGTCTCTCTCCGGGCCCTTGGAAGACTCCCCGGCTGCCTCTAAAGGCCGGTTTGCAAGCACTCATGTCCTCTGTTCCCGACAGCCGCGAACAATGCTCCCAATTCCGTGAGAAAAGTGCTTCGGGATGGTGCTCTCTCCGGGCCCTTGGAAGACCTCCCAAGCTGCCTCCAAAGGCCGGTTTGCAAGCACTCCCGCCCGCTGTTCCCGCCAGCCTCGCACAATGCTCCCAAGCCCGGGAGAAAAGCGCTTCGGGGTGGTGTTCTCTCCGTGCCAATGGAGGACCTCCCTGGCTGCCCCCAAAGGCCAGTTTGCAAGCACTCCCACTCGCTGTTCCCGCCAGCCACGCACAATCCTCCAAAACCCCGGAGAAAAGCGCTTCGGGGTGGTGTTCTCTCCGTGCCCATGGAAGACCTCCCGGGGTGCCCCCAAAGGCCGGTTTGGAAGCACTCCGACTCGCTGTTCCCGCCATCCGCGCACAATGCTCCCAAGCCCAGGAGAAAAGCATTTTGGGGTGGTGCTCACACCGGGCCCTGGAAGACCTCCCCGGCTGCCTCCAAAGGACGGTTTTCAAGCACTCCTGCCTGCTGTTCCCGCCACCCGCGCACAATGCTCCCAAGCCTGGGAGAAAAGCGCTTCGGGGTGGTGCTCTCTACAGGCCCTTGGAAGACCTCCCCGGCTGCCTCCAAAGGCCGGTTTGCAAGGACTCCTTCCTGCTGTTCCCGCCATCCGCGCACAATGCTCCCAAGTCCGGGAGAAAAGCATTTTGGGGTGGTGCTCACACCGGGCCCTGGAAGACCTCCCCGGCTGCCTCCAAAGGAAGGTTTTCAAGCACTCCTGCCTGCTGTTCCCGCCACCCGCGCAAAATGCTCCCAAGCCCGGGAGAAAAGCGCTTCGGGGTGGTGCTCTCTACAGGCCCTTGGAAGACCTCCCCGGCTGCCTCCAAAGGCCGGTTTGCAAGGACTCCTTCCTGCTGTTCCCGCCAGCCACGCACAATGCTCCCAAGCCCGGGAGAAAAGCATTTTGGGGTGGTGCTCACACCGGGCCCTGGAAGACCTCCCCGGCTGCCTCCAAAGGACGGTTTTCAAGCACTCCTGCGTGCTGTTCCCGCCACCCGCGCAGAATGCTCCCAAGCGCAGGAGAAAAGCGCTTCGGGGTGGTGCTCTCTACAGGCCCTTGGAAGACCTCCCCGGCTGCCTCCAAAGGCCGGTTTGCAAGGACTCCTTCCTGCTGTTCCCGCCAGCCACGCACAATGCTCCCAAGCCCGGGAGAAAAGCATTTTGGGGTGGTGCTCACTCCGGGCCCTTGGAAGACCTCCCCGGCTGCCTCCAATGGCCAGTTTGCAAGCACTCATGTCCGCTGTTCCCACCAGCCGCGCACAATGCTCCCAAGCCCGGGAGAAAAGCTTTTTGGGGTGGTGCTCACACCGGGCCCTGGAAGACCTCCCCGGCTGCCTGCAAAGGCCGGTTTTCAAGCACTCCTGCCTGCTGTTCCCGCCACCTGCGCACAATGCTCCCAAGCCCGGGAGAAAAGCGCTTCGGGGTGGTGCTCTCTACAGGCCCTTGGAAGACCTCCCCGGCTGCCTCCAAAGGCCGGTTTGCAAGGACTCCTTCCTGCTGTTCCCGCCAGCCACGCACAATGCTCCCAAGCCCGGGAGAGAAGCATTTTGGGGTGGTGCTCTCTACAGGCCCTTGGAAGACCTCCCCGGCTGCCTCCAGTGGCCAGTTTGCAAGCACTCATGCCCGCTGTTCCCACCAGCCGCGCACAATGCTCCCAAGCCCGGGAGAAAAGCTTTTTGGGGTGGTGCTCACACCGGGCCCTGGAAGACCTCCCCGGCTGCCTGCAAAGGCCGGTTTTCAAGCACTCCTGCCTGCTGTTCCTGCCACCCGCGCACAATACTCCCAAGCCCGGGAGAAAAGCGCTTCGGGGTGGTGCTCTCTACAGGCCCTTGGAAGACCTCCCCCGCTGCCTCCAAAGGCCGGTTTGCAAGGACTCCTTCCTGCTGTTCCCGCCAGCCACGCACAATGCTCCCAAGCCCGGGAGAAAAGTGCTTCGGGGTGGTGATCTCTCCGGGCCCTTGGAAGTCGTCCCCGGCTGCCTCCAAAGGCCGGTTTGGAAGCACTCATGCCCGTTGTTCCCACCAGCCGCGCACAATGCTCCCAAGCCCGGGAGAAAAGCATTTTGGGGTGGTGCTCACTCCGGGCCCTTGGAAGACCTCCCCGGCTGCCTCCAAAGGCCAGTTTGCAAGCAGTCCTGCCTGCTGTTCCCGCCAGGCGCGCACAATGCTCCCAAGCCCGGGAGAAAAGCGCTTCGGGGTGGTGCTCTCTCCGGGCCCTTGGAAGACGTCCCCGGCTGCCTCCAAAGGCCGGTTTGCAAGCACTCATGCCCATTGTTCCCACCAGCCGCGCACAATGCTCCCAAGCCCGGGAGAAAAGCATTTTGGGGTGGTGCTCACTCCGGGCCCTTGGAAGACCTCCCCGGCTGCCTCCAAAGGCCAGTTTGCAAGCAGTCCTGCCTGCTGTTCCCGCCAGCCGCGCACAATGTTCCCAAGCCCGGGAGAAAAGCGCTTCGGGGTGGTGCTCTCTCCGGGCACTTTCAAGACCTCCCCGGCTGACTCCAAAGGCCGGTTTGTAAGTACTCATTCCCGCTGCTTCCGCCAGCCACGCACAATGCTCCCAAGCCCGGGAGAAAAGCATTTTGGGGTGGTGCTCTCTCCGGGCCCTTGGAAGACCTCCCGGGCTGCCTCCAAAGGCCAGTTTGCAAGCATTCATGTCCGTTGTTCCCGACAGCCGCGCACAATGCTCCCAAGCCCGAGAGAAAAGCATTTTGGGGTGGTGATCAGTCCGGCCCTTGGAAGACCTCCCCGGCTGCCTCCAAAGGACAGTTTGCAAGCACTCATGCCCGCTGTTCCCGCCAGCCGCGCACAATGCTCCCAAGACCGTGAGAAAAGCGCTTCGGGGTGGTGTTCTCTCAGGGACCATGGAGGACCTCCCCGGCTGCCTCCAAAGTCCTGTTTGCCAACACTCCCACCCGCTGTTCACGCCAGACTTGCACAATGCTCCCAAGCCCGGGAGAAAAGCGCTTCGGGGTGGTGCTCTCTCCGGGCCCTTGCCCCTGAGCCTGGGGGCAAGGCATGGGGAACACACTCCCAGGCCAAGGCAGAACCACATGCCCACGTCTGTTCCTGTCCCCTGCACCGGCAGAGAGCTTGGGGGAGCCAGAGTCTGTCAGGCAGCTGCTGGGTTGGCCGCCTGTGTGGGAAGGGGCAGAGCCGCCCTAGGGGCAAGTTGGGCCTCTTGCTCTCCCTGCTGCCCTGAGGCTGCTGTGCCAAAGACGTCTTGGGCATCCAGCCCCTTACTGGTCCCTTCCCTCTGACGAGGCCCTCTGAGCTCCAGCACCTTGCAGTGTGGAGACAGCCCCTGCCAGCAACCTCCTCTCCAAGGAGGCCTCAACCGAGGCCTAGGCCCAGGGGAAAGACACCAGCGGGGATGAGCCAGGGGAGGTGCCCGAGCATGTCTGGACCCAGTCCCCGCAGCCTGCCCCTTGGTGGGGCAGTACCCCCGGAGGCCAGGAAGTTCTGGGTAAGGCTGGCCAGGGGCAGGGGCCCTGCTGCGTCCTGCCCCTGGCCTGTGGGGCCTCTGAGCACAACCGGCCCTCTCCCACTGGAAGACCTCCCCGGCTGCCTCCAAAGGCCGGTTTGGAAGCACTCCCGCCCACTGTTCCCGCCAGGCGCGCACAATGCTCCCAAGCCCGGGAGAAAAGCGCTTCGGGGTGGTGGTCTCTCCGGGCCCTTGCCCCTGAGCCTGGGGGCCAGGCAGGGGATCCACAGTCCCAGGCCAAGGCACAACAACCTGCACACGTCTGTTCCTGCCCCCTCCACTGGCAGAGAGCTGGGGGGAGCCAGAGTCTGTCAGGCAGCTGCTGGGCTGGCCGCCTGTGTGGGAAGGGGCAGAGCCGACCTAGGGGCAAGTTGGGCCTCTTGCTCTCCCTGCTGCCCTGAGGCTGCTGGGCCAAAGAGGTCTTGAGCATCCAGCCCCTTGCTGGTCCCTTCCCTCTGACGAGGCCCTCTGAGCTCCAGCACCTTGCAGTGTGGAGACAGACCCTGCCAGCAACCTCCTCTCCAAGGAGGCCTCAACCGAGGCCTAGGCCCAGGGGAAAGGCACCAGCGGGGATGAGCCAGTGGAGGGGCCCGGGCATGTCTGGACCCAGTCCCCGCAGCCTGCCCCTTGGTGGGGCAGTACCCCCGGAGGCCAGGAAGGTCTGGGCAAGGCTGGCCAGGGGCAGGGTCCCTGCTGGGTCCTGCCCCTGGCCTGTGGGGCCTCTGAGCACAACCGGCCCTCTCCCACTGGAAGACCTCCCCGGCTGCCTTCAAAGGCGGGTTTGCCAACACTCCCGCCCGCTGTTCCCGCCAGGCACGCACAACGCTCCCAAGGCCAGGAGAAAAGCGCTTCGGGGTGTTGCTCTCTCCGGTCCCTTGCCCCTGAGCCTGGGGTCCAGGCAGTGGGTCCACACTCCCAAACCAAGGCAAAACCACATGCACACGTCTGTTCCTGACCCCTGAACCGGCAGAGAGCTCGGGGGAGCCAGAGTCTATCAGGCAGCTGCTGGGTTGGCTGCCTGTGTGGGAAGGGGCAGAGCCGACCTAGGGGCAAGTTGGGCCTCTTGCTCTCCCTGCTGCCCTGAGGCTGCTGGGCCAAAGAGGTCTTGGGCATCCAGCCCCTTGCTGGTCCCTTCCCGCTGACGAGGCCCTCTGAGCTCCAGCACCTTGCAGTGTGGAGACAGCCCCTGCCAGCAACCTCCTCTCCAAGGAGGCATCAACCGAGGCCTAGGCCCAGGGGAAAGGCACCAGCGGGGATGAGCCTGGGGAGGCGCCCAGGCATGTCTGGACCCAGTCCCCGCAGCCTGCCCCTTGGTGGGGCAGTACCCCCGGAGGCCAGGAAGATCTGGGCAAGGCTGGCCAGGGGCAGGGGCCCTGCTGGGTCCTCCCCATGGCCTGTGGGGCCTCTGAGCACAACCGGCCCTCTCCCACTGGAAGACCTCCCCGGCTGCCTCCAAAGGCCGGTTTGCAAGCACTCCCGCCCACTGTTCCCGCCAGGCGCGCACAATGCTCCCAAGCCCGGGAGAAAAGCGCTTCGGGGTGGTGCTCTCTCCGGGCCCTTGCCCCTGAGCCTGTGGGCAAGGCAGGGGGAACACACTCCCAGACCAAGGCAGAAACACATGCACACGTCTGTTCCTGTCCCCTGCACCGGCAGAGAGCTCGGGGGAGCCAGAGTCTCTCAGGCAGGTGCTGGGCTGGCGCCTGTGTGGGAAGGGGCAGAGCCGACCTAGGGGCAAGTTGGGCCTCTTGCTCTCCCTGCTGCCCTGAGGCTGCAGGGCCAAAGACGTCTTGGGCATCCAGCCCCTTACTGGTCCCTTCCCTCTGACGAGGCCCTCTGAGCTCCAGCACCTTGCAGTGTGGAGACAGCCCCTGCCAGCAATCTCCTCTCCAAGGAGGCCTCAACCGAGGCCTAGGCCCAGGGGAAAGGCACCAGCGGGGTTGAGCCAGGGGAGGCGCCCGGGCATGTCTGGACCCTGTCCCCGCAGCCTGCCCCTTGGTGGGGCAGTACCCCCGGAGGCCAGGAAGGTCTGGGCAAGGCTGGCCAGGGGCAGGGGCCCTGCTGGGTCCTGCCCCTGGCCTGTGGGGCCTCTGAGCACAACCGGCCCTCTCCCACTGGAAGACCTCCCCGGCTGCCTCCAAAGGCCGGTTTGGAAGCACTCCCGCCCACTGTTCCCGCCAGGCGCGCACAATGCTCCCAAGCCCGGGAGAAAAGCGCTTCGGGGTGGTGGTCTCTCCGGGCCCTTGCCCCTGAGCCTGGGGGCCAGGCAGGGGATCCACAGTCCCAGGCCAAGGCACAACAACATGCACACGTCTGTTCCTGCCCCATGCACCGGCAGAGAGCTGGGGGGAGCCAGAGTCTGTCAGGCAGCTGCTGGGCTGGCCGCCTGTGTGGGAAGGGGCAGAGCCGACCTAGGGGCAAGTTGGGCCTCTTGCTCTCCCTGCTGCCCTGAGGCTGCTGGGCCAAAGAGGTCTTGAGCATCCAGCCCCTTGCTGGTCCCTTCCCTCTGACGAGGCCCTCTGAGCTCCAGCACCTTGCAGTGTTGAGACAGACCCTGCCAGCAACCTCCTCTCCAAGGAGGCCTCAACCGAGGCCTAGGCCCAGGGGAAAGGCACCAGCGGGGATGAGCCAGTGGAGGGGCCCGGGCATGTCTGGACCCAGTCCCCGCAGCCTGCCCCTTGGTGGGGCAGTACCCCCGGAGGCCAGGAAGGTCTGGGCAAGGCTGGCCAGGGGCAGGGTCCCTGCTGGGTCCTGCCCCTGGCCTGTGGGGCCTCTGAGCACAACCGGCCCTCTCCCACTGGAAGACCTCCCCGGCTGCCTTCAAAGGCGGGTTTGCCAACACTCCTGCCCGCTGTTCCCGCCAGGCACGCACAACGCTCCCAAGGCCAGGAGAAAAGCGCTTCGGGGTGTTGCTCTCTCCGGGCCCTTGCCCCTGAGCCTGGGGGCAAGGCAGGGTGTCCACACTCCCAGGACAAGGCAGAACCACATGCACACGTCTGATCTGCCCCCTGCACCGGCAGAGAGCTCGGGGGAGCCAGAGTCTGTCAGGCAGCTGCTGGGCTGGCCGCCTGTGTGGGAAGGGGCAGAGCCGACCTAGGGGCAAGTTGGGCCTCTTGCTCTCCCTGCTGCCCTGAGGCTGCTGGGCCAAAGAGGTCTTGGGCATCCAGCCCCTTGCTGGTCCCTTCCCTCTGACGAGGCCCTCTGAGCTCCAGCACCTTGCAGTGTGGAGACAGCCCCTGCCAGCAACCTCCTCTCCAAGGAGTCCTCAACCGAGGCCTAGGCCCAGGGGAAAGGCACCAGCGGGGATGAGCCTTGGGAGGCGCCCGGGCATGTCTGGACCCAGTCCCCGCAGCCTGCCCCTTGGTGGGGCAGTACCCCCGGAGGCCAGGAAGGTCTGGGCAAGGCTGCCAGGGGCAGGGACACTGCTGGGTCCTGCCCCTGGCCTGTGGGGCGTCTGAGCACAACCGGCACTCTCCCGCTGGAAGACCTCCCCATCTGCCTCGAAAGGCCGGTTTGCAAGCACTCCCGCCCGGTGTTCCCGCCAAGCACGCACAATGCTCCCAATCCCGGGAGAAAAGCGCTTCGGGGTGGTGCTCTCCTCGGGCCCTTGCCCCTGAGCCTGGGGGCCAGGCAGGGGGAACACACTCCCAGGCCAAGGCAGAACGACATGCACACGTCTGTTCCTGCCCCCTACACCGGCAGAGAGCTCGGGGGAGCCAGAGACTGCCAGGCTGCTGCTGGGCTGGCCGCCTGTGTGGGACGGGGCAGAGCCGACCTAGGGGCAAGTTGGGCCTCTTGCTCTCCCTGCTGCCCTGAGGCTGCTGGGTCAAAGAGGTCTTGGGCATCCAGCCCTTTGCTGGTCCCTTCCCTCTGACGAGGCCCTCTGATCTCCAGCACCTTGCAGTGTGGAGACAGCCCCTGCCAGCAACCTCCTCTCCAAGGAGGCCTCAACCGAGGCCTAGGCCCAGGGGAAAGGCACCAGCGGGGATGAGCCTGGGGAGGCGCCCGGGGATGTCTGGACCCAGTCCCCGCAGCCTGCCCCTTGGTGGGGCAGTACCCCCGGAGGCCAGGAAGTTCTGGGCAAGGCTGGCCAGGGGCAGGGTCCCTGCTGGGTCCTGCCCCTGGCCTGTGGGGCCTCTGAGCACAACCGGCCCTCTCCCACTGGAAGACCTCCCCGGCTGCCTCCAAAGGCGGGTTTGCCAACACTCCCGCCCGCTGTTCCCGCCAGGCACGCACAACGCTCCCAAGCCCGGGAGAAAAGCGCTTCGGGGTGGTGCTCTCTCCGGGCCCTTGCCCCTGAGCCTGGGGTCCAGGCAGTGGGTCCACACTCCCAGACCAAGGCAGAACCACATGCACACGTCTGTTCCTGACCCCTGCACCGGCAGAGAGCTCGGGGGAGCCAGAGTCTGTCAGGCAGCTGCTGGGTTGGCTGCCTGTGTGGGAAGGGGCAGAGCCGACCTAGGGGCAAGTTGGGCCTCTTGCTCTCCCTGCTGCCCTGAGGCTGCTGGGCCAAAGAGGTCTTGGGCATCCAGCCCCTTGCTGGTCCCTTCCCGCTGACGAGGCCCTCTGAGCTCCAGCACCTTGCAGTGTGGAGACAGCCCCTGCCAGCAACCTCCTCTCCAAGGAGGCCTCAACCGAGGCCTAGGCCCAGGGGAAAGGCACCAGCGGGGATGAGCCTGGGGAGGCGCCCGGGCATCTCTGGACCCAGGCCCCGCAGCCTGCCCCTTAGTGGGGCAGTACCACCGGAGGCCAGGAAGGTCTGGGCAAGGCTGGCCAGGGGCAGGGGCCCTGCTGCGTCCTGCCCCTGGCCTGTGGGGCCTCTGAGCACAACCGGCCCTCTCCCACTGGAAGACCTCCCCGGCTGCCTCCAAAGGCCGGTTTGCAAGCACTCCCGCCCACTGTTCCCGCCAGGCGCGCACAATGCTCCCAAGCCCGGGAGAAAAGCGCTTCGGGGTGGTGCTCTCTCCGGGCCCTTGCCCCTGAGCCTGGGGGCCAGGCAGGGGGAACACACTCCCAGGCCAAGGCAGAACGACATGCACACGTCTGTTCCTGCCCCCTACACCGGCAGAGAGCTCGGGGGAGCCAGAGACTGCCAGGCTGCTGCTGGGCTGGCCGCCTGTGTGGGACGGGGCAGAGCCGACCTAGGGGCAAGTTGGGCCTCTTGCTCTCCCTGCTGCCCTGAGGCTGCTGGGTCAAAGAGGTCTTGGGCATCCAGCCCTTTGCTGGTCCCTTCCCTCTGACGAGGCCCTCTGATCTCCAGCACCTTGCAGTGTGGAGACAGCCCCTGCCAGCAACCTCCTCTCCAAGGAGGCCTCAACCGAGGCCTAGGCCCAGGGGAAAGGCACCAGCGGGGATGAGCCTGGGGAGGCGCCCGGGGATGTCTGGACCCAGTCCCCGCAGCCTGCCCCTTGGTGGGGCAGTACCCCCGGAGGCCAGGAAGTTCTGGGCAAGGCTGGCCAGGGGCAGGGTCCCTGCTGGGTCCTGCCCCTGGCCTGTGGGGCCTCTGAGCACAACCGGCCCTCTCCCACTGGAAGACCTCCCCGGCTGCCTCCAAAGGTGGGTTTGCCAACACTCCCGCCCGCTGTTCCCGCCAGGCACGCACAACGCTCCCAAGCCCGGGAGAAAAGCGCTTCGGGGTGGTGCTCTCTCCGGGCCCTTGCCCCTGAGCCTGGGGTCCAGGCAGTGGGTCCACACTCCCAGACCAAGGCAGAACCACATGCACACGTCTGTTCCTGACCCCTGCACCGGCAGAGAGCTCGGGGGAGCCAGAGTCTGTCAGGCAGCTGCTGGGTTGGCTGCCTGTGTGGGAAGGGGCAGAGCCGACCTAGGGGCAAGTTGGGCCTCTTGCTCTCCCTGCTGCCCTGAGGCTGCTGGGCCAAAGAGGTCTTGGGCATCCAGCCCCTTGCTGGTCCCTTCCCGCTGACGAGGCCCTCTGAGCTCAAGCACCTTGCAGTGTGGAGACAGCCCCTGCCAGCAACCTCCTCTCCAAGGAGGCCTCAACCGAGGCCTAGGCCCAGGGGAAAGGCACCAGCGGGGATGAGCCTGGGGAGGCGCCCGGGCATCTCTGGACCCAGGCCCCGCAGCCTGCCCCTTAGTGGGGCAGTACCCCCGGAGGCCAGGAAGGTCTGGGCAAGGCTGGCCAGGGGCAGGGGCCCTGCTGCGTCCTGCCCCTGGCCTGTGGGGCCTCTGAGCACAACCGGCCCTCTCCCACTGGAAGACCTCCCCGGCTGCCTCCAAGGCCGGTTTGCAAGCGCTCCCGCCCACTGTTCCCAGCAGGCGTGCACAATGCTCCCAAGCCCGGGAGAAAAGCGCTTCAGGGTGGTGCTCTCTCCGGGCCCTTGCCCCTGAGCCTGGGGGCAAGGCAGGGTGTCCACACTCCCAGGCCAAGGCAGATCCACATGCACACGTCTGATCTGCCCCCTGCACCGGCAGAGAGCTCGGGGGAGCCAGAGTCTGTCAGGCAGCTGCTGGGCTGGCCGCCTGTGTGGGAAGGGGCAGAGCCGACCTAGGGGCAAGTTGGGCCTCTTGCTCTCCCTGCTGCCCTGAGGCTGCTGGGCCAAAGAGGTCTTGGGCATCCAGCCCCTTGCTGGTCCCTTCCCTCTGACGAGGCCCTCTGAGCTCCAGCACCTTTCAGTGTGGAGACAGCCCCTGCCAGCAACCTCCTCTCCAAGGAGGCCTCAACCGAGGCCTAGGCCCAGGGGAAAGGCACCAGCGGGGATGAGCCTGGGGAGGCGCCCGGGCATGTCTGGACCCAGTCCCCGCAGCCTGCCCCTTGGTGGGGCAGTACCCCCGGAGGCCAGGAAGGTCTGGGCAAGGCTGCCAGGGGCAGGGACACTGCTGGGTCCTGCCCCTGGCCTGTGGGGCGTCTGAGCACAACCGGCACTCTCCCGCTGGAAGACCTCCCCGTCTGCCTCGAAAGGCCGGTTTGCAAGCACTCCCGCCCGCTGTTCCCGCCAGGCACGCACAATGCTCCCAAGCCCGGGAGAAAAGCGCTTCGGGGTGGTGGTCTTTCCGGGCCCTTGCCCCTGAGCCTGGGGGCAAGGCATGGGGAACACACTCCCAGGCCAAGGCAGAACCACATGCCCACGTCTGTTCCTGTCCCCTGCACCGGCAGAGAGCTTGGGGGATCCAGAGTCTGTCAGGCAGCTGCTGGGTTGGCCGCCTGTGTGGGAAGGGGCAGAGCCGCCCTAGGGGCAAGTTGGGCCTCTTGCTCTCCCTGCTGCCCTGAGGCTGCTGGGCCAAAGACGTCTTGGGCATCCAGCCCCTTACTGGTCCCTTCCCTCTGACGAGGCCCTCTGAGCTCCAGCACCTTGCAGTGTGGAGACAGCCCCTGCCAGCAACCTCCTCTCCAAGGAGGCCTCAACCGAGGCCTAGGCCCAGGGGAAAGGCACCAGCGGGGATGAGCCAGTGGAGGCGCCCGAGCATGTCTGGACCCAGTCCCCGCAGCCTGCCCCTTGGTGGGGCAGTACCTCCGGAGGCCAGGAAGGTCTGGGTAAGACTGGCCAGGGGCAGGGGCCCTGCTGGGTCCTGCCCCTGGCCTGTGGGGCCTCTGAGCACAACCGGCCCTCTCCCACTGGAAGACCTCCCCGGCTGCCTCCAAAGGCCGGTTTGCAAGCGCTCCCGGCCACTGTTACCAGCAGGCGGGCACAATGCTCCTAAGCCCGGAAGAAAAGCGCTTCAGGGTGGTGCTCTCTCTGGGCCCTTGCCCCTGAGCCTGGGGGCAAGGCAGGGTGTCCACACTCCCAGGCCAAGGCAGAACCACATGCACACGTCTGACCTGCCCCCTGCACCGGCAGAGAGCTCGGGGGAGCCAGAGTCTGTCAGGCAGCTGCTGGGCTGGCCGCCTGTGTGGGAAGTGGCAGAGCCGACCTAGGGGCAAGTTGGGCCTCTTGCTCTCCCTGCTGCCCTGAGGCTGCTGGGCCAAAGACGTCTTGGGCATCCAGCCCCTTGCTGGTCCCTTCCCTCTGACGAGGCCCTCTGAGCTCCAGCACCTTGCAGTGTGGAGACAGCCCCTGCCAGCAACCTCCTCTCCAAGGAGGCCTCAACCGAGGCCTAGGCCCAGGGGAAAGGCACCAGCGGGGATGAGCCTGGGGAGGCGCCCGGGCATGTCTGGACCCAGTCCCCGCAGCCTGCCCCTTGGTGGGACAGTACCCCCGGAGGCCAGGAAGGTCTGGGCAAGGCTGGCCAGGGGCAGGGGCCCTGCTGGGTCCTGCCCCTGGCCTGTGGGGCCTCTGAGCACAACCGGCCCTCTCCCACTGGAAGAACTCCCCGGATGCCTCCAAAGGCCAGTTTGCCAACACTCCCGCCCGCTGTTCCCGCCAGGCACGCACAATGCTCCCAAGCCCGTGAGAAAAGCGCTTCGGGGTGGTGCTCTCCTCGGGCCCTTGCCCCTGAGCCTGGGGGCCAGGCAGGGGATACACAGTCCCAGGCCAAGGCAGAACCACATGCACACGTCTGTTCCTGACCCCTGCACCGGCAGAGAGCTCGGGGGAGCCAGAGTCTGTCAGGCAGCTGCTGGGCTGGCCGCCTGTGTGGGAAGGGGCAGAGCCGACCTAGGGGCAAGTTGGGCCTCTTCCTCTCCCTGCTGCCCTGAGGCTGCTGGGCCAAAGAGGTCTTGGGCATCCAGCCCCTTGCTGGTCCCTTCCCTCTGACGAGGCCCTCTGAGCTCCAGCACCTTGCAGTGTGGAGACAGCCCCTGCCAGCAACCTCCTCTCCAAGGAGGCCTCAACCGAGGCCTAGGCCCAGGGGAAAGGCACCAGCGGGGATGAGCCAGTGGAGGCGCACGGGCATGTCTGGACCCAGTCCCCGCAGCCTGCCCCTTGGTGGGGCAGTACCCCCGGAGGCCAGGAAGGTCTGAGCAAGGCTGCCAGGGGCAGGGACACTGCTGGGTCCTGCCCCTGGCCTGTGGGGCGTCTGAGCACAACCGGCACTCTCCCGCTGGAAGACCTGCCCGGCCGCCTCCAAAGGCCTGTTAACAAGCGCTCCCGCCCACTGTTCCCAGCAGGCGTGCACAATGCTCCCAAGCCCGGGAGAAAAGCGCTTCGGGGTGGTGCTCTCTCCGGGCCCTTGCCCCTGAGCCTGGGGGCAAGGCAGGGTGTCCACACTCCCAGGCCAAGGCAGAACCACATGCACACGTCTGATCTGCCCCCTGCACCGGCAGAGAGCTCGGGGGAGCCAGAGTCTGTCAGGCAGCTGCTGGGCTGGCCGCCTGTGTGGGAAGGGGCAGAGCCGACCTAGGGGCAAGTTGGGCCTCTTGCTCTCCCTGCTGCCCTGAGGCTGCTGGGCCAAAGAGGTCTTGGGCATCCAGCCCCTTGCTTGTCCCTTCCCTCTGACGAGGCCCTCTGAGCTCCAGCACCTTGCAGTGTGGAGACAGCCCCTGCCAGCAATCTCCTCTCCAAGGAGGCCTCAACCGAGGCCTAGGCCCAGGGAAAAGGCACCAGCGGGGTTGAGCCAGGGGAGGCGCCCGGGCATGTCTGGACCCTGTCCCCGCAGCCTGCCCCTTGGTGGGGCAGTACCCCCGGAGGCCAGGAAGGTCTGGGCAAGGCTGGCCAGGGGCAGGGGCCCTGCTGGGTCCTGCCCCTGGCCTGTGGGGCCTCTGAGCACAACCGGCCCTTGCCCACTGGAAGACCTCCCCGGCTGCCTCCAAAGGCCGGTTTGCAAGCACTCCCGCCCACTGTTCCCGCCAGGCGCGCACAATGCTCCCAAGCCCGGGAGAAAAGCGCTTCGGGGTGGTGGTCTCTCCGGGCCCCTGCCCCTGAGCCTGGGGGCCAGGCAGGGGATCCACAGTCCCAGGCCAAGGCAGAACCACATGCACACGTCTGTTCCTGCCCCCTCCACCGGCAGAGAGCTGGGGGGAGCCAGAGTCTGTCAGGCAGCTGCTGGGCTGGCCGCCTGTGTGGGAAGGGGCAGAGCCGACCTAGGGGCAAGTTGGGCCTCTTGCTCTCCCTGCTGCCCTGAGGCTGCTGGGCCAAAGAGGTCTTGGGCATCCAGCCCCTTGCTGGTCCCTTCCCTCTGACGAGGCCCTCTGAGCTCCAGCACCCTGCAGTGTGGAGACAGCCCCTGCCAGCAACCTCTTCTCCAAGGAGGCCTCAACCGAGGCCTAGGCCCAGGGGAAAGGCACCAGCGGGGATGAGCCAGTGGAGGCGCACGGGCATGTCTGGACCCAGTCCCCGCAGCCTGCCCCTTGGTGGGGCAGTACCCCCGGAGGCCAGGAAGGTCTGGGCAAGGCTGGCCAGGGGCAGGGGCCCTGCTGGGTCCTGCCCCTGGCCTGTGGGGCCTCTGAGCACAACCGGCCCTCTCCCACTGGAAGACCTCCCCGGCTGCCTCCAAAGGCCGTTTTGCACGCACTCCCGCCCACTGTTCCCACCAAGCGCGCACAATGCTCCCATCCCGGGAGAAAAGCGCTTCGGGGTGGTGCTCTCTCCGGGCCCTTGCCCCTGAGACTGGGGGCCAGGCAGGGGATCCACAGTCCCAGGCCAAGGCACAACAACATGCACACGTCTGTTCCTGCCCCCTCCACCGGCAGAGAGCTGGGGGGAGCCAGAGTCTGTCAGGCAGCTGCTGGGCTGGCCGCCTGTGTGGGAAGGGGCAGAGCCGACCTAGGGGCAAGTTGGGCCTCTTGCTCTCCCTGCTGCCCTGAGGCTGCTGGGCCAAAGAGGTCTTGGGCATCCAGCCCCTTGCTGGTCCCTTCCCTCTGACGAGGCCCTCTGAGCTCCAGCACCTTGCAGTGTGGAGACAGCCCCTGCCAGCAACCTCCTCTCCAAGGAGGCCTCAACCGAGGCCTAGGCACAGGGGAAAGGCACCAGCGGGGATGAGCCAGTGGAGGCGCACGGGCATATCAGGACCCAGGCCCTGCAGCCTGCCCCTTGGTGGGGCAGTACCCCCGGAGGCCAGGAAGTTCTGGGCAAGGCTGGCCAGGGGCAGGGTCCCTGCTGGGTCCTGCCCCTGGCCTGTGGGGCCTCTGAGCACAACCGGCCCTCTCCCACTGGAAGACCTCCCCGGCTGCCTCCAAAGGCGGGTTTGCCAACACTCCCGCCCGCTGTTCCCGCCAGGCACGCACAACGCTCCCAAGCCCGGGAGAAAAGCGCTTCGGGGTGGTGCTCTCTCCGGGCCCTTGCCCCTGAGCCTGGGGTCCAGGCAGTGGGTCCACACTCCCAGACCAAGGCAGAACCACATGCACACGTCTGTTCCTGACCCCTGCACCGGCAGAGAGCTCGGGGGAGCCAGAGTCTGTCAGGCAGCTGCTGGGCTGGCCGCCTGTGTGGGAAGGGGCAGAGCCGACCTAGGGGCAAGTTGGGCCTCTTGCTCTCCCTGCTGCCCTGAGGCTGCTGGGCCAAAGAGGTCTTGGGCATCCAGCCCCTTGCTGGTCCCTTCCCTCTGACGAGGCCCTCTGAGCTCCAGCACCTTGCAGTGTGGAGACAGCCCCTGCCAGCAACCTCCTCTCCAAGGAGGCCTCAACCGAGGCCTAGGCCCAGGGGAAAGGCACCAGCGGGGATGAGCCAGTGGAGGCGCCCGAGCATGTCTGGACCCAGTCCCCGCAGCCTGCCCCTTGGTGGGGCAGTACCCCCGGAGGCCAGGAAGGTCTGGGTAAGACTGGCCAGGGGCAGGGGCCCTGCTGGGTCCTGCCCCTGGCCTGTGGGGCCTCTGAGCACAACCGGCCCTCTCCCACTGGAAGACCTCCCCGGCTGCCTCCAAAGGCCGGTTTGCAAGCGCTCCCGGCCACTGTTACCAGCAGGCGGGCACAATGCTCCTAAGCCCGGAAGAAAAGCGCTTCAGGGTGGTGCTCTCTCTGGGCCCTTGCCCCTGAGCCTGGGGGCAAGGCAGGGTGTCCACACTCCCAGGCCAAGGCAGAACCACATGCACACGTCTGACCTGCCCCCTGCACCGGCAGAGAGCTCGGGGGAGCCAGAGTCTGTCAGGCAGCTGCTGGGCTGGCCGCCTGTGTGGGAAGTGGCAGAGCCGACCTAGGGGCAAGTTGGGCCTCTTGCTCTCCCTGCTGCCCTGAGGCTGCTGGGCCAAAGACGTCTTGGGCATCCAGCCCCTTGCTGGTCCCTTCCCTCTGACGAGGCCCTCTGAGCTCCAGCACCTTGCAGTGTGGAGACAGCCCCTGCCAGCAACCTCCTCTCCAAGGAGGCCTCAACCGAGGCCTAGGCCCAGGGGAAAGGCACCAGCGGGGATGAGCCTGGGGAGGCGCCCGGGCATGTCTGGACCCAGTCCCCGCAGCCTGCCCCTTGGTGGGACAGTACCCCCGGAGGCCAGGAAGGTCTGGGCAAGGCTGGCCAGGGGCAGGGGCCCTGCTGGGTCCTGCCCCTGGCCTGTGGGGCCTCTGAGCACAACCGGCCCTCTCCCACTGGAAGAACTCCCCGGATGCCTCCAAAGGCCAGTTTGCCAACACTCCCGCCCGCTGTTCCCGCCAGGCACGCACAATGCTCCCAAGCCCGTGAGAAAAGCGCTTCGGGGTGGTGCTCTCCTCGGGCCCTTGCCCCTGAGCCTGGGGGCCAGGCAGTTGGTCCACACTCCCAGACCAAGGCAGAACCACATGCACACGTCTGTTCCTGACCCCTGCACCGGCAGAGAGCTCGGGGGAGCCAGAGTCTGTCAGGCAGCTGCTGGGCTGGCCGCCTGTGTGGGAAGGGGCAGAGCCGACCTAGGGGCAAGTTGGGCCTCTTCCTCTCCCTGCTGCCCTGAGGCTGCTGGGCCAAAGAGGTCTTGGGCATCCAGCCCCTTGCTGGTCCCTTCCCTCTGACGAGGCCCTCTGAGCTCCAGCACCTTGCAGTGTGGAGACAGCCCCTGCCAGCAACCTCCTCTCCAAGGAGGCCTCAACCGAGGCCTAGGCCCAGGGGAAAGGCACCAGCGGGGATGAGCCAGTGGAGGCGCACGGGCATGTCTGGACCCAGTCCCCGCAGCCTGCCCCTTGGTGGGGCAGTACCCCCGGAGGCCAGGAAGGTCTGAGCAAGGCTGCCAGGGGCAGGGACACTGCTGGGTCCTGCCCCTGGCCTGTGGGGCGTCTGAGCACAACCGGCACTCTCCCGCTGGAAGACCTGCCCGGCCGCCTCCAAAGGCCTGTTAACAAGCGCTCCCGCCCACTGTTCCCAGCAGGCGTGCACAATGCTCCCAAGCCCGGGAGAAAAGCGCTTCGGGGTGGTGCTCTCTCCGGGCCCTTGCCCCTGAGCCTGGGGGCAAGGCAGGGTGTCCACACTCCCAGGCCAAGGCAGAACCACATGCACACGTCTGATCTGCCCCCTGCACCGGCAGAGAGCTCGGGGGAGCCAGAGTCTGTCAGGCAGCTGCTGGGCTGGCCGCCTGTGTGGGAAGGGGCAGAGCCGACCTAGGGGCAAGTTGGGCCTCTTGCTCTCCCTGCTGCCCTGAGGCTGCTGGGCCAAAGAGGTCTTGGGCATCCAGCCCCTTGCTTGTCCCTTCCCTCTGACGAGGCCCTCTGAGCTCCAGCACCTTGCAGTGTGGAGACAGCCCCTGCCAGCAATCTCCTCTCCAAGGAGGCCTCAACCGAGGCCTAGGCCCAGGGAAAAGGCACCAGCGGGGTTGAGCCAGGGGAGGCGCCCGGGCATGTCTGGACCCTGTCCCCGCAGCCTGCCCCTTGGTGGGGCAGTACCCCCGGAGGCCAGGAAGGTCTGGGCAAGGCTGGCCAGGGGCAGGGGCCCTGCTGGGTCCTGCCCCTGGCCTGTGGGGCCTCTGAGCACAACCGGCCCTTGCCCACTGGAAGACCTCCCCGGCTGCCTCCAAAGGCCGGTTTGCAAGCACTCCCGCCCACTGTTCCCGCCAGGCGCGCACAATGCTCCCAAGCCCGGGAGAAAAGCGCTTCGGGGTGGTGGTCTCTCCGGGCCCCTGCCCCTGAGCCTGGGGGCCAGGCAGGGGATCCACAGTCCCAGGCCAAGGCAGAACCACATGCACACGTCTGTTCCTGTCCCCTCCACCGGCAGAGAGCTGGGGGGAGCCAGAGTCTGTCAGGCAGCTGCTGGGCTGGCCGCCTGTGTGGGAAGGGGCAGAGCCGACCTAGGGGCAAGTTGGGCCTCTTGCTCTCCCTGCTGCCCTGAGGCTTGCTCTCCATCCAGCCCCTTGCTGGTCCCTTCCCGCTGACGAGGCCCTCTGAGCTCCAGCACCTTGCAGTGTGGAGACAGCCCCTGCCAGCAACCTCCTCTCCAAGGAGGCCTCAACCGAGGCCTAGGCCCAGGGGAAAGGCACCAGCGGGGATGAGCCTGGGGAGGCGCCCGGGCATCTCTGGACCCAGGCCCCGCAGCCTGCCCCTTAGTGGGGCAGTACCCCCGGAGGCCAGGAAGGTCTGGGCAAGGCTGGCCAGGGGCAGGGGCCCTGCTGCGTCCTGCCCCTGGCCTGTGGGGCCTCTGAGCACAACCGGCCCTCTCCCACTGGAAGACCTCCCCGGCTGCCTCCAAGGCCGGTTTGCAAGCGCTCCCGCCCACTGTTCCCAGCAGGCGTGCACAATGCTCCCAAGCCCGGGAGAAAAGCGCTTCAGGGTGGTGCTCTCTCCGGGCCCTTGCCCCTGAGCCTGGGGTCAAGGCAGGGTGTCCACACTCCCAGGACAAGGCAGAACCACATGCACACGTCTGATCTGCCCCCTGCACCGGCAGAGAGCTCGGGGGAGCCAGAGTCTGTCAGGCAGCTGCTGGGCTGGCCGCCTGTGTGGGAAGGGGCAGAGCCGACCTAGGGGCAAGTTGGGCCTCTTGCTCTCCCTGCTGCCCTGAGGCTGCTGGGCCAAAGAGGTCTTGGGCATCCAGCCCCTTGCTGGTCCCTTCCCTCTGACGAGGCCCTCTGAGCTCCAGCACCTTGCAGTGTGGAGACAGCCCCTGCCAGCAACCTCCTCTCCAAGGAGGCCTCAACCGAGGCCTAGGCCCAGGGGAAAGGCACCAGCGGGGATGAGCCTGGGGAGGCGCCCGGGCATGTCTGGACCCAGTCCCCGCAGCCTGCCCCTTGGTGTTGCAGTACCCCCGGAGGCCAGGAAGGTCTGGGCAAGGCTGCCAGGGGCAGGGACACTGCTGGGTCCTGCCCCTGGCCTGTGGGGCGTCTGAGCACAACCGGCACTCTCCCGCTGGAAGACCTCCCCGTCTGCCTCGAAAGGCCGGTTTGCAAGCACTCCCGCCCGCTGTTCCTGCCAGGCACGCACAATGCTCCCAAGCCCGGGAGAAAAGCGCTTCGGGGTGGTGCTCTCACCGGGCCCTTGCCCCTGAGCCTGGGGGCAAGGCATGGGGAACACACTCCCAGGCCAAGGCAGAACCACATGCCCACGTCTGTTCCTGTCCCCTGCACCGGCAGAGAGCTTGGGGGAGCCAGAGTCTGTCAGGCAGCTGCTGGGTTGGCCGCCTGTGTGGGAAGGGGCAGAGCCGCCCTAGGGGCAAGTTGGGCCTCTTGCTCTCCCTGCTGCCCTGAGGCTGCTGGGCCAAAGACGTCTTGGGCATCCAGCCCCTTACTGGTCCCTTCCCTCTGACGAGGCCCTCTGAGCTCCAGCACCTTGCAGTGTGGAGACAGCCCCTGCCAGCAACCTCCTCTCCAAGGAGGCCTCAACCGAGGCCTAGGCCCAGGGGAAAGGCACCAGCGGGGATGAGCCAGGGGAGGCGCCCGAGCATGTCTGGACCCAGTCCCCGCAGCCTGCCCCTTGGTGGGGCAGTACCCCCGGAGGCCAGGAAGGTCTGGGTAAGACTGGCCAGGGGCAGGGGCCCTGCTGGGTCCTGCCCCTGGCCTGTGGGGCCTCTGAGCACAACCGGCCCTCTCCCACTGGAAGACTTCCCCGGCTGCCTCCAAAGGCCGGTTTGCAAGCGCTCCCGGCCACTGTTACCAGCAGGCGGGCACAATGCTCCTAAGCCCGGAAGAAAAGCACTTCAGGGTGGTGCTCTCTCTGGGCCCTTGCCCCTGAGCCTGGGGGCAAGGCAGGGTGTCCACACTCCCAGGCCAAGGCAGAACCACATGCACACGTCTGACCTGCCCCCTGCACCGGCAGAGAGCTCGGGGGAGCCAGAGTCTGTCAGGCAGCTGCTGGGCTGGCCGCCTGTGTGGGAAGTGGCAGAGCCGACCTAGGGGCAAGTTGGGCCTCTTGCTCTCCCTGCTGCCCTGAGGCTGCTGGGCCAAAGACGTCTTGGGCATCCAGCCCCTTACTGGTCCCTTCCCTCTGACGAGGCCCTCTGAGCTCCAGCACCTTGCAGTGTGGAGACAGCCCCTGCCAGCAACCTCCTCTCCAAGGAGGCCTCAACCGAGGCCTAGGCCCAGGGGAAAGGCACCAGCGGGGATGAGCCTGGGGAGGCGCCCGGGCATGTCTGGACCCAGTCCCCGCAGCCTGCCCCTTGGTGGGGCAGTACCCCCGGAGGCCAGGAAGGTCTGGGCAAGGCTGGCCAGGGGCAGGGGCCCTGCTGGGTCCTGCCCCTGGCCTGTGGGGCCTCTGAGCACAACCGGCCCTCTCCCACTGGAAGAACTCCCCGGCTGCCTCCAAAGGCCAGTTTGCCAACACTCCCGCCCGCTGTTCCCGACAGGCACGCACAATGCTCCCAAGCCCGTGAGAAAAGCGCTTCGGGGTGGTGTTCTCCTCGGGCCCTTGCCCCTGAGCCTGGGGGCCAGGCAGTTGGTCCACACTCCCAGACCAAGGCAGAACCACATGCACACGTCTGTTCCTGACCCCTGCACCGGCAGAGAGCTCGGGGGAGCCAGAGTCTGTCAGGCAGCTGCTGGGCTGGCCGCCTGTGTGGGAAGGGGCAGAGCCGACCTAGGGGCAAGTTGGGCCTCTTGCTCTCCCTGCTGCCCTGAGGCTGCTGGGCCAAAGAGGTCTTGGGCATCAAGCCCCTTGCTTGTCCCTTCCCTCTGACGAGGCCCTCTGAGCTCCAGCACCTTGCAGTGTGGAGACAGCCCCTGCCAACAATCTCCTCTCCAAGGAGGCCTCAACCGAGGCCTAGGCCCAGGGAAAAGGCACCAGCGGGGTTGAGCCAGGGGAGGCGCCCGGGAATGTCTGGACCCTGTCCCCGCAGCCTGCCCCTTGGTGGGGCAGTACCCCCGGAGGCCAGGAAGGTCTGGGCAAGGCTGGCCAGGGGCAGGGGCCCTGCTGGGTCCTGCCCCTGGCCTGTGGGGCCTCTGAGCACAACCGGCCCTTGCCCACTGGAAGACCTCCCCGGCTGCCTCCAAAGGCCGGTTTGCAAGCACTCCCGCCCACTGTTCCCGCCAGGCGCGCACAATGCTCCCAAGCCCGGGAGAAAAGCGCTTCGGGGTGGTGGTCTCTCCGGGACCCTGCCCCTGAGCCTGGGGGCCAGGCAGGGGATCCACTGTCCCAGGCCAAGGCAGAACCACATGCACACGTCTGTTCCTGCCCCCTCCACCGGCAGAGAGCTGGGGGGAGCCAGAATCTGTCAGGCAGCTGCTGGGCTGGCCGCCTGTGTGGGAAGGGGCAGAGCCGACCTAGGGGCAAGTTGGGCCTCTTGCTCTCCCTGCTGCCCTGAGGCTGCTGGGCCAAAGAGGTCTTGGGCATCCAGCCCCTTGCTGGTCCCTTCCCTCTGACGAGGCCCTCTGAGCTCCAGCACCTTGCAGTGTGGAGACAGCCCCTGCCAGCAACCTCTTCTCCAAGGAGGCCTCAACCGAGGCCTAGGCCCAGGGGAAAGGCACCAGCGGGGATGAGCCAGTGGAGGCGCACGGGCATGTCTGGACCCAGTCCCCGCAGCCTGCCCCTTGGTGGGGCAGTACCCCCGGAGGCCAGGAAGTTCTGGGCAAGGCTGGCCAGGGGCAGGGGCCCTGCTGGGTCCTGCCCCTGGCCTGTGGGGCCTCTGAGCACAACCGGCCCTCTCCCACTGGAAGACCTCCCCCGCTGCCTCCAAAGGCCGGTTTGCCAACACTCCCGCCCGCTGTTCCCGCCAGGCACGCACAATGCTCCCAAGCCCGGGAGAAAAGCGCTTCAGGGTGTTGCCCTCTCCGGGCCCTTGCCCCTGAGCCTGGGGTCCAGGCAGTGGGTCCACACTCCCAGACCAAGGCAGAACCACATGCACACGTCTGTTCCTGACCCCTGCACCGGCAGAGAGCTCGGGGGAGCCAGAGTCTGTCAGGCAGCTGCTGGGTTGGCTGCCTGTGTGGGAAGGGGCAGAGCCGACCTAGGGGCAAGTTGGGCCTCTTCCTCTCCCTGCTGCCCTGAGGCTGCTGGGCCAAAGACGTCTTGGGCATCCAGCCCCTTACTGGTCCGTTCCCTCTGACGAGGCCCTCTGAGCTCCAGCACCTTGCAGTGTGGAGACAGCCCCTGCCAGCAACCTCCTCTCCAAGGAGGCCTCAACCGAGGCCTAGGCCCAGGGGAAAGGCACCAGCGGGGATGAGCAAGTGGAGGCGCAAGGGCATGTCTGGACCCAGTCCCCGCAGCCTGCCCCTTGGTGGGGCAGTACCCCCGGAGGCCAGGAAGGTCTGGGCAAGGCTGCGAGGGGCAGGGGCCCTGCTGGGTCGTGCCCCTGGCCTGTGGGGCGTCTGAGCACAACCGGCACTCTCCCGCTGGAAGACCTCCCCGTCTGCCTCCAAAGGCCGGTTTGAAAGCACTCCCGCCCGCTGTTCCCGCCAGGCAGGCACAATGCTCCCAAGCCCGGGAGAAAAGCGCTTCGGGGTGGTGCTCTCCTCGGGCCCTTGTCCCTGAGCCTGGGGGCCAGGCAGTTGGCACACACTCCCAGGCCAAGGCAGAACGACATGCACACGTCTGTTCCTGCCCCTACACCGGCAGAGAGCTCGGGGGAGCCAGAGACTGCCAGGCTGCTGCTGGGCTGGCTGCCTGTGTGGGACGGGGCAGAGCCGACCTAGGGGCAAGTTGGGCCTCTTGCTCTCCCTGCTGCCCTGAGGCTGCTGGGTCAAAGAGGTCTTGGGCATCCAGCCCTTTGCTGGTCCCTTCCCTCTGACGAGGCCCTCTGAGCTCCAGCACCTTGCAGTGTGGAGACAGCCCCTGCCAGCAACCTCCTCTCCAAAGAGGCCTCAACCGAGGCCTACGCCCAGGGGAAAAGCACCAGCGGGGATGATCCTGGGGAGGCGCACGGACATGTCTGGACCCAGTTCCCGCAGCCTGCCCCTTGGTGGGGCAGTACCCCCGGAGGCCAGGAAGGTCTGGGCAAGGCTGGCCAGGGGCAGGGGACCTGCTGGGTCCTGCCCCTGGCCTGTGAGGCCTCTGAGCACAACCGGCCCTCTCCCACTGGAAGACCTCCCCAGCTGCCTCCAAAGTCCTGTTTGCAAACACTCCCGCCCGCTGTTCACGCCAGGCTCGCACAATGCTCCCAAGCCCGGGAGAAAAGCGCTTCGGGGTGGTGCTCTCTCCGGGCCCTTGCCACTGAGCCTGGGGGCCAGGCAGTGGGTCCACACTCCCAGACCAAGGCAGAACCACATGCACACGTCTGTTCCTGACCCCTGCACCGGCAGAGAGCTCGGGGGAGCCAGAGTCTGTCAGGCAGCTGCTGGGCTGGCCGCCTGTGTGGGAAGGGGCAGAGCCGACCTAGGGGCAAGTTGGGCCTCTTCCTCTCCCTGCTGCCCTGAGGCTGCTGGGCCAAAGAGGTCTTGGGCATCCAGCCCCTTGCTGGTCCCTTCTCTCTGACGAGGCCCTCTGAGCTCCAGCACCTTGCAGTGTGGAGACAGCCCCTGCCAGCAACCTCCTCTCCAATGAGGCCTCAACCGAGGCCTAGGCCCAGGGGAAAGGCACCAGCGGGGATGAGCCTGGGGAGGCGCCCGGGCATGTCTGGACCCAGTCCCCGCAGCCTGCCCCTTGGTGGGGCAGTACCACTGGAGGCCAGGAAGGTCTGGGCAAGGCTGACCAGGGGCAGGGGACCTGCTGGGTCCTGCCCCTGGCCTGTGGGGCCTCTGAGCACAACCGGCCCTCTCCCACTGGAAGACCTCCCCGGCTGCCTCCAAAGGCCGGTTTGCCAACACTCCCGCCCGCTGTTCCCGCCAGGCACGCACAATGCTCCCAAGCCCGGGAGAAAAGCGCTTCGGGGTGGTGCTCTCTCCGGGCCCTTGCCCCTAAGCCTGCGGGCCAGGCAGGGGGAACACACTCCCAGGCCAAGACAGAACGACATGAACACGTCTGTTCCTGCCCCCTACACCGGCAGAGAGCTCGGGGGAGCCAGAGTCTGTCAGGCAGGTGCTGGGCTGGCCGCCTGTGTGGGAAGTGGCAGAGCCGACCTAGGGGCATGTTGGGCCTCTGCTCTCCCTGCTGCCCTGAGGCTTCTGGGCCAAAGAGGTCTTGGGCATCCAGCCCCTTGCTGGTCCCTTCCCTCTGACGAGGCCCTCTGAGCTCCAGCACCTTGCAGTGTGGAGACAGCCCCTGCCAGCAACCTCCTCTCCAAGGAGGCCTCAACCGAGGCCTAGCCCCAGGGGAAAGGCACCAGCTGGGAAGAGCCTGGGGAGGCGCCCGGGCATGTCTGGACCCAGTCCCCGCAGCCTGCCCCTTGGTGAGGCAGTACCCCCGGAGGCCAGGAAGGTCTGGGCAAGGCTGGTCAGGGGCAGGGGCCCTGCTGGGCCCTGCCCCTGGCCTGTGGGGCCTCTGAGCACAACCGGCCCTCTCCCACTGGAAGACCTCCCCGGGTGCCTCCAAAGGCCGGTTTGCCAACACTCCCGCCCGCTGTTCCCGCCAGGCACGCACAATTCTCCCAAGCCCGGGAGAAAAGCGCTTCGGGGTGGTGCTCTCTCCGGGCCCTTGCCCCTGAGCCTGGGGGCAAGGCAGGGAGAACACACTCCCAGGCCAAGGCAGAACCACATGCCCACGTCTGTTCCTGTCCCCTGCACCGGCAGAGAGCTTGGGGGAGCCAGAGTCTGTCAGGCAGCTGCTGGGTTGGCCGCCTGTGTGGGAAGGGGCAGAGCCGAATAGGGGCAAGTTGGGCCTCTTGCTCTCCCTGCTGCCCTGAGGCTGCTGGGCCAAAGATGTCTTGGGCATCCAGCCCTTTACTGGTCCCTTCTCTCTGACGAGGCTCTCTGAGCTGCAGCACCTTGCAGTGTGGAGACAGCCCCTGCCAGCAACCTCCTCTCCAAGGAGGCCTCAACCGAGGCCTAGGCCCAGGGGAAAGGCACCAGCGGGAATGAGCCAGGGAAGGCGCCCGAGCATGTCTGGACCCAGTCCCCGCAGCCTGCCCCTTGGTGGGGCAGTACCCCCGGAGGCCAGGAAGGTCTGGGCAAGGCTGGCCAGGGGCAGGGGCCCTGCTGGGTCCTGCCCCTGGCCTGTGGGGCCTCTGAGCACAACCGGCCCTCTCCCACTGGAAGACCTCCCCGGCTGCCTCCAAAGGACGGTTTGCAAGCGCTCCCGCCCAGTGTTCCCAGCAGGCGTGCACAATGCTCCTAAGCCCGGGAGAAAAGCGCTTCGGGGTGGTGCTCTCTCCGGGCCCTTGCCCCTGAGCCTGGGGGCAAGGCAGGGTGTCCACACTCCCAGGCCAAGGCAGAACCACATGCACACGTCTGATCTGCCCCCTGCACCGGCAGAGAGCTCGGGGGAGCCAGAGTCTGTCAGGCAGCTGCTGGGCTGGCCGCCTGTGTGGGAAGGGGCAGAGCCGACCTAGGGGCAAGTTGGGCCTCTTGCTCTCCCTGCTGCCCTGAGGCTGCTGGGCCAAAGAGGTCTTGGGCATCCAGCCCCTTGCTGGTCCCTTCCCTCTGATGAGGCCCTCTGAGCTCCAGCACCTTGCAGTGTGGAGACAGCCCCTGCCAGCAACCTCCTCTCCAAGGAGGCCTCAACCGAGGCCTAGGCCCAGGGGAAAGGCACCAGCGGGGATGAGCCTGGGGAGGCGCCCGGGCATGACTGGACCCAGGCCCGCAGCCTGCCCCTTGGTGGGGCAGTACCCCCGGAGGCCAGGAAGGTCTGGGCAAGGCTGGCCAGGGGCAGGGGCCCTGCTGGGTCCTGTCCCTGGCCTGTAGGGCCTCTGAGCACAACCGGCCCTCTCCCACTGGAAGACCTCCCCGGCTGCCTCCAAAGGCCAGTTTGCCAACACTCCTGCCCGCTGTTCCCGCCAGGCACACACAATGCTCCCAATTCCGTGAGAAAAGCGCGTCGGTGTGGTGGTCTCTCCGGGCCCCTGCCCGTGAGCCTTGGGGCCAGGCAGGGGATCCACAGTCCCAGGCCAAGGCAGAACCACATGCACACGTCTGTTCCTGCCCCCTCCACTGGCAGAGAGCTGGGGGGAGCCAGAGTCTGTCAGGCAGCTGCTGGGCTGGCCGCCTGTGTGGGAAGGGGCAGAGCCGAACTAGGGGCAAGTTGGGCCTCTTGCTCTCCCTGCTGCCCTGAGGCTGCTGGGCCAAAGAGGTCTTGGGCATCCAGCCCCTTGCTGGTCCCTTCCCTCTGACGAGGCCCTCTGAGCTCCAGCACCTTGCAGTGTGGAGACAGCCCCTGCCAGCAACCTCCTCTCCAAGGAGGCCTCAACCGAGGCCTAGGCCCAGGGGAAAGGCACCAGCGGGGATGAGCCAGTGGAGGCGCACGGGCATGTCTGGACCCAGTCCCCGCAGCCTGCCCCTTGGTGGGGCAGTACCCCCGGAGGCCAGGAAGGTCTGAGCAAGGCTGCCAGGGGCAGGGACACTGCTGGGTCCTGCCCCTGGCCTGTGGGGCGTCTGAGCACAACCGGCACTCTCCCGCTGGAAGACCTGCCCGGCCGCCTCCAAAGGCCTGTTAACAAGCGCTCCCGCCCACTGTTCCCAGCAGGCGTGCACAATGCTCCCAAGCCCGGGAGAAAAGCGCTTCGGGGTGGTGCTCTCTCCGGGCCCTTGCCCCTGAGCCTGGGGGCAAGGCAGGGTGTCCACACTCCCAGGCCAAGGCAGAACCACATGCACACGTCTGATCTGCCCCCTGCACCGGCAGAGAGCTCGGGGGAGCCAGAGTCTGTCAGGCAGCTGCTGGGCTGGCCGCCTGTGTGGGAAGGGGCAGAGCCGACCTAGGGGCAAGTTGGGCCTCTTGCTCTCCCTGCTGCCCTGAGGCTGCTGGGCCAAAGAGGTCTTGGGCATCCAGCCCCTTGCTTGTCCCTTCCCTCTGACGAGGCCCTCTGAGCTCCAGCACCTTGCAGTGTGGAGACAGCCCCTGCCAGCAATCTCCTCTCCAAGGAGGCCTCAACCGAGGCCTAGGCCCAGGGAAAAGGCACCAGCGGGGTTGAGCCAGGGGAGGCGCCCGGGCATGTCTGGACCCTGTCCCCGCAGCCTGCCCCTTGGTGGGGCAGTACCCCCGGAGGCCAGGAAGGTCTGGGCAAGGCTGGCCAGGGGCAGGGGCCCTGCTGGGTCCTGCCCCTGGCCTGTGGGGCCTCTGAGCACAACCGGCTCTTGCCCACTGGAAGACCTCCCCGGCTGCCTCCAAAGGCCGGTTTGCAAGCACTCCCGCCCACTGTTCCCGCCAGGCGCGCACAATGCTCCCAAGCCCGGGAGAAAAGCGCTTCGGGGTGGTGGTCTCTCCGGGCCCCTGCCCCTGAGCCTGGGGGCCAGGCAGGGGATCCACAGTCCCAGGCCAAGGCAGAACCACATGCACACGTCTGTTCCTGCCCCCTCCACCGGCAGAGAGCTGGGGGGAGCCAGAGTCTGTCAGGCAGCTGCTGGGCTGGCCGCCTGTGTGGGAAGGGGCAGAGCCGACCTAGGGGCAAGTTGGGCCTCTTGCTCTCCCTGCTGCCCTGAGGCTGCTGGGCCAAAGAGGTCTTGGGCATCCAGCCCCTTGCTGGTCCCTTCCCTCTGACGAGGCCCTCTGAGCTCCAGCACCTTGCAGTGTGGAGACAGCCCCTGCCAGCAACCTCTTCTCCAAGGAGGCCTCAACCGAGGCCTAGGCCCAGGGGAAAGGCACCAGCGGGGATGAGCCAGTGGAGGCGCACGGGCATGTCTGGACCCAGTCCCCGCAGCCTGCCCCTTGGTGGGGCAGTACCCCCGGAGGCCAGGAAGGTCTGGGCAAGGCTGGCCAGGGGCAGGGGCCCTGCTGGGTCCTGCCCCTGGCCTGTGGGGCCTCTGAGCACAACCGGCCCTCTCCCACTGGAAGACCTCCCCGGCTGCCTCCAAAGGCCGTTTTGCACGCACTCCCGCCCACTGTTCCCACCAAGCGCGCACAATGCTCCCATCCCGGGAGAAAAGCGCTTCGGGGTGGTGCTCTCTCCGGGCCCTTGCCCCTGAGACTGGGGGCCAGGCAGGGGATCCACAGTCCCAGGCCAAGGCACAACAACATGCACACGTCTGTTCCTGCCCCCTCCACCGGCAGAGAGCTGGGGGGAGCCAGAGTCTGTCAGGCAGCTGCTGGGCTGGCCGCCTGTGTGGGAAGGGGCAGAGCCGACCTAGGGGCAAGTTGGGCCTCTTGCTCTCCCTGCTGCCCTGAGGCTGCTGGGCCAAAGAGGTCTTGGGCATCCAGCCCCTTGCTGGTCCCTTCCCTCTGACGAGGCCCTCTGAGCTCCAGCACCTTGCAGTGTGGAGACAGCCCCTGCCAGCAACCTCCTCTCCAAGGAGGCCTCAACCGAGGCCTAGGCACAGGGGAAAGGCACCAGCGGGGATGAGCCAGTGGAGGCGCACGGGCATATCAGGACCCAGGCCCTGCAGCCTGCCCCTTGGTGGGGCAGTACCCCCGGAGGCCAGGAAGGTCTGGGCAAGGCTGACCAGGGGCAGGGTCCCTGCTGGGTCCTGCCCCTGGCCTGTGGGGCCTCTGAGCACAACCGGCCCTCTCCCACTGGAAGACCTCCCCGGCTGCCTCCAAAGGCGGGTTTGCCAACACTCCCGCCCGCTGTTCCCGCCAGGCACGCACAACGCTCCCAAGGCCAGGAGAAAAGCGCTTCGGTGTGTTGCTCTCTCCGGGCCCTTGCCCCTGAGCCTGGGGTCCAGGCAGTGGGTCCACACTCCCAGAACAAGGCAGAACCACATGCACACGTCTGTTCCTGACCCCTGCACCGGCAGAGAGCTCGGGGGAGCCAGAGTCTCTCAGGCAGCTGCTGGGTTGGCTGCCTGTGGGGGAAGGGGCAGAGCCGACCTAGGGGCAAGTTGGGCCTCTTGCTCTCCCTGCTGCCCTGAGGCTGCTGGGCCAAAGAGGTCTTGGGCATCCAGCCCCTTGCTGGTCCCTTCCCGCTGACGAGGCCCTCTGAGCTCCAGCACCTTGCAGTGTGGAGACAGCCCCTGCCAGCAACCTCCTCTCCAAGGAGGCCTCAACCGAGGCCTAGGCCCAGGGGAAAGGCACCAGCGGGGATGAGCCTGGGGAGGCGCCCGGGCATCTCTGGACCCAGGCCCCGCAGCCTGCCCCTTAGTGGGGCAGTACCCCCGGAGGCCAGGAAGGTCTGGGCAAGGCTGGCCAGGGGCAGGGGCCCTGCTGCGTCCTGCCCCTGGCCTGTGGGGCCTCTGAGCACAACCGGCCCTCTCCCACTGGAAGACCTCCCCGGCTGCCTCCAAGGCCGGTTTGCAAGCGCTCCCGCCCACTGTTCCCAGCAGGCGTGCACAATGCTCCCAAGCCCGGGAGAAAAGCGCTTCAGGGTGGTGCTCTCTCCGGGCCCTTGCCCCTGAGCCTGGGGTCAAGGCAGGGTGTCCACACTCCCAGGACAAGGCAGAACCACATGCACACGTCTGATCTGCCCCCTGCACCGGCAGAGAGCTCGGGGGAGCCAGAGTCTGTCAGGCAGCTGCTGGGCTGGCCGCCTGTGTGGGAAGGGGCAGAGCCGACCTAGGGGCAAGTTGGGCCTCTTGCTCTCCCTGCTGCCCTGAGGCTGCTGGGCCAAAGAGGTCTTGGGCATCCAGCCCCTTGCTGGTCCCTTCCCTCTGACGAGGCCCTCTGAGCTCCAGCACCTTGCAGTGTGGAGACAGCCCCTGCCAGCAACCTCCTCTCCAAGGAGGCCTCAACCGAGGCCTAGGCCCAGGGGAAAGGCACCAGCGGGGATGAGCCTGGGGAGGCGCCCGGGCATGTCTGGACCCAGTCCCCGCAGCCTGCCCCTTGGTGGGGCAGTACCCCCGGAGGCCAGGAAGGTCTGGGCAAGGCTGCCAGGGGCAGGGACACTGCTGGGTCCTGCCCCTGGCCTGTGGGGCGTCTGAGCACAACCGGCACTCTCCCGCTGGAAGACCTCCCCGTCTGCCTCGAAAGGCCGGTTTGCAAGCACTCCCGCCCGCTGTTCCCGCCAGGCACGCACAATGCTCCCAAGCCCGGGAGAAAAGCGCTTCGGGGTGGTGCTCTCTCCGGGCCCTTGCCCCTGAGCCTGGGGGCAAGGCATGGGGAACACACTCCCAGGCCAAGGCAGAACCACATGCCCACGTCTGTTCCTGTCCCCTGCACCGGCAGAGAGCTTGGGGGAGCCAGAGTCTGTCAGGCAGCTGCTGGGTTGGCCGCCTGTGTGGGAAGGGGCAGAGCCGCCCTAGGGGCAAGTTGGGCCTCTTGCTCTCCCTGCTGCCCTGAGGCTGCTGGGCCAAAGACGTCTTGGGCATCCAGCCCCTTACTGGTCCCTTCCCTCTGACGAGGCCCTCTGAGCTCCAGCACCTTGCAGTGTGGAGACAGCCCCTGCCAGCAACCTCCTCTCCAAGGAGGCCTCAACCGAGGCCTAGGCCCAGGGGAAAGGCACCAGCGGGGATGAGCCAGGGGAGGCGCCCGAGCATGTCTGGACCCAGTCCCCGCAGCCTGCCCCTTGGTGGGGCAGTACCCCCGGAGGCCAGGAAGGTCTGGGTAAGACTGGCCAGGGGCAGGGACCCTGCTGGGTCCTGCCCCTGGCCTGTGGGGCCTCTGAGCACAACCGGCCCTCTCCCACTGGAAGACCTCCCCGGCTGCCTCCAAAGGCCGGTTTGCAAGCGCTCCCGGCCACTGTTACCAGCAGGCGGGCACAATGCTCCTAAGCCCGGAAGAAAAGCGCTTCAGGGTGGTGCTCTCTCTGGGCCCTTGCCCCTGAGCCTGGGGGCAAGGCAGGGTGTCCACACTCCCAGGCCAAGGCAGAACCACATGCACACGTCTGACCTGCCCCCTGCACCGGCAGAGAGCTCGGGGGAGCCAGAGTCTGTCAGGCAGCTGCTGGGCTGGCCGCCTGTGTGGGAAGTGGCAGAGCCGACCTAGGGGCAAGTTGGGCCTCTTGCTCTCCCTGCTGCCCTGAGGCTGCTGGGCCAAAGACGTCTTGGGCATCCAGCCCCTTACTGGTCCCTTCCCTCTGACGAGGCCCTCTGAGCTCCAGCACCTTGCAGTGTGGAGACAGCCCCTGCCAGCAACCTCCTCTCCAAGGAGGCCTCAACCGAGGCCTAGGCCCAGGGGAAAGGCACCAGCGGGGATGAGCCTGGGGAGGCGCCCGGGCATGTCTGGACCCAGTCCCCGCAGCCTGCCCCTTGGTGGGGCAGTACCCCCGGAGGCCAGGAAGGTCTGGGCAAGGCTGGCCAGGGGCAGGGGCCCTGCTGGGTCCTGCCCCTGGCCTGTGGGGCCTCTGAGCACAACCGGCCCTCTCCCACTGGAAGAACTCCCCGGCTGCCTCCAAAGGCCAGTTTGCCAACACTCCCGCCCGCTGTTCCCGCCAGGCACGCACAATGCTCCCAAGCCCGTGAGAAAAGCGCTTCGGGGTGGTGCTCTCCTCGGGCCCTTGCCCCTGAGCCTGGGGGCCAGGCAGTTGGTCCACACTCCCAGACCAAGGCAGAACCACATGCACACGTCTGTTCCTGACCCCTGCACCGGCAGAGAGCTCGGGGGAGCCAGAGTCTGTCAGGCAGCTGCTGGGCTGGCCGCCTGTGTGGGAAGGGGCAGAGCCGACCTAGGGGCAAGTTGGGCCTCTTCCTCTCCCTGCTGCCCTGAGGCTGCTGGGCCAAAGAGGTCTTGGGCATCCAGCCCCTTGCTGGTCCCTTCCCTCTGACGAGGCCCTCTGAGCTCCAGCACCTTGCAGTGTGGAGACAGCCCCTGCCAGCAACCTCCTCTCCAAGGAGGCCTCAACCGAGGCCTAGGCCCAGGGGAAAGGCACCAGCGGGGATGAGCCAGTGGAGGCGCACGGGCATGTCTGGACCCAGTCCCCGCAGCCTGCCCCTTGGTGGGGCAGTACCCCCGGAGGCCAGGAAGGTCTGGGCAAGGCTGCCAGGGGCAGGGACACTGCTGGGTCCTGCCCCTGGCCTGTGGGGCGTCTGAGCACAACCGGCACTCTCCCGCTGGAAGACCTGCCCGGCCGCCTCCAAAGGCCGGTTAACAAGCGCTCCCGCCCACTGTTCCCAGCAGGCGTGCACAATGCTCCCAAGCCCGGGAGAAAAGCGCTTCGGGGTGGTGCTCTCTCCGGGCCCTTGCCCCTGAGCCTGGGGGCAAGGCAGGGTGTCCACACTCCCAGGCCAAGGCAGAACCACATGCACACGTCTGATCTGCCCCCTGCACCGGCAGAGAGCTCGGGTGAGCCAGAGTCTGTCAGGCAGCTGCTGGGCTGGCCGCCTGTGTGGGAAGGGGCAGAGCCGACCTAGGGGCAAGTTGGGCCTCTTGCTCTCCCTGATGCCCTGAGGCTGCTGGGCCAAAGAGGTCTTGGGCATCCAGCCCCTTGCTTGTCCCTTCCCTCTGACGAGGCCCTCTGAGCTCCAGCACCTTGCAGTGTGGAGACAGCCCCTGCCAGCAATCTCCTCTCCAAGGAGGCCTCAACCGAGGCCTAGGCCCAGGGAAAAGGCACCAGCGGGGTTGAGCCAGGGGAGGCGCCCGGGCATGTCTGGACCCTGTCCCCGCAGCCTGCCCCTTGGTGGGGCAGTACCCCCGGAGGCCAGGAAGGTCTGGGCAAGGCTGGCCAGGGGCAGGGGCCCTGCTGGGTCCTGCCCCTGGCCTGTGGGGCCTCTGAGCACAACCGGCCCTTGCCCACTGGAAGACCTCGCCGGCTGCCTCCAAAGGCCGGTTTGCAAGCACTCCCGCCCACTGTTCCCGCCAGGCGCGCACAATGCTCCCAAGCCCGGGAGAAAAGCGCTTCGGGGTGGTGGTCTCTCCGGGCCCCTGCCCCTGAGCCTGGGGACCAGGCAGCGGATCCACTGTCCCAGGCCAAGGCAGAACCACATGCACACGTCTGTTCCTGCCCCCTCCACCGGCAGAGAGCTGGGGGGAGCCAGAGTCTGTCAGGCAGCTGCTGGGCTGGCCGCCTGTGTGGGAAGGGGCAGAGCCGACCTAGGGGCAAGTTGGGCCTCTTGCTCTCCCTGCTGCCCTGAGGCTGCTGGGCCAAAGAGGTCTTGGGCAGCCAGCCCCTTGCTGGTCCCTTCCCTCTGACGAGGCCCTCTGAGCTCCAGCACCTTGCAGTGTGGAGACAGCCCCTGCCAGCAACCTCTTCTCCAAGGAGGCCTCAACCGAGGCCTAGGCCCAGGGGAAAGGCACCAGCGGGGATGAGCCAGTGGAGGCGCACGGGCATGTCTGGACCCAGTCCCCGCAGCCTGCCCCTTGGTGGGGCAGTACCCCCGGAGGCCAGGAAGGTCTGGGCAAGGCTGGCCAGGGGCAGGGGCCCTGCTGGGTCCTGCCCCTGGCCTGTGGGGCCTCTGAGCACAACCGGCCCTCTCCCACTGGAAGACCTCCCCGGCTGCCTCCAAAGGCCGGTTTGCCAACACTCCCGCCCGCTGTTCCCGCCAGGCACGCACAATGCTCCCAAGCCCGGGAGAAAAGCGCTTCAGGGTGTTGCCCTCTCCGGGCCCTTGCCCCTGAGCCTGGGGTCCAGGCAGTGAGTCCACACTCCCAGACCAAGGCAGAACCACATGCACACGTCTGTTCCTGCCCCCTCCACCGGCAGAGAGCTGGGGGGAGCCAGAGTCTGTCAGGCAGCTGCTGGGCTGGCCGCCTGTGTGGGAAGGGGCAGAGCCGACCTAGGGGCAAGTTGGGCCTCTTGCTCTCCCTGCTGCCCTGAGGCTGCTGGGCCAAAGAGGTCTTGGGCATCCAGCCCCTTGCTGGTCCCTTCCCTCTGACGAGGCCCTCTGAGCTCAAGCACCTTGCAGTGTGGAGACAGCCCCTGCCAGCAACCTCCTCTCCAAGGAGGCCTCAACCGAGGCCTAGGCCCAGGGGAAAGGCACCAGCGGGGATGAGCCAGTGGAGGCGCACGGGCATGTCTGGACCCAGTCCCCGCAGCCTGCCCCTTGGTGGGGCAGTACCCCCGGAGGCCAGGAAGGTCTGGGCAAAGCTGGCCAGGGGCAGGGGCCCTGCTGGGTCCTGCCCCTGGGCTGTGGGGCCTCTGAGCACAACCGGCCCTCTCCCACTGGAAGACCTCCCCGGCTGCCTCCAAAGGCCGGTTTGCCAACACTCCCGCCCGCTGTTCCCGCCAGGCACGCACAATGCTCCCAAGCCCGGGAGAAAAGCGCTTCGGGGTGTTGCCCTCTCCGGACCCTTGCCCCTGAGCCTGGGGTCCAGGCAGTGGGTCCACACTCCCAGACCAAGGCAGAACCACATGCACTCGTCTGTTCCTGACCCCTGCACCGGCAGAGAGCTCGGGGGAGCCAGAGTCTGTCAGGAAGCTGCTGGGTTGGCTGCCTGTGTGGGAAGGGGCAGAGCCGACCTAGGGGCAAGTTGGGCCTCTTCCTCTCCCTGCTGCCCTGAGGCTGCTGGGCCAAAGACGTCTTGGGCATCCAGCCCCTTACTGGTCCCTTCCCTCTGACGAGGCCCTCTGAGCTCCAGCACCTTGCAGTGTGGAGACAGCCCCTGCCAGCAACCTCCTCTCCAAGGAGGCCTCAACCGAGGCCTAGGCCCAGGGGAAAGGCACCAGCGGGGATGAGCCAGTGGAGGCGCAAGGGCATGTCTGGACACAGTCCCCGCAGCTTGCCCCTTGGTGGGGCAGTACCCCCGGAGGCCAGGAAGGTCTGGGCAAGGCTGCGAGGGGCAGGGGCCCTGCTGGGTCGTGCCACTGGCCTGTGGGGCGTCTGAGCACAACCGGCACTCTCCCGCTGGAAGACCTCCCCGTCTGCCTCGAAAGGCCGGTTTGCAAGCACTCCCGCCCGCTGTTCCCGCCAGGCAGGCACAATGCTCCCAAGCCCGGGAGAAAAGCGCTTCGGGGTGGTGCTCTCCTCGGGCCCTTGCCCCTGAGCCTGGGGGCCAGGCAGTTGGAACACACTCCCAGGCCAAGGCAGAATGACATGCACACGTCTGTTCCTGCCCCCTAAACCGGCAGAGAGCTCGGGGGAGCCAGAGACTGCCAGGCTGCTGCTGGGCTGGCTGCCTGTGTGGGACGGGGCAGAGCCGACCTAGGGGCAAGTTGGGCCTCTTCCTCTCCCTGCTGCCCTGAGGCTGCTGGGCCAAAGAGGTCTTGGGCATCCAGCCCCTTGCTGGTCCCTTCCCTCTGACGAGGCCCTCTGAGCTCCAGCACCTTGCAGTGTGGAGACAGCCCCTGCCAGCAACCTCCTCTCCAATGAGGCCTCAACCGAGGCCTAGGCCCAGGGGAAAGGCACCAGCGGGGATGAGCCTGGGGAGGCGCCCGGGCATGTCTGGACCCAGTCCCCGCAGCCTGCCCCTTGGTGGGGCAGTACCCCCGGAGGCCAGGAAGGTCTGGGCAAGGCTGCCAGGGGCAGGGACAGCGCTGGGTCCTGCCCCTGGCCTGAGGGACGTCTGAGCACAACCGGCACTCTCCCGCTGGAAGACCTCCCCGTCTGCCTCGAAAGGCCGGTTTGCAAGCACTCCCGCCCGCTGTTCCCGCCAGGCACGCACAATGCTCCCAAGCCCGGTAGAAAAGCGCTTCGGGGTGGTGCTCTCTCCGGGCCCTTGCCCCTAAGCCTGCGGGCCAGGCAGGGGGAACACACTCCCAGGCCAAGACAGAACGACATGAACACGTCTGTTCCTGCCCCCTACACCGGCAGAGAGCTCGGGGGAGCCAGAGTCTCTCAGGCAGGTGCTGGGCTGGCCGCCTGTGTGGGAAGGGGCAGAGCCGACCTAGGGGCAAGTTGGGCCTCTTGCTCTCCCTGCTGCCCTGAGGTTGCTGGGCCAAAGACGTCTTGGGCATCCAGCCCTTTGCTGGTCCCTTCCCTCTGACGAGGCCCTCTGAGCTCCAGCACCTTGCAGTGTGGAGACAGCACCTGCCAGCAATCTCCTCTCCAAGGAGGCCTCAACCGAGGCCTAGGCCCAGGGGAAAGGCACCAGCGGGGATGAGCCTGGGGAGGCGCCCGGGCATGTCTGGACCCAGTCCCCGCAGCCTGCCCCTTGGTGGGGCAGAACCCCTGGAGGCCAGGAAGGTCTGGGCAAGGCTGACCAGGGGCAGGGGACCTGCTGGGTCCTGCCCCTGGCCTGTGGGGCCTCTGAGCACAACCGGCCCTCTCCCACTGGAAGACCTCACCGGCTGCCTCCAAAGGCCGTTTTGCACGCACTCCCGCCCACTGTTCCCACCAAGCGCGCACAATGCTCCCATCCCGGGAGAAAAGCGCTTCGGGGTGGTGCTCTCTCCGGGCCCTTGCCCCTGAGACTGGGGGCCAGGCAGGGGGTCCACACTCCCAGGCCAAGGCCGAACCACATGCACACGTCTGTTCCTGACCCCTGCACCGGCAGAGAGCTCGGGGGAGCCAGAGTCTGTCAGGCAGCTGCTGGGCTGGCCGCCTTTGTGGGAAGGGGCAGAGCCGACCTAGGGGCAAGTTGGGCCTCTTGCTCTCCCTGCTGCCCTGAGGCTGCTGGGCCAAAGAGGTCTTGGGCATCCAGCCCTTTGCTTGTCCCTTCCCTCTGACGAGGCCCTCTGAGTTCCAGCACCTTGCAGTGTGGAGACAGCCCCTGCCAGCAACCTCCTCTCCAAGGAGGCCTCAACCGAGACCTAGGACCAGGGGAAAGGCACCAGCGGGGATGAGCCTGGGGAGGCGACCAGGCATGTCTGGACCCAGTCCCCGCAGCCTGCCCCTTGGTGGTGCAGTACCCCCGGAGGCCAGGAAGGTCTGGGAAAGGCTGGCCAGGGGCAGGGGACCTGCTGGGTCCTGCCCCTGGCCTGTGGGGCCTCTGTGCACAACCGGCCCTCTCCCACTGGAAGACCTCCCCGGCTGCCTCCAAAGTCCTGTTTGCCAACACTCCCACCCGCTGTTCACGCCAGACTTGCACAATGCTCCCAAGCCCGGGAGAAAAGCGCTTTGGGGTGGTGCTCTCTCCGGGCCCTTGCCCCTGAGCCTGGGGGAAAGGCATGGGGAACACACTCCCAGGCCAAGGCAGAAGCACATGCCCACGTCTGTTACTGTCTCCTGCACCGGCAGAGAGCTTGGGGGAGCCAGAGTCTGTCAGGCAGCTGCTGGGTTGGCCGCCTGTGTGGGAAGGGGCAGAGCCGCCCTAGGGGCAAGTTGGGCCTCTTGCTCTCCCTGCTGCCCTGAGGCTGCTGGGCCAAAGACGTCTTGGGCATCCAGCCCCTTACTGGTCCCTTCCCTCTGACGAGGCCCTCTGAGCTCCAGCACCTTGCAGTGTGGAGACAGCCCCTGCCAGCAACCTCCTCTCCAAGGAGGCCTCAACCGAGGCCTAGGCCCAGGGGAAAGGCACCAGCGGGGATGAGCCAGGGGAGGCGCCCGAGCATGTCTGGACCCAGACCCGCAGCCTGCCCCTTGGTGGGGCAGTACCCCCGGAGGCCAGGAAGGTCTGGGTAAGACTGGCCAGGGGCAGGGGCCCTGCTGGGTCCTGCCCCTGGCCTGTGGGGCCTCTGAGCACAACCGGCCCTCTCCCACTGGAAGACCTCCCCGGCTGCCTCCAAAGGCCGGTTTGCAAGCGCTCCCGGCCACTGTTACCAGCAGGCGGGCACAATGCTCCTAAGCCCGGAAGAAAAGCGCTTCAGGGTGGTGCTCTCTCTGGGCCCTTGCCCCTGAGCCTGGGGGCAAGGCAGGGTGTCCACACTCCCAGGCCAAGGCAGAACCACATGCACACGTCTGACCTGCCCCCTGCACCGGCAGAGAGCTCGGGGGAGCCAGAGTCTGTCAGGCAGCTGCTGGGCTGGCCGCCTGTGTGGGAAGTGGCAGAGCCGACCTAGGGGCAAGTTGGGCCTCTTGCTCTCCCTGCTGCCCTGAGGCTGCTGGGCCAAAGAGGTCTTGGGCATCCAGCCCCTTGCTGGTCCCTTCCCTCTGACGAGGCCCTCTGAGCTCCAGCACCTTGCAGTGTGGAGACAGCCCCTGCCAGCAACCTCCTCTCCAAGGAGGCCTCAACCGAGGCCTAGGCCCAGGGGAAAGGCACCAGCGGGGATGAGCCTGGGGAGGCGCCCGGGCATGTCTGGACCCAGTCCCCGCAGCCTGCCCCTTGGTGGGGCAGTACCCCCGGAGGCCAGGAATGTCTGGGCAAGGCTGGCCAGGGGCAAGGGCCCTGCTGGGTCCTGCCCCTGGCCTGTGGGGCCTCTGAGCACAACCGGCCCTCTCCCACTGGAAGAACTCCCCGGCTGCCTCCAAAGGCCAGTTTGCCAACACTCCCGCCCGCTGTTCCCGCCAGGCACGCACAATGCTCCCAAGCCCGGGAGAAAAGCACTTCGGGGTGGTGCTCTCCTCGGGCCCTTGCCCCTGAGCCTGGGGGCCAGGCAGTTGGTCCACACTCCCAGACCAAGGCAGAACCACATGCACACGTCTGTTCCTGACCCCTGCACCGGCAGAGAGCTCGGGGGAGCCAGAGTCTGTCAGGCAGCTGCTGGGCTGGCCGCCTGTGTGGGAAGGGGCAGAGCCGACCTAGGGGCAAGTTGGGCCTCTTCCTCTCCCTGCTGCCCTGAGGCTGCTGGGCCAAAGAGGTCTTGGGCATCCAGCCCCTTGCTGGTCCCTTCCCTCTGACGAGGCCCTCTGAGCTCCAGCACCTTGCAGTGTGGAGACAGCCCCTGACAGCAACATCCTCTCCAAGGAGGCCTCAACCGAGGCCTAGGCCCAGGGGAAAGGCACCTGCGGGGATGAGCCTGGGGAGGCGCCCGGGCATGTCTGGACCCAGTCCCCGCAGCCTGCCCCTTGGTGGGGCAGTACCCCCGGAGGCCAGGAAGATCTGGGCAAGGCTGGCCAGGGGCAGGGGCCCTGCTGGGTCCTCCCCATGGCCTGTGGGGCCTCTGAGCACAACCGGCCCTCTCCCACTGGAAGACCTCCCCGGCTGCCTCCAAAGGCCAGTTTGCCAACACTCCTGCCCGCTCTTCCCGCCAGGCACTCACAATGCTCCCAAGCCCGGGAGAAAAGCGCTTCGGGGTGGTGTTCTCTCCGGGCCCTTGCCCCTGAGCCTGTGGGCAAGGCAGGGGGAACACACTCCCAGACCAAGGCAGAAACACATGCACACGTCTGTTCCTGTCCCCTGCACCGGCAGAGAGCTCGGGGGAGCCAGAGTCTCTCAGGCAGGTGCTGGGCTGGCCGCCTGTGTGGGAAGGGGCAGAGCCGACCTAGGGGCAAGTTGGGCCTCTTGCTCTCTCTGCTGCCCTGAGGCTGCAGGGCCAAAGACGTCTTGGGCATCCAGCCCCTTACTGGTCCCTTCCCTCTGACGAGGCCCTCTGAGCTCCAGCACCTTGCAGTGTGGAGACAGCCCCTGCCAGCAATCTCCTCTCCAAGGAGGCCTCAACCGAGGCCTAGGCCCAGGGGAAAGGCACCAGCGGGGTTGAGCCAGGGGAGGCGCCCGGGCATGTCTGGACCCTGTCCCCGCAGCCTGCCCCTTGGTGGGGCAGTACCCCCGGAGGCCAGGAAGGTCTGGGCAAGGCTGGCCAGGGGCAGGGTCCCTGCTGGGTCCTGCCCCTGGCTTGTGGGGCCTCTGAGCACAACCGGCCCTCTCCCACTGGAAGACCTCCCCGGCTGCCTCCAAAGGCCGGTTTGCCAACACTCCCGCCCGCTGTTCCCGCCAGGCACGCACAACGCTCCCAATGCCAGGAGAAAAGCGCTTCGGGGTGTTGCTCTCTCCGGGCCCTTGCCCCTGAGCCTGGGGTCCAGGCAGTGGGTCCACACTCCCAGACCAAGGCAGAACCACATGCACACGTCTGTTCCTGACCCCTGCACCGGCAGAGAGCTCGGGGGAGCCAGAGTCTGTCAGGCAGCTGCTGGGTTGGCTGCCTGTGTGGGAAGGGGCAGAGGCGACCTAGGGGCATGTTGGGCCTCTTGCTCTCCCTGCTGCCCTGAGGCTGCTGGGCCAAAGAGGTCTTGGGCATCCAGTCCCTTGCTTGTCCCTTCCCGCTGACGAGGCCCTCTGAGCTCCAGCACCTTGCAGTGTGGAGACAGCCCCTGCCAGCAACCTCCTCTCCAAGGAGGCATCAACCGAGGCCTATGCCCAGGGGAAAGGCATCAGCGGGGATGAGCCTGGGGAGGCGCCCAGGCATGTCTGGACCCAGTCCCCGCAGCCTGCCCCTTGGTGGGGCAGTACCCCCGGAGGCCAGGAATGTCTGGGCAAGGCTGGCCAGGGGCAGGGGCCCTACTGGGTCCTGCCCCTGGCCTGTGGGGCCTCTGAGCACAACCGGCCCTCTCCCACTCGAAGAACTCCCCGGCTGCCTCCAAAGGCCAGTTTGCCAACACTCCCGCCCGCTGTTCCCGCCAGGCACGCACAATGCTCCCAAGCCCGGGAGAAAAGCACTTCGGGGTGGTGCTCTCCTCGGGCCCTTGCCCCTGAGCCTGGGGGCCAGGCAGTTGGTCCACACTCCCAGACCAAGGCAGAACCACATGCACACGTCTGTTCCTGTCCCCTGCACCGGCAGAGAGCTCGGGGGAGCCAGAGTCTGTCAGGCAGCTGCTGGGCTGGCCACCTGTGTGGGAAGGGGCAGAGCCGACCTAGGGGCAAGTTGGGCCTCTTGCTCTCCCTGCTGCCCTGAGGCTGCTGGGCCAAATAGGTCTTGGGCATCCAGCCCCTTGCTGGTCCCTTCACTCTGACGAAGCCCTCTGAGCTCTAGCACCTTGCAGTGTGGAGACAGCCCCTGCCAGCAACATCCTCTCCAAGGAGGCCTCAACCGAGGCCTAGGCCCAGGGGAAAGGCACCAGCGGGGATGAGCCTGGGGAGGCGCCCGGGCATGTCTGGACCCAGTCCCCGCAGCCTGCCCCTTGGTGGGGCAGTACCCCCGGAGGCCAGGAAGATCTGGGCAAGGCTGGCCAGGGGCAGGGGCCCTGCTGGGTCCTCCCCATGGCCTGTGGGGCCTCTGAGCACAACCGGCCCTCTCCCACTGGAAGACCTCCCCGGCTGCCTCCAAAGGCCAGTTTGCCAACACTCCTGCCCGCTCTTCCCGCCAGGCACGCACAATGCTCCCAAGCCCGGGAGAAAAGCGCTTCGGGGTGGTGCTCTCTCCGGGCCCTTGCCCCTGAGCCAGTGGGCAAGGCAGGGGGAACACACTCCCAGACCAAGGCAGAAACACATGCACACGTCTGTTCCTGTCCCCTGCACCGGCAGAGAGCTTGGGGGAGCCAGAGTCTCTCAGGCAGGTGCTGGGCTGGCCGCCTGTGTGGGAAGGGGCAGAGCCGACCTAGGGGCAAGTTGGGCCTCTTGCTCTCCCTGCTGCCCTGAGGCTGCAGGGCCAAAGACGTCTTGGGCATCCAGCCCCTTACTGGTCCCTTCCCTCTGACGAGGCCCTCTGAGCTCCAGCACCTTGCAGTGTGGAGACAGCCCCTGCCAGCAATCTCCTCTCCAAGGAGGCCTCAACCGAGGCCTAGGCCCAGGGGAAAGGCACCAGCGGGGTTGAGCCAGGGGAGGCGCCCGGGCATGTCTGGACCCTGTCCCCGCAGCCTGCCCCTTGGTGGGGCAGTACCCCCGGAGGCCAGGAAGGTCTGGGCAAGGCTGGCCAGGGGCAGGGGCCCTGCTGGGTCCTGCCCCTGGCCTGTGGGGCCTCTGAGCACAACCGGCCCTCTCCCACTGGAAGACCTCCCCGGCTGCCTCCAAAGTCCTGTTTGCAAGCACTCCCGCCCACTGTTCCCGCCAGGCGCGCACAATGCTCCCAAGCCCGGGAGAAAAGCGCTTCGGGGTGGTGGTCTCTCCGGGCCCTTGCCCCTGAGCCTGGGGGCCAGGCAGGGGATCCACAGTCCCAGGCCAAGGCACAACAACATGCACACGTCTGTTCCTGCCCCCTCCACCGGCAGAGAGCTGGGGGAAGCCAGAGTCTGTCAGGCAGCTGCTGGGCTGGCCGCCTGTGTGGCAAGGGGCAGAGCCGACCTAGGGGCAAGTTGGGCCTCTTGCTCTCCCTGCTGCCCTGAGGCTGCTGGGCCAAAGAGGTCTTGGGCATCCAGCCCCTTGCTGGTCCCTTCCCTCTGACGAGGCCCTCTGAGCTCCAGCACCTTGCAGTGTGGAGACAGCCCCTGCCAGCAACCTCCTCTCCAAGGAGGCCTCAACCGAGGCCTAGGCACAGGGGAAAGGCACCAGCGGGGATGAGCCAGTGGAGGCGCACGGGCATATCAGGACCCAGTCCCTGCAGCCTGCCCCTTGGTGGGGCAGTACCCCCGGAGGCCAGGAAGGTCTGGGCAAGGCTGGCCAGGGGCAGGGTCCCTGCTGGGTCCTGCCCCTGGCCTGTGGGGCCTCTGAGCACAACCGGCCCTCTCCCACTGGAAGACCTCCCCGGCTGCCTCCAAAGGCGGGTTTGCCAACACTCCCGCCCGCTGTTCCCGCCAGGCACGCACAACGCTCCCAAGGCCAGGAGAAAAGCGCTTCGGGGTGTTGCTCTCTCCGGGCCCTTGCCCCTGAGCCTGGGGTCCAGGCAGTGGGTCCACACTCCCAGACCAAGGCAGAACCACATGCACACGTCTGTTCCTGACCCCTGCACCGGCAGAGAGCTCGGGGGAGCCAGAGTCTGTCAGGCAGCTGCTGGGTTGGCTGCCTGTGTGGGAAGGGGCAGAGCCGACCTAGGGGCAAGTTGGGCCTCTTGCTCTCCCTGCTGCCCTGAGGCTGCTGGGCCAAAGAGGTCTTGGGCATCCAGCCCCTTGCTGGTCCCTTCCCGCTGACGAGGCCCTCTGAGCTCCAGCACCTTGCAGTGTGGAGACAGCCCCTGCCAGCAACCTCCTCTCCAAGGAGGCCTCAACCGAGGCCTAGGCCCAGGGGAAAGGCACCAGCGGGGATGAGCCTGGGGAGGCGCCCGGGCATCTCTGGACCCAGGCCCCGCAGCCTGCCCCTTAGTGGGGCAGTACCCCCGGAGGCCAGGAAGGTCTGGGCAAGGCTGGCCAGGGGCAGGGGCCCTGCTGCGTCCTGCCCCTGGCCTGTGGGGCCTCTGAGCACAACCGGCCCTCTCCCACTGGAAGACCTCCCCGGCTGCCTCCAAGGCCGGTTTGCAAGCGCTCCCGCCCACTGTTCCCAGCAGGCGTGCACAATGCTCCCAAGCCCGGGAGAAAAGCGCTTCAGGGTGGTGCTCTCTCCGGGCCCTTGCCCCTGAGCCTGGGGGCAAGGCAGGGTGTCCACAATCCCAGGACAAGGCAGAACCACATGCACACGTCTGATCTGCCCCCTGCACCGGCAGAGAGCTCGGGGGAGCCAGAGTCTGTCAGGCAGCTGCTGGGCTGGCCGCCTGTGTGGGAAGGGGCAGAGCCGACCTAGGGGCAAGTTGGGCCTCTTGCTCTCCCTGCTGCCCTGAGGCTGCTGGGCCAAAGAGGTCTTGGGCATCCAGCCCCTTGCTGGTCCCTTCCCTCTGACGAGGCCCTCTGAGCTCCAGCACCTTTCAGTGTGGAGACAGCCCCTGCCAGCAACCTCCTCTCCAAGGAGGCCTCAACCGAGGCCTAGGCCCAGGGGAAAGGCACCAGCGGGGATGAGCCTGGGGAGGCGCCCGGGCATGTCTGGACCCAGTCCCCGCAGCCTGCCCCTTGGTGGGGCAGTACCCCCGGAGGCCAGGAAGGTCTGGGCAAGGCTGCCAGGGGCAGGGACACTGCTGGGTCCTGCCCCTGGCCTGTGGGGCGTCTGAGCACAACCGGCACTCTCCCGCTGGAAGACCTCCCCGTCTGCCTCGAAAGGCCGGTTTGCAAGCACTCCCGCCCGCTGTTCCCGCCAGGCACGCACAATGCTCCCAAGCCCGGGAGAAAAGCGCTTCGGGGTGGTGCTCTCTCCGGGCCCTTGCCCCTGAGCCTGGGGGCAAGGCATGGGGAACACACTCCCAGGCCAAGGCAGAACCACATGCCCACGTCTGTTCCTGTCCCCTGCACCGGCAGAGAGCTTGGGGGAGCCAGAGTCTGTCAGGCAGCTGCTGGGTTGGCCGCCTGTGTGGGAAGGGGCAGAGCCAACCTAGGGGCAAGTTGGGCCTCTTGCTCTCCCTGCTGCCCTGAGGCTGCTGGGCCAAAGACGTCTTGGGCATCCAGCCCCTTACTGGTCCCTTCCCTCTGACGAGGCCCTCTGAGCTCCAGCACATTGCAGTGTGGAGACAGCCCCTGCCAGCAACCTCCTCTCCAAGGAGGCCTCAACCGAGGCCTAGGCCCATGGGAAAGGCACCAGAGGGGATGAGCCAGGGGAGGCGCCCGAGCATGTCTGGACCCAGTCCCCGCAGCCTGCCCCTTGGTGGGGCAGTACCCCCGGAGGCCAGGAAGGTCTGGGTAAGACTGGCCAGGGGCAGGGGCCCTGCTGGGTCCTGCCCCTGGCCTGTGGGGCCTCTGAGCACAACCGGCCCTCTCCCACTGGAAGACCTCCCCGGCTGCCTCCAAAGGCCGTTTTGCACGCACTGCCGCCCACTGTTCCCACCAAGCGCGCACAATGCTCCCATCCCGGGAGAAAAGCGCTTCGGGGTGGTGCTCTCTCCGGGCCCTTGCCCCTGAGACTGGGGGCCAGGCAGGGGATCCACAGTCCCAGGCCAAGGCACAACAACATGCACACGTCTGTTCCTGCCCCCTCCACCGGCAGAGAGCTGGGGGGAGCCAGAGTCTGTCAGGCAGCTGCTGGGCTGGCCGCCTGTGTGGGAAGGGGCAGAGCCGACCTAGGGGCAAGTTGGGCCTCTTGCTCTCCCTGCTGCCCTGAGGCTGCTGGGCCAAAGAGGTCTTGGGCATCCAGCCCCTTGCTGGTCCCTTCCCTCTGACGAGGCCCTCTGAGCTCCAGCACCTTGCAGTGTGGAGACAGCCCCTGCCAGCAACCTCCTCTCCAAGGAGGCCTCAACCGAGGCCTAGGCACAGGGGAAAGGCACCAGCGGGGATGAGCCAGTGGAGGCGCACGGGCATATCAGGACCCAGGCCCTGCAGCCTGCCCCTTGGTGGGGCAGTACCCCCGGAGGCCAGGAAGGTCTGGGCAAGGCTGGCCAGGGGCAGGGTCCCTGCTGGGTCCTGCCCCTGGCCTGTGGGGCCTCTGAGCACAACCGGCCCTCTCCCACTGGAAGACCTCCCCGGCTGCCTCCAAAGGCGGGTTTGCCAACACTCCCGCCCGCTGTTCCCGCCAGGCACGCACAACGCTCCCAAGGCCAGGAGAAAAGCGCTTCGGGGTGTTGCTCTCTCCGGGCCCTTGCCCCTGAGCCTGGGGTCCAGGCAGTGGGTCCACACTCCCAGACCAAGGCAGAACCACATGCACACGTCTGTTCCTGACCCCTGCACCGGCAGAGAGCTCGGGGGAGCCAGAGTCTGTCAGGCAGCTGCTGGGTTGGCTGCCTGTGTGGGAAGGGGCAGAGCCGACCTAGGGGCAAGTTGGGCCTCTTGCTCTCCCTGCTGCCCTGAGGCTGCTGGGCCAAAGAGGTCTTGGGCATCCAGCCCCTTGCTGGTCCCTTCCCGCTGACGAGGCCCTCTGAGCTCCAGCACCTTGCAGTGTGGAGACAGCCCCTGCCAGCAACCTCCTCTCCAAGGAGGCCTCAACCGAGGCCTAGGCCCAGGGGAAAGGCACCAGCGGGGATGAGCCTGGGGAGGCGCCCGGGCATCTCTGGACCCAGGCCCCGCAGCCTGCCCCTTAGTGGGGCAGTACCCCCGGAGGCCAGGAAGGTCTGGGCAAGGCTGGCCAGGGGCAGGGGCCCTGCTGCGTCCTGCCCCTGGCCTGTGGGGCCTCTGAGCACAACCGGCCCTCTCCCACTGGAAGACCTCCCCGGCTGCCTCCAAGGCCGGTTTGCAAGCGCTCCCGCCCACTGTTCCCAGCAGGCGTGCACAATGCTCCCAAGCCCGGGAGAAAAGCGCTTCAGGGTGGTGCTCTCTCCGGGCCCTTGCCCCTGAGCCTGGGGGCAAGGCAGGGTGTCCACAATCCCAGGACAAGGCAGAACCACATGCACACGTCTGATCTGCCCCCTGCACCGGCAGAGAGCTCGGGGGAGCCAGAGTCTGTCAGGCAGCTGCTGGGCTGGCCGCCTGTGTGGGAAGGGGCAGAGCCGACCTAGGGGCAAGTTGGGCCTCTTGCTCTCCCTGCTGCCCTGAGGCTGCTGGGCCAAAGAGGTCTTGGGCATCCAGCCCCTTGCTGGTCCCTTCCCTCTGACGAGGCCCTCTGAGCTCCAGCACCTTTCAGTGTGGAGACAGCCCCTGCCAGCAACCTCCTCTCCAAGGAGGCCTCAACCGAGGCCTAGGCCCAGGGGAAAGGCACCAGCGGGGATGAGCCTGGGGAGGCGCCCGGGCATGTCTGGACCCAGTCCCCGCAGCCTGCCCCTTGGTGGGGCAGTACCCCCGGAGGCCAGGAAGGTCTGGGCAAGGCTGCCAGGGGCAGGGACACTGCTGGGTCCTGCCCCTGGCCTGTGGGGCGTCTGAGCACAACCGGCACTCTCCCGCTGGAAGACCTCCCCGTCTGCCTCGAAAGGCCGGTTTGCAAGCACTCCCGCCCGCTGTTCCCGCCAGGCACGCACAATGCTCCCAAGCCCGGGAGAAAAGCGCTTCGGGGTGGTGCTCTCTCCGGGCCCTTGCCCCTGAGCCTGGGGGCAAGGCATGGGGAACACACTCCCAGGCCAAGGCAGAACCACATGCCCACGTCTGTTCCTGTCCCCTGCACCGGCAGAGAGCTTGGGGGAGCCAGAGTCTGTCAGGCAGCTGCTGGGTTGGCCGCCTGTGTGGGAAGGGGCAGAGCCAACCTAGGGGCAAGTTGGGCCTCTTGCTCTCCCTGCTGCCCTGAGGCTGCTGGGCCAAAGACGTCTTGGGCATCCAGCCCCTTACTGGTCCCTTCCCTCTGACGAGGCCCTCTGAGCTCCAGCACCTTGCAGTGTGGAGACAGCCCCTGCCAGCAACCTCCTCTCCAAGGAGGCCTCAACCGAGGCCTAGGCCCATGGGAAAGGCACCAGAGGGGATGAGCCAGGGGAGGCGCCCGAGCATGTCTGGACCCAGTCCCCGCAGCCTGCCCCTTGGTGGGGCAGTACCCCCGGAGGCCAGGAAGGTCTGGGTAAGACTGGCCAGGGGCAGGGGCCCTGCTGGGTCCTGCCCCTGGCCTGTGGGGCCTCTGAGCACAACCGGCCCTCTCCCACTGGAAGACCTCCCCGGCTGCCTCCAAAGGCCGTTTTGCACGCACTGCCGCCCACTGTTCCCACCAAGCGCGCACAATGCTCCCATCCCGGGAGAAAAGCGCTTCGGGGTGGTGCTCTCTCCGGGCCCTTGCCCCTGAGACTGGGGGCCAGGCAGGGGATCCACAGTCCCAGGCCAAGGCACAACAACATGCACACGTCTGTTCCTGCCCCCTCCACCGGCAGAGAGCTGGGGGGAGCCAGAGTCTGTCAGGCAGCTGCTGGGCTGGCCGCCTGTGTGGGAAGGGGCAGAGCCGACCTAGGGGCAAGTTGGGCCTCTTGCTCTCCCTGCTGCCCTGAGGCTGCTGGGCCAAAGAGGTCTTGGGCATCCAGCCCCTTGCTGGTCCCTTCCCTCTGACGAGGCCCTCTGAGCTCCAGCACCTTGCAGTGTGGAGACAGCCCCTGCCAGCAACCTCCTCTCCAAGGAGGCCTCAACCGAGGCCTAGGCACAGGGGAAAGGCACCAGCGGGGATGAGCCAGTGGAGGCGCACGGGCATATCAGGACCCAGGCCCTGCAGCCTGCCCCTTGGTGGGGCAGTACCCCCGGAGGCCAGGAAGGTCTGGGCAAGGCTGACCAGGGGCAGGGTCCCTGCTGGGTCCTGCCCCTGGCCTGTGGGGCCTCTGAGCACAACCGGCCCTCTCCCACTGGAAGACCTCCCCGGCTGCCTCCAAAGGCGGGTTTGCCAACACTCCCGCCCGCTGTTCCCGCCAGGCACGCACAACGCTCCCAAGGCCAGGAGAAAAGCGCTTCGGGGTGTTGCTCTCTCCGGGCCCTTGCCCCTGAGCCTGGGGTCCAGGCAGTGGGTCCACACTCCCAGACCAAGGCAGAACCACATGCACACGTCTGTTCCTGACCCCTGCACCGGCAGAGAGCTCGGGGGAGCCAGAGTCTGTCAGGCAGCTGCTGGGTTGGCTGCCTGTGTGGGAAGGGGCAGAGCCGACCTAGGGGCAAGTTGGGCCTCTTGCTCTCCCTGCTGCCCTGAGGCTGCTGGGCCAAAGAGGTCTTGGGCATCCAGCCCCTTGCTGGTCCCTTCCCGCTGACGAGGCCCTCTGAGCTCCAGCACCTTGCAGTGTGGAGACAGCCCCTGCCAGCAACCTCCTCTCCAAGGAGGCCTCAACCGAGGCCTAGGCCCAGGTGAAAGGCACCAGCGGGGATGAGCCTGGGGAGGCGCCCGGGCATCTCTGGACCCAGGCCCCGCAGCCTGCCCCTTAGTGGGGCAGTACCCCCGGAGGCCAGGAAGGTCTGGGCAAGGCTGGCCAGGGGCAGGGGCCCTGCTGCGTCCTGCCCCTGGCCTGTGGGGCCTCTGAGCACAACCGGCCCTCTCCCACTGGAAGACCTCCCCGGCTGCCTCCAAGGCCGGTTTGCAAGCGCTCCCGCCCACTGTTCCCAGCAGGCGTGCACAATGCTCCCAAGCCCGGGAGAAAAGCGCTTCAGGGTGGTGCTCTCTCCGGGCCCTTGCCCCTGAGCCTGTGGTCAAGGCAGGGTGTCCACACTCCCAGGACAAGGCAGAACCACATGCACACGTCTGATCTGCCCCCTGCACCGGCAGAGAGCTCGGGGGAGCCAGAGTCTGTCAGGCAGCTGCTGGGCTGGCCGCCTGTGTGGGAAGGGGCAGAGCCGACCTAGGGGCAAGTTGGGCCTCTTGCTCTCCCTGCTGCCCTGAGGCTGCTGGGCCAAAGAGGTCTTGGGCATCCAGCCCCTTGCTGGTCCCTTCCCTCTGACGAGGCCCTCTGAGCTCCAGCACCTTGCAGTGTGGAGACAGCCCCTGCCAGCAACCTCCTCTCCAAGGAGGCCTCAACCGAGGCCTAGGCCCAGGGGAAAGGCACCAGCGGGGATGAGCCTGGGGAGGCGCCCGGGCATGTCTGGACCCAGTCCCCGCAGCCTGCCCCTTGGTGGGGCAGTACCCCCGGAGGCCAGGAAGGTCTGGGCAAGGCTGCCAGGGGCAGGGACACTGCTGGGTCCTGCCCCTGGCCTGTGGGGCGTCTGAGCACAACCGGCACTCTCCCGCTGGAAGACCTCCCCGTCTGCCTCGAAAGGCCGGTTTGCAAGCACTCCCGCCCGCTGTTCCCGCCAGGCACGCACAATGCTCCCAAGCCCGGGAGAAAAGCGCTTCGGGGTGGTGCTCTCTCCGGGCCCTTGCCCCTGAGCCTGGGGGCAAGGCATGGGGAACACACTCCCAGGCCAAGGCAGAACCACATGCCCACGTCTGTTCCTGTCCCCTGCACCGGCAGAGAGCTTGGGGGAGCCAGAGTCTGTCAGGCAGCTGCTGGGTTGGCCGCCTGTGTGGGAAGGGGCAGAGCCGCCCTAGGGGCAAGTTGGGCCTCTTGCTCTCCCTGCTGCCCTGAGGCTGCTGGGCCAAAGACGTCTTGGGCATCCAGCCCCTTACTGGTCCCTTCCCTCTGACGAGGCCCTCTGAGCTCCAGCACCTTGCAGTGTGGAGACAGCCCCTGCCAGCAACCTCCTCTCCAAGGAGGCCTCAACCAAGGCCTAGGCCCAGGGGAAAGGCACCAGCGGGGATGAGCCAGGGGAGGCGCCCGAGCATGTCTGGACCCAGTCCCCGCAGCCTGCCCCTTGGTGGGGCAGTACCCCCGGAGGCCAGGAAGGTCTGGGTAAGACTGGCCAGGGGCAGGGGCCCTGCTGGGTCCTGCCCCTGGCCTGTGGGGCCTCTGAGCACAACCGGCCCTCTCCCACTGGAAGACCTCCCCGGCTGCCTCCAAAGGCCGGTTTGCAAGCGCTCCCGGCCACTGTTACCAGCAGGCGGGCACAATGCTCCTAAGCCCGGAAGAAAAGCGCTTCAGGGTGGTGCTCTCTCTGGGCCCTTGCCCCTGAGCCTGGGGGCAAGGCAGGGTGTCCACACTCCCAGGCCAAGGCAGAACCACATGCACACGTCTGACCTGCCCCCTGCACCGGCAGAGAGCTCGGGGGAGCCAGAGTCTGTCAGGCAGCTGCTGGGCTGGCCGCCTGTGTGGGAAGTGGCAGAGCCGACCTAGGGGCAAGTTGGGCCTCTTGCTCTCCCTGCTGCCCTGAGGCTGCTGGGCCAAAGACGTCTTGGGCATCCAGCCCCTTACTGGTCCCTTCCCTCTGACGAGGCCCTCTGAGCTCCAGCACCTTGCAGTGTGGAGACAGCCCCTGCCAGCAACCTCCTCTCCAAGGAGGCCTCAACCGAGGCCTAGGCCCAGGGGAAAGGCACCAGCGGGGATGAGCCTGGGGAGGCGCCCGGGCATGTCTGGACCCAGTCCCCGCAGCCTGCCCCTTGGTGGGGCAGTACCCCCGGAGGCCAGGAAGGTCTGGGCAAGGCTGGCCAGGGGCAGGGGCCCTGCTGGGTCCTGCCCCTGGCCTGTGGGGCCTCTGAGCACAACCGGCCCTCTCCCACTGGAAGAACTCCCCGGCTGCCTCCAAAGGCCAGTTTGCCAACACTCCCGCCCGCTGTTCCCGCCAGGCACGCACAATGCTCCCAAGCCCGTGAGAAAAGCGCTTCGGGGTGGTGCTCTCCTCGGGCCCTTGCCCCTGAGCCTGGGGGCCAGGCAGTTGGTCCACACTCCCAGACCAAGGCAGAACCACATGCACACGTCTGTTCCTGACCCCTGCACCGGCAGAGAGCTCGGGGGAGCCAGAGTCTGTCAGGCAGCTGCTGGGCTGGCCGCCTGTGTGGGAAGGGGCAGAGCCGACCTAGGGGCAAGTTGGGCCTCTTCCTCTCCCTGCTGCCCTGAGGCTGCTGGGCCAAAGAGGTCTTGGGCATCCAGCCCCTTGCTGGTCCCTTCCCTCTGACGAGGCCCTCTGAGCTCCAGCACCTTGCAGTGTGGAGACAGCCCCTGCCAGCAACCTCCTCTCCAAGGAGGCCTCAACCGAGGCCTAGGCCCAGGGGAAAGGCACCAGCGGGGATGAGCCAGTAGAGGCGCACGGGCATGTCTGGACCCAGTCCCCGCAGCCTGCCCCTTGGTGGGGCAGTACCCCCGGAGGCCAGGAAGGTCTGGGCAAGGCTGCCAGGGGCAGGGACACTGCTGGGTCCTGCCCCTGGCCTGTGGGGCGTCTGAGCACAACCGGCACTCTCCCGCTGGAAGACCTGCCCGGCCGCCTCCAAAGGCCGGTTAACAAGCGCTCCCGCCCACTGTTCCCAGCAGGCGTGCACAATGCTCCCAAGCCCGGGAGAAAAGCGCTTCGGGGTGGTGCTCTCTCCGGGCCCTTGCCCCTGAGCCTGGGGGCAAGGCAGGGTGTCCACACTCCCAGGCCAAGGCAGAACCACATGCACACGTCTGATCTGCCCCCTGCACCGGCAGAGAGCTCGGGTGAGCCAGAGTCTGTCAGGCAGCTGCTGGGCTGGCCGCCTGTGTGGGAAGGGGCAGAGCCGACCTAGGGGCAAGTTGGGCCTCTTGCTCTCCCTGCTGCCCTGAGGCTGCTGGGCCAAAGAGGTCTTGGGCATCCAGCCCCTTGCTGGTCCCTTCCCTCTGACGAGGCCCTCTGAGCTCCAGCACCTTGCAGTGTGGAGACAGCCCCTGCCAGCAATCTCCTCTCCAAGGAGGCCTCAACCGAGGCCTAGGCCCAGGGAAAAGGCACCAGCGGGGTTGAGCCAGGGGAGGCGCCCGGGCATGTCTGGACCCTGTCCCCGTAGCCTGCCCCTTGGTGGGGCAGTACCCCCGGAGGCCAGGAAGGTCTGGGCAAGGCTGGCCAGGGGCAGGGTCCCTGCTGGGTCCTGCCCCTGGCCTGTGGGGCCTCTGAGCACAACCGGCCCTCTCCCACTGGAAGACCTCCCCGGCTGCCTCCAAAGGCCGGTTTGCCAACACTCCCGCCCGCTGTTCCCGCCAGGCACGCACAATGCTCCCAAGCCCGGGAGAAAAGCGCTTCAGGGTGTTGCCCTCTCCGGGCCCTTGCCCCTGAGCCTGGGGTCCAGGCAGTGAGTCCACACTCCCAGACCAAGGCAGAACCACATGCACACGTCTGTTCCTGCCCCCTCCACCGGCAGAGAGCTGGGGGGAGCCAGAGTCTGTCAGGCAGCTGCTGGGCTGGCCGCCTGTGTGGGAAGGGGCAGAGCCGACCTAGGGGCAAGTTGGGCCTCTTGCTCTCCCTGCTGCCCTGAGGCTGCTGGGCCAAAGAGGTCTTGGGCATCCAGCCCCTTGCTGGTCCCTTCCCTCTGACGAGGCCCTCTGAGCTCAAGCACCTTGCAGTTTGGAGACAGCCCCTGCCAGCAACCTCCTCTCCAAGGAGGCCTCAACCGAGGCCTAGGCCCAGGGGAAAGGCACCAGCGGGGATGAGCCAGTGGAGGCGCACGGGCATGTCTGGACCCAGTCCCCGCAGCCTGCCCCTTGGTGGGGCAGTACCCCCGGAGGCCAGGAAGGTCTGGGCAAAGCTGGCCAGGGGCAGGGGCCCTGCTGGGTGCTGCCCCTGGGCTGTGGGGCCTCTGAGCACAACCGGCCCTCTCCCACTGGAAGACCTCCCCGGCTGCCTCCAAAGGCCGGTTTGCCAACACTCCCGCCCGCTGTTCCCGCCAGGCACGCACAATGCTCCCAAGCCCGGGAGAAAAGCGCTTCGGGGTGTTGCCCTCTCCGGACCCTTGCCCCTGAGCCTGGGGTCCAGGCAGTGGGTCCACACTCCCAGACCAAGGCAGAACCACATGCACTCGTCTGTTCCTGACCCCTGCACCGGCAGAGAGCTCGGGGGAGCCAGAGTCTGTCAGGCAGCTGCTGGGTTGGCTGCCTGTGTGGGAAGGGGCAGAGCCGACCTAGGGGCAAGTTGGGCCTCTTCCTCTCCCTGCTGCCCTGAGGCTGCTGGGCCAAAGACGTCTTGGGCATCCAGCCCCTTACTGGTCCCTTCCCTCTGACGAGGCCCTCTGAGCTCCAGCACCTTGCAGTGTGGAGACAGCCCCTGCCAGCAACCTCCTCTCCAAGGAGGCCTCAACCGAGGCCTAGGCCCAGGGGAAAGGCACCAGCGGGGATGAGCCAGTGGAGGCGCAAGGGCATGTCTGGACCCAGTCCCCGCAGCCTGCCCCTTGGTGTGGCAGTACCCCCGGAGGCCAGGAAGGTCTGGGCAAGGCTGCGAGGGGCAGGGGCCCTGCTGGGTCGTGCCACTGGCCTGTGGGGCGTCTGAGCACAACCGGCACTCTCCCGCTGGAAGACCTCCCCGTCTGCCTCCAAAGGCCGGTTTGCAAGCACTCCCGCCCGCTGTTCCCGCCAGGCAGGCACAATGCTCCCAAGCCCGGGAGAAAAGCGCTTCGGGGTGGTGCTCTCCTCGGGCCCTTGCCCCTGAGCCTTGGGGCCAGGCAGTTGGAACACACTCCCAGGCCAAGGCAGAATGACATGCACACGTCTGTTCCTGCCCCCTAAACCGGCAGAGAGCTCGGGGGAGCCAGAGACTGCCAGGCTGCTGCTGGGCTGGCTGCCTGTGTGGGACGGGGCAGAGCCGACCTAGGGGCAAGTTGGGCCTCTTCCTCTCCCTGCTGCCCTGAGGCTGCTGGGCCAAAGAGGTCTTGGGCATCCAGCCCCTTGCTGGTCCCTTCCCTCTGACGAGGCCCTCTGAGCTACAGCACCTTGCAGTGTGGAGACAGCCCCTGCCAGCAACCTCCTCTCCAATGAGGCCTCAACCGAGGCCTAGGCCCAGGGGAAAGGCACCAGCGGGGATGAGCCTGGGGAGGCGCCCGGGCATGTCTGGACCCAGTCCCCGCAGCCTGCCCCTTGGTGGGGCAGTACCCCCGGAGGCCAGGAAGGTCTGGGCAAGGCTGCCAGGGGCAGGGACAGCGCTGGGTCCTGCCCCTGGCCTGAGGGACGTCTGAGCACAACCGGCACTCTCCCGCTGGAAGACCTCCCCGTCTGCCTCGAAAGGCCGGTTTGCAAGCACTCCCGCCCGCTGTTCCCGCCAGGCACGCACAATGCTCCCAAGCCCAGTAGAAAAGCGCTTCGGGGTGGTGCTCTCTCCGGGCCCTTGCCCCTGAGACTGGGGGCCAGGCAGGGGGTCCACACTCCCAGGCCAAGGCAGAACCACATGCACACGTCTGTTCCTGACCCCTGCACCGGCAGAGAGCTCGGGGGAGCCAGAGTCTGTCAGGCAGCTGCTGGGCTGGCCGCCTTTGTGGGAAGGGGCAGAGCCGACCTAGGGGCAAGTTGGGCCTCTTGCTCTCCCTGCTGCCCTGAGGCTGCTGGGCCAAAGAGGTCTTGGGCATCCAGCCCTTTGCTTGTCCCTTCCCTCTGACGAGGCCCTCTGAGTTCCAGCACCTTGCAGTGTGGAGACAGCCCCTGCCAGCAACCTCCTCTCCAAGGAGGCCTCAACCGAGACCTAGGACCAGGGGAAAGGCACCAGCGGGGATGAGCCTGGGGAGGCGACCAGGCATGTCTGGACCCAGTCCCCGCAGCCTGCCCCTTGGTGGTGCAGTACCCCCGGAGGCCAGGAAGGTCTGGGAAAGGCTGGCCAGGGGCAGGGGACCTGCTGGGTCCTGCCCCTGGCCTGTGGGGCCTCTGAGCACAACCGGCCCTCTCCCACTGGAAGACCTCCCCGGCTGCCTCCAAAGTCCTGTTTGCCAACACTCCCACCCGCTGTTCACGCCAGACTTGCACAATGCTCCCAAGCCCGGGAGAAAAGCGCTTTGGGGTGGTGCTCTCTCCGGGCCCTTGCCCCTGAGCCTGGGGGCAAGGCATGGGGAACACACTCCCAGGCCAAGGCAGAACCACATGCCCACGTCTGTTACTGTCTCCTGCACCGGCAGAGAGCTTGGGGGAGCCAGAGTCTGTCAGGCAGCTGCTGGGTTGGCCGCCTGTGTGGGAAGGGGCAGAGCCGCCCTAGGGGCAAGTTGGGCCTCTTGCTCTCCCTGCTGCCCTGAGGCTGCTGGGCCAAAGACGTCTTGGGCATCCAGCCCCTTACTGGTCCCTTCCCTCTGACGAGGCCCTCTGAGCTCCAGCACCTTGCAGTGTGGAGACAGCCCCTGCCAGCAACCTCCTCTCCAAGGAGGCCTCAACCGAGGCCTAGGCCCAGGGGAAAGGCACCAGCGGGGATGAGCCAGGGGAGGCGCCCGAGCATGTCTGGACCCAGTCCCCGCAGCCTGCCCCTTGGTGGGGCAGTACCCCCGGAGGCCAGGAAGGTCTGGGTAAGACTGGCCAGGGGCAGGGGCCCTGCTGGGTCCTGCCCCTGGCCTGTGGGGCCTCTGAGCACAACCGGCCCTCTCCCACTGGAAGACCTCCCCGGCTGCCTCCAAAGGCCGGTTTGCAAGCGCTCCCGGCCACTGTTACCAGCAGGCGGGCACAATGCTCCTAAGCCCGGAAGAAAAGCGCTTCAGGGTGGTGCTCTCTCTGGGCCCTTGCCCCTGAGCCTGGGGGCAAGGCAGGGTGTCCACACTCCCAGGCCAAGGCAGAACCACATGCACACGTCTGACCTGCCCCCTGCACCGGCAGAGAGCTCGGGGGAGCCAGAGTCTGTCAGGCAGCTGCTGGGCTGGCCGCCTGTGTGGAAAGTGGCAGAGCCGACCTAGGGGCAAGTTGGGCCTCTTGCTCTCCCTGCTGCCCTGAGGCTGCTGGGCCAAAGAGGTCTTGGGCATCCAGCCCCTTGCTGGTCCCTTCCCTCTGACGAGGCCCTCTGAGCTCCAGCACCTTGCAGTGTGGAGACAGCCCCTGCCAGCAACCTCCTCTCCAAGGAGGCCTCAACCGAGGCCTAGGCCCAGGGGAAAGGCACCAGCGGGGATGAGCCTGGGGAGGCGCCCGGGCATGTCTGGACCCAGTCCCCGCAGCCTGCCCCTTGGTGGGGCAGTACCCCCGGAGGCCAGGAATGTCTGGGCAAGGCTGGCCAGGGGCAAGGGCCCTGCTGGGTCCTGCCCCTGGCCTGTGGGGCCTCTGAGCACAACCGGCCCTCTCCCACTGGAAGAACTCCCCGGCTGCCTCCAAAGGCCAGTTTGCCAACACTCCCGCCCGCTGTTCCCGCCAGGCACGCACAATGCTCCCAAGCCCGGGAGAAAAGCACTTCGGGGTGGTGCTCTCCTCGGGCCCTTGCCCCTGAGCCTGGGGGCCAGGCAGTTGGTCCACACTCCCAGACCAAGGCAGAACCACATGCACACGTCTGTTCCTGACCCCTGCACCGGCAGAGAGCTCGGGGGAGCCAGAGTCTGTCAGGCAGCTGCTGGGCTGGCCGCCTGTGTGGGAAGGGGCAGAGCCGACCTAGGGGCAAGTTGGGCCTCTTCCTCTCCCTGCTGCCCTGAGGCTGCTGGGCCAAAGAGGTCTTGGGCATCCAGCCCCTTGCTGGTCCCTTCCCTCTGACGAGGCCCTCTGAGCTCCAGCACCTTGCAGTGTGGAGACAGCCCCTGACAGCAACATCCTCTCCAAGGAGGCCTCAACCGAGGCCTAGGCCCAGGGGAAAGGCACCAGCGGGGATGAGCCTGGGGAGGCGCCCGGGCATGTCTGGACCCAGTCCCCGCAGCCTGCCCCTTGGTGGGGCAGTACCCCCGGAGGCCAGGAAGATCTGGGCAAGGCTGGCCAGGGGCAGGGGCCCTGCTGGGTCCTCCCCATGGCCTGTGGGGCCTCTGAGCACAACCGGCCCTCTCCCACTGGAAGACCTCCCCGGCTGCCTCCAAAGGCCAGTTTGCCAACACTCCTGCCCGCTCTTCCCGCCAGGCACGCACAATGCTCCCAAGCCCGGGAGAAAAGCGCTTCGGGGTGGTGCTCTCTCCGGGCCCTTGCCCCTGAGCCTGTGGGCAAGGCAGGGGGAACACACTCCCAGACCAAGGCAGAAACACATGCACACGTCTGTTCCTGTCCCCTGCACCGGCAGAGAGCTCGGGGGAGCCAGAGTCTCTCAGGCAGGTGCTGGGCTGGCCGCCTGTGTGGGAAGGGGCAGAGACGACCTAGGGGCAAGTTGGGCCTCTTGCTCTCTCTGCTGCCCTGAGGCTGCAGGGCCAAAGACGTCTTGGGCATCCAGCCCCTTACTGGTCCCTTCCCTCTGACGAGGCCCTCTGAGCTCCAGCACCTTGCAGTGTGGAGACAGCCCCTGCCAGCAATCTCCTCTCCAAGGAGGCCTCAACCGAGGCCTAGGCCCAGGGGAAAGGCACCAGCGGGGTTGAGCCAGGGGAGGCGCCCGGGCATGTCTGGACCCTGTCCCCGCAGCCTGCCCCTTGGTGGGGCAGTACCCCCGGAGGCCAGGAAGGTCTGGGCAAGGCTGGCCAGGGGCTGGGTCCCTGCTGGGTCTTGCCCCTGGCTTGTGGGGCCTCTGAGCACAACCGGCCCTCTCCCACTGGAAGACCTCCCCGGCTGCCTCCAAAGGCCGGTTTGCCAACACTCCCGCCCGCTGTTCCCGCCAGGCACGCACAACGCTCCCAAGGCCAGGAGAAAAGCGCTTCGGGGTGTTGCTCTCTCCGGGCCCTTGCCCCTGAGCCTGGGGTCCAGGCAGTGGGTCCACACTCCCAGACCAAGGCAGAACCACATGCACACGTCTGTTCCTGACCCCTGCACCGGCAGAGAGCTCGGGGGAGCCAGAGTCTGTCAGGCAGCTGCTGGGTTGGCTGCCTGTGTGGGAAGGGGCAGAGGCGACCTAGGGGCATGTTGGGCCTCTTGCTCTCCCTGCTGCCCTGAGGCTGCTGGGCCAAAGAGGTCTTGGGCATCCAGCCCCTTGCTGGTCCCTTCCCGCTGACGAGGCCCTCTGAGCTCCAGCACCTTGCAGTGTGGAGACAGCCCCTGCCAGCAACCTCCTCTCCAAGGAGGCATCAACCGAGGCCTATGCCCAGGGGAAAGGCACCAGCGGGGATGAGCCTGGGGAGGCGCCCAGGCATGTCTGGACCCAGTCCCCGCAGCCTGCCCCTTGGTGGGGCAGTACCCCCGGAGGCCAGGAAGGTCTGGGCAAGGCTGGCCAGGGGCAGGGGCCCTGCTGGGTCCTGCCCCTGGCCTGTGGGGCCTCTGAGCACAACCGGCCCTCTCCCACTGGAAGACCTCCCCGGCTGCCTCCAAAGGCCGGTTTGCAAGCGCTCCCGGCCACTGTTACCAGCAGGCGGGCACAATGCTCCTAAGCCCGGAAGAAAAGCGCTTCAGGGTGGTGCTCTCTCTGGGCCCTTGCCCCTGAGCCTGGGGGCAAGGCAGGGTGTCCACACTCCCAGGCCAAGGCAGAACCACATGCACACGTCTGACCTGCCCCCTGCACCGGCAGAGAGCTCGGGGGAGCCAGAGTCTGTCAGGCAGCTGCTGGGCTGGCCGCCTGTGTGGAAAGTGGCAGAGCCGACCTAGGGGCAAGTTGGGCCTCTTGCTCTCCCTGCTGCCCTGAGGCTGCTGGGCCAAAGAGGTCTTGGGCATCCAGCCCCTTGCTGGTCCCTTCCCTCTGACGAGGCCCTCTGAGCTCCAGCACCTTGCAGTGTGGAGACAGCCCCTGCCAGCAACCTCCTCTCCAAGGAGGCCTCAACCGAGGCCTAGGCCCAGGGGAAAGGCACCAGCGGGGATGAGCCTGGGGAGGCGCCCGGGCATGTCTGGACCCAGTCCCCGCAGCCTGCCCCTTGGTGGGGCAGTACCCCCGGAGGCCAGGAATGTCTGGGCAAGGCTGGCCAGGGGCAAGGGCCCTGCTGGGTCCTGCCCCTGGCCTGTGGGGCCTCTGAGCACAACCGGCCCTCTCCCACTGGAAGAACTCCCCGGCTGCCTCCAAAGGCCAGTTTGCCAACACTCCCGCCCGCTGTTCCCGCCAGGCACGCACAATGCTCCCAAGCCCGGGAGAAAAGCACTTCGGGGTGGTGCTCTCCTCGGGCCCTTGCCCCTGAGCCTGGGGGCCAGGCAGTTGGTCCACACTCCCAGACCAAGGCAGAACCACATGCACACGTCTGTTCCTGACCCCTGCACCGGCAGAGAGCTCGGGGGAGCCAGAGTCTGTCAGGCAGCTGCTGGGCTGGCCGCCTGTGTGGGAAGGGGCAGAGCCGACCTAGGGGCAAGTTGGGCCTCTTCCTCTCCCTGCTGCCCTGAGGCTGCTGGGCCAAAGAGGTCTTGGGCATCCAGCCCCTTGCTGGTCCCTTCCCTCTGACGAGGCCCTCTGAGCTCCAGCACCTTGCAGTGTGGAGACAGCCCCTGACAGCAACATCCTCTCCAAGGAGGCCTCAACCGAGGCCTAGGCCCAGGGGAAAGGCACCAGCGGGGATGAGCCTGGGGAGGCGCCCGGGCATGTCTGGACCCAGTCCCCGCAGCCTGCCCCTTGGTGGGGCAGTACCCCCGGAGGCCAGGAAGATCTGGGCAAGGCTGGCCAGGGGCAGGGGCCCTGCTGGGTCCTCCCCATGGCCTGTGGGGCCTCTGAGCACAACCGGCCCTCTCCCACTGGAAGACCTCCCCGGCTGCCTCCAAAGGCCAGTTTGCCAACACTCCTGCCCGCTCTTCCCGCCAGGCACGCACAATGCTCCCAAGCCCGGGAGAAAAGCGCTTCGGGGTGGTGCTCTCTCCGGGCCCTTGCCCCTGAGCCTGTGGGCAAGGCAGGGGGAACACACTCCCAGACCAAGGCAGAAACACATGCACACGTCTGTTCCTGTCCCCTGCACCGGCAGAGAGCTCGGGGGAGCCAGAGTCTCTCAGGCAGGTGCTGGGCTGGCCGCCTGTGTGGGAAGGGGCAGAGACGACCTAGGGGCAAGTTGGGCCTCTTGCTCTCTCTGCTGCCCTGAGGCTGCAGGGCCAAAGACGTCTTGGGCATCCAGCCCCTTACTGGTCCCTTCCCTCTGACGAGGCCCTCTGAGCTCCAGCACCTTGCAGTGTGGAGACAGCCCCTGCCAGCAATCTCCTCTCCAAGGAGGCCTCAACCGAGGCCTAGGCCCAGGGGAAAGGCACCAGCGGGGTTGAGCCAGGGGAGGCGCCCGGGCATGTCTGGACCCTGTCCCCGCAGCCTGCCCCTTGGTGGGGCAGTACCCCCGGAGGCCAGGAAGGTCTGGGCAAGGCTGGCCAGGGGCTGGGTCCCTGCTGGGTCTTGCCCCTGGCTTGTGGGGCCTCTGAGCACAACCGGCCCTCTCCCACTGGAAGACCTCCCCGGCTGCCTCCAAAGGCCGGTTTGCCAACACTCCCGCCCGCTGTTCCCGCCAGGCACGCACAACGCTCCCAAGGCCAGGAGAAAAGCGCTTCGGGGTGTTGCTCTCTCCGGGCCCTTGCCCCTGAGCCTGGGGTCCAGGCAGTGGGTCCACACTCCCAGACCAAGGCAGAACCACATGCACACGTCTGTTCCTGACCCCTGCACCGGCAGAGAGCTCGGGGGAGCCAGAGTCTGTCAGGCAGCTGCTGGGTTGGCTGCCTGTGTGGGAAGGGGCAGAGGCGACCTAGGGGCATGTTGGGCCTCTTGCTCTCCCTGCTGCCCTGAGGCTGCTGGGCCAAAGAGGTCTTGGGCATCCAGCCCCTTGCTGGTCCCTTCCCGCTGACGAGGCCCTCTGAGCTCCAGCACCTTGCAGTGTGGAGACAGCCCCTGCCAGCAACCTCCTCTCCAAGGAGGCATCAACCGAGGCCTATGCCCAGGGGAAAGGCACCAGCGGGGATGAGCCTGGGGAGGCGCCCAGGCATGTCTGGACCCAGTCCCCGCAGCCTGCCCCTTGGTGGGGCAGTACCCCCGGAGGCCAGGAAGGTCTGGGCAAGGCTGGCCAGGGGCAGGGGCCCTACTGGGTCCTGCCCCTGGCCTGTGGGGCCTCTGAGCACATCCGGCCCTCTCCCACTCGAAGAACTCCCCGGCTGCCTCCAAAGGCCAGTTTGCCAACACTCCCGCCCGCTGTTCCCGCCAGGCACGCACAATGCTCCCAAGCCCGGGAGAAAAGCACTTCGGGGTGGTGCTCTCCTCGGGCCCTTGCCCCTGAGCCTGGGGGCCAGGCAGTTGGTCCACACTCCCAGACCAAGGCAGAACCACATGCACACGTCTGTTCCTGTCCCCTGCACCGGCAGAGAGCTCGGGGGAGCCAGAGTCTGTCAGGCAGCTGCTGGGCTGGCCACCTGTGTGGGAAGGGGCAGAGCCGACCTAGGGGCAAGTTGGGCCTCTTCCTCTCCCTGCTGCCCTGAGGCTGCTGGGCCAAATAGGTCTTGGGCATCCAGCCCCTTGCTGGTCCCTTCACTCTGACGAGGCCCTCTGAGCTCTAGCACCTTGCAGTGTGGAGACAGCCCCTGCCAGCAACCTCCTCTCCAAGGAGGCCTCAACCGAGGCCTAGGCCCAGGGGAAAGGCACCAGCGGGGATGAGCCTGGGGAGGCGCCCGGGCATGTCTGGACCCAGTCCCCGCAGCCTGCCCCTTGGTGGGGCAGTACCCCCGGAGGCCAGGAAGATCTGGGCAAGGCTGGCCAGGGGCAGGGGCCCTGCTGGGTCCTCCCCATGGCCTGTGGGGCCTCTGAGCACAACCGGCCCTCTCCCACTGGAAGACCTCCCCGGCTGCCTCCAAAGGCCAGTTTGCCAACACTCCTGCCCGCTCTTCCCGCCAGGCACGCACAATGCTCCCAAGCCCGGGAGAAAAGCGCTTCGGGGTGGTGCTCTCTCCGGGCCCTTGCCCCTGAGCCAGTGGGCAAGGCAGGGGGAACACACTCCCAGACCAAGGCAGAAACACATGCACACGTCTGTTCCTGTCCCCTGCAGCGGCAGAGAGCTCGGGGGAGCCAGAGTCTCTCAGGCAGGTGCTGGGCTGGCCGCCTGTGTGGGAAGGGGCAGAGCCGACCTAGGGGCAAGTTGGGCCTCTTGCTCTCCCTGCTGCCCTGAGGCTGCAGGGCCAAAGACGTCTTGGGCATCCAGCCCCTTACTGGTCCCTTCCCTCTGAGGAGGCCCTCTGAGCTCCAGCACCTTGCAGTGTGGAGACAGCCCCTGCCAGCAATCTCCTCTCCAAGGAGGCCTCAACCGAGGCCTAGGCCCAGGGGAAAGGCACCAGCGGGGTTGAGCCAGGGGAGGCGCCCGGGCATGTCTGGACCCTGTCCCCGCAGCCTGCCCCTTGGTGGGGCAGTACCCCCGGAGGCCAGGAAGGTCTGGGCAAGGCTGGCCAGGGGCAGGGGCCCTGCTGGGTCCTGCCCCTGGCCTGTGGGGCCTCTGAGCACAACCGGCCCTCTCCCACTGGAAGACCTCCCCGGCTGCCTCCAAAGTCCTGTTTGCAAGCACTCCCGCCCACTGTTCCCGCCAGGCGCGCACAATGCTCCCAAGCCCGGGAGAAAAGCGCTTCGGGGTGGTGGTCTCTCCGGGCCCTTGCCCCTGAGCCTGGGGGCCAGGCAGGGGATCCACAGTCCCAGGCCAAGGCACAACAACATGCACACGTCTGTTCCTGCCCCCTCCACCGGCAGAGAGCTGGGGGAAGCCAGAGTCTGTCAGGCAGCTGCTGGGCTGGCCGCCTGTGTGGGAAGGGGCAGAGCCGACCTAGGGGCAAGTTGGGCCTCTTGCTCTCCCTGCTGCCCTGAGGCTGCTGGGCCAAAGAGGTCTTGGGCATCCAGCCCCTTGCTGGTCCCTTCCCTCTGACGAGGCCCTCTGAGCTCCAGCACCTTGCAGTGTGGAGACAGCCCCTGCCAGCAACCTCCTCTCCAAGGAGGCCTCAACCGAGGCCTAGGCACAGGGGAAAGGCACCAGCGGGGATGAGCCAGTGGAGGCGCACGGGCATATCAGGACCCAGTCCCTGCAGCCTGCCCCTTGGTGGGGCAGTACCCCCGGAGGCCAGGAAGGTCTGGGCAAGGCTGGCCAGGGGCAGGGTCCCTGCTGGGTCCTGCCCCTGGCCTGTGGGGCCTCTGAGCACAACCGGCCCTCTCCCACTGGAAGACCTCCCCGGCTGCCTCCAAAGGCGGGTTTGCCAACACTCCCGCCCGCTGTTCCCGCCAGGCACGCACAACGCTCCCAAGGCCAGGAGAAAAGCGCTTCGGGGTGTTGCTCTCTCCGGGCCCTTGCCCCTGAGCCTGGGGTCCAGGCAGTGGGTCCACACTCCCAGACCAAGGCAGAACCACATGCACACGTCTGTTCCTGACCCCTGCACCGGCAGAGAGCTCGGGGGAGCCAGAGTCTGTCAGGCAGCTGCTGGGTTGGCTGCCTGTGTGGGAAGGGGCAGAGCCGACCTAGGGGCAAGTTGGGCCTCTTGCTCTCCCTGCTGCCCTGAGGCTGCTGGGCCAAAGAGGTCTTGGGCATCCAGCCCCTTGCTGGTCCCTTCCCTCTGACGAGGCCCTCTGAGCTCCAGCACCTTGCAGTGTGGAGACAGCCCCTGCCAGCAACCTCCTCTCCAAGGAGGCCTCAACCGAGGCCTAGGCCCAGGGGAAAGGCACCAGCGGGGATGAGCCTGGGGAGGCGCCCGGGCATGTCTGGACCCAGTCCCCGCAGCCTGCCCCTTGGTGGGGCAGTACCCCCGGAGGCCAGGAATGTCTGGGCAAGGCTGGCCAGGGGCAAGGGCCCTGCTGGGTCCTGCCCCTGGCCTGTGGGGCCTCTGAGCACAACCGGCCCTCTCCCACTGGAAGAACTCCCCGGCTGCCTCCAAAGGCCAGTTTGCCAACACTCCCGCCCGCTGTTCCCGCCAGGCACGCACAATGCTCCCAAGCCCGGGAGAAAAGCACTTCGGGGTGGTGCTCTCCTCGGGCCCTTGCCCCTGAGCCTGGGGGCCAGGCAGTTGGTCCACACTCCCAGACCAAGGCAGAACCACATGCACACGTCTGTTCCTGACCCCTGCACCGGCAGAGAGCTCGGGGGAGCCAGAGTCTGTCAGGCAGCTGCTGGGCTGGCCGCCTGTGTGGGAAGGGGCAGAGCCGACCTAGGGGCAAGTTGGGCCTCTTCCTCTCCCTGCTGCCCTGAGGCTGCTGGGCCAAAGAGGTCTTGGGCATCCAGCCCCTTGCTGGTCCCTTCCCTCTGACGAGGCCCTCTGAGCTCCAGCACCTTGCAGTGTGGAGACAGCCCCTGACAGCAACATCCTCTCCAAGGAGGCCTCAACCGAGGCCTAGGCCCAGGGGAAAGGCACCAGCGGGGATGAGCCTGGGGAGGCGCCCGGGCATGTCTGGACCCAGTCCCCGCAGCCTGCCCCTTGGTGGGGCAGTACCCCCGGAGGCCAGGAAGATCTGGGCAAGGCTGGCCAGGGGCAGGGGCCCTGCTGGGTCCTCCCCATGGCCTGTGGGGCCTCTGAGCACAACCGGCCCTCTCCCACTGGAAGACCTCCCCGGCTGCCTCCAAAGGCCAGTTTGCCAACACTCCTGCCCGCTCTTCCCGCCAGGCACGCACAATGCTCCCAAGCCCGGGAGAAAAGCGCTTCGGGGTGGTGCTCTCTCCGGGCCCTTGCCCCTGAGCCTGTGGGCAAGGCAGGGGGAACACACTCCCAGACCAAGGCAGAAACACATGCACACGTCTGTTCCTGTCCCCTGCACCGGCAGAGAGCTCGGGGGAGCCAGAGTCTCTCAGGCAGGTGCTGGGCTGGCCGCCTGTGTGGGAAGGGGCAGAGACGACCTAGGGGCAAGTTGGGCCTCTTGCTCTCTCTGCTGCCCTGAGGCTGCAGGGCCAAAGACGTCTTGGGCATCCAGCCCCTTACTGGTCCCTTCCCTCTGACGAGGCCCTCTGAGCTCCAGCACCTTGCAGTGTGGAGACAGCCCCTGCCAGCAATCTCCTCTCCAAGGAGGCCTCAACCGAGGCCTAGGCCCAGGGGAAAGGCACCAGCGGGGTTGAGCCAGGGGAGGCGCCCGGGCATGTCTGGACCCTGTCCCCGCAGCCTGCCCCTTGGTGGGGCAGTACCCCCGGAGGCCAGGAAGGTCTGGGCAAGGCTGGCCAGGGGCTGGGTCCCTGCTGGGTCTTGCCCCTGGCTTGTGGGGCCTCTGAGCACAACCGGCCCTCTCCCACTGGAAGACCTCCCCGGCTGCCTCCAAAGGCCGGTTTGCCAACACTCCCGCCCGCTGTTCCCGCCAGGCACGCACAACGCTCCCAAGGCCAGGAGAAAAGCGCTTCGGGGTGTTGCTCTCTCCGGGCCCTTGCCCCTGAGCCTGGGGTCCAGGCAGTGGGTCCACACTCCCAGACCAAGGCAGAACCACATGCACACGTCTGTTCCTGACCCCTGCACCGGCAGAGAGCTCGGGGGAGCCAGAGTCTGTCAGGCAGCTGCTGGGTTGGCTGCCTGTGTGGGAAGGGGCAGAGGCGACCTAGGGGCATGTTGGGCCTCTTGCTCTCCCTGCTGCCCTGAGGCTGCTGGGCCAAAGAGGTCTTGGGCATCCAGCCCCTTGCTGGTCCCTTCCCGCTGACGAGGCCCTCTGAGCTCCAGCACCTTGCAGTGTGGAGACAGCCCCTGCCAGCAACCTCCTCTCCAAGGAGGCATCAACCGAGGCCTATGCCCAGGGGAAAGGCACCAGCGGGGATGAGCCTGGGGAGGCGCCCAGGCATGTCTGGACCCAGTCCCCGCAGCCTGCCCCTTGGTGGGGCAGTACCCCCGGAGGCCAGGAAGGTCTGGGCAAGGCTGGCCAGGGGCAGGGGCCCTACTGGGTCCTGCCCCTGGCCTGTGGGGCCTCTGAGCACATCCGGCCCTCTCCCACTCGAAGAACTCCCCGGCTGCCTCCAAAGGCCAGTTTGCCAACACTCCCGCCCGCTGTTCCCGCCAGGCACGCACAATGCTCCCAAGCCCGGGAGAAAAGCACTTCGGGGTGGTGCTCTCCTCGGGCCCTTGCCCCTGAGCCTGGGGGCCAGGCAGTTGGTCCACACTCCCAGACCAAGGCAGAACCACATGCACACGTCTGTTCCTGTCCCCTGCACCGGCAGAGAGCTCGGGGGAGCCAGAGTCTGTCAGGCAGCTGCTGGGCTGGCCACCTGTGTGGGAAGGGGCAGAGCCGACCTAGGGGCAAGTTGGGCCTCTTCCTCTCCCTGCTGCCCTGAGGCTGCTGGGCCAAATAGGTCTTGGGCATCCAGCCCCTTGCTGGTCCCTTCACTCTGACGAGGCCCTCTGAGCTCTAGCACCTTGCAGTGTGGAGACAGCCCCTGCCAGCAACCTCCTCTCCAAGGAGGCCTCAACCGAGGCCTAGGCCCAGGGGAAAGGCACCAGCGGGGATGAGCCTGGGGAGGCGCCCGGGCATGTCTGGACCCAGTCCCCGCAGCCTGCCCCTTGGTGGGGCAGTACCCCCGGAGGCCAGGAAGATCTGGGCAAGGCTGGCCAGGGGCAGGGGCCCTGCTGGGTCCTCCCCATGGCCTGTGGGGCCTCTGAGCACAACCGGCCCTCTCCCACTGGAAGACCTCCCCGGCTGCCTCCAAAGGCCAGTTTGCCAACACTCCTGCCCGCTCTTCCCGCCAGGCACGCACAATGCTCCCAAGCCCGGGAGAAAAGCGCTTCGGGGTGGTGCTCTCTCCGGGCCCTTGCCCCTGAGCCAGTGGGCAAGGCAGGGGGAACACACTCCCAGACCAAGGCAGAAACACATGCACACGTCTGTTCCTGTCCCCTGCAGCGGCAGAGAGCTCGGGGGAGCCAGAGTCTCTCAGGCAGGTGCTGGGCTGGCCGCCTGTGTGGGAAGGGGCAGAGCCGACCTAGGGGCAAGTTGGGCCTCTTGCTCTCCCTGCTGCCCTGAGGCTGCAGGGCCAAAGACGTCTTGGGCATCCAGCCCCTTACTGGTCCCTTCCCTCTGAGGAGGCCCTCTGAGCTCCAGCACCTTGCAGTGTGGAGACAGCCCCTGCCAGCAATCTCCTCTCCAAGGAGGCCTCAACCGAGGCCTAGGCCCAGGGGAAAGGCACCAGCGGGGTTGAGCCAGGGGAGGCGCCCGGGCATGTCTGGACCCTGTCCCCGCAGCCTGCCCCTTGGTGGGGCAGTACCCCCGGAGGCCAGGAAGGTCTGGGCAAGGCTGGCCAGGGGCAGGGGCCCTGCTGGGTCCTGCCCCTGGCCTGTGGGGCCTCTGAGCACAACCGGCCCTCTCCCACTGGAAGACCTCCCCGGCTGCCTCCAAAGTCCTGTTTGCAAGCACTCCCGCCCACTGTTCCCGCCAGGCGCGCACAATGCTCCCAAGCCCGGGAGAAAAGCGCTTCGGGGTGGTGGTCTCTCCGGGCCCTTGCCCCTGAGCCTGGGGGCCAGGCAGGGGATCCACAGTCCCAGGCCAAGGCACAACAACATGCACACGTCTGTTCCTGCCCCCTCCACCGGCAGAGAGCTGGGGGAAGCCAGAGTCTGTCAGGCAGCTGCTGGGCTGGCCGCCTGTGTGGGAAGGGGCAGAGCCGACCTAGGGGCAAGTTGGGCCTCTTGCTCTCCCTGCTGCCCTGAGGCTGCTGGGCCAAAGAGGTCTTGGGCATCCAGCCCCTTGCTGGTCCCTTCCCTCTGACGAGGCCCTCTGAGCTCCAGCACCTTGCAGTGTGGAGACAGCCCCTGCCAGCAACCTCCTCTCCAAGGAGGCCTCAACCGAGGCCTAGGCACAGGGGAAAGGCACCAGCGGGGATGAGCCAGTGGAGGCGCACGGGCATATCAGGACCCAGTCCCTGCAGCCTGCCCCTTGGTGGGGCAGTACCCCCGGAGGCCAGGAAGGTCTGGGCAAGGCTGGCCAGGGGCAGGGTCCCTGCTGGGTCCTGCCCCTGGCCTGTGGGGCCTCTGAGCACAACCGGCCCTCTCCCACTGGAAGACCTCCCCGGCTGCCTCCAAAGGCGGGTTTGCCAACACTCCCGCCCGCTGTTCCCGCCAGGCACGCACAACGCTCCCAAGGCCAGGAGAAAAGCGCTTCGGGGTGTTGCTCTCTCCGGGCCCTTGCCCCTGAGCCTGGGGTCCAGGCAGTGGGTCCACACTCCCAGACCAAGGCAGAACCACATGCACACGTCTGTTCCTGACCCCTGCACCGGCAGAGAGCTCGGGGGAGCCAGAGTCTGTCAGGCAGCTGCTGGGTTGGCTGCCTGTGTGGGAAGGGGCAGAGCCGACCTAGGGGCAAGTTGGGCCTCTTGCTCTCCCTGCTGCCCTGAGGCTGCTGGGCCAAAGAGGTCTTGGGCATCCAGCCCCTTGCTGGTCCCTTCCCTCTGACGAGGCCCTCTGAGCTCCAGCACCTTGCAGTGTGGAGACAGCCCCTGCCAGCAACCTCCTCTCCAAGGAGGCCTCAACCGAGGCCTAGGCCCAGGGGAAAGGCACCAGCGGGGATGAGCCTGGGGAGGCGCCCGGGCATGTCTGGACCCAGTCCCCGCAGCCTGCCCCTTGGTGGGGCAGTACCCCCGGAGGCCAGGAATGTCTGGGCAAGGCTGGCCAGGGGCAAGGGCCCTGCTGGGTCCTGCCCCTGGCCTGTGGGGCCTCTGAGCACAACCGGCCCTCTCCCACTGGAAGAACTCCCCGGCTGCCTCCAAAGGCCAGTTTGCCAACACTCCCGCCCGCTGTTCCCGCCAGGCACGCACAATGCTCCCAAGCCCGGGAGAAAAGCACTTCGGGGTGGTGCTCTCCTCGGGCCCTTGCCCCTGAGCCTGGGGGCCAGGCAGTTGGTCCACACTCCCAGACCAAGGCAGAACCACATGCACACGTCTGTTCCTGACCCCTGCACCGGCAGAGAGCTCGGGGGAGCCAGAGTCTGTCAGGCAGCTGCTGGGCTGGCCGCCTGTGTGGGAAGGGGCAGAGCCGACCTAGGGGCAAGTTGGGCCTCTTCCTCTCCCTGCTGCCCTGAGGCTGCTGGGCCAAAGAGGTCTTGGGCATCCAGCCCCTTGCTGGTCCCTTCCCTCTGACGAGGCCCTCTGAGCTCCAGCACCTTGCAGTGTGGAGACAGCCCCTGACAGCAACATCCTCTCCAAGGAGGCCTCAACCGAGGCCTAGGCCCAGGGGAAAGGCACCAGCGGGGATGAGCCTGGGGAGGCGCCCGGGCATGTCTGGACCCAGTCCCCGCAGCCTGCCCCTTGGTGGGGCAGTACCCCCGGAGGCCAGGAAGATCTGGGCAAGGCTGGCCAGGGGCAGGGGCCCTGCTGGGTCCTCCCCATGGCCTGTGGGGCCTCTGAGCACAACCGGCCCTCTCCCACTGGAAGACCTCCCCGGCTGCCTCCAAAGGCCAGTTTGCCAACACTCCTGCCCGCTCTTCCCGCCAGGCACGCACAATGCTCCCAAGCCCGGGAGAAAAGCGCTTCGGGGTGGTGCTCTCTCCGGGCCCTTGCCCCTGAGCCTGTGGGCAAGGCAGGGGGAACACACTCCCAGACCAAGGCAGAAACACATGCACACGTCTGTTCCTGTCCCCTGCACCGGCAGAGAGCTCGGGGGAGCCAGAGTCTCTCAGGCAGGTGCTGGGCTGGCCGCCTGTGTGGGAAGGGGCAGAGACGACCTAGGGGCAAGTTGGGCCTCTTGCTCTCTCTGCTGCCCTGAGGCTGCAGGGCCAAAGACGTCTTGGGCATCCAGCCCCTTACTGGTCCCTTCCCTCTGACGAGGCCCTCTGAGCTCCAGCACCTTGCAGTGTGGAGACAGCCCCTGCCAGCAATCTCCTCTCCAAGGAGGCCTCAACCGAGGCCTAGGCCCAGGGGAAAGGCACCAGCGGGGTTGAGCCAGGGGAGGCGCCCGGGCATGTCTGGACCCTGTCCCCGCAGCCTGCCCCTTGGTGGGGCAGTACCCCCGGAGGCCAGGAAGGTCTGGGCAAGGCTGGCCAGGGGCTGGGTCCCTGCTGGGTCTTGCCCCTGGCTTGTGGGGCCTCTGAGCACAACCGGCCCTCTCCCACTGGAAGACCTCCCCGGCTGCCTCCAAAGGCCGGTTTGCCAACACTCCCGCCCGCTGTTCCCGCCAGGCACGCACAACGCTCCCAAGGCCAGGAGAAAAGCGCTTCGGGGTGTTGCTCTCTCCGGGCCCTTGCCCCTGAGCCTGGGGTCCAGGCAGTGGGTCCACACTCCCAGACCAAGGCAGAACCACATGCACACGTCTGTTCCTGACCCCTGCACCGGCAGAGAGCTCGGGGGAGCCAGAGTCTGTCAGGCAGCTGCTGGGTTGGCTGCCTGTGTGGGAAGGGGCAGAGGCGACCTAGGGGCATGTTGGGCCTCTTGCTCTCCCTGCTGCCCTGAGGCTGCTGGGCCAAAGAGGTCTTGGGCATCCAGCCCCTTGCTGGTCCCTTCCCGCTGACGAGGCCCTCTGAGCTCCAGCACCTTGCAGTGTGGAGACAGCCCCTGCCAGCAACCTCCTCTCCAAGGAGGCATCAACCGAGGCCTATGCCCAGGGGAAAGGCACCAGCGGGGATGAGCCTGGGGAGGCGCCCAGGCATGTCTGGACCCAGTCCCCGCAGCCTGCCCCTTGGTGGGGCAGTACCCCCGGAGGCCAGGAAGGTCTGGGCAAGGCTGGCCAGGGGCAGGGGCCCTACTGGGTCCTGCCCCTGGCCTGTGGGGCCTCTGAGCACATCCGGCCCTCTCCCACTCGAAGAACTCCCCGGCTGCCTCCAAAGGCCAGTTTGCCAACACTCCCGCCCGCTGTTCCCGCCAGGCACGCACAATGCTCCCAAGCCCGGGAGAAAAGCACTTCGGGGTGGTGCTCTCCTCGGGCCCTTGCCCCTGAGCCTGGGGGCCAGGCAGTTGGTCCACACTCCCAGACCAAGGCAGAACCACATGCACACGTCTGATCTGCCCCCTGCACCGGCAGAGAGCTCGGGGGAGCCAGAGTCTGTCAGGCAGCTGCTGGGCTGGCCGCCTGTGTGGGAAGGGGCAGAGCCGACCTAGGGGCAAGTTGGGCCTCTTGCTCTCCCTGCTGCCCTGAGGCTGCTGGGCCAAAGAGGTCTTGGGCATCCAGCCCCTTGCTGGTCCCTTCCCTCTGACGAGGCCCTCTGAGCTCCAGCACCTTTCAGTGTGGAGACAGCCCCTGCCAGCAACCTCCTCTCCAAGGAGGCCTCAACCGAGGCCTAGGCCCAGGGGAAAGGCACCAGCGGGGATGAGCCTGGGGAGGCGCCCGGGCATGTCTGGACCCAGTCCCCGCAGCCTGCCCCTTGGTGGGGCAGTACCCCCGGAGGCCAGGAAGGTCTGGGCAAGGCTGCCAGGGGCAGGGACACTGCTGGGTCCTGCCCCTGGCCTGTGGGGCGTCTGAGCACAACCGGCACTCTCCCGCTGGAAGACCTCCCCGTCTGCCTCGAAAGGCCGGTTTGCAAGCACTCCCGCCCGCTGTTCCCGCCAGGCACGCACAATGCTCCCAAGCCCGGGAGAAAAGCGCTTCGGGGTGGTGCTCTCTCCGGGCCCTTGCCCCTGAGCCTGGGGGCAAGGCATGGGGAACACACTCCCAGGCCAAGGCAGAACCACATGCCCACGTCTGTTCCTGGCCCCTGCACCGGCAGAGAGCTTGGGGGAGCCAGAGTCTGTCAGGCAGCTGCTGGGTTGGCCGCCTGTGTGGGAAGGGGCAGAGCCGCCCTAGGGGCAAGTTGGGCCTCTTGCTCTCCCTGCTGCCCTGAGGCTGCTGGGCCAAAGACGTCTTGGGCATCCAGCCCCTTACTGGTCCCTTCCCTCTGACGAGGCCCTCTGAGCTCCAGCACCTTGCAGTGTGGAGACAGCCCCTGCCAGCAACCTCCTCTCCAAGGAGGCCTCAACCGAGGCCTAGGCCCATGGGAAAGGCACCAGAGGGGATGAGCCAGGGGAGGCGCCCGAGCATGTCTGGACCCAGTCCCCGCAGCCTGCCCCTTGGTGGGGCAGTACCCCCGGAGGCCAGGAAGGTCTGGGTAAGACTGGCCAGGGGCAGGGGCCCTGCTGGGTCCTGCCCCTGGCCTGTGGGGCCTCTGAGCACAACCGGCCCTCTCCCACTGGAAGACCTCCCCGGCTGCCTCCAAAGGCCGGTTTGCAAGCGCTCCCGGCCACTGTTACCAGCAGGCGGGCACAATGCTCCTAAGCCCGGAAGAAAAGCGCTTCAGGGTCGTGCTCTCTCTGGGCCCTTGCCCCTGAGCCTGGGGGCAAGGCAGGGTGTCCACACTCCCAGGCCAAGGCAGAACCACATGCACACGTCTGACCTGCCCCCTGCACCGGCAGAGAGCTCGGGGGAGCCAGAGTCTGTCAGGCAGCTGCTGGGCTGGCCGCCTGTGTGGGAAGTGGCAGAGCCGACCTAGGGGCAAGTTGGGCCTCTTGCTCTCCCTGCTGCCCTGAGGCTGCTGGGCCAAAGAGGTCTTGGGCATCCAGCCCCTTGCTGGTCCCTTCCCTCTGACGAGGCCCTCTGAGCTCCAGCACCTTGCAGTGTGGAGACAGCCCCTGCCAGCAACCTCCTCTCCAAGGAGGCCTCAACCGAGGCCTAGGCCCAGGGGAAAGGCACCAGCGGGGATGAGCCTGGGGAGGCGCCCGGGCATGTCTGGACCCAGTCCCCGCAGCCTGCCCCTTGGTGGGGCAGTACCCCCGGAGGCCAGGAAGGTCTGGGCAAGGCTGGCCAGGGGCAGGGGCCCTGCTGGGTCCTGCCCCTGGCCTGTGGGGCCTCTGAGCACAACCGGCCCTCTCCCACTGGAAGAACTCCCCGGCTGCCTCCAAAGGCCAGTTTGCCAACACTCCCGCCCGCTGTTCCCGCCAGGCACGCACAATGCTCCCAAGCCCGTGAGAAAAGCGCTTCGGGGTGGTGCTCTCCTCGGGCCCTTGCCCCTGAGCCTGGGGGCCAGGCAGTTGGTCCACACTCCCAGACCAAGGCAGAACCACATGCACACGTCTGTTCCTGACCCCTGCACCGGCAGAGAGCTCGGGGGAGCCAGAGACTGTCAGGCAGCTGCTGGGCTGGCCGCCTGTGTGGGAAGGGGCAGAGCCGGCCTAGGGGAAAGTTGGGCCTCTTCCTCTCCCTGCTGCCCTGAGGCTGCTGGGCCAAAGAGGTCTTGGGCATCCAGCCCCTTGCTGGTCCCTTCCCTCTGACGAGGCCCTCTGAGCTCCAGCACCTTGCAGTGTGGAGACAGCCCCTGCCAGCAACCTCCTCTCCAAGGAGGCCTCAACCGAGGCCTAGGCCCAGGGGAAAGGCACCAGCGGGGATGAGCCAGTGGAGGCGCATGGGCATGTCTGGACCCAGTCCCCACAGCCTGCCCCTTGGTGGGGCAGTACCCCCGGAGGCCAGGAAGGTCTGGGCAAGGCTGCCAGGGGCAGGGACACTGCTGGGTCCTGCCCCTGGACTGTGGGGCGTCTGAGCACAACCGGCACTCTCCCGCTGGAAGACCTGCCCGGCCGCCTCCAAAGGCCGGTTAACAAGCGCTCCCGCCCACTGTTCCCAGCAGGCGTGCACAATGCTCCCAAGACCGGGAGAAAAGCGCTTCGGGGTGGTGCTCTCTCCGGGCCCTTGCCCCTGAGCCTGGGGGCAAGGCAGGGTGTCCACACTCCCAGGCCAAGGCAGAACCACATGCACACGTCTGATCTGCCCCCTGCACCGGCAGAGAGCTCGGGGGAGCCAGAGTCTGTCAGGCAGCTGCTGGGCTGGCCGCCTGTGTGGGAAGGGGCAGAGCCGAACTAGGGGCAAGTTGGGCCTCTTGCTCTCCCTGCTGCCCTGAGGCTGCTGGGCCAAAGAGGTCTTGGGCATCCAGCCCCTTGCTTGTCCCTTCCCTCTGACGAGGCCCTCTGAGCTCCAGCACCTTGCAGTGTGGAGACAGCCCCTGCCAGCAATCTCCTCTCCAAGGAGGCCTCAACCGAGGCCTAGGCCCAGGGAAAAGGCACCAGCGGGGTTGAGCCAGGGGAGGCGCCCGGGCATGTCTGGACCCTGTCCCCGCAGCCTGCCCCTTGGTGGGGCAGTACCCCCGGAGGCCAGGAAGGTCTGGGCAAGGCTGGCCAGGGGCAGGGGCCCTGCTGGGTCTTGCCCCTGGCCTGTGGGGCCTCTGAGCACAACTGGCCCTCTCCCACTGGAAGACCTCCCCGGCTGCCTCCAAAGGCCGGTTTGCCAACACTCCCGCCCGCTGTTCCCGCCAGGCACGCACAATGCTCCCAAGCCCGGGAGAAAAGCGCTTCAGGGTGTTGCCCTCTCCGGGCCCTTGCCCCTGAGCCTGGGGTCCAGGCAGTGGGTCCACACTCCCAGACCAAGGCAGAACCACATGCACACGTCTGTTCCTGACCCCTGCACCGGCAGAGAGCTCGGGGGAGCCAGAGTCTGTCAGGCAGCTGCTGGGTTGGCTGCCTGTGTGGGAAGGGGCAGAGCCGACCTAGGGGCAAGTTGGGCCTCTTCCTCTCCCTGCTGCCCTGAGGCTGCTGGGCCAAAGACGTCTTGGGCATCCAGCCCCTTACTGGTCCCTTCCCTCTGACGAGGCCCTCTGAGCTCCAGCACCTTGCAGTGTGGAGACAGCCCCTGCCAGCAACCTCCTCTCCAAGGAGGCCTCAACCGAGGCCTAGGCCCAGGGGAAAGGCACCAGCGGGGATGAGCCAGTGGAGGCGCAAGGGCATGTCTGGACCCAGTCCCCGCAGCCTGCCCCTTGGTGGGGCAGTACCCCCGGAGGCCAGGAAGGTCTGGGCAAGGCTGCGAGGGGCAGGGGCCCTGCTGGGTCGTGCCCCTGGCCTGTGGGGCGTCTGAGCACAACCGGCACTCTCCCGCTGGAAGACCTCCCCGTCTGCCTCCAAAGGCCGGTTTGCAAGCACTCCCGCCCGCTGTTCCCGCCAGGCAGGCACAATGCTCCCAAGCCCGGGAGAAAAGCTCTTCGGGGTGGTGCTCTCCTCGGGCCCTTGCCCCTGAGCCTGGGGGCCAGGCAGTTGGAACACACTCCCAGGCCAAGGCAGAACGACATGCACACGTCTGTTCCTGCCCCCTACACCGGCAGAGAGCTCGGGGGAGCCAGAGACTGCCAGGCTGCTGCTGGGCTGGCTGCCTGTGTGGGACGGGGCAGAGCCGACCTAGGGGCAAGTTGGGCCTCTTGCTCTCCCTGCTGCCCTGAGGCTGCTGGGTCAAAGAGATCTTGGGCATCCAGCCCTTTGCTGGTCCCTTCCCTCTGACGAGGCCCTCTGAGCTCCAGCACCTTGCAGTGTGGAGACAGCCCCTGCCAGCAACCTCCTCTCCAAAGAGGCCTCAACCGAGGCCTACGCCCAGGGGAAAAGCACCAGCGGGGATGATCCTGGGGAGGCGCACGGACATGTCTGGACCCAGTCCCCGCAGCCTGCCCCTTGGTGGGGCAGTACCCCCGGAGGCCAGGAAGGTCTGGGCAAGGCTGGCCAGGGGCAGGGGACCTGCTGGGTCCTGCCCCTGGCCTGTGGGGCCTCTGAGCACAACCGGCCCTCTCCCACTGGAAGACATCCCCGGCTGCCTCCAAAGGCCGTTTTGCACGCACTCCCGCCCACTCTCCCCACCAAGCGCGCACAATGCTCCCAAGCCCGGGAGAAAAGCGCTTCGGGGTGGTGCTCTCTCCGGGCCCTTGCCCCTGAGACTGGGGGCCAGGCAGGGGGTCCACACTCCCAGGCCAAGGCAGAACCACATGCACACGTCTGTTCCTGACCCCTGCACCGGCAGAGAGCTCGGGGGAGCCAGAGTCTGTCAGGCAGCTGCTGGGCTGGCCGCCTTTGTGGGAAGGGGCAGAGCCGACCTAGGTTCAAGTAGGGCCTCTTGCTCTCCCTGCTGCCCTGAGGCTGCTGGGCCAAAGAGGTCTTGGGCATCCAGCCCTTTGCTTGTCCCTTCCCTCTGACGAGGCCCTCTGAGCTCCAGCACCTTGCAGTGTGGAGACAGCCCCTGCCAGCAACCTCCTCTCCAAGGAGGCCTCAACCGAGACCTAGGACCAGGGGAAAGGCACCAGCGGGGATGAGCCTGGGGAGGCGCCCAGGCATGTCTGGACCCAGTCCCCGCAGCCTGCCCCTTGGTGGGGCAGTACCCCCGGAGGCCAGGAAGGTCTGGGAAAGGCTGGCCAGGGGCAGGGGACCTGCTGGGTCCTGCCCCTGGCCTGTGGGGCCTCTGAGCACAACCGGCCCTCTCCCACTGGAAGACCTCCCCGGCTGCCTCCAAAGGCCGGTTTGCAAGCGCTCCCGGCCACTGTTACCAGCAGGCGGGCACAATGCTCCTAAGCCCGGAAGAAAAGCGCTTCAGGGTGGTGCTCTCTCTGGGCCCTTGCCCCTGAGCCTGGGGGCAAGGCAGGGTGTCCACACTCCCAGGCCAAGGCAGAACCACATGCACACGTCTGACCTGCCCCCTGCACCGGCAGAGAGCTCGGGGGAGCCAGAGTCTGTCAGGCAGCTGCTGGGCTGGCCGCCTGTGTGGGAAGTGGCAGAGCCGACCTAGGGGCAAGTTGGGCCTCTTGCTCTCCCTGCTGCCCTGAGGCTGCTGGGCCAAAGAGGTCTTGGGCATCCAGCCCCTTGCTGGTCCCTTCCCTCTGACGAGGCCCTCTGAGCTCCAGCACCTTGCAGTGTGGAGACAGCCCAGCCAGCAACCTCCTCTCCAAGGAGGCCTCAACCGAGGCCTAGGCCCAGGGGAAAGGCACCAGCGGGGATGAGCCTGGGGAGGCGCCCGGGCATGTCTGGACCCAGTCCCCGCAGCCTGCCCCTTGGTGGGGCAGTACCCCCGGAGGCCAGGAAGGTCTGGGCAAGGCTGGCCAGGGGCAGGGGCCCTGCTGGGTCCTGCCCCTGGCCTGTGGGGCCTCTGAGCACAACCGGCCCTCTCCCACTGGAAGAACTCCCCGGCTGCCTCCAAAGGCCAGTTTGCCAACACTCCCGCCCGCTGTTCCCGCCAGGCACGCACAATGCTCCCAAGCCCAGGAGAAAAGCGCTTCGGGGTGGTGCTCTCCTCGGGCCCTTGCCCCTGAGCCTGGGGGCCAGGCAGTTGGTCCACACTCCCAGACCAAGGCAGAACCACATGCACACGTCTGTTCCTGACCCCTGCACCGGCAGAGAGCTCGGGGGAGCCAGAATCTGTCAGGCAGCTGCTGGGCTGGCCGCCTGTGTGGGAAGGGGCAGAGCCGACCTAGGGGCAAGTTGGGCCTCTTCCTCTCCCTGCTGCCCTGAGGCTGCTGGGCCAAAGAGGTCTTGGGCATCCAGCCACTTGCTGGTCCCTTCCCTCTGACGAGGCCCTCTGAGCTCCAGCACCTTGCAGTGTGGAGACAGCCCCTGCCAGCAACATCCTCTCCAAGGAGGCCTCAACCGAGGCCTAGGCCCAGGGGAAAGGCACCAGCGGGGATGAGCCTGGGGAGGCGCCCGGGCATGTCTGGACCCAGTCCCCGCAGCCTGCCCCTTGGTGGGGCAGTACCCCCGGAGGCCAGGAAGATCTGGGCAAGGCTGGCCAGGGGCAGGGGCCCTGCTGGGTCCTCCCCATGGCCTGTGGGGCCTCTGAGCACAACCGGCCCTCTCCCACTGGAAGACCTCCCCGGCTGCCTCCAAAGGCCAGTTTGCCAACACTCCTGCCCGCTCTTCCCGCCAGGCACGCACAATGCTCCCAAGCCCGGGAGAAAAGCGCTTCGGGGTGGTGGTCTCTCCGGGCCCTTGCCCCTGAGCCTGGGGGCCAGGCAGGGGATCCACAGTCCCAGGCCAAGGCACAACAACATGCACACGTCTGTTCCTGCCCCCTCCACCGGCAGAGAGCTGGGGGGAGCCAGAGTCTGTCAGGCAGCTGCTGGGCTGGCCGCCTGTGTGGGAAGGGGCAGAGCCGACCTAGGGGCAAGTTGGGCCTCTTCCTCTCCCTGCTGCCCTGAGGCTGCTGGGCCAAAGAGGTCTTGGGCATCCAGCCCCTTGCTTGTCCCTTCCCTCTGACGAGGCCCTCTGAGCTCCAGCACCTTGCAGTGTGGAGACAGCCCCTGCCAGCAATCTCCTCTCCAAGGAGGCCTCAACCGAGGCCTAGGCCCAGGGAAAAGGCACCAGCGGGGTTGAGCCAGGGGAGGCGCCCGGGCATGTCTGGACCCTGTCCCCGCAGCCTGCCCCTTGGTGGGGCAGTACCCCCGGAGGCCAGGAAGGTCTGGGCAAGGCTGGCCAGGGGCAGGGGACCTGCTGGGTCCTGCCCCTGGCCTGTGGGGCCTCTAAGCACAACCGGCCCTCTCCCACTGGAAGACCTCCCCGGCTGCCTCCAAAGTCCTGTTTGCCAACACTCCCACCCGCTGTTCACGCCAGACTTGCACAATGCTCCCAAGCCCGGGAGAAAAGCGCTTCGGGGTGGTGCTCTCTCTGGGCCCTTGCCCCTGAGCCTGGGGGCAAGGCAGGGTGTCCACACTCCCAGGACAAGGCAGAACCACATGCACACGTCTGATCTGCCCCCTGCACCGGCAGAGAGCTCGGGGGAGCCAGAGTCTGTCAGGCAGCTGCTGGGCTGGCCGCCTGTGTGGGAAGGGGCAGAGCCGACCTAGGGGCAAGTTGGGCCTCTTGCTCTCCCTGCTGCCCTGAGGCTGCTGGGCCAAAGAGGTCTTGGGCATCCAGCCCCTTGCTGGTCCCTTCCCTCTGACGAGGCCCTCTGAGCTCCAGCACCTTTCAGTGTGGAGACAGCCCCTGCCAGCAACCTCCTCTCCAAGGAGGCCTCAACCGAGGCCTAGGCCCAGGGGAAAGGCACCAGCGGGGATGAGCCTGGGGAGGCGCCCGGGCATGTCTGGACCCAGTCCCCGCAGCCTGCCCCTTGGTGGGGCAGTACCCCCGGAGGCCAGGAAGGTCTGGGCAAGGCTGCCAGGGGCAGGGACACTGCTGGGTCCTGCCCCTGGCCTGTGGGGCGTCTGAGCACAACCGGCACTCTCCCGCTGGAAGACCTCCCCGTCTGCCTCGAAAGGCCGGTTTGCAAGCACTCCCGCCCGCTGTTCCCGCCAGGCACGCACAATGCTCCCAAGCCCGGGAGAAAAGCGCTTCGGGGTGGTGCTCTCTCCGGGCCCTTGCCCCTGAGCCTGGGGGCAAGGCATGGGGAACACACTCCCAGGCCAAGGCAGAACCACATGCCCACGTCTGTTCCTGGCCCCTGCACCGGCAGAGAGCTTGGGGGAGCCAGAGTCTGTCAGGCAGCTGCTGGGTTGGCCGCCTGTGTGGGAAGGGGCAGAGCCGCCCTAGGGGCAAGTTGGGCCTCTTGCTCTCCCTGCTGCCCTGAGGCTGCTGGGCCAAAGACGTCTTGGGCATCCAGCCCCTTACTGGTCCCTTCCCTCTGACGAGGCCCTCTGAGCTCCAGCACCTTGCAGTGTGGAGACAGCCCCTGCCAGCAACCTCCTCTCCAAGGAGGCCTCAACCGAGGCCTAGGCCCATGGGAAAGGCACCAGAGGGGATGAGCCAGGGGAGGCGCCCGAGCATGTCTGGACCCAGTCCCCGCAGCCTGCCCCTTGGTGGGGCAGTACCCCCGGAGGCCAGGAAGGTCTGGGTAAGACTGGCCAGGGGCAGGGGCCCTGCTGGGTCCTGCCCCTGGCCTGTGGGGCCTCTGAGCACAACCGGCCCTCTCCCACTGGAAGACCTCCCCGGCTGCCTCCAAAGGCCGGTTTGCAAGCGCTCCCGGCCACTGTTACCAGCAGGCGGGCACAATGCTCCTAAGCCCGGAAGAAAAGCGCTTCAGGGTCGTGCTCTCTCTGGGCCCTTGCCCCTGAGCCTGGGGGCAAGGCAGGGTGTCCACACTCCCAGGCCAAGGCAGAACCACATGCACACGTCTGACCTGCCCCCTGCACCGGCAGAGAGCTCGGGGGAGCCAGAGTCTGTCAGGCAGCTGCTGGGCTGGCCGCCTGTGTGGGAAGTGGCAGAGCCGACCTAGGGGCAAGTTGGGCCTCTTGCTCTCCCTGCTGCCCTGAGGCTGCTGGGCCAAAGAGGTCTTGGGCATCCAGCCCCTTGCTGGTCCCTTCCCTCTGACGAGGCCCTCTGAGCTCCAGCACCTTGCAGTGTGGAGACAGCCCCTGCCAGCAACCTCCTCTCCAAGGAGGCCTCAACCGAGGCCTAGGCCCAGGGGAAAGGCACCAGCGGGGATGAGCCTGGGGAGGCGCCCGGGCATGTCTGGACCCAGTCCCCGCAGCCTGCCCCTTGGTGGGGCAGTACCCCCGGAGGCCAGGAAGGTCTGGGCAAGGCTGGCCAGGGGCAGGGGCCCTGCTGGGTCCTGCCCCTGGCCTGTGGGGCCTCTGAGCACAACCGGCCCTCTCCCACTGGAAGAACTCCCCGGCTGCCTCCAAAGGCCAGTTTGCCAACACTCCCGCCCGCTGTTCCCGCCAGGCACGCACAATGCTCCCAAGCCCGTGAGAAAAGCGCTTCGGGGTGGTGCTCTCCTCGGGCCCTTGCCCCTGAGCCTGGGGGCCAGGCAGTTGGTCCACACTCCCAGACCAAGGCAGAACCACATGCACACGTCTGTTCCTGACCCCTGCACCGGCAGAGAGCTCGGGGGAGCCAGAGACTGTCAGGCAGCTGCTGGGCTGGCCGCCTGTGTGGGAAGGGGCAGAGCCGGCCTAGGGGCAAGTTGGGCCTCTTCCTCTCCCTGCTGCCCTGAGGCTGCTGGGCCAAAGAGGTCTTGGGCATCCAGCCCCTTGCTGGTCCCTTCCCTCTGACGAGGCCCTCTGAGCTCCAGCACCTTGCAGTGTGGAGACAGCCCCTGCCAGCAACCTCCTCTCCAAGGAGGCCTCAACCGAGGCCTAGGCCCAGGGGAAAGGCACCAGCGGGGATGAGCCAGTGGAGGCGCATGGGCATGTCTGGACCCAGTCCCCACAGCCTGCCCCTTGGTGGGGCAGTACCCCCGGAGGCCAGGAAGGTCTGGGCAAGGCTGCCAGGGGCAGGGACACTGCTGGGTCCTGCCCCTGGACTGTGGGGCGTCTGGGCACAACCGGCACTCTCCCGCTGGAAGACCTGCCCGGCCGCCTCCAAAGGCCGGTTAACAAGCGCTCCCGCCCACTGTTCCCAGCAGGCGTGCACAATGCTCCCAAGCCCGGGAGAAAAGCGCTTCGGGGTGGTGCTCTCTCCGGGCCCTTGCCCCTGAGCCTGGGGGCAAGGCAGGGTGTCCACACTCCCAGGCCAAGGCAGAACCACATGCACACGTCTGATCTGCCCCCTGCACCGGCAGAGAGCTCGGGGGAGCCAGAGTCTGTCAGGCAGCTGCTGGGCTGGCCGCCTGTGTGGGAAGGGGCAGAGCCGACCTAGGGGCAAGTTGGGCCTCTTGCTCTCCCTGCTGCCCTGAGGCTGCTGGGCCAAAGAGGTCTTGGGCATCCAGCCCCTTGCTTGTCCCTTCCCTCTGACGAGGCCCTCTGAGCTCCAGCACCTTGCAGTGTGGAGACAGCCCCTGCCAGCAATCTCCTCTCCAAGGAGGCCTCAACCGAGGCCTAGGCCCAGGGAAAAGGCACCAGCGGGGTTGAGCCAGGGGAGGCGCCCGGGCATGTCTGGACCCTGTCCCCGCAGCCTGCCCCTTGGTGGGGCAGTACCCCCGGAGGCCAGGAAGGTCTGGGCAAGGCTGGCCAGGGGCAGGGGCCCTGCTGGGTCTTGCCCCTGGCCTGTGGGGCCTCTGAGCACAACTGGCCCTCTCCCACTGGAAGACCTCCCCGGCTGCCTCCAAAGGCCGGTTTGCCAACACTCCCGCCCGCTGTTCCCGCCAGGCACGCACAATGCTCCCAAGCCCGGGAGAAAAGCGCTTCAGGGTGTTGCCCTCTCCGGGCCCTTGCCCCTGAGCCTGGGGTCCAGGCAGTGGGTCCACACTCCCAGACCAAGGCAGAACCACATGCACACGTCTGTTCCTGACCCCTGCACCGGCAGAGAGCTCGGGGGAGCCAGAGTCTGTCAGGCAGCTGCTGGGTTGGCTGCCTGTGTGGGAAGGGGCAGAGCCGACCTAGGGGCAAGTTGGGCCTCTTCCTCTCCCTGCTGCCCTGAGGCTGCTGGGCCAAAGACGTCTTGGGCATCCAGCCCCTTACTGGTCCCTTCCCTCTGACGAGGCCCTCTGAGCTCCAGCACCTTGCAGTGTGGAGACAGCCCCTGCCAGCAACCTCCTCTCCAAGGAGGCCTCAACCGAGGCCTAGGCCCAGGGGAAAGGCACCAGCGGGGATGAGCCAGTGGAGGCACAAGGGCATGTCTGGACCCAGTCCCCGCAGCCTGCCCCTTGGTGGGGCAGTACCCCCGGAGGCCAGGAAGGTCTGGGCAAGGCTGCGAGGGGCAGGGGCCCTGCTGGGTCGTGCCCCTGGCCTGTGGGGCGTCTGAGCACAACCGGCACTCTCCCGCTGGAAGACCTCCCCGTCTGCCTCCAAAGGCCGGTTTGCAAGCACTCCCGCCCGCTGTTCCCGCCAGGCAGGCACAATGCTCCCAAGCCCGGGAGAAAAGCTCTTCGGGGTGGTGCTCTCCTCGGGCCCTTGCCCCTGAGCCTGGGGGCCAGGCAGTTGGAACACACTCCCAGGCCAAGGCAGAACGACATGCACACGTCTGTTCCTGCCCCCTACACCGGCAGAGAGCTCGGGGGAGCCAGAGACTGCCAGGCTGCTGCTGGGCTGGCTGCCTGTGTGGGACGGGGCAGAGCCGACCTAGGGGCAAGTTGGGCCTCTTGCTCTCCCTGCTGCCCTGAGGCTGCTGGGTCAAAGAGATCTTGGGCATCCAGCCCTTTGCTGGTCCCTTCCCTCTGACGAGGCCCTCTGAGCTCCAGCACCTTGCAGTGTGGAGACAGCCCCTGCCAGCAACCTCCTCTCCAAAGAGGCCTCAACCGAGGCCTACGCCCAGGGGAAAAGCACCAGCGGGGATGATCCTGGGGAGGCGCACGGACATGTCTGGACCCAGTCCCCGCAGCCTGCCCCTTGGTGGGGCAGTACCCCCGGAGGCCAGGAAGGTCTGGGCAAGGCTGGCCAGGGGCAGGGGACCTGCTGGGTCCTGCCCCTGGCCTGTGGAGCCTCTGAGCACAACCGGCCCTCTCCCACTGGAAGACATCCCCGGCTGCCTCCAAAGGCCGTTTTGCACGCACTCCCGCCCACTCTCCCCACCAAGCGCGCACAATGCTCCCAAGCCCGGGAGAAAAGCGCTTCGGGGTGGTGCTCTCTCCGGGCCCTTGCCCCTGAGACTGGGGGCCAGGCAGGGGGTCCACACTCCCAGGCCAAGGCAGAACCACATGCACACGTCTGTTCCTGACCCCTGCACCGGCAGAGAGCTCGGGGGAGCCAGAGTCTGTCAGGCAGCTGCTGGGCTGGCCGCCTTTGTGGGAAGGGGCAGAGCCGACCTAGGTTCAAGTAGGGCCTCTTGCTCTCCCTGCTGCCCTGAGGCTGCTGGGCCAAAGAGGTCTTGGGCATCCAGCCCTTTGCTTGTCCCTTCCCTCTGACGAGGCCCTCTGAGCTCCAGCACCTTGCAGTGTGGAGACAGCCCCTGCCAGCAACCTCCTCTCCAAGGAGGCCTCAACCGAGACCTAGGACCAGGGGAAAGGCACCAGCGGGGATGAGCCTGGGGAGGCGCCCAGGCATGTCTGGACCCAGTCCCCGCAGCCTGCCCCTTGGTGGGGCAGTACCCCCGGAGGCCAGGAAGGTCTGGGAAAGGCTGGCCAGGGGCAGGGGACCTGCTGGGTCCTGCCCCTGGCCTGTGGGGCCTCTGAGCACAACCGGCCCTCTCCCACTGGAAGACCTCCCCGGCTGCCTCCAAAGGCCGGTTTGCAAGCGCTCCCGGCCACTGTTACCAGCAGGCGGGCACAATGCTCCTAAGCCCGGAAGAAAAGCGCTTCAGGGTGGTGCTCTCTCTGGGCCCTTGCCCCTGAGCCTGGGGGCAAGGCAGGGTGTCCACACTCCCAGGCCAAGGCAGAACCACATGCACACGTCTGACCTGCCCCCTGCACCGGCAGAGAGCTCGGGGGAGCCAGAGTCTGTCAGGCAGCTGCTGGGCTGGCCGCCTGTGTGGGAAGTGGCAGAGCCGACCTAGGGGCAAGTTGGGCCTCTTGCTCTCCCTGCTGCCCTGAGGCTGCTGGGCCAAAGAGGTCTTGGGCATCCAGCCCCTTGCTGGTCCCTTCCCTCTGACGAGGCCCTCTGAGCTCCAGCACCTTGCAGTGTGGAGACAGCCCAGCCAGCAACCTCCTCTCCAAGGAGGCCTCAACCGAGGCCTAGGCCCAGGGGAAAGGCACCAGCGGGGATGAGCCTGGGGAGGCGCCCGGGCATGTCTGGACCCAGTCCCCGCAGCCTGCCCCTTGGTGGGGCAGTACCCCCGGAGGCCAGGAAGGTCTGGGCAAGGCTGGCCAGGGGCAGGGGCCCTGCTGGGTCCTGCCCCTGGCCTGTGGGGCCTCTGAGCACAACCGGCCCTCTCCCACTGGAAGAACTCCCCGGCTGCCTCCAAAGGCCAGTTTGCCAACACTCCCGCCCGCTGTTCCCGCCAGGCACGCACAATGCTCCCAAGCCCAGGAGAAAAGCGCTTCGGGGTGGTGCTCTCCTCGGGCCCTTGCCCCTGAGCCTGGGGGCCAGGCAGTTGGTCCACACTCCCAGACCAAGGCAGAACCACATGCACACGTCTGTTCCTGACCCCTGCACCGGCAGAGAGCTCGGGGGAGCCAGAATCTGTCAGGCAGCTGCTGGGCTGGCCGCCTGTGTGGGAAGGGGCAGAGCCGACCTAGGGGCAAGTTGGGCCTCTTCCTCTCCCTGCTGCCCTGAGGCTGCTGGGCCAAAGAGGTCTTGGGCATCCAGCCACTTGCTGGTCCCTTCCCTCTGACGAGGCCCTCTGAGCTCCAGCACCTTGCAGTGTGGAGACAGCCCCTGCCAGCAACATCCTCTCCAAGGAGGCCTCAACCGAGGCCTAGGCCCAGGGGAAAGGCACCAGCGGGGATGAGCCTGGGGAGGCGCCCGGGCATGTCTGGACCCAGTCCCCGCAGCCTGCCCCTTGGTGGGGCAGTACCCCCGGAGGCCAGGAAGATCTGGGCAAGGCTGGCCAGGGGCAGGGGCCCTGCTGGGTCCTCCCCATGGCCTGTGGGGCCTCTGAGCACAACCGGCCCTCTCCCACTGGAAGACCTCCCCGGCTGCCTCCAAAGGCCAGTTTGCCAACACTCCTGCCCGCTCTTCCCGCCAGGCACGCACAATGCTCCCAAGCCCGGGAGAAAAGCGCTTCGGGGTGGTGGTCTCTCCGGGCCCTTGCCCCTGAGCCTGGGGGCCAGGCAGGGGATCCACAGTCCCAGGCCAAGGCACAACAACATGCACACGTCTGTTCCTGCCCCCTCCACCGGCAGAGAGCTGGGGGGAGCCAGAGTCTGTCAGGCAGCTGCTGGGCTGGCCGCCTGTGTGGGAAGGGGCAGAGCCGACCTAGGGGCAAGTTGGGCCTCTTCCTCTCCCTGCTGCCCTGAGGCTGCTGGGCCAAAGAGGTCTTGGGCATCCAGCCCCTTGCTTGTCCCTTCCCTCTGACGAGGCCCTCTGAGCTCCAGCACCTTGCAGTGTGGAGACAGCCCCTGCCAGCAATCTCCTCTCCAAGGAGGCCTCAACCGAGGCCTAGGCCCAGGGAAAAGGCACCAGCGGGGTTGAGCCAGGGGAGGCGCCCGGGCATGTCTGGACCCTGTCCCCGCAGCCTGCCCCTTGGTGGGGCAGTACCCCCGGAGGCCAGGAAGGTCTGGGCAAGGCTGGCCAGGGGCAGGGGACCTGCTGGGTCCTGCCCCTGGCCTGTGGGGCCTCTAAGCACAACCGGCCCTCTCCCACTGGAAGACCTCCCCGGCTGCCTCCAAAGTCCTGTTTGCCAACACTCCCACCCGCTGTTCACGCCAGACTTGCACAATGCTCCCAAGCCCGGGAGAAAAGCGCTTCGGGGTGGTGCTCTCTCTGGGCCCTTGCCCCTGAGCCTGGGGGCAAGGCATGGGGAACACACTCCCAGGCCAAGGCAGAACCACATGCCCACGTCTGTTCCTGTCCCCTGCACCGGCAGAGAGCTTGGGGGAGCCAGAGTCTGTCAGGCAGCTGCTGGGTTGGCCGCCTGTGTGGGAAGGGGCAGAGCCGCCCTAGGGGCAAGTTGGGCCTCTTGCTCTCCCTGCTGCCCTGAGGCTGCTGGGACAAAGACGTCTGGGGCATCCAGCCCCTTACTGGTCCCTTCCCTCTGACGAGGCCCTCTGAGCTCCAGCACCTTGCAGTGTGGAGACAGCCCCTGCCAGCAACCTCCTCTCCAAGGAGGCCTCAACCGAGGCCTAGGCCCAGGGGAAAGGCACCAGCGGGGATGAGCCAGGGGAGGCGCCCGAGCATGTCTGGACCCAGTCCCCGCAGCCTGCCCCTTGGTGGGGCAGTACCCCCGGAGGCCAGGAAGGTCTGGGTAAGACTGGCCAGGGGCAGGGGCCCTGCTGGGTCCTGCCCCTGGCCTGTGGGGCCTCTGAGCACAACCGGCCCTCTCCCACTGGAAGACCTCCCCGGCTGCCTCCAAAGGCCGGTTTGCAAGCGCTCCCGGCCACTGTTACCAGCAGGCGGGCACAATGCTCCTAAGCCCGGAAGAAAAGCGCTTCAGGGTGGTGCTCTCTCTGGGCCCTTGCCCCTGAGCCTGGGGGCAAGGCAGGGTGTCCACACTCCCAGGCCAAGGCAGAACCACATGCACACGTCTGACCTGCCCCCTGTACCGGCAGAGAGCTCGGGGGAGCCAGAGTCTGTCAGGCAGCTGCTGGGCTGGCCGCCTGTGTGGGAAGTGGCAGAGCCGACCTAGGGGCAAGTTGGGCCTCTTGCTCTCCCTGCTGCCCTGAGGCTGCTGGGCCAAAGAGGTCTTGGGCATCCAGCCCCTTGCTGGTCCCTTCCCTCTGACGAGGCCCTCTGAGCTCCAGCACCTTGCAGTGTGGAGACAGCCCCTGCCAGCAACCTCCTCTCCAAGGAGGCCTCAACCGAGGCCTAGGCCCAGGGGAAAGGCACGAGCGGGGATGAGCCAGTGGAGGCGCACGGGCATGTCTGGACCCAGTCCCCGCAGCCTGCCCCTTGGTGGGGCAGTACCCCCGGAGGCCAGGAAGGTCTGGGCAAGGCTGGCCAGGGGCAGGGGCCCTGCTGGGTCCTGCCCCTGGGCTGTGGGGCCTCTGAGCACAACCGGCCCTCTCCCACTGGAAGACCTCCCCGGCTGCCTCCAAAGGCCAGTTTGCCAACACTCCCGCCCGCTGTTCCCGCCAGGCACGCACAATGCTCCCAAGCCCGGGAGAAAAGCGATTCGGGGTGGTGCTCTCCTCGGGCCCTTGCCCCTGAGCCTGGGGGCCAGGCAGTTGGTCCACACTCCCAGACCAAGGCAGAACCACATGCACACGTCTGTTCCTGACCCCTGCACCGGCAGAGAGCTCGGGGGAGCCAGAGTCTGTCAGGCAGCTGCTGGGCTGGCCGCCTGTGTGGGAAGGGGCAGAGCCGACCTAGGGGCAAGTTGGGCCTCTTCCTCTCCCTGCTGCCCTGAGGCTGCTGGGCCAAAGAGGTCTTGGGCATCCAGCCACTTGCTGGTCCCTTCCCTCTGACGAGGCCCTCTGAGCTCCAGCACCTTGCAGTGTGGAGACAGCCCCTGCCAGCAACCTCCTCTCCAAGGAGGCCTCAACCGAGGCCTAGGCCCAGGGGAAAGGCACCAGCGGGGATGAGCCTGGGGAGGCGCCCGGGCATGTCTGGACCCAGTCCCCGCAGCCTGCCCCTTGGTGGGGCAGTACCCCCGGAGGCCAGGAAGATCTGGGCAAGGCTGGCCAGGGGCAGGGGCCCTGCTGGGTCGTGCCCCTGGCCTGTGAGGCCTCTGAGCACAACCGGCCCTCTCCCACTGGAAGACCTCCCCGGCTGCCTCCAAAGGCGGGTTTGCCAACACTCCCGCCCGCTGTTCCCGCCAGGCACGCACAACGCTCCCAAGGCCAGGAGAAAAGCGCTTCGGGGTGTTGCTCTCTCCGGGCCCTTGCCCCTGAGCCTGGGGTCCAGGCAGTGGGTCCACACTCCCAGACCAAGGCAGAACCACATGCACACGTCTGTTCCTGACCCCTGCACCGGCAGAGAGCGCGGGGGAGCCAGAGTCTGTCAGGCAGCTGCTGGGTTGGCTGCCTGTGTGGGAAGGGGCAGAGCCGACCTAGGGGCAAGTTGGGCCTCTTGCTCTCCCTGCTGCCCTGAGGCTGCTGGGCCAAAGAGGTCTTGGGCATCCAGCCCCTTGCTGGTCCCTTCCCTCTGACGAGGCCCTCTGAGCTCCAGCACCTTGCAGTGTGGAGACAGCCCCTGCCAGGAACCTCCTCTCCAAGGAGGCATCAACCGAGGCATATGCCCAGGGGAAAGGCACCAGCGGGGATGAGCCTGGGGAGGTGCCCAGGCATGTCTGGACCCAGTCCCCGCAGCCTGCCCCTTGGTGGGGCAGTACCCCCGGAGGCCAGGAAGGTCTGGGCAAGGCTGGCCAGGGGCAGGGGCCCTGCTGGGTCCTGCCCCTGGCCTGTGGGGCCTCTGAGCACAACCGGCCCTCTCCCACTGGAAGAACTCCCCGGCTGACTCCAAGGGCCAGTTTGCCAACACTCCCGCCCGCTGTTCCCGCCAGGCACGCACAATGCTCCCAAGCCCGGGAGAAAAGCACTTCGGGGTGGTGCTCTCCTCGGGCCCTTGCCCCTGAGCCTGGGGGCCAGGCAGTTGGTCCACACTCCCAGACCAAGGCAGAACCACATGCACACGTCTGTTCCTGACCCCTGCACCGGCAGAGAGCTCGGGGGAGCCAGAGTCTGTCAGGCAGCTGCTGGGCTGGCCGCCTGTGTGGGAAGGGGCAGAGCCGACCTAGGGGCAAGTTGGGCCTCTTGCTCTCCCTGCTGCCCTGAGGCTGCTGGGCCAAAGAGGTCTTGGGCATCCAGCCCCTTGCTGGTCCCTTCCCTCTGACGAGGCCCTCTGAGCTCTAGCACCTTGCAGTGTGGAGACAGCCCCTGCCAGCAACATCCTCTCCAAGGAGGCCTCAACCGAGGCCTAGGCCCAGGGGAAAGGCACCAGCGGGGATGAGCCTGCGGAGGCGCCCGGGCATGTCTGGACCCAGTCCCCGCAGCCTGCCCCTTGGTGGGGCAGTACCCCCGGAGGCCAGGAAGATCTGGGCAAGGCTGGCCAGGGGCAGGGGCCCTGCTGGGTCCTCCCCATGGCCTGTGGGGCCTCTGAGCACAACCGGCCCTCTCCCACTGGAAGACCTCCCCGGCTGCCTCCAAAGGCCAGTTTGCCAACACTCCTGCCCGCTCTTCCCGCCAGGCACGCACAATGCTCCCAAGCCCGGGAGAAAAGCGCTTCGGGGTGGTGCTCTCTCCGGGCCCTTGCCCCTGAGCCTGTGGGCAAGGCAGGGGGAACACACTCCCAGACCAAGGCAGAAACACATGCACACGTCTGTTCCTGTCCCCTGCACCGGCAGAGAGCTCGGGGGAGCCAGAGTCTCTCAGGCAGGTGCTGGGCTGGCCGCCTGTGTGGGAAGGGGCAGAGCCGACCTAGGGGCAATTTGGGCCTCTTGCTCTCCCTGCTGCCCTGAGGCTGCAGGGCCAAAGACGTCTTGGGCATCCAGCCCCTTACTGGTCCCTTCCCTCTGCCGAGGCCCTCTGAGCTCCAGCACCTTGCAGTGTGGAGACAGCCCCTGCCAGCAATCTCCTCTCCAAGGAGGCCTCAACCGAGGCCTAGGCCCAGGGGAAAGGCACCAGCGGGGTTGAGCCAGGGGAGGCGCCCGGGCATGTCTGGACCCAGTCCCCGCAGCCTGCCCCTTGGTGGGGCAGTACCCCCGGAGGCCAGGAAGGTCTGGGCAAGGCTGGCCAGGGGCAGGGGCCCTGCTGGGTCCTGCCCCTGGCCTGTGGGGCCTCTGAGCACAACCGGCCCTCTCCCACTGGAAGACCTCCCCGGCTGCCTCCAAAGTCCTGTTTGCAAGCACTCCCGCCCACTGTTCCCGCCAGGCGCGCACAATGCTCCCAAGCCCGGGAGAAAAGCGCTTCGGGGTGGTGGTCTCTCCGGGCCCTTGCCCCTGAGCCTGGGGGCCAGGCAGGGGATCCACAGTCCCAGGCCAAGGCACAACAACATGCACACGTCTGTTCCTGCCCCCTCCACCGGCAGAGAGCTGGGGGGAGCCAGAGTCTGTCAGGCAGCTGCTGGGCTGGCCGCCTGTGTGGGAAGGGGCAGAGCCGACCTCGGGGCAAGTTGGGCCTCTTCCTCTCCCTGCTGCCCTGAGGCTGCTGGGCCAAAGAGGTCTTGGGCATCCAGCCCCTTGCTGGTCCCTTCCCTCTGACGAGGCCCTCTGAGCTCCAGCACCTTGCAGTGTGGAGACAGCCCCTGCCAGCAACCTCCTCTCCAAGGAGGCCTCAACCGAGGCCTAGGCACAGGGGAAAGGCACCAGCGGGGATGAGCCAGTGGAGGCGCACGGGCATATCAGGACCCAGTCCCTGCAGCCTGCCCCTTGGTGGGGCAGTACCCCCGGACGCCAGGAAGGTCTGGGCAAGGCTGGCCAGGGGCAGGGTCCCTGCTGGGTCCTGCCCCTGGCCTGTGGGGCCTCTGAGCACAACCGGCCCTCTCCCACTGGAAGACCTCCCCGGCTGCCTCCAAAGGCGGGTTTGCCAACACTCCCGCCCGCTGTTCCGCCAGGCACTCACAACGCTCCCAAGGCCAGGAGAAAAGCGCTTCGGGGTGTTGCTCTCTCCGGGCCCTTGCCCCTGAGCCTGGGGTCCAGGCAGTGGGTCCACACTCCCAGACCAAGGCAGAACCACATGCACACATCTGTTCCTGACCCCTGCACCGGCAGAGAGCTCGGGGGAGCCAGAGTCTGTCAGGCAGCTGCTGGGTTGGCTGCCTGTGTGGGAAGGGGCAGAGCCGACCTAGGGGCAAGTTGGGCCTCTTGCTCTCCCTGCTGCCCTGAGGCTGCTGGGGCAAAGAGGTCTTGGGCATCCAGCCCCTTGCTAGTCCCTTCCCGCTGACGAGGCCCTCTGAGCTCCAGCACCTTGCAGTGTGGAGACAGCCCCTGCCAGCAACCTCCTCTCCAAGGAGGCATCAACCGAGGCCTATGCCCAGGGGAAAGGCACCAGCGGGGATGAGCCTGGGGAGGCGCCCAGGCATGTCTGGACCCAGTCCCCGCAGCCTGCCCCTTGGTGGGGCAGTACCCCCGGAGGCCAGGAAGGTCTGGGCAAGGCTGGCCAGGGGCAGGGGACCTGCTGGGTCCTGCCCCTGGCCTGTGAGGCCTCTGAGCACAACCGGCCCTCTCCCACTGGAAGACCTCCACGGCTGCCTCCAAAGTCCTGTTTGCAAACACTCCCGCCCGCTGTTCACGCCAGGCTCGCACAATGCTCCCAAGCCCGTGAGGAAAGCGCTTCGGGGTGGTGCTCTCTCCGGGCCCTTGCCCCTGAGCCTGGGGGCAAGGCAGGGGGAACACACTCCCAGGCCAAGGCAGAACCTCATGCCCACGTCTGTTCCTGTCCCCTGCACCGGCAGAGAGCTTGGGGGAGCCAGAGTCTGTCAGGCAGCTGCTGGGTTGGCCGCCTGTGTGGGAAGGGGCAGAGCCGCCCTAGGGGCAAGTTGGGCCTCTTGCTCTCCCTGCTGCCCTGAGGCTGCTGGGCCAAAGACGTCTTGGGCATCCAGCCCCTTGCTGGTCCCTTCCCTCTGACGAGGCCCTCTGAGCTCCAGCACCTTGCAGTGTGGAGACAGCCCCTGCCAGCAACCTCCTCTCCAAGGAGGCCTCAACCGAGGCCTAGGCCCAGGGGAAAGGCACCAGCGGGGATGAGCCTGGGGAGGCGCCCGGGCATGTCTGGACCCAGGCCCCGCAGCCTGCCCCTTGGTGGGGCAGTACCCCCGGAGGCCAGGAAGGTCTGGGCAAGGCTGGCCAGGGGCAGGGGCCCTGCTGCGTCCTGCCCCTGTCCTGTGGGGCCTCTGAGCACAACCGGCCCTCTCCCACTGGAAGACCTCCCCGGCTGCCTCCAAAGTCCTGTTTGCAAACACTCCCGCCCGCTGTTCACGCCAGGCTCGCACAATGCTCCCAAGCCCGTGAGGAAAGCGCGTCAGGGTGGTGCTCTCTCCGGGCCCTTGCCCCTGAGCCTGGGGGCAAGGCAGGGGGTCCACACTCCCAGGCCAAGGCAGAACGACATGCACACGTCTGTTCCTGCCCCATGCACCGGCAGAGAGCTCGGGGGAGCCAGAGTCTGTCAGGCAGCTGCTGGGCTGGCCGCCTGTGTGGGACGGGGCAGAGCCGACCTAGGGGCAAGTTGGGCCTCTTGCTCTCCCTGCTGCCCTGAGGCTGCTGGGCCAAAGAGATCTTGGGCATCCAGCCCCTTGCTTGTCCCTTCCCTCTGACGAGGCCCTCTGAGCTCCAGCACCTTGCAGTGTGGAGACAGCCCCTGCCAGCAACCTCCTCTCCAAGGAGGCCTCAACCGAGGCCTAGGACCAGGGGAAAGGCACCAGCGGGGATGAGCCTGGGGAGGCGCCCGGGCATGTCTGGACCCAGTCCCCACAGCCTGCCCCTTGGTGGGGCAGTACCCCTGGAGGCCAGGAAGGTCTGGGCAAGGCTGGCCACGGGCAGGGGCCATGCTGGGTCCTGCCCCTGGCCTGTGGGGCCTCTGAGCACAACCGGCCCTCTCCCACTGGAAGACTTCCCCGGCTGCCTCCAAAGGCCGGTTTGCCAACACTCCCGCCCGCTGTTCCCGCCAGGCACGCACTATTCTCCCAAGCCCGGGAGAAAAGCGCTTCGGGGTGTTGCTCTCTCCGGGCCCTTGCCCTTGAGCGTGGGGGCGAGGCAGTGGGTCTACACTCCCAGACCAACGCAGAACCACATGCACACGTCTGTTCCTGACCCCTGCACCGCAGAGAGCTCGGGGGAGCCAGAGTCTGTCAGGCAGCTGCTGGGCTGGCCGCCTGTGTGGGAAGGGGCAGAGCCGACCTAGGGGCAAGTTGGGCCTCTTCCTCTCCCGGCTGCCCTGAGGCTGCTGGGCCAAAGAGGTCTTGGGCATCCAGCCCCTTGCTGGTCCCTTCCCTCTGACGAGGCCCTCTGAGCTCCAGCACCTTGCAGTGTGGAGACAGCCCCTGCCAGCAACCTCCTCTCCAAGGAGGCCTCAACCGAGGCCTAGGCCCAGGGGAAAGGCATCAGCGGGGATGAGCCTGGGGAGGCGCCCAGGCATGTCTGGACCCAGTTCCCGCAGCCTGCCCCTTGGTGGGGCAGTACCCCCGGAGGCCAGGAAGGTCTGGGAAAGGCTGGCCAGGGGCAGGGGACCTGCTGGGTCCTGCCCCTGGCCTGTGGGGCCTCTGAGCACAACCGGCCCTCTCTCACTGGAAGACCTCCCCGGCTGCCTCCAAAGTCCTGTTTGCCAACACTCCCACCCGCTGTTCACGCCAGACTTGCACAATGCTCCCAAGCCCGGGAGAAAAGCGCTTCGGGGTGGTGGTCTCTCCGGGCCCTTGCCCCTGAGCCTGGGGGCAATGCATGGGGAACACACTCCCAGGCCAAGGCAGAACCACATGCCCACGTCTGTTCCTGTCCCCTGCACCGGCAGAGAGCTCGGGGGAGCCAGAGTCTGTCAGGCAGCTGCTGGGCTGGCCGCCTGTGTGGGAAGGGGCAGAGCCAACCTAGGGGCAAGTTGGGCCTCTTGCTCTCCCTGCTGCCCTGAGGCTGCTGGGCCAAAGAGGTCTTGGGCATCCAGCCCCTTGCTGGTCCCTTCCCTCTGACGAGGCCCTCTGAGCTCCAGCACCTTGCAGTGTGGAGACAGCCCCTGCCAGCAACCTCCTCTCCAAGGAGGCCTCAACCGAGGCCTAGGCCCAGGGGAAAGGCACCAGCGGGGATGAGCCTGGGGAGGCGCCCGGGCATGTCTGGACCCAGTCCCCGCAGCCTGCCCCTTGGTGGGGCAGTACCCCCGGAGGCCAGGAAGGTCTCGGCAAGGCTGCCAGGGGCAGGGACACTGCTGGGTCCTGCCCCTGGCCTGTGGGGCGTCTGAGCACAACCGGCACTCTCCCGCTGGAAGACCTCCCCGTCTGCCTCGAAAGGCCGGTTTGCAAGCACTCCCGCCCGCTGTTCCCGCCAGGCACGCACAACGCTCCCAAGGCCAGGAGAAAAGCGCTTCGGGGTGTTGCTCTCTCCGGGCCCTTGCCCCTGAGCCTGGGGTCCAGGCAGTGGGTCCACACTCCCAGACCAAGGCAGAACCACATGCACACGTCTGTTCCTGACCCCTGCACCGGCAGAGAGCTCGGGGGAGCCAGAGTCTGTCAGGCAGCTGCTGGGTTGGCTGCCTGTGTGGGAAGGGGCAGAGCCGACCTAGGGGCAAGTTGGGCCTCTTGCTCTCCCTGCTGCCCTGAGGCTGCTGGGCCAAAGAGGTCTTGGGCATCCAGCCCCTTGCTGGTCCCTTCCCGCTGACGAGGCCCTCTGAGCTCCAGCACCTTGCAGTGTGGAGACAGCCCCTGCCAGCAACCTCCTCTCCAAGGAGGCATCAACCGAGGCCTATGCCCAGGGGAAAGGCACCAGCGGGGATGAGCCTGGGGAGGCGCCCAGGCATGTCTGGACCCAGTCCCCGCAGCCTGCCCCTTGGTGGGGCAGTACCCCCGGAGGCCAGGAAGGTCTGGGCAAGGCTGGCCAGGGGCAGGGGACCTGCTGGGTCCTGCCCCTGGCCTGTGAGGCCTCTGAGCACAACCGGCCCTCTCCCACTGGAAGACCTCCACGGCTGCCTCCAAAGTCCTGTTTGCAAACACTCCCGCCCGCTGTTCACGCCAGGCTCGCACAATGCTCCCAAGCCCGTGAGAAAAGCGCTTCGGGGTGGTGCTCTCTCCGGGCCCTTGCCCCTGAGCCTGGGGGCAAGGCAGGGGGAACACACTCCCAGGCCAAGGCAGAACCACATGCCCACGTCTGTTCCTGTCCCCTGCACCGGCAGAGAGCTTGGGGGAGCCAGAGTCTGTCAGGCAGCTGCTGGGTTGGCCGCCTGTGTGGGAAGTGGCAGAGCCGCCCTAGGGGCAAGTTGGGCCTCTTGCTCTCCCTGCTGCCCTGAGGCTGCTGGGCCAAAGACGTCTTGGGCATCCAGCCCCTTACTGGTCCCTTCCCTCTGACGAGGCCCTCTGAGCTCCAGCACCTTGCAGTGTGGAGACAGCCCCTGCCAGCAACCTCCTCTCCAAGGAGGCCTCAACCGAGGCCTAGGCCCAGGGGAAAGGCACCAGCGGGGATGAGCCAGTGGAGGCGCAAGGGCATGTCTGGACCCAGTCCCCGCAGCCTGCCCCTTGGTGGGGCAGTACCCCCGGAGGCCAGGAAGGTCTGGGCAAGGCTGCGAGGGTCAGGGGCCCTGCTGGGTCGTGCCCCTGGCCTGTGGGGCGTCTGAGCACAACCGGCACTCTCCCGCTGGAAGACCTCCCCGTCTGCCTCCAAAGGCCGGTTTGCAAGCACTCCCGCCCGCTGTTCCCGCCAGGCAGGCACAATGCTCCCAAGCCCGGGAGAAAAGCTCTTCGGGGTGGTGCTCTCCTCGGGCCCTTGCCCCTGAGCCTGGGGGCCAGGCAGTTGGAACACACTCCCAGGCCAAGGCAGAACGACATGCACACGTCTGTTCCTGCCCCCTACACCGGCAGAGAGCTCGGGGGAGCCAGAGACTGCCAGGCTGCTGCTGGGCTGGCTGCCTGTGTGGGACGGGGCAGAGCCGACCTAGGGGCAAGTTGGGCCTCTTGCTCTCCCTGCTGCCCTGAGGCTGCTGGGTCAAAGAGATCTTGGGCATCCAGCCCTTTGCTGGTCCCTTCCCTCTGACGAGGCCCTCTGAGCTCCAGCACCTTGCAGTGTGGAGACAGCCCCTGCCAGCAACCTCCTCTCCAAAGAGGCCTCAACCGAGGCCTACGCCCAGGGGAAAAGCACCAGCGGGGATGATCCTGGGGAGGCGCACGGACATGTCTGGACCCAGTCCCCGCAGCCTGCCCCTTGGTGGGGCAGTACCCCCGGAGGCCAGGAAGGTCTGGGCAAGGCTGGCCAGGGGCAGGGGACCTGCTGGGTCCTGCCCCTGGCCTGTGGGGCCTCTGAGCACAACCGGCCCTCTCCCACTGGAAGACCTCCCCGGCTGCCTCCAAAGGCCGTTTTGCACGCACTCCCGCCCACTCTCCCCACCAAGCGCGCACAATGCTCCCAAGCCCGGGAGAAAAGCGCTTCGGGGTGGTGCTCTCTCCGGGCCCTTGCCCCTGAGACTGGGGGCCAGGCAGGGGGTCCACACTCCCAGGCCAAGGCAGAACCACATGCACACGTCTGTTCCTGACCCCTGCACCGGCAGAGAGCTCGGGGGAGCCAGAGTCTGTCAGGCAGCTGCTGGGCTGGCCGCCTTTGTGGGAAGGGGCAGAGCCGACCTAGGTTCAAGTAGGGCCTCTTGCTCTCCCTGCTGCCCTGAGGCTGCTGGGCCAAAGAGGTCTTGGGCATCCAGCCCTTTGCTTGTCCCTTCCCTCTGACGAGGCCCTCTGAGCTCCAGCACCTTGCAGTGTGGAGACAGCCCCTGCCAGCAACCTCCTCTCCAAGGAGGCCTCAACCGAGACCTAGGACCAGGGGAAAGGCACCAGCGGGGATGAGCCTGGGGAGGCGCCCAGGCATGTCTGGACCCAGTCCCCGCAGCCTGCCCCTTGGTGGGGCAGTACCCCCGGAGGCCAGGAAGGTCTGGGAAAGGCTGGCCAGGGGCAGGGGACCTGCTGGGTCCTGCCCCTGGCCTGTGGGGCCTCTGAGCACAACCGGCCCTCTCCCACTGGAAGACCTCCCCGGCTGCCTCCAAAGGCCGGTTTGCAAGCGCTCCCGGCCACTGTTACCAGCAGGCGGGCACAATGCTCCTAAGCCCGGAAGAAAAGCGCTTCAGGGTGGTGCTCTCTCTGGGCCCTTGCCCCTGAGCCTGGGGGCAAGGCAGGGTGTCCACACTCCCAGGCCAAGGCAGAACCACATGCACACGTCTGACCTGCCCCCTGCACCGGCAGAGAGCTCGGGGGAGCCAGAGTCTGTCAGGCAGCTGCTGGGCTGGCCGCCTGTGTGGGAAGTGGCAGAGCCGACCTAGGGGCAAGTTGGGCCTCTTGCTCTCCCTGCTGCCCTGAGGCTGCTGGGCCAAAGAGGTCTTGGGCATCCAGCCCCTTGCTGGTCCCTTCCCTCTGACGAGGCCCTCTGAGCTCCAGCACCTTGCAGTGTGGAGACAGCCCAGCCAGCAACCTCCTCTCCAAGGAGGCCTCAACCGAGGCCTAGGCCCAGGGGAAAGGCACCAGCGGGGATGAGCCTGGGGAGGCGCCCGGGCATGTCTGGACCCAGTCCCCGCAGCCTGCCCCTTGGTGGGGCAGTACCCCCGGAGGCCAGGAAGGTCTGGGCAAGGCTGGCCAGGGGCAGGGGCCCTGCTGGGTCCTGCCCCTGGCCTGTGGGGCCTCTGAGCACAACCGGCCCTCTCCCACTGGAAGAACTCCCCGGCTGCCTCCAAAGGCCAGTTTGCCAACACTCCCGCCCGCTGTTCCCGCCAGGCACGCACAATGCTCCCAAGCCCAGGAGAAAAGCGCTTCGGGGTGGTGCTCTCCTCGGGCCCTTGCCCCTGAGCCTGGGGGCCAGGCAGTTGGTCCACACTCCCAGACCAAGGCAGAACCACATGCACACGTCTGTTCCTGACCCCTGCACCGGCAGAGAGCTCGGGGGAGCCAGAATCTGTCAGGCAGCTGCTGGGCTGGCCGCCTGTGTGGGAAGGGGCAGAGCCGACCTAGGGGCAAGTTGGGCCTCTTCCTCTCCCTGCTGCCCTGAGGCTGCTGGGCCAAAGAGGTCTTGGGCATCCAGCCACTTGCTGGCCCCTTCCCTCTGACGAGGCCCTCTGAGCTCCAGCACCTTGCAGTGTGGAGACAGCCCCTGCCAGCAACATCCTCTCCAAGGAGGCCTCAACCGAGGCCTAGGCCCAGGGGAAAGGCACCAGCGGGGATGAGCCTGGGGAGGCGCCCGGGCATGTCTGGACCCAGTCCCCGCAGCCTGCCCCTTGGTGGGGCAGTACCCCCGGAGGCCAGGAAGATCTGGGCAAGGCTGGCCAGGGGCAGGGGCCCTGCTGGGTCCTCCCCATGGCCTGTGGGGCCTCTGAGCACAACCGGCCCTCTCCCACTGGAAGACCTCCCCGGCTGCCTCCAAAGGCCAGTTTGCCAACACTCCTGCCCGCTCTTCCCGCCAGGCACGCACAATGCTCCCAAGCCCGGGAGAAAAGCGCTTCGGGGTGGTGGTCTCTCCGGGCCCTTGCCCCTGAGCCTGGGGGCCAGGCAGGGGATCCACAGTCCCAGGCCAAGGCACAACAACATGCACACGTCTGTTCCTGCCCCCTCCACCGGCAGAGAGCTGGGGGGAGCCAGAGTCTGTCAGGCAGCTGCTGGGCTGGCCGCCTGTGTGGGAAGGGGCAGAGCCGACCTAGGGGCAAGTTGGGCCTCTTCCTCTCCCTGCTGCCCTGAGGCTGCTGGGCCAAAGAGGTCTTGGGCATCCAGCCCCTTGCTTGTCCCTTCCCTCTGACGAGGCCCTCTGAGCTCCAGCACCTTGCAGTGTGGAGACAGCCCCTGCCAGCAATCTCCTCTCCAAGGAGGCCTCAACCGAGGCCTAGGCCCAGGGAAAAGGCACCAGCGGGGTTGAGCCAGGGGAGGCGCCCGGGCATGTCTGGACCCTGTCCCCGCAGCCTGCCCCTTGGTGGGGCAGTACCCCCGGAGGCCAGGAAGGTCTGGGCAAGGCTGGCCAGGGGCAGGGGACCTGCTGGGTCCTGCCCCTGGCCTGTGGGGCCTCTAAGCACAACCGGCCCTCTCCCACTGGAAGACCTCCCCGGCTGCCTCCAAAGTCCTGTTTGCCAACACTCCCACCCGCTGTTCACGCCAGACTTGCACAATGCTCCCAAGCCCGGGAGAAAAGCGCTTCGGGGTGGTGCTCTCTCTGGGCCCTTGCCCCTGAGCCTGGGGGCAAGGCATGGGGAACACACTCCCAGGCCAAGGCAGAACCACATGCCCACGTCTGTTCCTGTCCCCTGCACCGGCAGAGAGCTTGGGGGAGCCAGAGTCTGTCAGGCAGCTGCTGGGTTGGCCGCCTGTGTGGGAAGGGGCAGAGCCGCCCTAGGGGCAAGTTGGGCCTCTTGCTCTCCCTGCTGCCCTGAGGCTGCTGGGCCAAAGACGTCTTGGGCATCCAGCCCCTTGCTGGTCCCTTCCCTCTGACGAGGCCCTCTGAGCTCCAGCACCTTGCAGTGTGGAGACAGCCCCTGCCAGCAACCTCCTCTCCAAGGAGGCCTCAACCGAGGCCTAGGCCCAGGGGAAAGGCACCAGCGGGGATGAGCCAGGGGAGGCGCCCGAGCATGTCTGGACCCAGTCCCCGCAGCCTGCCCCTTGGTGGGGCAGTACCCCCGGAGGCCAGGAAGGTCTGGGTAAGACTGGCCAGGGGCAGGGGCCCTGCTGGGTCCTGCCCCTGGCCTGTGGGGCCTCTGAGCACAACCGGCCCTCTCCCACTGGAAGACCTCCCCGGCTGCCTCCAAAGGCCGGTTTGCAAGCGCTCCCGGCCACTGTTACCAGCAGGCGGGCACAATGCTCCTAAGCCCGGAAGAAAAGCGCTTCAGGGTGGTGCTCTCTCTGGGCCCTTGCCCCTGAGCCTGGGGGCAAGGCAGGGTGTCCACACTCCCAGGCCAAGGCAGAACCACATGCACACGTCTGACCTGCCCCCTGTACCGGCAGAGAGCTCGGGGGAGCCAGAGTCTGTCAGGCAGCTGCTGGGCTGGCCGCCTGTGTGGGAAGTGGCAGAGCCGACCTAGGGGCAAGTTGGGCCTCTTGCTCTCCCTGCTGCCCTGAGGCTGCTGGGCCAAAGAGGTCTTGGGCATCCAGCCCCTTGCTGGTCCCTTCCCTCTGACGAGGCCCTCTGAGCTCCAGCACCTTGCAGTGTGGAGACAGCCCCTGCCAGCAACCTCCTCTCCAAGGAGGCCTCAACCGAGGCCTAGGCCCAGGGGAAAGGCACGAGCGGGGATGAGCCAGTGGAGGCGCACGGGCATGTCTGGACCCAGTCCCCGCAGCCTGCCCCTTGGTGGGGCAGTACCCCCGGAGGCCAGGAAGGTCTGGGCAAGGCTGGCCAGGGGCAGGGGCCCTGCTGGGTCCTGCCCCTGGGCTGTGGGGCCTCTGAGCACAACCGGCCCTCTCCCACTGGAAGACCTCCCCGGCTGCCTCCAAAGGCCAGTTTGCCAACACTCCCGCCCGCTGTTCCCGCCAGGCACGCACAATGCTCCCAAGCCCGGGAGAAAAGCGATTCGGGGTGGTGCTCTCCTCGGGCCCTTGCCCCTGAGCCTGGGGGCCAGGCAGTTGGTCCACACTCCCAGACCAAGGCAGAACCACATGCACACGTCTGTTCCTGACCCCTGCACCGGCAGAGAGCTCGGGGGAGCCAGAGTCTGTCAGGCAGCTGCTGGGCTGGCCGCCTGTGTGGGAAGGGGCAGAGCCGACCTAGGGGCAAGTTGGGCCTCTTCCTCTCCCTGCTGCCCTGAGGCTGCTGGGCCAAAGAGGTCTTGGGCATCCAGCCACTTGCTGGTCCCTTCCCTCTGACGAGGCCCTCTGAGCTCCAGCACCTTGCAGTGTGGAGACAGCCCCTGCCAGCAACCTCCTCTCCAAGGAGGCCTCAACCGAGGCCTAGGCCCAGGGGAAAGGCACCAGCGGGGATGAGCCTGGGGAGGCGCCCGGGCATGTCTGGACCCAGTCCCCGCAGCCTGCCCCTTGGTGGGGCAGTACCCCCGGAGGCCAGGAAGATCTGGGCAAGGCTGGCCAGGGGCAGGGGCCCTGCTGGGTCCTCCCCATGGCCTGTGGGGCCTCTGAGCACAACCGGCCCTCTCCCACTGGAAGACCTCCCCGGCTGCCTCCAAAGGCCAGTTTGCCAACACTCCTGCCCGCTGTTCCCGCCAGGCACGCACAATGCTCCCAAGCCCGGGAGAAAAGCGCTTCAGGGTGTTGCCCTCTCCGGGCCCTTGCCCCTGAGCCTGGGGTCCAGGCAGTGGGTCCACACTCCCAGACCAAGGCAGAACCACATGCACACGTCTGTTCCTGACCCCTGCACCGGCAGAGAGCTCGGGGGAGCCAGAGTCTGTCAGGCAGCTGCTGGGTTGGCTGCCTGTGTGGGAAGGGGCAGAGCCGACCTAGGGGCAAGTTGGGCCTCTTCCTCTCCCTGCTGCCCTGAGGCTGCTGGGCCAAAGACGTCTTGGGCATCCAGCCCCTTACTGGTCCCTTCCCTCTGACGAGGCCCTCTGAGCTCCAGCACCTTGCAGTGTGGAGACAGCCCCTGCCAGCAACCTCCTCTCCAAGGAGGCCTCAACCGAGGCCTAGGCCCAGGGGAAAGGCACCAGCGGGGATGAGCCAGTGGAGGCGCAAGGGCATGTCTGGACCCAGTCCCCGCAGCCTGCCCCTTGGTGGGGCAGAACCCCCGGAGGCCAGGAAGGTCTGGGCAAGGCTGCGAGGGGCAGGGGCCCTGCTGGGTCGTGCCCCTGGCCTGTGGGGCGTCTGAGCACAACCGGCACTCTCCCGCTGGAAGACCTCCCCGTCTGCCTCCAAAGGCCGGTTTGCAAGCACTCCCGCCCGCTGTTCCCGCCAGGCAGGCACAATGCTCCCAAGCCCGGGAGAAAAGCGCTTCGGGGTGGTGCTCTCCTCGGGCCCTTGCCCCTGAGCCTGGGGGCCAGGCAGTTGGAACACACTCCCAGGCCAAGGCAGAACGACATGCACACGTCTGTTCCTGCCCCCTACACCGGCAGAGAGCTCGGGGGAGCCAGAGACTGCCAGGCTGCTGCTGGGCTGGCTGCCTGTGTGGGACGGGGCAGAGCCGACCTAGGGGCAAGTTGGGCCTCTTGCTCTCCCTGCTGCCCTGAGGCTGCTGGGTCAAAGAGGTCTTGGGCATCCAGCCCTTTGCTGGTCCCTTCCCTCTGACGAGGCCCTCTGAGCTCCAGCACCTTGCAGTGTGGAGACAGCCCCTGCCAGCAACCTCCTCTCCAAAGAGGCCTCAACCGAGGCCTACGCCCAGGGGAAAAGCATCAGCGGGGATGATCCTGGGGAGGCGCACGGACATGTCTGGACCCAGTCCCCGCAGCCTGCCCCTTGGTGGGGCAGTACCCCCGGAGGCCAGGAAGGTCTGGGCAAGGCTGGCCAGGGGCAGGGTCCCTGCTGGGTCCTGCCCCTGGCCTGTGAGGCCTCTGAGCACAACCGGCCCTCTCCCACTGGAAGACCTCCCCAGCTGCCTCCAAAGTCCTGTTTGCAAACACTCCCGCCCGCTGTTCACGCCAGGCTCGCACAATGCTCCCAAGCCCGGGAGAAAAGCGCTTCGGGGTGGTGCTCTCTCCGGGCCCTTGCCCCTGAGCCTGGGGGCCAGGCAGTGGGTCCACACTCCCAGACCAAGGCAGAACCACATGCACACGTCTGTTCCTGACCCCTGCACCGGCAGAGAGCTTGGGGGAGCCAGAGTCTGTCAGGCAGCTGCTGGGTTGGCCGCCTGTGTGGGAAGGGGCAGAGCCGCCCTAGGGGCAAGTTGGGCCTCTTGCTCTGCCTGCTGCCCTGAGGCTGCTGGGCCAAAGACGTCTTGGGCATCCAGCCCCTTACTGGTCCCTTCCCTCTGTCGAGGCCCTCTGAGCTCCAGCACCTTGCAGTGTGGAGACAGCCCCTGCCAGCAACCTCCTCTCCAAGGAGGCCTCAACCGAGGCCTAGGCCCAGGGGAAAGGCACCAGCGGGGATGAGCCAGTGGAGGCGCACGGGCATATCAGGACCCAGTCCACGCAGCCTGCCCCTTGGTGGGGCAGTACCCCCGGAGTCCAGGAAGGTCTGGGCAAGGCTGGCCAGGGGCAGGGTCCCTGCTGGGTCCTGCCCCTGGCCTGTGGGGCCTCTGAGCACAACCGGCCCTCTCCCACTGGAAGACCTCCCCGGCTGCCTCCAAAGGCGGGTTTGCCAACACTCCCGCCCGCTGTTCCCGCCAGGCACGCACAACGCTCCCAAGGCCAGGAGAAAAGCGCTTCGGGGTGTTGCTCTCTCCGGGCCCTTGCCCCTGAGCCTGGGGTCCAGGCAGTGGGTCCACACTCCCAGACCAAGGCAGAACCACATGCACACGTCTGTTCCTGACCCCTGCACCGGCAGAGAGCGCGGGGGAGCCAGAGTCTGTCAGGCAGCTGCTGGGTTGGCTGCCTGTGTGGGAAGGGGCAGAGCCGACCTAGGGGCAAGTTGGGCCTCTTGCTCTCCCTGCTGCCCTGAGGCTGCTGGGCCAAAGAGGTCTTGGGCATCCAGCCCCTTGCTGGTCCCTTCCCTCTGACGAGGCCCTCTGAGCTCCAGCACCTTGCAGTGTGGAGACAGCCCCTGCCAGGAACCTCCTCTCCAAGGAGGCATCAACCGAGGCATATGCCCAGGGGAAAGGCACCAGCGGGGATGAGCCTGGGGAGGTGCCCAGGCATGTCTGGACCCAGTCCCCGCAGCCTGCTCCTTGGTGGGGCAGTACCCCCGGAGGCCAGGAAGGTCTGGGCAAGGCTGGCCAGGGGCAGGGGCCCTGCTGGGTCCTGCCCCTGGCCTGTGGGGCCTCTGAGCACAACCGGCCCTCTCCCACTGGAAGAACTCCCCGGCTGACTCCAAGGGCCAGTTTGCCAACACTCCCGCCCGCTGTTCCCGCCAGGCACGCACAATGCTCCCAAGCCCGGGAGAAAAGCACTTCGGGGTGGTGCTCTCCTCGGGCCCTTGCCCCTGAGCCTGGGGGCCAGGCAGTTGGTCCACACTCCCAGACCAAGGCAGAACCACATGCACACGTCTGTTCCTGACCCCTGCACCGGCAGAGAGCTCGGGGGAGCCAGAGTCTGTCAGGCAGCTGCTGGGCTGGCCGCCTGTGTGGGAAGGGGCAGAGCCGACCTAGGGGCAAGTTGGGCCTCTTGCTCTCCCTGCTGCCCTGAGGCTGCTGGGCCAAAGAGGTCTTGGGCATCCAGCCCCTTGCTGGTCCCTTCCCTCTGACGAGGCCCTCTGAGCTCTAGCACCTTGCAGTGTGGAGACAGCCCCTGCCAGCAACATCCTCTCCAAGGAGGCCTCAACCGAGGCCTAGGCCCAGGGGAAAGGCACCAGCGGGGATGAGCCTGGGGAGGCGCCCGGGCATGTCTGGACCCAGTCCCCGCAGCCTGCCCCTTGGTGGGGCAGTACCCCCGGAGGCCAGGAAGATCTGGGCAAGGCTGGCCAGGGGCAGGGGCCCTGCTGGGTCCTCCCCATGGCCTGTGGGGCCTCTGAGCACAACCGGCCCTCTCCCACTGGAAGACCTCCCCGGCTGCCTCCAAAGGCCAGTTTGCCAACACTCCTGCCCGCTCTTCCCGCCAGGCACGCACAATGCTCCCAAGCCCGGGAGAAAAGCGCTTCGGGGTGGTGCTCTCTCCGGGCCCTTGCCCCTGAGCCTGTGGGCAAGGCAGGGGGAACACACTCCCAGACCAAGGCAGAAACACATGCACACGTCTGTTCCTGTCCCCTGCACCGGCAGAGAGCTCGGGGGAGCCAGAGTCTCTCAGGCAGGTGCTGGGCTGGCCGCCTGTGTGGGAAGGGGCAGAGCCGACCTAGGGGCAATTTGGGCCTCTTGCTCTCCCTGCTGCCCTGAGGCTGCAGGGCCAAAGACGTCTTGGGCATCCAGCCCCTTACTGGTCCCTTCCCTCTGCCGAGGCCCTCTGAGCTCCAGCACCTTGCAGTGTGGAGACAGCCCCTGCCAGCAATCTCCTCTCCAAGGAGGCCTCAACCGAGGCCTAGGCCCAGGGGAAAGGCACCAGCGGGGTTGAGCCAGGGGAGGCGCCCGGGCATGTCTGGACCCAGTCCCCGCAGCCTGCCCCTTGGTGGGGCAGTACCCCCGGAGGCCAGGAAGGTCTGGGCAAGGCTGGCCAGGGGCAGGGGCCCTGCTGGGTCCTGCCCCTGGCCTGTGGGGCCTCTGAGCACAACCGGCCCTCTCCCACTGGAAGACCTCCCCGGCTGCCTCCAAAGTCCTGTTTGCAAGCACTCCCGCCCACTGTTCCCGCCAGGCGCGCACAATGCTCCCAAGCCCGGGAGAAAAGCGCTTCGGGGTGGTGGTCTCTCCGGGCCCTTGCCCCTGAGCCTGGGGGCCAGGCAGGGGATCCACAGTCCCAGGCCAAGGCACAACAACATGCACACGTCTGTTCCTGCCCCCTCCACCGGCAGAGAGCTGGGGGGAGCCAGAGTCTGTCAGGCAGCTGCTGGGCTGGCCGCCTGTGTGGGAAGGGGCAGAGCCGACCTCGGGGCAAGTTGGGCCTCTTCCTCTCCCTGCTGCCCTGAGGCTGCTGGGCCAAAGAGGTCTTGGGCATCCAGCCCCTTGCTGGTCCCTTCCCTCTGACGAGGCCCTCTGAGCTCCAGCACCATGCAGTGTGGAGACAGCCCCTGCCAGCAACCTCCTCTCCAAGGAGGCCTCAACCGAGGCCTAGGCACAGGGGAAAGGCACCAGCGGGGATGAGCCAGTGGAGGCGCACGGGCATATCAGGACCCAGTCCCTGCAGCCTGCCCCTTGGTGGGGCAGTACCCCCGGAGGCCAGGAAGGTCTGGGCAAGGCTGGCCAGGGGCAGGGTCCCTGCTGGGTCCTGCCCCTGGCCTGTGGGGCCTCTGAGCACAACCGGCCCTCTCCCACTGGAAGACCTCCCCGGCTGCCTCCAAAGGCGGGTTTGCCAACACTCCCGCCCGCTGTTCCGCCAGGCACTCACAACGCTCCCAAGGCCAGGAGAAAAGCGCTTCGGGGTGTTGCTCTCTCCGGGCCCTTGCCCCTGAGCCTGGGGTCCAGGCAGTGGGTCCACACTCCCAGACCAAGGCAGAACCACATGCACACATCTGTTCCTGACCCCTGCACCGGCAGAGAGCTCGGGGGAGCCAGAGTCTGTCAGGCAGCTGCTGGGTTGGCTGCCTGTGTGGGAAGGGGCAGAGCCGACCTAGGGGCAAGTTGGGCCTCTTGCTCTCCCTGCTGCCCTGAGGCTGCTGGGGCAAAGAGGTCTTGGGCATCCAGCCCCTTGCTAGTCCCTTCCCGCTGACGAGGCCCTCTGAGCTCCAGCACCTTGCAGTGTGGAGACAGCCCCTGCCAGCAACCTCCTCTCCAAGGAGGCATCAACCGAGGCCTATGCCCAGGGGAAAGGCACCAGCGGGGATGAGCCTGGGGAGGCGCCCAGGCATGTCTGGACCCAGTCCCCGCAGCCTGCCCCTTGGTGGGGCAGTACCCCCGGAGGCCAGGAAGGTCTGGGCAAGGCTGGCCAGGGGCAGGGGACCTGCTGGGTCCTGCCCCTGGCCTGTGAGGCCTCTGAGCACAACCGGCCCTCTCCCACTGGAAGACCTCCACGGCTGCCTCCAAAGTCCTGTTTGCAAACACTCCCGCCCGCTGTTCACGCCAGGCTCGCACAATGCTCCCAAGCCCGTGAGGAAAGCGCTTCGGGGTGGTGCTCTCTCCGGGCCCTTGCCCCTGAGCCTGGGGGCAAGGCAGGGGGAACACACTCCCAGGCCAAGGCAGAACCTCATGCCCACGTCTGTTCCTGTCCCCTGCACCGGCAGAGAGCTTGGGGGAGCCAGAGTCTGTCAGGCAGCTGCTGGGTTGGCCGCCTGTGTGGGAAGGGGCAGAGCCGCCCTAGGGGCAAGTTGGGCCTCTTGCTCTCCCTGCTGCCCTGAGGCTGCTGGGCCAAAGACGTCTTGGGCATCCAGCCCCTTGCTGGTCCCTTCCCTCTGACGAGGCCCTCTGAGCTCCAGCACCTTGCAGTGTGGAGACAGCCCCTGCCAGCAACCTCCTCTCCAAGGAGGCCTCAACCGAGGCCTAGGCCCAGGGGAAAGGCACCAGCGGGGATGAGCCTGGGGAGGCGCCCGGGCATGTCTGGACCCAGGCCCCGCAGCCTGCCCCTTGGTGGGGCAGTACCCCCGGAGGCCAGGAAGGTCTGGGCAAGGCTGGCCAGGGGCAGGGGCCCTGCTGCGTCCTGCCCCTGTCCTGTGGGGCCTCTGAGCACAACCGGCCCTCTCCCACTGGAAGACCTCCCCGGCTGCCTCCAAAGTCCTGTTTGCAAACACTCCCGCCCGCTGTTCACGCCAGGCTCGCACAATGCTCCCAAGCCCGTGAGGAAAGCGCGTCAGGGTGGTGCTCTCTCCGGGCCCTTGCCCCTGAGCCTGGGGGCAAGGCAGGGGGTCCACACTCCCAGGCCAAGGCAGAACGACATGCACACGTCTGTTCCTGCCCCATGCACCGGCAGAGAGCTCGGGGGAGCCAGAGTCTGTCAGGCAGCTGCTGGGCTGGCCGCCTGTGTGGGACGGGGCAGAGCCGTCCTAGGGGCAAGTTGGGCCTCTTGCTCTCCCTGCTGCCCTGAGGCTGCTGGGCCAAAGAGATCTTGGGCATCCAGCCCCTTGCTTGTCCCTTCCCTCTGACGAGGCCCTCTGAGCTCCAGCACCTTGCAGTGTGGAGACAGCCCCTGCCAGCAACCTCCTCTCCAAGGAGGCCTCAACCGAGGCCTAGGACCAGGGGAAAGGCACCAGCGGGGATGAGCCTGGGGAGGCGCCCGGGCATGTCTGGACCCAGTCCCCACAGCCTGCCCCTTGGTGGGGCAGTACCCCTGGAGGCCAGGAAGGTCTGGGCAAGGCTGGCCACGGGCAGGGGCCATGCTGGGTCCTGCCCCTGGCCTGTGGGGCCTCTGAGCACAACCGGCCCTCTCCCACTGGAAGACTTCCCCGGCTGCCTCCAAAGGCCGGTTTGCCAACACTCCCGCCCGCTGTTCCCGCCAGGCACGCACTATTCTCCCAAGCCCGGGAGAAAAGCGCTTCGGGGTGTTGCTCTCTCCGGGCCCTTGCCCTTGAGCGTGGGGGCGAGGCAGTGGGTCTACACTCCCAGACCAACGCAGAACCACATGCACACGTCTGTTCCTGACCCCTGCACCGCAGAGAGCTCGGGGGAGCCAGAGTCTGTCAGGCAGCTGCTGGGCTGGCCGCCTGTGTGGGAAGGGGCAGAGCCGACCTAGGGGCAAGTTGGGCCTCTTCCTCTCCCGGCTGCCCTGAGGCTGCTGGGCCAAAGAGGTCTTGGGCATCCAGCCCCTTGCTGGTCCCTTCCCTCTGACGAGGCCCTCTGAGCTCCAGCACCTTGCAGTGTGGAGACAGCCCCTGCCAGCAACCTCCTCTCCAAGGAGGCCTCAACCGAGGCCTAGGCCCAGGGGAAAGGCATCAGCGGGGATGAGCCTGGGGAGGCGCCCAGGCATGTCTGGACCCAGTTCCCGCAGCCTGCCCCTTGGTGGGGCAGTACCCCCGGAGGCCAGGAAGGTCTGGGAAAGGCTGGCCAGGGGCAGGGGACCTGCTGGGTCCTGCCCCTGGCCTGTGGGGCCTCTGAGCACAACCGGCCCTCTCTCACTGGAAGACCTCCCCGGCTGCCTCCAAAGTCCTGTTTGCCAACACTCCCACCCGCTGTTCACGCCAGACTTGCACAATGCTCCCAAGCCCGGGAGAAAAGCGCTTCGGGGTGGTGGTCTCTCCGGGCCCTTGCCCCTGAGCCTGGGGGCAATGCATGGGGAACACACTCCCAGGCCAAGGCAGAACCACATGCCCACGTCTGTTCCTGTCCCCTGCACCGGCAGAGAGCTCGGGGGAGCCAGAGTCTGTCAGGCAGCTGCTGGGCTGGCCGCCTGTGTGGGAAGGGGCAGAGCCAACCTAGGGGCAAGTTGGGCCTCTTGCTCTCCCTGCTGCCCTGAGGCTGCTGGGCCAAAGAGGTCTTGGGCATCCAGCCCCTTGCTGGTCCCTTCCCTCTGACGAGGCCCTCTGAGCTCCAGCACCTTGCAGTGTGGAGACAGCCCCTGCCAGCAACCTCCTCTCCAAGGAGGCCTCAACCGAGGCCTAGGCCCAGGGGAAAGGCACCAGCGGGGATGAGCCTGGGGAGGCGCCCGGGCATGTCTGGACCCAGTCCCCGCAGCCTGCCCCTTGGTGGGGCAGTACCCCCGGAGGCCAGGAAGGTCTCGGCAAGGCTGCCAGGGGCAGGGACACTGCTGGGTCCTGCCCCTGGCCTGTGGGGCGTCTGAGCACAACCGGCACTCTCCCGCTGGAAGACCTCCCCGTCTGCCTCGAAAGGCCGGTTTGCAAGCACTCCCGCCCGCTGTTCCCGCCAGGCACGCACAACGCTCCCAAGCCCGGGAGAAAAGCGCTTCGGGGTGGTGCTCTCTACGGGCCCTTGGAAGACCTCCCCGTTTGTCTCCAAAGGCCGGTTTGCAAGCACTCATGCCCGCTGTTCCCGCCAGCCGCGCACAATGCTCCCAAGCCTAGGAGAAAAGCGCTTCGGGGTGGTGCTCTCTCCCGGCCCTTGGAAGACCTCCCCGGCTGCCTCCAAAGGCCAGTTTGCAAGCACTCAATCCCGCTGTTCCCGCCAGCCGCGCACAATGCTCCCAAGCCCGGGAGAAAAGCATTTTGGGGTGGTGCTCACACCGGGCCCTGGAAGACCTCCCCGGCTGCCTCCAAAGGACGGTTTTCAAGCACTCCTGCCTGCTGTTCCCGCCACCCGCGCACAATGCTCCCAAGCCCGGGAGAAAAGCGCTTCGGGGTGGTGCTCTCTACAGGCCCTTGGAAGACCTCCCGGGCTGCCTCCAAAGGCCGGTTTGCAAGGACTCCTTCCTGCTGTTCCCGCCATCCGCGCACAATGCTCCCAAGCCCGGGAGAAAAGCATTTTGGGGTGGTGCTCACACCGGGCCCTGGAAGACCTCCCCGGCTGCCTCCAAAGGACGGTTTTCAAGCACTCCTGCCTGCTGTTCCCGCCACCCGCGCAGAATGCTCCCAAGCGCGGGAGAAAAGCGCTTCGGGGTGGTGCTCTCTACAGGCCCTTGGAAGACCTCCCCGGCTGCCTCCAAAGGCCGGTTTGCAAGGACTCCTTCCTGCTGTTCCCGCCAGCCACGCACAATGCTCCCAAGCCCGGGAGAAAAGCATTTTGGGGTGGTGCTCTCTACAGGCCCTTGGAAGACCTCCCCGGCTGCCTCCAATGGCCAGTTTGCAAGCACTCATGTCCGCTGTTCCCACCAGCCGCACACAATGCTCCCAAGCCCGGGAGAAAAGCTTTTTGGGGTGGTGCTCACACCGGGCCCTGGAAGACCTCCCCGGCTGCCTCCAAAGGCCAGTTTTCAAGCACTCCTGCCTGCTGTTCCCGCCACCTGCGCACAATGCTCCTAAGCCCGGGAGAAAAGCGCTTCGGGGTGGTGCTCTCTACAGGCCCTTGGAAGACCTCCCCGGCTGCCTCCAAAGGCCGGTTTGCAAGGACTCCTTCCTGCTGTTCCCGCCAGCCACGCACAATGCTCCCAAGCCCGGGAGAGAAGCATTTTGGGGTGGTGCTCTCTACAGGCCCTTGGAAGACCTCCCCGGCTGCCTCCAATGGCCAGTTTGCAAGCACTCATGCCCGCTGTTCCCACCAGCCGCGCACAATGCTCCCAAGGCCGGGAGAAAAGCTTTTTGGGGTGGTGCTCACACCGGGCCCTGGAAGACCTCCCCGGCTGCCTGCAAAGGCCGGTTTTCAAGCACTCCTGCCTGCTGTTCCCGCCACCCGCGCACAATACTCCCAAGCCCGGGAGAAAAGCGCTTCGGGGTGGTGCTCTCTACAGGCCCTTGGAAGACCTCCCCCGCTGCCTCCAAAGGCCGGTTTGCAAGGACTCCTTCCTGCTGTTCCCGCCAGCCACGCACAATGCTCCCAAGCCCGGGAGAAAAGCATTTTGGGGTGGTGCTCACTCCGGGCCCTTGGAAGACCTCCCCGGCTGCCTCCAAAGGCCAGTTTGCAAGCAGTCCTGCCTGCTGTTCCCGCCAGCCGCGCACAATGCTCCCAAGCCCGGGAGAAGAGCGCTTCGGGGTGGTGCTCTCTCCGGGCCCTTGGAAGACGTCCCCGGCTGCCTCCAAAGGCCGGTTTGCAAGCACTCATGCCCGTTGTTCCCACCAGCCGCGCACAATGCTCCCAAGCCCGGGAGAAAAGCATTTTGGGGTGGTGCTCACTCCGGGCCCTTGGAAGACCTCCCCGGCTGCCTCCAAAGGCCAGTTTGCAAGCAGTCCTGCCTGCTGTTCCCGCCAGCCGCGCACAATGTTCCCAAGCCCGGGAGAAAAGCGCTTCGGGGTGGTGCTCTCTCCGGGCACTTTCAAGACCTCCCCGGCTGCCCCCAAAGGCCGGTTTGTAAGTACTCATTCCCGCTGCTTCCGCCATCCACGCACAATGCTCCCAAGCCCGGGAGAAAAGCATTTTGGGGTGGTGCTCTCTCCGGGCCCTTGGAAGACCTCCCGGGCTGCCTCCAAAGGCCGGTTTGCAAGCATTCATGTCCGTTGTTCCCGACAGCCGCGCACAATGCTCCCAAGCCCGAGAGAAAAGCATTTTGGGGTGGTGATCAGTCCGGCCCTTGGAAGACCTCCCCGGCTGCCTCCAAAGGACAGTTTGCAAGCACTCATGCCCGCTGTTCCCGCCAGCCATGCACAATGCTCCCAAGACCGTGAGAAAAGCGCTTCGGGGTGGTGTTCTCTCAGGGACCATGGAGGACCTCCCCGGCTGCCCCCAAAGGCCGGTTTGCAAGCATTCCCACTCGCTGTTCCCGCCAGGCACACACAATGTTCCAAAACCCCGGAGAAAAGTGCTTCGGGGTGGTGCTCTCTCCGCGCCCTTGGAAGACTTCTCTGGCTGCCGCCAAAGGCCGGTTTGCAAGAATTCCCTCCCGCTGTCCCACCAGCCGCACACAATGCTCCAAAACCCGAGAGAAAAGCGCTTCGAGGTGGTGCTCTCTCCAGGCCCTTGGAAGACCTCCCCGGCTGCCTCCAAAGGCCGGTTTGCAAGCACTCCTGCCTGCTGTTCCCGCAACGTGCGCACAATGCTCCCAAGCAAGGAAGAAAAGCATTTTCGGGTAGTGCTCTCTCCGGGCCCTTGGAAGACCTCCCGGGCTGCCTCCAAAGGCCGGTTTGCAAGCACTCATGTCCGCTGTTCCCGACAGCCGCGCACAATGCTCCCAAGCCCGGGAGAAAAGCATTTTGGGGTGGTGATCAGTCCGGCCCTTGGAAGACCTCCCCGGCTGCCTCCAAAGGCCGGTTTGCAAGCGCTCCCGGCCACTGTTACCAGCAGGCCGGCACAATGCTCCTAAGCCCGGAAGAAAAGCGCTTCAGGGTGGTGCTCTCTCTGGGCCCTTGCCCCTGAGCCTGGGGGCAAGGCAGGGTGTCCACACTCCCAGGCCAAGGCAGAACCACATGCACACGTCTGATCTGCCCCCTGCACCGGCAGAGACCTCGGGGGAGCCAGAGTCTGTCAGGCAGCTGCTGGGCTGGCCGCCTGTGTGGGAAGTGGCAGAGCCGACCTAGGGGCAAGTTGGGCCTCTTGGTCTCCCTGCTGCCCTGAGGCTGCTGGGCCAAAGAGGTCTTGGGCATCCAGCCCCTTGCTGGTCCCTTCCCTCTGACGAGGCCCTCTGAGCTCCAGCACCTTGCAGTGTGGAGACAGCCCCTGCCAGCAACCTCCTCTCCAAGGAGGCCTCAACCGAGGCCTAGGCCCAGGGGAAAGGCACCAGCGGGGATGAGCCTGGGGAGGCGCCCGGGCATGTCTGGACCCAGTCCCCGCAGCCTGCCCCTTGGTGGGGCAGTACCCCCGGAGGCCAGGAAGGTCTGGGCAAGGCTGGCCAGGGGCAGGGGCCCTGCTGGGTCCTGCCCCTGGCCTGTGGGGCCTCTGAGCACAACCGGCCCTCTCCCACTGGAAGAACTCCCCGGCTGCCTCCAAAGGCCAGTTTGAAAACACTCCCGCCCGCTGTTCCCGCCAGGCAAGCACAATGCTCCCAAGCCCGGGAGAAAAGCGCTTCGGGGTGGTGCTCTCCTCGGGCCCTTGCCCCTGAGCCTGGGGGCAAGGCAGTTGGTCCACACTCCCAGACCAAGGCAGAACCACATGCACACGTCTGTTCCTGACCCCTGCACCGGCAGAGAGCTCGGGGGAGCCAGAGTCTGTCAGGCAGCTGCTGGGCTGGCCGCCTGTGTGGGAAGGGGCAGAGCCGACCTAGGGGCAAGTTGGGCCTCTTCCTCTCCCTGCTGCCCTGAGGCTGCTGGGCCAAAGAGTTCTTGGGCATCCAGCCCCTTGCTGGTCCCTTCCCTCTGACGAGGCCCTCTGAGCTCCAGCACCTTGCAGTGTGGAGACAGCCCCTGCCAGCAACATCCTCTCCAAGGAGGCCTCAACCGAGGCCTAGGCCCAGGGGAAAGGCACCAGCGGGGATGAGCCTGGGGAGGCGCCCGGGCATGTCTGGACCCAGTCCCCGCAGCCTGCCCCTTGGTGGGGCAGTACCCCCGGAGGCCAGGAAGATCTGGGCAAGGCTGGCCAGGGGCAGGGGCCCTGCTGGGTCCTCCCCATGGCCTGTGGGGCCTCTGAGCACAACCGGCCCTCTCCCACTGGAAGACCTCCCCGGCTGCCTCCAAAGGCCAGTTTGCCAACACTCCTGCCCGCTCTTCCCGCCAGGCACGCACAATGCTCCCAAGCCCGGGAGAAAAGCGCTTCGGGGTGGTGCTCTCTCCGGGCCCTTGCCCCTGAGCCTGTGGGCAAGGAAAGGGGAACACACTCCCAGACCAAGGCAGAAAAACATGCACACGTCTGGTCCTGTCCCCTGCACCGGCAGAGAGCTCGGGGGAGCCAGAGTCTCTCAGGCAGGTGCTGGGCTGGCCGCCTGTGTGGGAAGGGGCAGAGCCGACCTAGGGGCAAGTTGGGCCTCTTGCTCTCCCTGCTGCCCTGAGGCTGCAGGACCAAAGACGTCTTGGGCATCCAGCCCCTTACTGGTCCCTTCCCTCTGACGAGGCCCTCTGAGCTCCAGCACCTTGCAGTGTGGAGACAGCCCCTGCCAGCAATCTCCTCTCCAAGGAGGCCTCAACCGAGGCTTAGGCCCAGGGGAAAGGCACCAGCGGGGTTGAGCCAGGGGAGGCGCCCGGGCATGTCTGGACCCTGTCCTCGCAGCCTGCCCCTTGGTGGGGCAGTACCCCCGGAGGCCAGGAAGGTCTGGGCAAGGCTGGCCAGGGGCAGGGGCCCTGCTGGGTCCTGCCCCTGGCCTGTGGGGCCTCTGAGCACAACCGGCCCTCTCCCACTGGAAGACCTTCCCGGCTGCCTCCAAAGGCCGGTTTGCAAGCACTCCCGCCCACTGTTCCCGCCAGGCGCGCACAATGCTCCCAAGCCCGGGAGAAAAGCGCTTCGGGGTGGTGGTCTCTCCGGGCCCTTGCCCCTGAGCCTGGGGGCCAGGCAGGGGATCCACAGTCCCAGGCCAAGGCACAACAACATGCACACGTCTGTTCCTGCCCCCTCCACCGGCAGAGAGCTGGGGGGAGCCAGAGTCTGTCAGGCAGCTGCTGGGCTGGCCGCCTGTGTGGGAAGGGGCAGAGCCGACCTAGGGGCAAGTTGGGCCTCTTGCTCTCCATGCTGCCCTGAGGCTGCTGGGCCAAAGAGGTCTTGGGCATCCAGCCCCTTGCTGGTCCCTTCCCTCTGACGAGGCCCTCTGAGCTCCAGCACCTTGCAGTGTGGAGACAGCCCCTGCCAGCAACCTCCTCTCCAAGGAGGCCTCAACCGAGGCCTAGGCCCAGGGGAAAGGCACCAGCGGGGATGAGCCAGTGGAGGCGCACGGGCATATCAGGACCCAGTCCCCGCAGCCTGCCCCTTGGTGGGGCAGTACCCCCGGAGGCCAGGAAGGTCTGGGCAAGGCTGGCCAGGGGCAGGGTCCCTGCTGGGTCCTGCTCCTGGCCTGTGGGGCCTCTGAGCACAACCGGCCCTCTCCCACTGGAAGACCTCCCCGGCTGCCTCCAAAGGCGGGTTTGCCAACACTCCCGCCCGCTGTTCCCGCCAGGCACGCACAACGCTCCCAAGGCCAGGAGAAAAGCGCTTCGGTGTGGTGCTCTCTCCGGGCCCTTGCCCCTGAGCCTGGGGGCAAGGCAGGGGGAACACACACCCAGGCCAAGGCAGAACCACATGCCCACGTCTGTTCCTGTCCCCTGCACCGGCAGAGAGCTTGGGGGAGCCAGAGTCTTTCAGGCAGCTGCTGGGTTGGCCGCCTGTTTGGGAAGGGGCAGAGCCGCCCTAAGGGCAAGTTGGGCCTCTTGCTCTCCCTGCTGCCCTGAGGCTGCTGGGCCAAAGACGTCTTGGGCATCCAGCCCCTTACTGGTCCCTTCCCTCTGACGAGGCCCTCTGAGCTCCAGCACCTTGCAGTGTGGAGACAGCCCCTGCCAGCAACCTCCTCTCCAAGGAGGCCTCAACCGAGGCCTAGGCCCAGGGGAAAGGCACCAGCGGGGATGAGCCAGGGGAGGCGCCCGAGCATGTCTGGACCCAGTCCCCGCAGCCTGCCCCTTGATGGGGCAGTACCCCCGGAGGCCAGGAAGGTCTGGGTAAGGCTGGCCAGGGGCAGGGGCCCTGCTGGGTCCTGCCCCTGGCCTGTGGGGCCTCTGAGCACAACCGGCCCTCTCCCACTGGAAGACCTCCCCGGCTGCCTCCAAAGGCCGGTTTGCAAGCGCTCCCGGCCACTGTTACCAGCAGGCGGGCACAATGCTTCTAAGCCCGGAAGAAAAGCGCTTCAGGGTGGTGCTCTCTCTGGGCCCTTGCCCCTGAGCCTGGGGGCAAGGCAGGGTGTCCACACTCCCAGGCCAAGGCAGATCCACATGCACACGTCTGACCTGCCCCCTGCACCGGCAGGGAGCTCGGGCGAGCCAGAGTCTGTCAGGCAGCTGCTGGGCTGGCCGCCTGTGTGGGAAGTGGCAGAGCCGACCTAGGGGCAAGTTGGGCCTCTTGCTCTCCCTGCTGCCCTGAGGCTGCTGGGCCAAAGAGGTCTTGGGCATCCAGCCCCTTGCTGGTCCCTTCCCTCTGACGAGGCCCTCTGAGCTCCAGCACCTTGCAGTGTGGAGACAGCCCCTGCCAGCAACCTCCTCTCCAAGGAGGCCTCAACCGAGGCCTAGGCCCAGGGGAAAGGCACCAGCGGGGATGAGCCTGGGGAGGCGCCCGGGCATGTCTGGACCCAGTCCCCGCAGCCTGCCCCTTGGTGGGGCAGTACCCCCGGAGGCCAGGAAGGTCTGGGCAAGGCTGGCCAGGGTCAGGGGCCCTGCTGGGTCCTGGCCCTGGCCTGTGGGGCCTCTGAGCACAACCGGCCCTCTCCCACTGGAAGACCTCCCCGGCTGCCTCCAAAGTCCTGTTTGCAAACACTCCCGCCCGCTGTTCACGGCAGGCTCGCACAATGCTCCCAAGCCCGGGAGAAAAGCGCATTGGGGTGGTTCTCTCTCCGTGCCCTTGCCCCTGAGCCTGGGGGCAAGGCACGGGGAACACACTCCCTGGCCAAGGCAGAACCACATGCCCACGTCTGTTCCTGTCCCCTGCACCGGCAGAGAGCTTGGGGGAGCCAGAGTCTGGCAGGCAGCTGCTGGGTTGGCCGCCTGTGTGGGAAGGGGCAGAGCCGCCCTAGGGGCAAGTTGGGCCTCTTGCTCTCCCTGCTGCCCTGAGGCTGCTGGGCCAAAGACGTCTTGGGCATCCAGCCCCTTACTGGTCCCTTCCCTCTGACGAGGCCCTCTGAGCTCCAGCACCTTGCAGTGTGGAGACAGCCCCTGCCAGCAACCTCCTCTCCAAGGAGGCCTCAACCGAGGCCTAGGCCCAGGGGAAAGGCACCAGCGGGGATGAGCCAGGGGAGGCGCCCGAGCATGTCTGGACCCAGTCCCCGCAGCCTGCCCCTTGGTGGGGCAGTACCCCCGGAGGCCAGGAAGGTCTGGGCAAGGCTGGCCAGGGGCAGGGGCCCTGCTGCATCCTTCCCCTGGCCTGTGGGGCCTCTGAGCACAACCGGCCCTCTCCCACTGGAAGACCTCCCCGGCTGCCTCCAAAGGCCGGTTTGCAAGCGCTCCCGCCCACTGTTCCCAGCAGGCGTGCACAATGCTCCCAAGCCCGGGAGAAAAGCGCTTCAGGGTGGTGCTCTCTCCGGGCCCTTGCCCCTGAGCCTGGGGTCAAGGCACGGTGTCCACACTCCCAGGCCAAGTCAGAACCACATGCACACGTCTGTTCCTGTCCCCTGCACCGGCAGAGAGCTCGGGGGAGCCAGAGTCTGTCAGGCAGCTGCTGGGCTGGCCGCCTGTGTGGGAAGGGGCAGAGCCGACCTAGGGGCAAGTTGGGCCTCTTCCTCTCCCTGCTGCCCTGAGGCTGCTGGGCCAAAGAGGTCTTGGGCATCCATCCCGTTGCTGGCCCTTCCCTCTGACGAGGCCCTCTGAGCTCCAGCCCCTTGCAGTGTGGAGACAATCCCTGCCAGCAACCTCCTCTCCAAGGAGGTCTCAACCGAGGCCTAGGCCCAGGGGAAAGGCACCAGCGGGGATGAGCCTGGGGAGGCGCCCGGGCATGTCTGGACCCATTCCCCGCAGCCTACCCCTTTGTGGGGCTGTAACCCCGGAGGCAGGAAGGTCTGGGCAAGGCTGGCCAGGGGCAGGGGCCCTGCTGGGTCCTGCCCCTGGCCTGTGGGGCCTCTGAGCACAACCGGCCCTCTCCCACTGGAAGACCTCCCCGGCTGCCTCCAAAGGCCGGTTTGCAAGCACTCCCGCCCACTGTTCCCACCAAGCGCGCACAATTCTCCCAAGCCCGGGAGAAAAGCGCTTCGGGGTGGTGCTCTCTCCGGGCCCTTGCCCCTGAACCTGGGGGCCAGGCAGTTGGTCCACACTCGGAGACCAAGGCAGAACCACATGCACACGTCTGTTCCTGACCCCTGCACCGGCAGAGAGCTCGGGGGAGCCAGAGTCTGTCAGGCAGCTGCTGGGCTGGCCGCCTGTGTGGGAAGGGGCAGAGCCGACCTAGGGGCAAGTTGGGCCTCTTCCTCTCCCTGCTGCCCTGAGGCTGCTGGGCCAAAGAGGTCTTGGGCATCCAGCCCCTTGCTGGTCCCTTCCCTCTGATGAGGCCCTCTGAGCTCCAGCACCTTGCAGTGTGGAGACAGCCCCTGCCAGCAACCTCCTCTCCAAGGAGGCCTCAACCGAGGCCTAGGCCTAGGGGAAAGGCACCAGCGGGGATGAGCCTGGGGAGGCGCCCGGCCATGTCTGGACCCAGTCCCCGCAGCCTGCCCCTTGGTGGGGCAGTACCCCCGGAAGCCAGGAAGGTCTCGGCAAGGCTGCCAGGGGCAGGGACACTGCTGGGTCCTGCCCCTGGCCTGTTGGGCGTCTGAACACAACCGGCACTCTCCCGCTGGAAGACCTCCCCGTCTGCCTCCAAAAGACGGTTTGCAAGCACTCCCACCCGCTGTTCCCCCAGGCACGCACAATGCTCCCAAGCCCGGGAGAAAAGCGCTTCGGGGTGGTGCTCTCTCCGGGCCCTTGCCCCTGAGCCTGGGGCCAGGCAGGGGGAACACACTCCCAGGCCAAGGGAGAACGACATGCACACGTCTGTTCCTGCCCCCTACACCGGCAGAGAGCTCGGGGGAGCCAGAGACTTCCAGGCTGCTGCTGGGCTGGCTGCCTGTGTGGGACGGGGCAGAGCCGCCCTAGGGGCAAGTTGGGCCTCTTGCTCTCCCTGCTGCCCTGAGGCTGCTGGTCCAAAGACGTCTTGGGCATCCAGCCCTTTGCTGGTGCCTTCCCTCTGACGAGGCCCTCTGAGCTCCAGCACCTTGCAGTGTGGAGACAGCCCCTGCCAGCAACCTCCTCTCCAAAGAGGCCTCAACCGAGGACTACACCCAGGGGAAAGGCACCAGCGGGGATGATCCTGGGGAGGCGCACGGACATGTCTGGACCCAGTCTCCGCTGCCTGCCCCTTGGTGGGGCAGTACCCCCGGAGTCCAGGAAGGTCTGGGCAAGTCTGGCCGGAGGCAGGGGCCCTGCTGGGTCCTGACCCTGGCCTGTGGGGCCTCTGAGCACAACCGGCCCTCTCCCACTGGAAGACCTCCCCGGCTGCCTCCAAAGTCCTGTTTGCAAACACTCCCGCCCGCTGTTCACGTCAGGCTCGCACAATGCTCCCAAGCCCGGGAGAAAAGCACTTCGGAGTGGTGCTCTCTCCGGGCCCTTGCCCCTGAGCCTGGGGGCAAGGCAGGGGGAACACACTCCCAGGCCAAGGCAGAAACACATGCACACGTCTGTTCCTGTCCCCTGCACCGGCAGAGAGCTTGGGGGAGCCAGAGTCTGGCAGGCAGCTGCTGGGTTGGCCGCCTGTGTGGGAAGGGGCAGAGCCGACCTAGGGGCAAGTTGGGCCTCTTGCTCTCCCTGCTGCCCTGAGGCTGCTGGGCCAAAGACGTCTTGGGCATCCAGCCCCTCACTGGTCCCTTCACTCTGACGAGGCCCTCTGAGCTCCAGCACCTTGCAGTGTGGAGACAGCCCCTGCCAGCAACCTCCTCTCCAAGGAGGCCTCAACCGAGGCCTAGGCCCAGGGGAAAGGCACCAGCGGGGATGAGCCAGGGGAGGCGCCCGAGCATGTCTGGACCCAGTTCCCGCAGCCTGCCCCTTGGTGGGGCAGTACCCCCGGAGGCCAGGAAGGTCTGGGCAAGGCTGGCCAGGGGCAGGGGCCCTGCTGGGTCCTACCCCTGGCCTGTGGGGCCTCTGAGCACAACCGGCCCTCTCCCACTGAAAGACCTCCCCGGCTGCCTCCAAAGGCCGGTTTGCAAGCGCTACCGCCCACTGTTCCCAGCAGGCGTGCACAATGCTCCTAAGCCAGGGAGGAAAGCGCTTCAGGGTGGTGCTCTCTCTGGGCTCTTGCCCCTGAGCCTGGGGGCAAGGCAGGGTGTCCACACTCCCAGGCCAAGGCAGAACCACATGCACACGTCTGATCTGCCCCCTGCACCGGCAGAGAGCTCGGGGGAGCCAGAGTCTGTCAGGCAGCTGCTGGGCTGGCCGCCTGTGTGGGAAGTGGCAGAGCCGACCTAGGGGCAAGTTGGGCCTCTTGACCTCCCTGCTGCCCTGAGGCTGCTGGGCCAAAGAGGTCTTGGGCCTCCAACCCCTTGCTGGTCCCTTCCCTCTGACGAGGCCCTCTGAGCTCCAGCACCTTGCAGTGTGGAGACAGCCCCTGCCAGCAACCTCCTCTCCAAGGAGGCCTATACCGAGGCCTAGGCACAGGGGAAAGGCACCAGCGGGGATGAGCCTGGGGAGGCGCCCGGGCATGTATGGACCCAGTCCCCGCAGCCTGCCCCTTGGTGGGGCAGTACCCCTGGAGGCGAGGAAGGTCTGGGCAAGGCTGGCCAGGGGCAGGGGACCTGATGGGTCCTGCCCCTGGCCTGTGGGGCCTCTGAGCACAACCGGCCCTCTCCCACTGGAAGACCTCCCCGGCTGCCTCCAAAGGCCGGTTTGCAATCACTCCCGCCCACTGTTCCAACCAAGGGCGCACAACGCTCCCAAGCCCGGGAGAAAATCGCCTCGGGGTGGTGCTCTCTCCGGGCCCTTTCCCCTGAGCCTGGGGGTTAGGCAGGGGGTCCACAATCCCAGGCCAAGGCAGAACGACATGCACAGGTCTGTTCCTGCCCCATGCACCGGCAGAGAGCTCGGGGGAGCCAGAGTCTGTCAGGCAGCTGCTGGGCTGGCCGCCTGTGTGGGAAGGGGCAGAGCCGACCTAGGGGCAAGTTGGGCCTCTTGCTCTCCCTGCTGCCCTGAGGCTGCTGGGACCAAAGAGATCTTGGGCATCCAGCCCCTTGCTTGTCCCTTCCCTCTGACGAGGCCCTCTGAGCTCCAGCACCTTGCAGTGTGGAGACAGCCCCTGCCAGCAACCACCTCTCCAAGGAGGCCTCAACCGAGGCCTAGGACCAGGGGAAAGGCACCAGCGGGGATGAGCCTGGGGAGGCGCCCGGGCATGTCTGGACCCAGTCCCCGCAGCCTGCCCCTTGGTGGGGCAGTACCCCCGGAGGCCAGGAAGGTCTGGGCAAGGCTGGCCACGGGCAGGGGCCCTGCTGGGTCCTGCCCCTAGCCTGTGTGGCCTCTGAGCACAACCGGCCCTCTCCCACTGGAAGACTTCCCCGGCTGCCTCCAAAGGCCGGTTTGCCAACACTCCCGCCCGCTGTTCCCGCCAGGCACGCACAATTCTCCCAAGCCCGGGAGAAAAGCGCTTCGGGGTGTTGCTCTCTCCGGGCCCTTGCCCCTGAGCGTGGGGGCGAGGCAGTGGGTCCACACTCCCAGACCAACGCAGAACCACATGCACACGTCTTTTCCTGACCCCTGCACCGGCAGAGAGCTCGGGGGAGCCAGAGTCTGTCAGGCAGCTGCTGGGCTGGCCGCCTGTGTGGGAAGGGGCAGAGCCGACCTAGGGGCAAGTTGGGCCTCTTCCTCTCCCTGCTGCCCTGAGGCTGCTGGGCCAAAGAGGTCTTGGGCATCCAGTCCCTTGCTGGTCCCTTCCCTCTGACGAGGCCCTCTGAGCTCCAGCACCTTGCAGTGTGGAGACAGCCCCTGCCAGCAACCTCCTCTCCAAGGAGGCCTCAACCAAGGCCTAGGCCCAGGGGAAAGGCACCAGCGGGGATGAGCCTGGGGAGGCGCCCGGCCATGTCTGGACCCAGTCCCCGCAGCCTGCCCCTTGGTGGGGCAGTACCCCCGGAGGCCAGGAGGGTCTGGGCAAGGCTGCCAGGGGCAGGGACACTGCTGCGTCCTGCCCCTGGCCTGTGGGGCGTCTGAGCACAACCGGCACTCTCCCGCTGGAAGACCTCCCCGGCTGCCTCAAAAGGCCGGTTTGCAAGCACTCCCGCCCGCTGTTCCCGCCAGGCACGCACAATGCTCCCAAGCCCGGGAGAAAAGCGCTTCGGGGTGGTGCTCTCTCCGGGCCCTTGCCCCTGAGCCTGGGGGACAGGCAGGGGGAACACACTCCCAGGTCAAGGCAGAACGACATGCACACGTCTGTTCCTGCCCCCTACACCGGCAGAGTGTTCGGGGGAGCCAGAGACTGCCAGGCTGCTGCTGGGCTGGCTGCCTGTGTGGGACGGGGTAGAGCCGACCTAGGGGCAAGTTGGGCCTCTTGCTCTCCCTGCTGCCCTGAGGCTGCTGGGTCAAAGAGGTCTTGGGCATCCAGCCCTTTGCTGGTCCTTTCCCTCTGACGAGGCCCTCTGAGCTCCAGCACCTTGCAGTGTGCAGACAGCCCCTGCCGGCAACCTCCTCTCCAAGGAGGCCTCAACCGAGGCCTAGGCCCAGGGGAAAGGCACCAGCGGGGATGAGCCTGGGGAGGCGCCCGGGCATGTCTGGACCTAGGCCCCGCAGCCTGCCCCTTGGTGGGGCAGTACCCCCGGAGGCCAGGAAGGTCTGGGCAAGGCTGGCCAGGGGCAGGGGCCCTGCTGGGTCCTGCCCCTGGCCTGTGAGGCCTCTGAGCACAACTGGCACTCTCCCGCTGGAAGACCTCCCCGGCTGCCTCCAAAGGCTGGTTTGCAAGCACTCAATCCCGCTGTTCACGCCAGCTGCGCACAATGCTCCCAAGCCCGGGAGAAAAGCATTTTGGGGTGGTGCTCACTCCGGGCTTTGGAAGACCTCCCCGGCTGCCTCCAAGGCCGGTTTGCAAGCACTTCTGCCTGCTGTTCCCGCCACCCGCGCACAATGCTCCCAAGCCCGGGAGAAAAGCGTTTCGGGGTGGTGTTCTCTCTGGGCCCAAGAAAGACCTCCCGGGCTGCCCCCAAATGCCGGTTTGCAAGCACTCCCACTCGCTGTTCCCGCCATCCGTGCAAATGCTCCAAGCCCAGGAGAAAAGCCCTTCAGGGTGGTGCTCTCTCCCGGCCCTTGGAAGACCTCCCCGGCTGCCTCCAAAGGCTGGATTTCAAGTACTCCCTCCCGCTGTCCCGCCAGCCGCACACAATGCTCCCAATCACGGGAGAAAAGCGCTTCGGGGTGGTGCTCTCTACGGGCCCTTGGAAGACCTCCCCGTTTGTCTCCAAAGGCCGGTTTGCAAGCACTCATGCCCGCTGTTCCCGCCAGCCGCGCACAATGCTCCCAAGCCTAGGAGAAAAGCGCTTCGGGGTGGTGCTCTCTCCCGGCCCTTGGAAGACCTCCCCGGCTGCCTCCAAAGGCCGGTTTGCAAGCACTCAATCCCGCTGTTCCCGCCAGCCGTGCACAATGCTCCCAAGCCCGGGAGAAAAGCGCTTCGGGGTGGTGCTCTCTCCCGGCCCTTGGAAGACCTCCCCGGCTGCCTCCAAAGGCTGGTTTTCAAGAACTCCCTCCCGCTGACCCCCCAGCCGCACACAATGCTCCCAAGCCCGGGAGAAAAGCATTTTGGGGTGGTCTCTCTCGGGCCCTTGGAAGACTCCCCGGCTGCCTCTAAAGGCCGGTTTGCAAGCACTCATGTCCTCTGTTCCCGACAGCCGCGAACAATGCTCCCAATTCCGTGAGAAAAGTGCTTCGGGATGGTGCTCTCTCCGGGCCCTTGGAAGACCTCCCCGTCTGCCTCCAAAGGCCGGTTTGCAAGCACTCCCGCCCGCTGTTCCCGCCAGGCACGCACAATGCTCCCAAGCCCGGGAGAAAAGCGCTTCGGGGTGGTGCTCTCTCCGGGCCCTTGCCCCTAAGCCTGCGGGCCAGGCAGGGGGAACACTCTCCCAGGCCAAGACAGAACGACATGAACACGTCTGTTCCTGCCCCCTACACCGGCAGAGAGCTCGGGGGAGCCAGAGTCTCTCAGGCAGGTGCTGGGCTGGCCGCCTGTGTGGGAAGGGGCAGAGCCGACCTAGGGGCAAGTTGGGCCTCTTGCTCTCCCTGCTGCCCTGAGGCTGCTGGGCCAAAGACGTCTTGGGCATCCAGCCCTTTGCTGGTCCCTTCCCTCTGACGAGGCCCTCTGAGCTCCAGCACCTTGCAGTGTGGAGACAGCACCTGCCAGCAATCTCCTCTCCAAGGAGGCCTCAACCGAGGCCTAGGCCCAGGGGAAAGGCACCAGCGGGGATGAGCCTGGGGAGGCGCCCGGGCATGTCTGGACCCAGTCCCCGCAGCCTGCCCCTTGGTGGGGCAGTACCCCTGGAGGCCAGGAAGGTCTGGGCAAGGCTGACCAGGGGCAGGGGACCTGCTGGGTCCTGCCCCTGGCCTGTGGGGCCTCTGAGCACAACCGGCCCTCTCCCACTGGAAGACCTCCCCGGCTGCCTCCAAAGGCCGTTTTGCACGCACTCCCGCCCACTGTTCCCACCAAGCGCGCACAATGCTCCCAAGCCCGGGAGAAAAGCGCTTCGGGGTGGTGCTCTCTCCGGGCCCTTGCCCCTGAGCCTGGGGGCCAGGCAGGGGGTCCACACTCCCAGGGCAAGGCAGAACCACATGCACACGTCTGTTCCTGACCCCTGCACCGGCAGAGAGCTCGGGGGAGCCAGAGTCTGTCAGGCAGCTGCTGGGCTGGCCGCCTTTGTGGGAAGGGGCAGAGCCGACCTAGGGGCAAATTGGGCCTCTTGCTCTCCCTGCTGCCCTGAGGCTGCTGGGCCAAAGAGGTCTTGGGCATCCAGCCCTTTGCTTGTCCCTTCCCTCTGACGAGGCCCTCTGAGCTCCAGCACCTTGCAGTGTGGAGACAGCCCCTGCCAGCAACCTCCTCTCCAAGGAGGCCTCAACCGAGACCTAGGACCAGGGGAAAGGCACCAGCGGGGATGAGCCTGGGGAGGCGCCCGGGCATGTCTGGACCCAGTCCCCGCAGACTGCCCCTTGGTGGGGCAGTACCCCCGGAGGCCAGGAAGGTCTGGGAAAGGCTGGCCAGGGGCAGGGGACCTGCTGGGTCCTGCCCCTGGCCTGTGGGGCCTCTGAGCACAACCGGCCCTCTCCCACTGGAAGACCTCCCAGGCTGCCTCCAAAGTCCTGTTTGCCAACACTCCCACCCGCTGTTCACGCCAGACTTGCACAATGCTCCCAAGCCCGGGAGAAAAGTGCTTCGGGGTGGTGCTCTCTCCGGGCCCTTGCCCCTGAGCCTCGGGGCAAGGCATGGGGAACACACTCCCAGGCCAAGGCAGAACCACATGCACACGTCTGTTCCTGACCCCTGCACCGGCAGAGAGCTCAGGGGAGCCAGAGTCTGTCAGGCAGCTGCTGGGTTGGCTGCCTGTGTGGGAAGGGGCAGAGCCGACCTAGGGGCAAGTTGGGCCTCTTGCTCTCCCTGCTGCCCTGAGGCTGCTGGGCCAAAGACGTCTTGGGCATCCAGCCCCTTGCTGGTCCCTTCCCGCTGACGAGGCCCTCTGAGCTCCAGCACCTTGCAGTGTGGAGACAGCCCCTGCCAGCAACCTCCTCTCCGAGGAGGCATCAACCGAGGCCTATGCCCAGGGGAAAGGCACCAGCGGGGATGAGCCTGGGGAGGCGCCCAGGCATGTCTGGACCCAGTCCCCGCAGCCTGCCCCTTGGTGGGGCAGTACCCCCGGAGGCCAGGAAGGTCTGGGCAAGGCTGGCCAGGGGCAGGGGACCTGCTGGGTCCTGCCCCTGGCCTGTGAGGCCTCTGAGCACAACCGGCCCTCTCCCACTGGTAGACCTCCACGGCTGCCTCCAAAGTCCTGTTTGCAAACACTCCCGCCCGCTGTTCACGCCAGGCTCGCACAATGCTCCCAAGCCCGGGAGAAAAGCACATTGGGGTGGTGCTCTCTCCGGGCCCTTGCCCCTGAGCCTGGGGGCAAGGCAGGGGGAACACACTCCCAGGCCAAGGCAGAACCACATGCCCACGTCTGTTCCTGTCCCCTGCACCGGCAGAGAGCTTGGGGGAGCCAGAGTCTGTCAGGCAGCTGCTGGGTTGGCCGCCTGTGTGGGAAGGGGCAGAGCCGCCCTAGGGGCAAGTTGGGCCTCTTGCTCTCCCTGCTGCCCTGAGGCTGCTGGGCCAAAGACGTCTTGGGCATCCAGCCCCTTACTGGTCCCTTCCCTCTGACGAGGCCCTCTGAGCTCCAGCACCTTGCAGTGTGGAGACAGCCCCTGCCAGCAACCTCCTCTCCAAGGAGGCCTCAACCGAGGCCTAGGCCCAGGGGAAAGGCACCAGCGGGGATGAGCCTGGGGAGGCGCCCGGGCATGTCTGGACCCAGGCCCCGCAGCCTGCCCCTTGGTGGGGCAGTACCCCCGGAGGCCAGGAAGGTCTGGGCAAGGCTGGCCAGGGGCAGGGGCCCTGCTGCGTCCTGCCCCTGGCCTGTGGGGCCTCTGAGCACAACCGGCCCTCTCCCACTGGAAGACCTCCCCGGCTGCCTCCAAAGGCCGGTTTGCAAGCGCTCCCGCCCACTGTTCCCAGCAGGCGTGCACAATGCTCCCAAGCCCGGGAGAAAAGCGCTTCAGGGTGGTGCTCTCTCCGGGCCCTTGCCCCTGAGCCTGGGGGCAAGGCAGTGGGTCCACACTCCCAGACCAAGGCAGAACCACATGCACACGTCTGATCTGTCCCCTGCAACGGCAGAGAGCTCGGGGGAGCCAGAGTCTGTCAGGCAGCTGCTGGGCTGGCCGCCTGTGTGGGAAGGGGCAGAGCCGACCTAGGGGCAAGTTGGGCCTCTTGCTCTCCCTGCTGCCCTGAGGCTGCTGGGCCAAAGAGGTCTTGGGCATCCAGCCCCTTGCTGGTCCCTTCCCTCTGACGAGGCCCTCTGAGCTCCAGCACCTTGCAGTGTGGAGACAGCCCCTGCCAGCAACCTCCTCTCCAAGGAGGCCTCAACCAAGGCCTAGGCCCAGGGGAAAGGCACCAGCGGGGATGAGCCTGGGGAGGCGCCCGGGCATGTCTGGACCCAGTCCCCGCAGCCTGCCCCTTGGTGGGGCAGTACCCCCGGAGGCCAGGAAGGTCTGGGCAAGGCTGCCAGGGGCAGGGACACTGCTGGATCCTGCCCCTGGCCTGTGGGGCGTCTGAGCACAACCGGCACTCTCCCGCTGGAAGACCTCCCCGTCTGCCTCGAAAGGCCGGTTTGCAAGCACTCCCGCCCGCTGTTCCCGCCAGGCACGCACAATGCTCCCAAGCCCGGGAGAAAAGCGCTTCGGGGTGGTGCTCTCACCGGGCCCTTGCCCCTGAGCCTGGGGGCCAGGCAGGGGGAACACACTCCCAGGCCAAGGCAGCACGACATGCACACGTCTGTTCCTGCCCCCTACACCGGCAGAGAGCTCGGGGGAGCCAGAGACTGCCAGGCTGCTGCTGGGCTGGCCGCCTGTGTGGGACGGGGCAGAGCCGACCTAGGGGCAAGTTGGGCCTCTTGCTCTCCCTGCTGCCCTGAGGCTGCTGGGTCAAATAGGTCTTGGGCATCCAGCCCTTTGCTGGTCCCTTCCCTCTGACGAGGCCCTCTGATCTCCAGCACCTTGCAGTGTGGAGACAGCCCCTGCCAGCAACCTCCTCTCCAAGGAGGCCTCAACCGAGGCCTAGGCCCAGGGGAAAGGCACCAGCGGGGATGAGCCTGGGGAGGCGCCCGGCCATGTCTGGACCCAGTCCCCGCAGCCTGCCCCTTGGTGGGGCAGTACCCCCGGAGGCCAGGAAGGTCTGGGCAAGGCTGGCCAGGGTCAGGGGCCCTGCTGGGTCCTGCCCCTGGCCTGTGGGGCCTCTGAGCACAACCGGCCCTCTCCCACTGGAAGACCTCCCCGGCTGCCTCCAAAGTCCTGTTTGCAAACACTCCCGCCCGCTGTTCACGCCAGGCTCGCACAATGCTCCCAAGCCCGTGAGAAAAGTGCATTGGGGTGGTTCTCTCTCCGGGCCCTTGCCCCTGAGCCTGGGGGCAAGGCACGGGGAACACACTCCCTGGCCAAGGCAGAACCACATGCCCACGTCTGTTCCTGTCCCCTGCACCGGCAGAGAGCTCGGGGGAGCCAGAGTCTCTCAGGCAGGTGCTGGGCTGGCCGCCTGTGTGGGAAGGGGCAGAGCCGACCTAGGGGCAAGTTGGGCCTCTTGCTCTCCCTGCTGCCCTGAGGCTGCTGGGCCAAAGACGTCTTGGGCATCCAGCCCTTTGCTGGTCCCTTCCCTCTGACGAGGCCCTCTGAGCTCCAGCACCTTGCAGTGTGGAGACAGCACCTGCCAGCAATCTCCTCTCCAAGGAGGCCTCAACCGAGGCCTAGGCCCAGGGGAAAGGCACCAGCGGGGATGAGCCTGGGGAGGCGCCCGGGCATGTATGGACCCAGTCCCCGCAGCCTGCCCCTTGGTGGGGCAGTACCCCTGGAGGCCAGGAAGGTCTGGGCAAGGCTGACCAGGGGCAGGGGACCTGCTGGGTCCTGCCCCTGGCCTTTGGGGCCTCCGAGCACAACCGGCCCTCTCCCACTGGAAGACCTCCCCGGCTGCCTCCAAAGGCCGTTTTGCACGCACTCCCGCCCACTGTTCCCACCAAGCGCGCACAATGCTCCCAAGCCCGGGAGAAAAGCGCTTCGGGGTGGTGCTCTCTCCGGGCCCTTGCCCCTGAGCCTGGGGGCCAGGAAGGGGGTCCACACTCCCAGGGCAAGGCAGAACCACATGCACACGTCTGTTCCTGACCCCTGCACCGGCAGAGAGCTCGGGGGAGCCAGAGTCTGTCAGGCAGCTGCTGGGCTGGCCGCCTTTTTGGGAAGGGGCAGAGCCGACCTAGGGGCAAGTTGGGCCTCTTGCTCTCCCTGCTGCCCTGAGGCTGCTGGGCCAAAGAGGTCTTGGGCATCCAGCCCTTTGCTTGTCCCTTCCCTCTGACGAGGTCCTCTGAGCTCCAGCACCTTGCAGTGTGGAGACAGCCCCTGCCAGCAACCTCCTCTCCAAGGAGGCCTCAACCGAGACCTAGGACCAGGGGAAAGGCACCAGCGGGGATGAGCCTGGGGAGGCGCCCGGGCATGTCTGGACCCAGTCCCCGCAGCCTGCCCCTTGGTGGGGCAGTACCCCCGGAGGCCAGGAAGGTCTGGGCAAGGCTGGCCAGGGGCAGGGGACCTGCTGGGTCCTGCCCCTGGCCTGTGGGGCCTCTGAGCACAACCGGCCCTCTCCCACTGGAAGACCTCCCCGGCTGCTTCCAAAGTCCTGTTTGCCAACACTCCCACCCGCTGTTCACGCCAGACTTGCACAATGCTCCCAAGCCCGGGAGAAAAGCGCTTCGGGGTGGTGCTCTCTCCGGGCCCTTGCCCCTGAGCCTGGGGGCAAGGCATGGGGCACACACTCCCAGGCCAAGGCAGAACCACATGCCCACGTCTGTTCCTGTCCCCTGCACCGGCAGAGAGCTTGGGGGAGCCAGAGTCTGTCAGGCAGCTGCTGGTTTGGCCGCCTGTGTGGGAAGGGGCAGAACCGCCCTAGGGGCAAGTTGGGCCTCTTGCTCTCCCTGCTGCCCTGAGGCTGCTGGGCCAAAGAGGTCTTGGGCATCCAGCCCCTTGCTGGTCCCTTCCCTCTGACGAGGCCCTCTGAGCTCCAGCACCTTGCAGTGTGGAGACAGCCCCTGCCAGCAACCTCCTCTCCAAGGAGGCCTCAACCGAGGCCTAGGCCCAGGGGAAAGGCACCAGCGGGGATGAGCCAGTGGAGGCGCACGGGCATATCAGGACCCAGTCCCCGCAGCCTGCCCCTTGGTGGGGCAGTACCCCCGGAGGCCAGGAAGGTCTGGGCAAGGCTGGCCAGGGGCAGGGTCCCTGCTGGGTCCTGCCCCTGGCCTGTGGGGCCTCTGAGCACAACCGGCCCTCTCCCACTGGAAGACCTCCCCGGCTGCCTCCAAAGGCCGGTTTGCCAACACTCCCGCCCGCTGTTCCCGCCAGGCACGCACAACGCTCCCAAGGCCAGGAGAAAAGCGCTTCGGGGTGTTGCTCTCTCCGGGACCTTGCCCCTGAGCCTGGGGTCCAGGCAGTGGGTCCACACTCCCAGACCAAGGCAGAACCACATGCACACGTCTGTTCCTGACCCCTGCACCGGCAGAGAGCTCGGGGGAGCCAGAGTCTGTCAGGCAGCTGCTGGGTTGGCTGCCTGTGTGGGAAGGGGCAGAGCCGACCTAGGGGCAAGTTGGGCCTCTTGCTCTCCCTGCTGCCCTGAGGCTGCTGGGCCAAAGAGGTCTTGGGTATCCAGCCCCTTGCTGGTCCCTTCCCGCTGACGAGGCCCTCTGAGCTCCAGCACCTTGCAGTGTGGAGACAGCCCCTGCCAGCAACCTCCTCTCCAAGGAGGCATCAACCGAGGCCTATGCCCAGGGGAAAGGCACCAGCGGGGATGAGCCTGGGGAGGCGCCCGGGCATGTCTGGACCCAGTACCCGCAGCCTGCCCCTTGGTGGAGCAGTACCCCCGGAGGCCAGGAAGGTCTGGGCAAGGCTGGCCAGGGTCAGGGGCCCTGCTGCGTCCTGCCCCTGGCCTGTGGGGCCTCTGAGCACAACCGGCCCTCTCCCACTGGAAGACCTCCCCGGCTGCCTCCAAAGGCCGGTTTGCAAGCGCTCCCGCCCACTGTTCCCAGCAGGCGTGCACAATGCTCCCAAGACCGGGAGAAAAGCGCTTCAGGGTGGTGCTCTCTCCGGGCCCTTGCCCCTGAGCCTGGGGGCAAGGCAGTGTGTCCACACTCCCAGACCAAGGCAGAACCACATGCACACGTCTGATCTGTCCCCTGCAACGGCAGAGAGCTCGGGGGAGCCAGAGTCTGTCAGGCAGCTGCTGGGCTGGCCGCCTGTGTGGGAAGGGGCAGAGCCGACCTAGGGGCAAGTTGGGCCTCTTGCTCTCCCTGCTGCCCTGAGGCTGCTGGGCCAAAGAGGTCTTGGGCATCCAGCCCCTTGCTGGTCCCTTCCCGCTGACGAGGCCCTCTGAGCTCCAGCACCTTGCAGTGTGGAGACAGCCCCTGCCAGCAACCTCCTCTCCAAGGAGGCCTCAACCGAGGCCTAGGCCCAGGGGAAAGGCACCAGCGGGGATGAGCCTGGGGAGGCGCCCGGGCATGTCTGGACCCAGTCCCCGCAGCCTGCCCCTTGGTGGGGCAGTACCCCCGGAGGCCAGGAAGGTCTGGACAAGGCTGCCAGGGGCAGGGACACTGCTGGGTCCTGCCCCTGGCCTGTGGGGCGTCTGAGCACAACCGGCACTCTCCCGCTGGAAGACCTCCACGTCTGCCTCGAAAGGCCGGTTTGCAAGCACTCCCGCCCGCTGTTCCCGCCAGGCACGCACAATGCTCCCAAGCCCGGGAGAAAAGCGCTTCGGGGTGGTGCTCTCACCGGGCCCTTGCCCCTGAGCCTGGGGGCCAGGCAGGGGGAACACACTCCCAGGCCAAGGCAGAACGACATGCACACGTCTGTTCCTGCCGCCTACACCGGCAGAGAGCTCGGGGGAGCCAGAGACTGCCAGGCTGCTGCTGGGCTGGCCGCCTGTGTGGGACGGGGCAGAGCCGACCTAGGGGCAAGTTGGGCCTCTTGCTCTCCCTGCTGCTCTGAGGCTGCTGGGTCAAAGAGGTCTTGGGCATCCAGCCCTTTGCTGGTCCCTTCCCTCTGACGAGGCCCTCTGATCTCCAGCACCTTGCAGTGTGGAGACAGCCCCTGCCAGCAACCTCCTCTCCAAGGAGGCCTCAACCGAGGCCTAGGCCCAGGGGAAAGGCACCAGCGGGGATGAGCCTGGGGAGGCGCCCGGCCATGTCTGGACCCAGTCCCCGCAGCCTGCCCCTTGGTGGGGCAGTACCCCCGGAGGCCAGGAAGGTCTGGGCAAGGCTGGCCAGGGTCAGGGGCCCTGCTGGGTCCTGCCCCTGGCCTGTGGGGCCTCTGAGCACAACCGGCCCTCTCCCACTGGAAGACCTCCCCGGCTGCCTCCAAAGTCCTGTTTGCAAACACTCCCGCCCGCTGTTCACGCCAGGCTCGCACAATGCTCCCAAGCCCGTGAGAAAAGCGCATTGGGGTGGTTCTCTCTCCGGGCCCTTGCCCCTGAGCCTGGGGGCAAGGCACGGGGAACACACTCCCTGGCCAAGGCAGAACCACATGCCCACGTCTGTTCCTGTCCCCTGCACCGGCAGAGAGCTCGGGGGAGCCAGAGTCTCTCAGGCAGGTGCTGGGCTGGCCGCCTGTGTGGGAAGGGGCAGAGCCGACCTAGGGGCAAGTTGGGCCTCTTGCTCTCCCTGCTGCCCTGAGGCTGCTGGGCCAAAGACGTCTTGGGCATCCAGCCCTTTGCTGGTCCCTTCCCTCTGACGAGGCCCTCTGAGCTCCAGCACCTTGCAGTGTGGAGACAGCCCCTGCCAGCAACCTCCTCTCCAAGGAGGCCTCAACCGAGGCCTAGGCCAGGGGAAAGGCACCAGCGGGGATGAGCCTGGGGAGGCGCCCGGGCATGTCTGGACCCAGTCCCTGCAGCCTGCCCCTTGGTGGGGCAGTACCCCTGGAGGCCAGGAAGGTCTGGGCAAGGCTGACCAGGGGCAGGGGACCTGCTGGGTCCTGCCCCTGGCCTTTGGGGCCTCCGAGCACAACCGGCCCTCTCCCACTGGAAGACCTCCCCGGCTGCCTCCAAAGGCCGTTTTGCACGCACTCCCGCCCACTGTTCCCACCAAGCGCGCACAATGCTCCCAAGCCCGGGAGAAAAGCGCTTCGGGGTGGTGCTCTCTCCGGGCCCTTGCCCCTGAGCCTGGGGGCCAGGAAGGGGGTCCACACTCCCAGGGCAAGGCAGAACCACATGCACACGTCTGTTCCTGACCCCTGCACCGGCAGAGAGCTCGGGGGAGCCAGAGTCTGTCAGGCAGCTGCTGGGCTGGCCGCCTTTGTGGGAAGGGGCAGAGCCGACCTAGGGGCAAGTTGGGCCTCTTGCTCTCCCTGCTGCCCTGAGGCTGCTGGGCCAAAGAGGTCTTGGGCATCCAGCCCTTTGCTTGTCCCTTCCCTCTGACGAGGCCCTCTGAGCTCCAGCACCTTGCAGTGTGGAGACAGCCCCTGCCAGCAACCTCCTCTCCAAGGAGGCCTCAACCGAGACCTAGGACCAGGGGAAAGGCACCAGCGGGGATGAGCCTGGGGAGGCGCCCGGGCATGTCTGGACCCAGTCCCCGCAGCCTGCCCCTTGGTGGGGCAGTACCCCCGGAGGCCAGGAAGGTCTGGGCAAGGCTGGCCAGGGGCAGGGGACCTGCTGGGTCCTGCCCCTGGCCTGTGGGGCCTCTGAGCACAACCGGCCCTCTCCCACTGGAAGACCTCCCCGGCTGCTTCCAAAGTCCTGTTTGCCAACACTCCCACCCGCTGTTCACGCCAGACTTGCACAATGCTCCCAAGCCCGGGAGAAAAGCGCTTCGGGGTGGTGCTCTCTCCGGGCCCTTGCCCCTGAGCCTGGGGGCAAGGCATGGGGAACACACTCCCAGGCCAAGGCAGAACCACATGCCCACGTCAGTTCCTGTCCCCTGCACCGGCAGAGAGCTTGGGGGAGCCAGAGTCTGTCAGGCAGCTGCTGGTTTGGCCGCCTGTGTGGGAAGGGGCAGAACCGCCCTAGGGGCAAGTTGGGCCTCTTGCTCTCCCTGCTGCCCTGAGGCTGCTGGGCCAAAGACGTCTTGGGCATCCAGCCCCTTACTGGTCCCTTCCCTCTGACGAGGCCCTCTGAGCTCCAGCACCTTGCAGTGTGGAGACAGCCCCTGCCAGCAACCTCCTCTCCAAGGAGGCCTCAACCGAGGCCTAGGACCAGGGGAAAGGCACCAGCGGGGATGAGCCAGGGGAGGCGCCCGAGCATGTCTGGACCCAGTCCCCGCAGCCTGCCCCTTGGTGGGGCAGTACCCCCGGAGGCCAGGAAGGTCTGGGTAAGGCTGGCCAGGGGCAGGGGCCCTGCTGGGTCCTGCCCCTGGCCTGTGGGGCGTCTGAGCACAACCAGCACCCTCCCGCTGGAAGACCTCCCCGTCTGCCTCCAAAGGCCTGTTTGCAAGCACTCCCACCCGCTGTTCCCGCCAGGCACGCACAATTCTCCCAAGCCCGGGAGAAAAGCGCTTCGGGGTGTTGCTCTCTCCGGGCCCTTGCCCCTGAGTGTGGGGGCGAGGCAGTGGGACCACACTCCCAGACCAACGCAGAACCACATGCACACGTCTGTTTCTGACCCCTGCACCGGCAGAGAGCTCGGGGGAGCCAGAGTCTGTCAGGCAGCTGCTGGGCTGGCCGCCTGTGTGGGAAGGGGCAGAGCCGACCTAGGGGCAAGTTGGGCCTCTTCCTCTCCCTGCTGCCCTGAGGCTGCTGGGCCAAAGAGGTCTTGGGCATCCAGCCCCTTGCTGGTCCCTTCCCTCTGACGAGGCCCTCTGAGGTCCAGCACCTTACAGTGTGGAGACAGCCCCTGCCAGCAACCTCCTCTCCAAGGAGGCCTCAACCGAGGCCTAGGCCCAGGGGAAAGGCACCAGCGGGGATGAGCCTGGGGAGGCGCCCGGCCATGTCTGGACCCAGTCCCCGCAGCCTGCCCCTTGGTGGGGCAGTACCCCCGGAGGCCAGGAGGGTCTGGGCAAGGCTGCCAGGGGCAGGAACACTGCTGGGTCCTGCCCCTGGCCTGTGGGGCGTCTGAGCACAACCGGCACTCTCCCGCTGGAAGACCTCCCCGGCTGCCTCCAAAGGCCGGTTTGCAAGCACTCCCGCCCGCTGTTCCCGCCAGGCACGCACAATGCTCCCAAGCCCGGGAGAAAAGCGCTTCGGGGTGGTGCTCTCTCCGGGCCCTTGCCCCTGAGCCTGGGGGACAGGCAGGGGGAACACACTCCCAGGCCAAGGCAGAATGACATGCACACGTCTGTTCCTGCCCCCTACACCGGCAGAGAGTTCGGGGGAGCCAGAGACTGCCAGGCTGCTGCTGGGCTGGCTGCCTGTGTGGGACGGGGTAGAGCCGACCTAGGGGCAAGTTGGGCCTCTTGCTCTCCCTGCTGCCCTGAGGCTGCTGGGTCAAAGAGGTCTTGGGCATCCAGCCCTTTGCTGGTCCTTTCCCTCTGACGAGGCCCTCTGAGCTCCAGCACCTTGCAGTGTGCAGACAGCCCCTGCCGGCAACCTCCTCTCCAAGGAGGCCTCAACCGAGGCCTAGGCCCAGGGGAAAGGCACCAGCGGGGATGAGCCTGGGGAGGCGCCCGGGCATGTCTGGACCCAGGCCCCGCAGCCTGCCCCTTGGTGGGGTAGTACCCCCGGAGGCCAGGAAGGTCTGGGCAAGGCTGCCAGAGGCAGGGACACTGCTGGGTCCTGCCCCTGGCCTGTGGGGCCTCTGAGAACAACTGGCACTCTCCCGCTGGAAGACCTCCCCGGCTGCCTCCAAAGGCTGGTTTGCAAGCACTCAATCCCGCTGTTCACGCCAGCTGCGCACAATGCTCCCAAGCCCGGGAGAAAAGCATTTTGGGGTGGTGCTCACTCCGGGCTTTGGAAGACCTCCCCGGCTGCCTCCAAGGCCGGTTTGCAAGCACTTCTGCCTGCTGTTCCCGCCACCCGCGCACAATGCTCCCAAGCCCGGGAGAAAAGCGTTTCGGGGTGGTGTTCTCTCTGGGCCCAAGAAAGACCTCCCGGGCTGCCCCCAAATGCCGGTTTGCAAGCACTCCCACTCGCTGTTCCCGCCATCCGTGCAAATGCTCCAAGCCCAGGAGAAAAGCCCTTCAGGGTGGTGCTCTCTCCCGGCCCTTGGAAGACCTCCCCGGCTGCCTCCAAAGGCTGGATTTCAAGTACTCCCTCCCGCTGTCCCGCCAGCCGCACACAATGCTCCCAATCACGGGAGAAAAGCGCTTCGGGGTGGTGCTCTCTACGGGCCCTTGGAAGACCTCCCCGTTTGTCTCCAAAGGCCGGTTTGCAAGCACTCATGCCCGCTGTTCCCGCCAGCCGCGCACAATGCTCCCAAGCCTAGGAGAAAAGCGCTTCGGGGTGGTGCTCTCTCCCGGCCCTTGGAAGACCTCCCCGGCTGCCTCCAAAGGCTGGTTTGCAAGCACTCAATCCCGCTGTTCCCGCCAGCCGCGCACAATGCTCCCAAGCCCGGGAGAAAAGCGCTTCGGGGTGGTGCTCTCTCCCGGCCCTTGGAAGACCTCCCCGGCTGCCTCCAAAGGCTGGTTTTCAAGAACTCCCTCCCGCTGACCCGCCAGCCGCACACAATGCTCCCAAGCCCGGGAGAAAAGCATTTTGGGGTGGTCTCTCTCCGGGCCCTTGGAAGACTCCCCGGCTGCCTCTAAAGGCCGGTTTGCAAGCACTCATGTCCTCTGTTCCCGACAGCCGCGAACAATGCTCCCAATTCCGTGAGAAAAGTGCTTCGGGATGGTGCTCTCTCCGGGCCGTTGGAAGACCTCCCAAGCTGCCTCCAAAGGCCGGTTTGCAAGCACTCCCGCCCGCTGTTCCAGCCAGCCTCGCACAATGCTCCCAAGACCGGGAGAAAAGCGCTTCGGGGTGGTGTTCTCTCCGTGCCAATGGAGGACCTCCCTGGCTGCCCCCAAAGGCCGGTTTGCAAGCACTCCCACTCGCTGTTCCCGCCAGCCACGCACAATCCTCCAAAACCCCGGAGAAAAGCGCTTCGGGGTGGTGTTCTCTCCGTGCCCATGGAAGACCTCCCGGGGTGCCCCCAAAGGCCGGTTTGGAAGCACTCCCACTCGCTGTTCCCGCCATCCACGCACAATGCTCCCAAGCCCGGGAGAAAAGCATTTTGGGGTGGTGCTCACACCGGGCCCTGGAAGACCTCCCCGGCTGCCTCCAAAGGACGGTTTTCAAGCACTCCTGCCTGCTGTTCCCGCCACCCGCGCACAATGCTCCCAAGCCCGGGAGAAAAGCGCTTCGGGGTGGTGCTCTCTACAGGCCCTTGGAAGACCTCCCCGGCTGCCTCCAAAGGCCGGTTTGCAAGCACTCATGCCCGTTTATCCCACCAGCCGCGCACAATGCTCCCAAGCCCGGGAGAAAAGCGCTTCGGGGTGGTGCTCTCTCCGGGCCCTTGGAAGACATCCCCGGCTGCCTCCAAAGGCCGGTTTGCAAGCACTCATGCCCGTTTATCCCACCAGCCGCGCACAATGCTCCCAAGCCCGGGAGAAAAGCATTTTGGGGTGGTGCTCACTCCGGGCCCTTGGAAGACCTCCCCGGCTGCCTCCAAAGGCCAGTTTGCAAGCAGTCCTGCCTGCTGTTCCCGCCAGCCGCGCACAATGTTCCCAAGCCCGGGAGAAAAGCGCTTCGGGGTGGTGCTCTCTCCGGGCACTTGGAAGACCTCCCGGGCTGCCTCCAAAGGCCGGTTTGCAAGCATTCATGTCCGTTGTTCCCGACAGCCGCGCACAATGCTCCCAAGCCCGAGAGAAAAGCATTTTGGGGTGGTGCTCTCTCCGGGCCCTTGGAAGACCTCCCGGGCTGCCTCCAAAGGCCGGTTTGCAAGCATTCATGTCCATTGTTCCCGACAGCCGCACACAATGCTCCCAAGCCCGGGAGAAAAGCGCTTCGGGGTGGTGTTCTCTCAGGGACCATGGAGGACCTCCCCGGCTGCCCCCAAAGGCCGGTTTGCAAGCATTCCCACTCGCTGTTCCCGCCAGGCACACACAATGTTCCAAAACCCCGGAGAAAAGCGCTTCGGGGTGGTGCTCTCTCCGCGCCCTTGGAAGACTTCTCTGGCTGCTGCCAAAGGCCGGTTTGCAAGAATTCCCTCCCGCTGTCCCACCAGCCGCACACAATGCTCCAAAACCCGAGAGAAAAGCGCTTCGAGGTGGTGCTCTCTCCGGGCCCTTGGAAGACCTCCCCGGCTGCCTCCAAAGGCCGGTTTGCAAGCACTCCTGCCTGCTGTTCCCGCCACTCGCGCACAATGCTCCCAAGCCCGGAAGAAAAGCATTTTGGGGTAGTGCTCTCTCCGGGCCCTTGGAAGACCTCCCGGGCTGCCTCCAAAGGCCGGTTTGCAAGCACTCATGTCCGCTGTTCCCGACAGCCGCGCACAATGCTCCCAAGCCCGGGAGAAAAGCATTTTGGGGTGGTGATCAGTCCGGGCCCTTGGAAGACCTCCCCGGCTGCCTCCAAAGGACAGTTTGCAAGAACTCATGCCCGCTGTTCCCGCCAGGCACGCACAATGCTCCCAAGCCCGGGAGAAAAGCGCTTCGGGGTGGTGCTCTCACCGGGCCCTTGCCCCTGAGCCTGGGGGCACTGCAGGGGGAACACACTCCCAGGCCAAGGCAGAACCACATGCAAACGTCTGTTCCTGGTCCCTGCACCGGCAGAGAGCTCGGGGGAGCCAGAGTATGCCAGGCAGCTGCTGGGTTGGCGGCCTGTGTGGAAAGGGGCAGAGTCGACCTAGGGGCAAGTTGGGCCTCTTGCTCTCCCTGCTGCCCTGAGGCTGCTGGGCCAAAGAGGTCTTGGGCATCCAGCCCCTTGCTGGTCCCTTCCCTCTGATGAGGCCCTCTGAGCTCCAGCACCTTGCAGTGTGGAGACAGCCCCTGCCAGCAACCTCGTCTCCAAGGAGGCCTCAACCGAGGCCTAGGCCCAGGGGAAAGGCACCAGCGGGGATGAGCCTGGGGAGGCGCCCGGGCATGTCTGGACCCAGTCCCCGCAGCCTGCCCCTTGGTGGGGCAGTACCCCCGGAGGCCAGGAAGGTCTGGGCAAGGCTGCCAGGGGCAGGACACTGCTGGGTCCTGCCCCTGGCCTGTGGGGCGTCTGAGCACAACCGGCACTCTCCCGCTGGAAGACGTCCCCGGCTGCCTCGAAAGGCCGGTTTGCAAGCACTCCCGCCCACTGTTCCAACCAAGGGCGCACAACGCTCCCAAGCCCTGGAGAAAATCGCCTCGGGGTGGTGCTCTCTCCGGGCCCTTTCCCCTGAGCCTGGGGGCCAGGAAGGGGGTCCACACTCCCAGGCCAAGGCAGAACGACATGCACACGTCTGTTCCTGCCCCATGCACCGGCAGAGAGCTCGGGGGAGCCAGAGTCTGTCAGGCAGCTGCTGGGCTGGCCGCCTGTGTGGGAAGGGGCAGAGCCGACCTAGGGGCAAGTTGGGCCTCTTGCTCTCCCTGCTGCCCTGAGGCTGCTGGGCCAAAGAGATCTTGGGCATCCAGCCCCTTGCTTGTCCCTTCCCTCTGAGGAGGCCCTCTGAGCTCCAGCACCTTGCAGTGTGGAGACAGCCCCTGCCAGCAACCTCCTCTCCAAGGAGGCCTCAACCGAGGCCTAGGACCAGGGGAAAGGCACCAGTGGGGATGAGCCTGGGGAGGCGCCCGGGCATGACTGGACCCAGGCCCGCAGCCTGCCCCTTGGTGGGGCAGTACCCCCGGAGGCCAGGAAGGTCTGGGCAAGGCTGCCAGGGGCAGGGACACTGCTGGGTCCTGCCCCTGGCCTGTGGGGCGTCTGAGCACAACCAGCACCCTCCCGCTGGAAGACCTCCCCGTCTGCCTCCAAAGGCCTGTTTGCAAGCACTCCCACCCGCTGTTCCCGCCAGGCACGCACAATGCTCCCAAGCCCGGGAGAAAAGCGCTTCGGGGTGGTGCTCTCCTCGGGCCCTTGCCCCTGAGCCTGGGGGCCAGGCAGGTGGAACACACTCCCAGGCCAAGGGAGAACGACATGCACACGTCTGTTCCTGCCCCCTACACCGGCAGAGAGCTCGGGGGAGCCAGAGTCTGTCAGGCAGGTGCTGGGCTGGCCGCCTGTGTGGGAAGTGGCAGAGCCGACCTAGGGGCATGTTGGGCCTCTGCTCTCCCTGCTGCCCTGAGGCTGCTGGGCCAAAGAGGTCTTGGGCATCCAGCCCCTTGCTGGTCCCTTCCCTCTGACGAGGCCCTCTGAGCTCCAGCACCTTGCAGTGTGGAGACAGCCCCTGCCAGCAACCTCCCCTCCAAGGAGGCCTCAACCGAGGCCTAGCCCCAGGGGAAAGGCACCAGCTGGGGAGAGCCTGGGGAGGCGCCCGGGCATGTCTGGACCCAGTCCCCGCAGCCTGCCCCTTGGTGAGGCAGTACCCCCGGAGGCCAGGAAGGTCTGGGCAAGGCTGGTCAGGGGCAGGGGCCCTGCTGGGCCCTGCCCCTGGCCTGTGGGGCCTCTGAGCACAACCGGCCCTCTCCCACTGGAAGACCTCCCCGGGTGCCTCCAAAGGCCGGTTTGCCAACACTCCCGCCCGCTGTTCCCGCCAGGCACGCACAATTCTCCCAAGCCCGGGAGAAAAGCGCTTCGGGGTGGTGCTCTCTCCGGGCCCTTGCCCATGAGCCTGGGGGCAAGGCAGGGAGAACACACTCCCAGGCCAAGGCAGAACCACATGCCCACGTCTGTTCCTGTCCCCTGCACCGGCAGAGAGCTTGGGGGAGCCAGAGTCTGTCAGGCAGCTGCTGGGTTGGCCGCCTGTGTGGGAAGGGGCAGAGCCGAATAGGGGCAAGTTGGGCCTCTTGCTCTCCCTGCTGCCCTGAGGCTGCTGGGCCAAAGATGTCTTGGGCATCCAGCCCTTTACTGGTCACTTCTCTCTGACGAGGCTCTCTGAGCTGCAGCACTTTGCAGTGTGGAGACAGCCCCTGCCAGCAACCTCCTCTCCAAGGAGGCCTCAACCGTGGCCTAGGCCCAGGGGAAAGGCACCAGCGGGGATGAGCTTGGGGAGGCGCCCGGGCATGACTGGACCCAGGCCCGCAGCCTGCCCCTTGGTGGGGCAGTACCCCCGGAGGCCAGGAAGGTCTGGGCAAGGCTGGCCAGGCGCAGGGGCCCTGCTGGGTCCTGCCCCTGGCCTGTGGGGCCTCTGAGCACAACCGGCCCTCTCCCACTGGAAGACCTCCCCGGCTGCCTCCAAAGGCCGGTTTGCAAGCGCTCCCGCCCACTGTTCCCAGCAGGCGTGCACAATGCTCCTAAGCCCGGGAGAAAAGCGCTTCGGGGTGGTGCTCTCTCCGGGCCCTTGCCCCTGAGCCTGGGGGCAAGGCAGGGTGTCCACACTCCCAGGCCAAGGCAGAACCACATGCACACGTCTGATCTGCCCCCTGCACCGGCAGAGAGCTCGGGGGAGCCAGAGTCTGTCAGGCAGCTGCTGGGCTGGCCGCCTGTGTGGGAAGGGGCAGAGCCGACCTAGGGGCAAGTTGGGCCTCTTGCTCTCCCTGCTGCCCTGAGGCTGCTGGGCCAAAGAGGTCTTGGGCATCCAGCCCCTTGCTGGTCCCTTCCCTCTGATGAGGCCCTCTGAGCTCCAGCACCTTGCAGTGTGGAGACAGCCCCTGCCAGCAACCTCCTCTCCAAGGAGGCCTCAACCGAGGCCTAGGCCCAGGGGAAAGGCACCAGCGGGGATGAGCCTGGGGAGGCGACCGGGCATGACTGGACCCAGGCCCGCAGCCTGCCCCTTGGTGGGGCAGTACCCCCGGAGGCCAGGAAGGTCTGGGCAAGGCTGGCCAGGGGCAAGGGCCCTGCTGGGTCCTGTCCCTGGCCTGTAGGGCCTCTGAGCACAACCGGCCCTCTCCCACTGTAAGACCTCCCCGGCTGCCTCCAAAGGCCAGTTTGCCAACACTCCTGCCCGCTGTTCCCGCCAGGCACGCACAATGCTCCCAAGCCCAGGAGAAAAGCGCATCGGGGTGGTGGTCTCTCCGGGCCCCTGCCCGTGAGCCTGGAGGCCAGGCAGGGGATCCACAGTCCCAGGCCAAGGCAGAACCACATGCACACGTCTGTTCCTGCCCCCTCCACCGGCAGAGAGCTGGGGGAAGCCAGAGTCTGTCAGGCAGCTGCTGGGCTGGCCGCCTGTGTGGGAAGGGGCAGAGCCGAACTAGGGGCAAGTTGGGCCTCTTGCTCTCCCTGCTGCCCTGAGGCTGCTGGGCCAAAGAGGTCTTGGGCATCCAGCCCCTTGCTGGTCCCTTCCCTCTGACGAGGCCCTCTGAGCTCCAGCCCCTTGCAGTGTGGAGACAGCCCCTGCCAGCAACCTCCTCTCCAAGGAGGCCTCAACCGAGGCCTAGGCCCAGGGGAAAGGCACCAGCGGTGATGAGCCAGTGGAGGCGCACGGGCATGTCTGGACCCAGTCCCCGCAGCCTGCCCCTTGGTGGGGCAGTACCCCCGGAGGCCAGGAAGGTCTGGGCAAGGCTGGCCAGGGGCAGGGGCCCTGCTGGGTCCTGCCCCTGGCCTGTGGGGCCTCTGAGCACAACCGGCCCTCTCCCACTGGAAGACCTCCCCGGCTGCCTCCAAAGGCCGGTTTGCCAACACTCCCGCCCGCTGTTCCCGCCAGGCACGCACAATGCTCCCAAGCCCGGGAGAAAAGCGCTTCGGGGTGTTACTCTCTCCGGGCCCTTGCCCCTGAGCCTGGGGTCCAGGCAGTGTGTCCACACTCCCAGACCAAGGCAGAACCACATGCACACGTCTGTTCCTGACCCCTGCACCGGCAGAGCGCTCGGGGGAGCCACAGTCTGTCAGGCAGCTGCTGGGTTGGCTGCCTGTGTGGGAAGGGGCAGAGCCGACCTAGGGGCAAGTTGGGCCTCTTCCTCTCCCTGCTGCCCTGAGGCTGCTGGGCCAAAGAGGTCTTGGGCATCCAGCCCCTTTCTGGTCCCTTCCCGCTGACGAGGCCCTCTGAGCACCAGCACCTTGCAGTGTGGAAACAGCCCCTGCCAGCAACCTCCTCTCCAAGGAGGCCTCAACCGAGGCCTAGGACCAGGGGAAAGGCACCAGCGGGGATGAGCCTGGGGAGGCGCCCGGGCATGTCTGGACCCAGTCCCCGCAGCCTGCCCCTTGGTGGGATAGTAACCCCGGAGTCCAGGAGGGTCTGGGCAAGGCTGCCAGGGGCAGGGACACTGCTGGGTCCTGCCCATGGCCTGTGGGGCGTCTGAGCACAACCGGCACTCTCCCGCTGGAAGACCTCCCTGGCTGCCTCCAAAGGCCGGTTTGCAAGCACTCCCGCCCGCTGTTCCCGCCAGGCACGCACAATGCTACCAAGCCCGAGAGAAAAGCGCTTCGGGGTGGTGCTCTCTCCGGACCCTTGCCCCTGAGCCTGGGGGACAGGCAGGGGGAACACACTCCCAGGCCAAGGCAGAACGACATGCACACGTCTGTTCCTGCCCCCTACACCGGCAGAGAGATCGGGGGAGCCAGAGACTGCCAGGCTGCTGCTGGGCTGGCTGCCTGTCTGGGACGGGGCAGAGCCGACCTAGGGGCAAGTTGGGCCTCTTGCTCTCCCTGCTGCCCTGAGGCTGCTGGGTCAAAGAGGTCTTGGGCATCCAGCCCTTTGCTGGTCCCTTCCCTCTGACGAGGCCCTCTGAGCTCCAGCACCTTGCAGTGTGGAGACAGCCCCTGCCAGCAACCTCCTCTCCAAAGAGGCCTCAACCGAGGCCTACGCCCAGGGGAAAGGCACCAGCGGGGATGATCCTGGGGAGGCGCACGGACATGTCTGGACCCAGTCACCGCAGCCTGCCCCTTGGTGGGGCAGTACCCCCGGAGGCCAGGAAGGTCTGGGCAAGGCTGGCCAGGGGCAGGGGCCCTGCTGGGTCCTGCCCCTGGCCTGTGGGGCCTCTGAGCCCAACCGGCCCTCTCCCACTGGAAGACCTCCCCGGCTGCCTCCAAGGCCGGTTTGCAAGCGCTCCCGCCCACTGTTCCCAGCAGGCGTGCACAATTCTCCCAAGCCCGGGAGAAAAGCGCTTCAAGGTGGTGCTCTCTCCGGGCCCTTGCCCCTGAGCCTGGGGGCAAGGCAGGGTGTCCACACTCCCAGGACAAGGCAGAACCACATGCACACGTCTGATCTGCCCCCTACACCGGCAGAGAGCTCGGGGGAGCCAGAGTCTGTCAGGCAGCTGCTGGGCTGGCCGCCTGTGTGGGAAGGGGCAGAGCCGACCTAGGGGCAAGTTGGGCCTCTTGCTCTCCCTGCTGCCCTGAGGCTGCTGGGCCAAAGAGGTCTTGGGCATCCAGCCCCTTGCTGGTCCCTTCCCTCTGACGAGGCCCTCTGAGCTCCAGCACCTTTCAGTGTGGAGACAGCCCCTGCCAGCAACCTCCTCTCCAAGGAGGCCTCAACCGAGGCCTAGGCCCAGGGGAAAGGCACCAGCGGGGATGAGCCTGGGGAGGCGCCCGGGCATGTCTGGACCCAGTCCCCGCAGCCTGCGCCTTGGTGGGGCAGTACCCCCGGAGGCCAGGAAGGTCTGGGCAAGGCTGCCAGGGGCAGGGACACTGCTGGGTCCTGCCCCTGGCCTGTGGGGCGTCTGAGCACAACCGGCACTCTCCCGCTGGAAGACCTCCCCGTCTGCCTCGAAAGGCCGGTTTGCAAGCACTCCCGCCCGCTGTTCCCGCCAGGCACGCACAATGCTCCCAAGCCCGGGAGAAAAGCGCTTCGGGGTGGTGCTCTCTCCGGGCCCTTGCCCCTGAGCCTGGGGGCAAGGCATGGGGAACACACTCCCAGGCCAAGGCAGAACCACATGCCCACGTCTGTTCCTGTCCCCTGCACCGGCAGAGAGCTCGGGGGAGCCAGAGTCTGTCAGGCAGCTGCTGGGCTGGCCGCCTGTGTGGAAAGGGGCAGAGCCGACCTAGGGGCAAGTTGGGCCTCTTCCTCTCCCTGCTGCCCTGAGGCTGCTGGGCCAAAGAGGTCTTGGGCATCCAGCCCCTTGCTGGTCCCTTCCCGCTGACGAGGCCCTCTGAGCTCCAGCACCTTGCAGTGTGGAGACAGCCCCTGCCAGCAACCTCCTCTCCAAGGAGGCCTCAACCGAGGCCTAGGCCCAGGGGAAAGGCACCAGCGGGGATGAGCCAGTGGAGGCGCACGGGCATGTCTGGACCCAGTCCCCGCAGCCTGCCCCTTGGTGGGGCAGTACCCCCGGAGGCCAGGAAGGTCTGGGCAAGGCTGGCCAGGGGCAGGGGCCCTGCTGGGTCCTGCCCCTGGCCTGTGGGGCCTCTGAGCACAACCGGCCCTTGCCCACTGGAAGACCTCCCCGGCTGCCTCCAAAGGCCGGTTTGCAAGCACTCCCGCCCACTGTTCCCGCCAGGCGCGCACAATGCTCCCAAGCCCGGGAGAAAAGCGCTTCGGGGTGGTGGTCTCTCCGGGCCCCTGCCCCTGAGCCTGGGGGCCAGGCAGGGGATCCACAGTCCCAGGCCAAGGCAGAACCACATGCACACGTCTGACCTGCCCCCTGCACCGGCAGAGAGCTCGGGGGAGCCAGTCTGTCAGGCAGCTGCTGGGCTGGCCGCCTGTGTGGGAAGTGGCAGAGCCGACCTAGGGGCAAGTTGGGCCTCTTGCTCTCCCTGCTGCCCTGAGGCTGCTGGGCCAAAGAGGTCTTGGGCATCCAGCCCCTTGGTGGTCCCTTCCCTCTGACGAGGCCCTCTGAGCTCCAGCACCTTGCAGTGTGGAGACAGCCCCTGCCAGCAACCTCCTCTCCAAGGAGGCCTCAACCGAGGCCTAGGCCCAGGGGAAAGGCACCAGCGGGGATGAGCCTGGGGAGGCGCCCGGGCATGTCTGGACCCAGTCCCCGCAGCCTGCCCCTTGGTGGGGCAGTACCCCGGGAGGCCAGGAAGGTCTGGGCAAGGCTGGCCAGGGGCAAGGGCCCTGCTGGGTCCTGCCCCTGGCCTGTGGGGCCTCTGAGCACAACCGGCCCTCTCCCACTGGAAGAACTCCCCAGCTGCCTCCAAAGGCCAGTTTGCCAACACTCCCGCCCGCTGTTCCCGCCAGGCACGCACAATGCTCCCAAGCCCGGGAGAAAAGCACTTCGGGGTGGTGCTCTCCTCGGGCCCTTGCCCCTGAGCCTGGGGGCCAGGCAGTTGGTCCACACTCCCAGACCAAGGCAGAACCACATGCACACGTCTGTTCCTGACCCCTGCACCGGCAGAGAGCTCGGGGGAGCCAGAGACTGCCAGGCAGCTGCTGGGCTGGCCGCCTGTGTGGGAAGGGGCAGAGCCGACCTAGGGGCAAGTTGGGCCTCTTCCTCTCCCTGCTGCCCTGAGGCTGCTGGGCCAAAGAGGTCTTGGGCATCCAGCCCCTTGCTGGTCCCTTCCCTCTGACGAGGCCCTCTGAGCTCCAGCACCTTGCAGTGTGGAGACAGCCCCTGCCAGCAACATCCTCTCCAAGGAGGCCTCAACCGAGGCCTAGGCCCAGGGGAAAGGCACCAGTGGGGATGAGCCTGGGGAGGCGCCCGGGCATGTCTGGACCCAGTCCCCGCAGCCTGCCCCTTGGTGGGGCAGTACCCCCGGAGGCCAGGAAGATCTGGGCAAGGCTGGCCAGGGGCAGGGGCCCTGCTGGGTCCTCCCCATGGCCTGTGGGGCCTCTGAGCACAACCGGCCCTCTCCCACTGGAAGACCTCCCCGGCTGCCTCCAAAGGCCAGTTTGCCAACACTCCTGCCCGCTCTTCCCGCCAGGCACGCACAATGCTCCCAAGCCCGGGAGAAAAGCGCTTCGGGGTGGTGCTCTCTCCGGGCCCTTGCCCCTGAGCCTGTGGGCAAGGCAGGGGGAACACACTCCCAGACCAAGGCAGAAACACATGCACACGTCTGTTCCTGTCCCCTGCACCGGCAGAGAGCTCGGGGGAGCCAGAGTCTCTCAGGCAGGTGCTGGGCTGGCCGCCTGTGTGGGAAGGGGCAGAGCCGACCTAGGGGCAAGTTGGGCCTCTTGCTGTCTCTGCTGCCCTGAGGCTGCAGGGCCAAAGACGTCTTGGGCATCCAGCCCCTTACTGGTCCCTTCCCTCTGACGAGGCCCTCTGAGCTCCAGCACCTTGCAGTGTGGAGACAGCCCCTGCCAGCAACCTCCTCTCCAAGGAGGCCTCAACCGAGGCCTAGGCCCAGGGGAAAGGCACCAGCGGGGTTGAGCCAGGGGAGGCGCCCGGGCATGTCTGGACCCTGTCCCCGCAGCCTGCCCCTTGGTGGGGCAGTACCCCCGGAGGCCAGGAAGGTCTGGGCAAGGCTGGCCAGGGGCAGGGGCCCTGCTGGGTCCTGCCCCTGGCCTGTGGGTCCTCTGAGCACAACCGGCCCTCTCCCACTGGAAGACCTCCCCGGCTGCCTCCAAAGGCCGGTTTGCAAGCACTCCCGCCCACTGTTCCCGCCAGGCGCGCACAATGCTCCCAAGCCCGGGAGAAAAGCGCTTCGGGGTGGTGGTCTCTCCGGGCCCTTGCCCCTGAGCCTGGGGGCCAGGCAGGGGATCCACAGTCCCAGGCCAAGGCACAACAACATGCACACGTCTGTTCCTGCCCCCTCCACCGGCAGAGAGCTGGGGGGAGCCAGAGTCTGTCAGGCAGCTCCTGGGCTGGCCGCCTGTGTGGGAAGGGGCAGAGCCGACCTAGGGGCAAGTTGGGCCTCTTCCTCTCCCTGCTGCCCTGAGGCTGCTGGGCCAAAGAGGTCTTGGGCATCCAGCCCCTTGCTGGTCCCTTCCTTCTGACGAGGCCCTCTGAGCTCCAGCACCTTGCAGTGTGGAGACAGCCCCTGCCAGCAACCTCCTCTCCAAGGAGGCCTCAACCGAGGCCTAGGCACAGGGGAAATGCACCAGCGGGGATGAGCCAGTGGAGGCGCACGGGCATATCAGGACCCAGTCCCCGCAGCCTGCCCCTTGGTGGGGCAGTACCCCCGGAGGCCAGGAAGGTCTGGGCAAGGCTGGCCAGGGGCAGGGGCCCTACTGGGTCCTGCCCCTGGCCTGTGGGGCCTCTGAGCACAACCGGCCCTCTCCCACTCGAAGAACTCCCCGGCTGCCTCCAAAGGCCAGTTTGCCAACACTCCCGCCCGCTGTTCCCGCCACGCACGCACAATGCTCCCAAGCCCGGGAGAAAAGCACTTCGGGGTGGTGCTCTCCTCGGGCCCTTGCCCCTGAGCCTGGGGGCCAAGCAGTTGGTCCACACTCCCAGACCAAGGCAGAACCACATGCACACGTCTGTTCCTGACCCCTGCACCGGCAGAGAGCTCGGGGGAGCCAGAGTCTGTCAGGCAGCTGCTGGGCTGGCCGCCTGTGTGGGAAGGGGCAGAGCCGACCTAGGGGCAAGTTGGGCCTCTTCCTCTCCCTGCTGCCCTGAGGCTGCTGGGCCAAATAGGTCTTGGGCATCCAGCCCCTTGCTGGTCCCTTCACTCTGACGAGGCCCTCTGAGCTCTAGCACCTTGCAGTGTGGAGACAGCCCCTGCCAGCAACATCCTCTCCAAGGAGGCCTCAACCGAGGCCTAGGCCCAGGGGAAAGGCACCAGCGGGGATGAGCCTGGGGAGGCACCCGGGCATGTCTGGACCCAGTCCCCGCAGCCTGCCCCTTGGTGGGGCAGTACCCCCGGAGGCCAGGAAGATCTGGGCAAGGCTGGCCAGGGGCAGGGGCCCTGCTGGGTCCTCCCCATGGCCTGTGGGGCCTCTGAGCACAACCGGCCCTCTCCCACTGGAAGACCTCCCCGGCAGCCTCCAAAGGCCAGTTTGCCAACACTCCTGCCCGCTCTTCCCGCCAGGCACGCACAATGCTCCCAAGCCCGGGAGAAAAGCGCTTCGGGGTGGTGCTCTCTCCGGGCCCTTGCCCCTGAGCCAGTGGGCAAGGCAGGGGGAACACACTCCCAGACCAAGGCAGAAACACATGCACACGTCTGTTCCTCTCCCCTGCACCGTCAGAGAGCTCGGGGGAGCCAGAGTCTCTCAGGCAGGTGCTGGGCTGGCCGCCTGTGTGGGAAGGGGCAGAGCCGACCTAGGGGCAAGTTGGGCCTCTTGCTCTCCCTGCTGCCCTGAGGCTGCAGGGCCAAAGACGTCTTGGGCATCCAGCCCCTTACTGGTCCCTTCCCTCTGACGAGGCCCTCTGAGCTCCAGCACCTTGCACTGTGGAGACAGCCCCTGCCAGCAATCTCCTCTCCAAGGAGACCTCAACCGAGGCCTAGGCCCAGGGGAAAGGCACCAGCGGGGTTGAGCCAGGGGAGGCGCCCGGGCATGTCTGGACCCTGTCCCCGCAGCCTGCCCCTTGGTGGGGCAGTACCCCCGGAGGCCAGGAAGGTCTGGGCAAGGCTGGCCAGGGGCAGGGGCCCTGCTGGGTCCTGCCCCTGGCCTGTGGGGCCTCTGAGCACAACCGGCCCTCTCCCACTGGAAGACCTCCCCGGCTGCCTCCAAAGTCCTGTTTGCAAGCACTCCCGCCCACTGTTCCCGCCAGGCGCGCACAATGCTCCCAAGCCCGGGAGAAAAGCGCTTCGGGGTGGTGGTCTCTCCGGGCCCTTGCCCCTGAGCCTGGGGGCCAGGCAGGGGATCCACAGTCCCAGGGCAAGGCACAACAACATGCACACATCTGTTCCTGCCCCCTCCACCGGCAGAGAGCTGGGGGGAGCCAGAGTCTGTCAGGCAGCTGCTGGGTTGGCTGCCTGTGTGGGAAGGGGCAGAGCCGACCTAGGGGCAAGTTGGGCCTCTTGCTCTCCCTGCTGCCCTGAGGCTGCTGGGCCAAAGAGGTCTTGGGCATCCAGCCCCTTGCTGGTCCCTTCCCGCTGACGAGGCCCTCTGAGCTCCAGGACCTTGCAGTGTGGAGACAGCCCCTGCCAGCAACCTCCTCTCCAAGGAGGCCTCAACCGAGGCCTAGGCCCAGGGGAAAGGCACCAGCGGGGATGAGCCTGGGGAGGTGTCCGGGCATCTCTGGACCCAGGCCCCGCAGCCTGCCCCTTAGTGGGGCAGTACCCCCGGAGGCCAGGAAGGTCTGGGCAAGGCTAGCCAGGGGCAGGGGCCCTGCTGCGTCCTGCCCCTGGCCTGTGGGGCCTCTGAGCACAACCGGCCCTCTCACACTGGAAGACCTCCCCGGCTGCCTCCAAGGCCGGTTTGCAAGCGCTCCCGCCCACTGTTCCCAGCAGGCGTGCACAATGCTCCCAAGCCCGGGAGAAAAGCGCTTCAGGGTGGTGCTCTCTCCGGGCCCTTGCCCCTGAGCCTGTGGGCAAGGCAGGGTGTCCACACTCCCAGGACAAGGCAGAACCACATGCCCACGTCTGTTCCTGACCCCTGCACCGGCAGAGAGCTCGGGGGAGCCAGAGTCTGTCAGGCAGCTGCTGGGCTGGCCGCCTGTGTGGGAAGGGGCAGAGCCGACCTAGGGGCAAGTTGGGCCTCTTGCTCTCCCTGCTGCCCTGAGGCTGCTGGGCCAAAGAGGTCTTGGGCATCCAGCCCCTTGCTGGTCCCTTCCCTCTGACGAGGCCCTCTGAGCTCCAGCACCTTGCAGTGTGGAGACAGCCCCTGCCAGCAACCTCCTCTCCAAGGAGGCCTCAACCGAGGCCTAGGCCCAGGGGAAAGGCACCAGCGGGGATGAGCCTGGGGAGGCGCCCGGGCATGACTGGACCCAGTCCCCGCAGCCTGCCCCTTGGTGGGGCAGTACCCCCGGAGGCCAGGAAGGTCTGGGCAAAGCTGGCCAGGGTCAGGGGCCCTGCTGGGTCCTGCCCCTTGCCTGTGGGGCCTCTGAGCACAACCGGCCCTCTCCCACTGGAAGACCTCCCCGGCTGCCTCCAAAGGCCGGTTTGCCAACACTCCCGCCCGCTGTTCTCGCCAGGCACGCACAATTCTCCCAAGCCCGGGAGAAAAGCGCTTCGGTGTGTTGCTCTCTCCGGGCCCTTGCCCCTGAGTGTGGGGGCCAGGCAGTGGTTCCACACTCCCAGACCAAGGCAGAACCACATGCACACGTCTGTTCCTGACCCCTGCACCGGCAGAGAGCTCGGGGGAGCCAGAGTCTGTCAGGCAGCTGCTGGGCTGGCCGCCTGTGTGGGAAGGGGCAGAGCCGACCTAGGGGCAAGTTGGGCCTCTTGCTCTCCCTGCTGCCCTGAGGCTGCTGGGCCAAAGAGGTCTTGGGCATCCAGCCCCTTGCTGGTCCCTTCCCTCTGACGAGGCCCTCTGAGCTCCAGCACCTTTCAGTGTGGAGACAGCCCCTGCCAGCAACCTCCTCTCCAAGGAGGCCTCAACCGAGGCCTAGGCCCAGGGGAAAGGCACCAGCGGGGATGAGCCTGGGGAGGCGCCCGGGCATGTCTGGACCCAGTCCCCGCAGCCTGCCCCTTGGTGGGGTAGTACCCCCGGAGGCCAGGAAGGTCTGGGCAAGGCTGCCAGGGGCAGGGACACTGCTGGGTCCTGCCCCTGGCCTGTGGGGCGTCTGAGCACAACCGGCACTCTCCCGCTGGAAGACCTCCCCGGCTGCCTCGAAAGGCCGGTTTGCAAGCACTCCCGCCCGCTGTTCCCGCCAGGCACGCACAATGCTCCCAAGCCCGGGAGAAAAGCGCTTCGGGGTGGTGCTCTCTCCGGGCCCTTGCCCCTGAGCCTGGGGGCAAGGCATGGGGAACACACTCCCAGGCCAAGGCAGAACCACATGCCCACGTCTGTTCCTGTCCCCTGCACCGGCAGAGAACTCGGGGGAGCCAGAGTCTGTCAGGCAGCTGCTGGGCTGGCCGCCTGTGTGGGAAGGGGCAGAGCCGACCTAGGGGCAAGTTGGGCCTCTTCCTCTCCCTGCTGCCCTGAGGCTGCTGGGCCAAAGAGGTCTTGGGCATCCAGCCCCTTGCTGGTCCCTTCCCTCTGACGAGGCCCTCTGAGCTCCAGCACCTTGCAGTGTGGAGATAGCCCCTGCCAGCAACCTCCTCTCCAAGGAGGCCTCAACCGAGGCCTAGGCCCAGGGGAAAGGCACCAGCGGGGATGAGCCAGTGGAGGCGCACGGGCATGTCTGGACCCAGTCCCCGCAGCCTGCCCCTTGGTGGGGCAGTACCCCCGGAGGCCAGGAAGGTCTGGGCAAGGCTGCCAGGGGCAGGGACACTGCTGGGTCCTGCCCCTGGCCTGTGGGGCGTCTGAGCACAACCGGCACTCTCCCGCTGGAAGACCTGCCCGGCCGCCTCCAAAGGCCGGTTAATTAGCGCTCCCGCCCACTGTTCCCAGCAGGCGTGCACAATGCTCCCAAGCCCGGGAGAAAAGCGCTTCGGGGTGGTGCTCTCTCCGGGACCTTGCCCCTGAGCCTGGGGGCAAGGCAGGGTGTCCACACTCCCAGGCCAAGGCAGAACCACATGCACACGTCTGATCTGCCCCCTGCACCGGCAGAGAGCTTGGGGGAGCCAGAGTCTGTCAGGCAGCTGCTGGGCTGGCCGCCTGTGTGGGAAGGGGCAGAGCCGACCTAGGGGCAAGTTGGGCCTCTTGCTCTCCCTGCTGCCCTGAGGCTGCTGGGCCAAAGAGGTCTTGGGCATCCAGCCCCTTGCTTGTCCCTTCCCTCTGACGAGGCCCTCTGAGCTCCAGCACCTTGCAGTGTGGAGACAGCCCCTGCCAGCAATCTCCTCTCCAAGGAGGCCTCAACCGAGGCCTAGGCCCAGGGAAAAGGCACCAGCGGGGTTGAGCCAGGGGAGGCGCCCGGGCAAGTCTGGACCCTGTCCCCGCAGCCTGCCCCTTGGTGGGGCAGTACCCCCGGAGGCCAGGAAGGTCTGGGCAAGGCTGGCCAGGGGCAGGGGCCCTGCTGGGTCCTGCCCCTGGCCTGTGGGGCCTCTGAGCACAACCGGCCCTTGCCCACTGGAAGACCTCCCCGGCTGCCTCCAAAGGCCGGTTTGCAAGCACTCCCGCCCACTGTTCCCGCCAGGCGCGCACAATGCTCCCAAGCCCGGGAGAAAAGCGCTTCGGGGTGGTGGTCTCTCCGGGCCCCTGCCCCTGAGCCTGGGGGCCAGGCAGGGGATCCACAGTCCCAGGCCAAGGCAGAACCACATGCACACGTCTGTTCCTGCCCCCTCCACCGGCAGAGAGCTGGGGGGAGCCAGAGTCTGTCAGGCAGCTGCTGGGCTGGCCGCCTGTGTGGGAAGGGGCAGAGCCGACCTAGGGGCAAGTTGGGCCTCTTGCTCTCCCTGCTGCCCTGAGGCTGCTGGGCCAATGAGGTCTTGGGCATCCAGCCCCTTGCTGGTCCCTTCCCTCTGACGAGGCCCTCTGAGCTCCAGCACCTTGCAGTGTGGAGACAGCCCCTGCCAGCAACCTCTTCTCCAAGGAGGCCTCAACCGAGGCCTAGGCCCAGGGGAAAGGCACCAGCGGGGATGAGCCAGTGGAGGCGCCCGGGCATGTCTGGACCCAGTCCCCGCAGCCTGCCCCTTGGTGGGGCAGTACCCCCGGAGGCCAGGAAGGTCTGGGCAAGGCTGGCCAGGGGCAGGGCCCTGCTGGGTCCTGCCCCTGGCCTGTGGGGCCTCTGAGCACAACCGGCCCTCTCCCACTGGAAGACCTCCCCGGCTGCCTCCAAAGGCCGGTTTGCCAACACTCCCGCCCGCTGTTCCCGCCAGGCACGCACAATGCTCCCAAGCCCGGGAGAAAAGCGCTTCAGGGTGTTGCCCTCTCCGGGCCCTTGCCCCTGAGCCTGGGGTCCAGGCAGTGGGTCCACACTCCCAGACCAAGGCAGAACCACATGCACACGTCTGTTCCTGACCCCTGCACCGGCAGAGAGCTCGGGGGAGCCAGAGTCTGTCAGGCAGCTGCTGGGATGGCTGCCTGTGTGGGAAGGGGCAGAGCCGACCTAGGGGCAAGTTGGGCCTCTTGCTCTCCCTGCTGCCCTGAGGCTGCTGGGACAAAGACGTCTTGGGCATCCAGCCCCTTACTGGTCCCTTCCCTCTGACGAGGCCCTCTGAGCTCCAGCACCTTGCAGTGTGGAGACAGCCCCTGCCAGCAACCTCCTCTCCAAGGAGGCCTCAACCGAGGCCTAGGCCCAGGGGAAAGGCACCAGCGGGGATGAGCCAGTGGAGGCGCAAGGGCATGTCTGGACCCAGTCCCCGCAGCCTGCCCCTTGGTGGGGCAGTACCCCCGGAGGCCAGGAAGGTCTGTGCAAGGCTGCCAGGGGCAGGGACAGCGCTGGGTCCTGCCCCTGGGCTGTGGGACGTCTGAGCACAACCGGCACTCTCCCGCTGGAAGACCTCCCCGTCTGCCTCCAAAGGCCGGTTTGCAAGCACTCCCGCCCGCTGTTCCCGCCAGGCACGCACAATGCTCCCAAGCCCGGGAGAAAAGCGCTTCGGGGTGGTGCTCTCTCCGGGCCCTTGCCCCTAAGCCTGCGGGCCAGGCAGGGGGAACACACTCCCAGGCCAAGACAGAACGACATGAACACGTCTGTTCCTGCCCCCTACACCGGCAGAGAGCTCGGGGGAGCCAGAGTCTCTCAGGCAGGTGCTGGGCTGGCCGCCTGTGTGGGAAGGGGCAGAGCCGACCTAGGGGCAAGTTGGGCCTCTTGCTCTCCCTGCTGCCCTGAGGCTGCTGGGCCAAAGACGTCTTGGGCATCCAGCCCTTTGCTGGTCCCTTCCCTCTGACGAGGCCCTCTGAGCTCCAGCACCTTGCAGTGTGGAGACAGCACCTGCCAGCAATCTCCTCTCCAAGGAGGCCTCAACCGAGGCCTAGGCCCAGGGGAAAGGCACCAGCGGGGATGAGCCTGGGGAGGCGCCCGGGCATGTCTGGACCCAGTCCCCGCAGCCTGCCCCTTGGTGGGGCAGTACCCCTGGAGGCCAGGAAAGTCTGGGCAAGGCTGACCAGGGGCAGGGGACCTGCTGGGTCCTGCCCCTGGCCTGTGGGGCCTCTGAGCACAACCGGCCCTCTCCCACTGGAAGACCTCCCCGGCTGCCTCCAAAGGCCGTTTTGCACGCACTCCCGCCCACTGTTCCCACCAAGCGCGCACAATGCTCCCAAGCCCGGGAGAAAAGCGCTTCGGGGTGGTGCTCTCTCCGGGCCCTTGCCCCTGAGCCTGGGGGCCAGGCAGGGGGTCCACACTCCCAGGGCAAGGCAGAACCACATGCACACGTCTGTTCCTGACCCCTGCACCGGCAGAGAGCTCGGGGGAGCCAGAGTCTGTCAGGCAGCTGCTGGGCTGGCCGCCTTTGTGGGAAGGGGCAGAGCCGACCTAGGGGCAAGTTGGGCCTCTTGCTCTCCCTGCTGCCCTGAGGCTGCTGGGCCAAAGAGGTCTTGGGCATACAGCCCTTTGCTTTTCCCTTCCCTCTGACGAGGCCCTCTGAGCTCCAGCACCTTGCAGTGTGGAGACAGCCCCTGCCAGCAACCTCCTCTCCAAGGAGGCCTCAACCGAGACCTAGGACCAGGGGAAAGGCACCAGCGGGGATGAGCCTGGGGAGGCGCCCGGGCATGTCTGGACCCAGTCCCCGCAGACTGCCCCTTGGTGGGGCAGTACCCCCGGAGGCCAGGAAGGTCTGGGAAAGGCTGGCCAGGGGCAGGGGACCTGCTGGGTCCTGCCCCTGGCCTGTGGGGCCTCTGAGCACAACCGGCCCTCTCCCACTGGAAGACCTCCCCGGCTGCCTCCAAAGTCCTGTTTGCCAACACTACCACCCGCTGTTCACGCCAGACTTGCACAATGCTCCCAAGCCCGGGAGAAAAGTGCTTCGGGGTGGTGCTCTCTCCGGGCCCTTGCCCCTGAGCCTCGGGGCAAGGCATGGGGAACACACTCCCAGGCCAAGGCAGAACCACATGCACACGTCTGTTCCTGACCCCTGCACCGGCAGAGAGCTCGGGGGAGCCAGAGTCTGTCAGGCAGCTGCTGGGTTGGCTGCCTGTGTGGGAAGGGGCAGAGCCGACCTAGGGGCAAGTTGGGCCTCTTGCTCTCCCTGCTGCCCTGAGGCTGCTGGGCCAAAGAGGTCTTGGGCATCCAGCCCCTTGCTGGTCCCTTCCCGCTGACGAGGCCCTCTGAGCTCCAGCACCTTGCAGTGTGGAGACAGCCCCTGCCAGCAACCTCCTCTCCGAGGAGGCATCAACCGAGGCCTATGCCCAGGGGAAAGGCACCAGCGGGGATGAGCCTGGGGAGGCGCCCAGGTATGTCTGGACCCAGTCCCCGCAGCCTGCCCCTTGGTGGGGCAGTACCCCCGGAGGCCAGGAAGGTCTGGGCAAGGCTGGCCAGGGGCAGGGGACCTGCTGGGTCCTGCCCCTGGCCTGTGAGGCCTCTGAGCACAACCGGCCCTCTCCCACTGGAAGACCTCCACGGCTGCCTCCAAAGTCCTGTTTGCAAACACTCCCGCCCGCTGTTCACGCCAGGCTCGCACAGTGCTCCCAAGCCCGGGAGAAAAGCGCTTCGGGGTGGTGCTCTCTCCGGGCCCTTGCCCCTGAGCCTGGGGGCAAGGCAGGGGGAACACACTCCCAGGCCAAGGCAGAACCACATGCCCACGTCTGTTCCTGTCCCCTGCACCGGCAGAGAGCTTGGGGGAGCCAGAGTCTGTCAGGCAGCTGCTGGGTTGGCCGCCTGTGTGGGAAGTGGCAGAGCCGCCCTAGGGGCAAGTTGGGCCTCTTGCTCTCCCTGCTGCCCTGAGGCTGCTGGGCCAAAGACGTCTTGGGCATCCAGCCCCTTACTGGTCCCTTCCCTCTGACGAGGCCCTCTGAGCTCCAGCACCTTGCAGTGTGGAGACAGCCCCTGCCAGCAACCTCCTCTCCAAGGAGGCCTCAACCGAGGCCTAGGCCCAGGGGAAAGGCACCAGCGGGGATGAGCCTTGGGAGGCGCCCGGGCATGTCTGGACCCAGTCCCCGCAGCCTGCCCCTTGGTGGGGCAGCACCCCCGGAGGCCAGGAAGGTCTGGGCAAGGCTGCCAGGGGCAGGGACACTGCTGGGTCCTGCCCCTGGCCTGTGGGGCGTCTGAGCACAACCGGCACTCTCCCGCTGGAAGACCTCCCCGTCTGCCTCGAAAGGCCGGTTTGCAAGCACTCCCGCCCGCTGTTCCCGCCAGGCACGCACAATGCTCCCAAGCCCGGGAGAAAAGTGCTTCGGGGTGGTGCTCTCACCGGGCCCTTGCCCCTGAGCCTGGGGGCCAGGCAGGGGGAACACACTCCCAGGCCAAGGCAGAACGACATGCACACGTCTGTTCCTGCCCCCTACACCGGCAGAGAGCTCGGGGGAGCCAGAGACTGCCAGGCTGCTGCTGGGCTGGCCGCCTGTGTGGGACGGGGCAGAGCCGACCTAGGGGCAAGTTGGGCCTCTTGCTCTCCCTGCTGCCCTGAGGCTGCTGGGTCAAAGAGGTCTTGGGCATCCAGCCCTTTGCTGGTCCCTTCCCTCTGACGAGGCCCTCTGATCTCCAGCACCTTGCAGTGTGGAGACAGCCCCTGCCAGCAACCTCCTCTCCAAGGAGGCCTCAACCGAGGCCTAGGCCCAGGGGAAAGGCACCAGCGGGGATGAGCCTGGGGAGGCGCCCGGGCATGTCTGGACCCAGTCCCCGCAGCCTGCCCCTTGGTGGGGCAGTACCCCCGGAGGCCAGGAAGGTCTGGGCAAGGCTGGCCAGGGTCAGGGGCCCTGCTGGGTCCTGCCCCTGGCCTGTGGGGCCTCTGAGCACAACCGGCCCTCTCCCACTGGAAGACCTCCCCGGCTGCCTCCAAAGTCCTGTTTGCAAACACTCCCGCCCGCTGTTCACGCCAGGCTCGCACAATGCTCCCAAGCCCGTGAGAAAAGCGCATTGGGGTGGTTCTCTCTCCGGGCCCTTGCCCCTGAGCCTGGGGGCAAGGCACGGGGAACACACTCCCTGGCCAAGGCAGAACCACATGCCCACGTCTGTTCCTGTCCCCTGCACCGGCAGAGAGCTCGGGGGAGCCAGAGTCTCTCAGGCAGGTGCTGGGCTGGCCGCCTGTGTGGGAAGGGGCAGAGCCGACCTAGGGGCAAGTTGGGCCTCTTGCTCTCCCTGCTGCCCTGAGGCTGCTGGGCCAAAGACGTCTTGGGCATCCAGCCCTTTGCTGGTCCCTTCCCTCTGACGAGGCCCTCTGAGCTCCAGCACCTTGCAGTGTGGAGACAGCACCTGCCAGCAATCTCCTCTCCAAGGAGGCCTCAACCGAGGCCTAGGCCCAGGGGAAAGGCACCAGCGGGGATGAGCCTGGGGAGGCGCCCGGGCATGTCTGGACCCAGTCCCCGCAGCCTGCCCCTTGGTGGGGCAGTACCCCCGGAGGCCAGGAAGGTCTGGGCAAGGCTGACCAGGGGCAGGGGACCTGCTGGGTCCTGCCCCTGGCCTTTGGGGCCTCCGAGCACAACCGGCCCTCTCCCACTGGAAGACCTCCCCGGCTGCCTCCAAAGGCCGTTTTGCACGCACTCCCGCCCACTGTTCCCACCAAGCGCGCACAATGCTCCCAAGCCCGGGAGGAAAGCGCTTCGGGGTGGTGCTCTCTCCGGGCCCTTGCCCCTGAGACTGGGGGCCAGGCAGGGGGTCCACACTCCCAGGCCAAGGCAGAACCACATGCACACGTCTGTTCCTGAGCCCTGCACCGGCAGAGAGCTCGGGGGAGCCAGAGTCTGTCAGGCAGCTGCTGGGCTGGCCGCCTTTGTGGGAAGGGGCAGAGCCGACCTAAGGGCAAGTTGGGCCTCTTGCTCTCCCTGCTGCCCTGAGGCTGCTGGGCCAAAGAGGTCTTGGGCATCCAGCCCTTTGCTTGTCCCTTCACTCTGACGAGGCCCTCTGAGCTCCAGCACCTTGCAGTGTGGAGACAGCCCCTGCCAGCAACCTCCTCTCCAAGGAGGCCTCAACCGAGACGTAGGACCAGGGGAAAGGCACCAGCGGGGATGAGCCTGGGGAGGCGCCCGGGCATGTCTGGACCGAGTCCCCGCAGCCTGCCCCTTGGTGGGGCAGTACCCCCGGAGGCCAGGAAGGTCTGGGCAAGGCTGGCCAGGGGCAGGGGACCTGCTGGGTCCTGCCCCTGGCCTGTGGGGCCTCTGAGCACAACCGGCCCTCTCCCACTGGAAGACCTCCCCGGCTGCTTCCAAAGTCCTGTTTGCCAACACTCCCACCCGCTGTTCACGCCAGACTTGCACAATGCTCCCAAGCCCGGGAGAAAAGCGCTTCGGGGTGGTGCTCTCTCCGGGCCCTTGCCCCTGAGCCTGGGGGCAAGGCATGGGGAACACACTCCCAGGCCATAGCAGAACCACATGCCCACGTCTGTTCCTGTCCCCTGCACCGGCAGAGAGCTTGGGGGAGCCAGAGTCTGTCAGGCAGCTGCTGGTTTGGCCGCCTGTGTGGGAAGGGGCAGAACCGCCCTAGGGGCAAGTTGGGCCTCTTGCTCTCCCTGCTGCCCTGAGGCTGCTGGGCCAAAGACGTCTTGGGCATCCAGCCCCTTACTGGTCCCTTCCCTCTGACGAGGCCCTCTGAGCTCCAGCACCTTGCAGTGTGGAGACAGCCCCTGCCAGCAACCTTCTCTCCAAGGAGGCCTCAACCGAGGCCTAGGCCCAGGGGAAAGGCACCAGCGGGGATGAGCCAGGGGAGGCGCCCGAGCATGTCTGGACCCAGTCCCCGCAGCCTGCCCCTTGGTGGGGCAGTACCCCCGGAGGCCAGGAAGGTCTGGGTAAGACTGGCCAGGGGCAGGGGCCCTGCTGGGTCCTGCCCCTGGCCTGTGGGGCCTCTGAGCACAACCGGCCCTTTCCCACTGGAAGACCTCCCCGGCTGCCTCCAAAGGCCGGTTTGCAAGCACTCCCGCCCACTGTTCCCGCCAGGCGCGCACAATGCTCCCAAGCCCGGGAGAAAAGCGCTTCGGGGTGTTGGTCTCTCCGGGCCCTTGCCCCTGAGCCTGGGGGCCAGGCAGGGGATCCACAGTCCCAGGCCAAGGCACAACAACATGCACACGTCTGTTCCTGCCCCCTCCACCGGCAGAGAGCTGGGGGGAGCCAGAGTCTGTCAGGCAGCTGCTGGGCGGGCCGCCTGTGTGGGAAGGGGCAGAGCCGACCTAGGGGCAAGTTGGGCCTCTTGCTCTCCCTGCTGCCCTGAGGCTGCTGGGCCAAAGAGGTCTTGGGCATCCAGCCCCTTGCTGGTCCCTTCCCTCTGACGAGGCCCTCTGAGCTCCAGCACCTTGCAGTGTGGAGACAGCCCCTGCCAGCAACCTCCTCTCCAAGGAGGCCTCAACCGAGGCCTAGGCCCAGGGGAAAGGCACCAGCGGGGATGAGCCAGTGGAGGCGCACGGGCATATCAGGACCCAGTCCCCGCAGCCTGCCCCTTGGTGGGGCAGTACCCCCGGAGGCCAGGAAGGTCTGGGCAAGGCTGGCCAGGGGCAGGGTCCCTGCTGGGTCCTGCCCCTGGCCTGTGGGGCCTCTGAGCACAACCGGCCCTCTCCCACTGGAAGACCTCCCTGGCTGCCTCCAAAGGCCGGTTTGCCAACACTCCCGCCCGCTGTTCCCGCCAGGCACGCACAATGCTCCCAAGGCCAGGAGAAAAGCGCTTCGGGGTGTTGCTCTCTCCGGGACCTTGCCCCTGAGCCTGGGGTCCAGGCAGTGGGTCCACACTCCCACACCAAGGCAGAACCACATGCACACGTCTGTTCCTGACCCCTGCACCGGCAGAGAGCTCGGGGGAGCCAGAGTCTGTCAGGCAGCTGCTGGGTTGGCTGCCTGTGTGGGAAGGGGCAGAGCCGACCTAGGGGCAAGTTGGGCCTCTTGCTCTCCCTGCTGCCCTGAGGCTGCTGGGCCAAAGAGGTCTTGGCTATCCAGCCCCTTGCTGGTCCCTTCCCGCTGACGAAGCCCTCTGAGCTCCAGCACCTTGCAGTGTGGAGACAGCCCCTGCCAGCAACCTCCTCTCCAAGGAGGCATCAACCGAAGCCTATGCCCAGGGGAAAGGCACCAGCGGGGATGAGCCTGGGGAGGCGCCCAGGCATGTCTGGACCCAGGCCCCGCAGCCTGCCCCTTGGTGGGGCAGTACCCCCTGAGGCCAGCAAGGTCTGGGCAAGGCTGGCCAGGGGCAGGGGACCTGCTGGGTCCTGCCCCTGGCCTGTGAGGCCTCTGAGCACAACCGGCCCTCTCCCACTGGAAGACCTCCACGGCTGCCTCCAAAGTCCTGTTTGCAAACACTCCCGCCCGCTGTTCACGCCAGGCTCGCACAATGCTCCCAAGCCCGGGAGAAAAGCACTTCGGGGTGGTGCTCTCTCCGGGCCCTTGCCCCTGAGCCTGGGGGCAAGGCAGGGTGAACACACTCCCAGGCCAAGGCAGAACCGCATGCCCACGTCTGTTCCTGTCCCCTGCACCGGCAGAGAGCTTGGGGGAGCCAGAGTCTGTCAGGCAGCTGCTGGGTTGGCCGCCTGTGTGGGAAGGGGCAGAGCCGCCCTAGGGGCAAGTTGGGCCTCTTGCTCTCCCTGCTGCCCTGAGACTGCTGGGCCAAAGACGTCTTGGGCATCCAGCCCCTTACTGGTCCCTTCCCTCTGACGAGGCCCTCTGAGCTCCAGCACCTTGCAGTGTGGAGACAGCCCCTGCCAGCAACCTCCTCTCCAAGGAGGCCTCAACCGAGGCCTAGGCCCAGGGGAAAGGCACCAGCAGGGATGAGCCTGGGGAGGCGCCCGGGCATGTCTGGACCCAGGCCCCGCAGCCTGCCCCTTGGTGGGGCAGTACCCCCGGAGGCCAGGAAGGTCTGGGCAAGGCTGGCCAGGGGCAGGGGCCCTGCTGCGTCCTGCCCCTGGCCTGTGGGTCCTCAGAGCACAACCGGCCCTCTCCCACTGGAAGACCTCCCCGGCTGCCTCCAAAGGCCGGTTTGCAAGCGCTCCCACCCACTGTTCCCAGCAGGCGTGCACAATGCTCCCAAGCCCGGGAGAAAAGCGCTTCAGGGTGGTGCTCTCTCCGGGCCCTTGCCCCTGAGCCTGGGGGCAAGGCAGGGTGTCCACACTCCCAGGGCAAGGCAGAACCACATGCACACGTCTGATCTGCCCCCTGCACCGGCAGAGAGCTCGGGGGAGCCAGAGTCTGTCAGGCAGCTGCTGGGCTGGCCGCCTGTGTGGGAAGGGGCAGAGCCGACCTAGGGGCAAGTTGGGCCTCTTGCTCTCCCTGCTGCCCTGATGCTGCTGGGCCAAAGAGGTCTTGGGCATCCAGCCCCTTGCTGGTCCCTTCCCTCTGACGAGGCCCTCTGAGCTCCAGCACCTTGCAGTGTGGAGACAGCCCCTGCCAGCAACCTCCTCTCCAAGGAGGCCTCAACCGAGGCCTAGGCCCAGGGGAAAGGCACCAGCGGGGATGAGCCTGGGGAGGCGCCCGGGCATGTCTGGACCCAGTCCCCGCAGCCTGCCCCTTGGTGGGGCAGTACCCCCGGAGGCCAGGAAGGTCTGGGCAAGGCTGGCCAGGGGCAGGGGCCCTGCTGGGTCCTGCCCCTGGCCTGTGGGGCCTCTGAGCACAACCGGCCCTCTCCCACTGGAAGAACTCCCCGGCTGCCTCCAAAGGCCAGTTTGCCAACACTCCCGCCCGCTGTTCCCGCCAGGCACGCACAATGCTCCCAAGCCCGGGAGAAAAGCACTTCGGGGTGGTGCTCTCCTCGGGCCCTTGCCCCTGAGCCTGGGGGCCAGGCAGTTGGTCCACACTCCCAGACCAAGGCAGAACCACATGCACACGTCTGTTCCTGACCCCTGCACCGGCAGAGAGCTCGGGGGAGCCAGAGTCTGTCAGGCAGCTGCTGGGCTGGCCGCCTGTGTGGGAAGGGGCAGAGCCGACCTAGGGGCAAGTTGGGCCTCTTGCTCTCCCTGCTGCCCTGAGGCTGCTGGGCCAAAGAGGTCTTGGGCATCCAGCCCCTTGCTGGTCCCTTCCCTCTGACGAGGCCCTCTGAGCTCCAGCACCTTGCAGTGTGGAGACAGCCCCTGCCAGCAACCTCCTCTCCAAGGAGGCCTCAACCAAGGCCTAGGCCCAGGGGAAAGGCACCAGCGGGGATGAGCCTGGGGAGGCGCCCGGGCATGTCTGGACCCAGTCCCCGCAGCCTGCCCCTTGGTGGGGCAGTACCCCCGGAGGCCAGGAAGGTCTGTGCAAGGCTGCCAGGGGCAGGGACAGCGCTGGGTCCTGCCCCTGGCCTGTGGGACGTCTGAGCACAACCGGCACTCTCCCGCTGGAAGACCTCCCCGGCTGCCTCCAAAGGCCGGTTTGCAAGCACTCCCGCCCGCTGTTCCCGCCAGGCACGCACAATGCTCCCAAGCCCGGTAGAAAAGCGTTTCGGGGTGGTGCTCTCTCCGGGCCCTTGCCCCTAAGCCTGCGGGCCAGGCAGGGGGAACACACTCCCAGGCCAAGACAGAACGACATGAACACGTCTTTTCCTGCCCCCTACACCGGCAGAGAGCTCGGGGGAGCCAGAGTCTCTCAGGCAGGTGCTGGGCTGGCCGCCTGTGTGGGAAGGGGCAGAGCCGACCTAGGGGCAAGTTGGGCCTCTTGCTCTCCCTGCTGCCCTGAGGCTGCTGGGCCAAAGACGTCTTGGGCATCCAGCCCTTTGCTGGTCCCTTCCCTCTGACGAGGCCCTCTGAGCTCCAGACCTTGCAGTGTGGAGACAGCACCTGCCAGCAATCTCCTCTCCAAGGAGGCCTCAACCGAGGCCTAGGCCCAGGGGAAAGGCACCAGCGGGGATGAGCCTGGAGAGGCGCCCGTGCATGTCTGGACCCAGTCCCCGCAGCCTGCCCCTTGGTGGGGCAGTACCCCTGGAGGCCAGGAAGGTCTGGGCAAGGCTGACCAGGGGCAGGGGACCTGCTGGGTCCTGCCCCTGGCCTGTGGGGCCTCTGAGCACAACCGGCCCTCTCCCACTGGAAGACCTCCCCGGCTGCCTCCAAAGGCCGTTTTGCACGCACTCCCGCCCACTGTTCCCACCAACCGCGCACAATGCTCCCAAGCCCGGGAGAAAAGCGCTTCGGGGTGGTGCTCTCTCCGGGCCCTTGCCCCTGAGACTGGGGGCCAGGCAGGGGGTCCACACTCCCAGGCCAAGGCAGAACCACATGCACACGTCTGTTCCTGACCCCTGCACCGGCAGAGAGCTCGGGGGAGCCAGAGTCTGTCAGGCAGCTGCTGGGCTGGCCGCCTTTGTGGGAAGGGGCAGAGCCGACCTAGGGGCAAGTTGGGCCTCTTGCTCTCCCTGCTGCCCTGAGGCTGCTGGGCCAAAGAGGTCTTGGGCATCCAGCCCTTTGCTTGTCCCTTCCCTCTGACGAGGCCCTCTGAGCTCCAGCACCTTGCAGTGTGGAGACAGCCCCTGCCAGCAACCTCCTCTCCAAGGAGGCCTCAACCGAGACCTAGGACCAGGGGAAAGGCACCAGCGGGGATGAGCCTGGGGAGGCGCCCAGGCATGTCTGGACCCAGTCCCCGCAGCCTGCCCCTTGGTGGGGCAGTACCCCCGGAGGCCAGGAAGGTCTGGGAAAGGCTGGCCAGGGGCAGGGGACCTGCTGGGTCCTGCCCCTGGCCTGTGGGGCCTCTGAGCACAACCGGCCCTCTCCCACTGGAAGACCTCCCCGGCTGCCTCCAAAGTCCTGTTTGCCAACACTCCCACCCGCTGTTCACGCCAGACTTGCACAATGCTCCCAAGCCCGGGAGAAAAGCGCTTCGGGGTGGTGCTCTCTCCGGGCCCTTGCCCCTGAGCCTGGGGGCAAGGCATGGGGAACACACTCCCAGGCCAAGGCAGAACCACATGCCCACGTCTGTTCCTGTCTCCTGCACGGGCAGAGAGCTTGGGGGAGCCAGAGTCTGTCAGGCAGCTGCTGGGTTGGCCGCCTGTGTGGGAAGGGGCAGAGCCGCCCTAGGGGCAAGTTGGGCCTCTTGCTCTCCCTGCTGCCCTGAGGCTGCTGGGCCAAAGACGTCTTGGGCATCCAGCCCCTTACTGGTCCCTTCCCTCTGACGAGGCCCTCTGAGCTCCAGCACCTTGCAGTGTGGAGACAGCCCCTGCCAGCAACCTCCTCTCCAAGGAGGCCTCAACCGAGGCCTAGGCACAGGGGAAAGGCACCAGCGGGGATGAGCCAGGGGAGGCGCCCGAGCATGTCTGGACCCAGTCCCCGCAGCCTGCCCCTTGGTGGGGCAGTACCCCCGGAGGCCAGGAAGGTCTGGGTAAGACTGGCCAGGGGCAGGGGCCCTGCTGGGTCCTGCCCCTGGCCTGTGGGGCCTCTGAGCACAACCGGCCCTCTCCCACTGGAAGACCTCCCCGGCTGCCTCCAAAGGCCGGTTTGCAAGCGCTCCCGGCCACTGTTACCACCAGGCGGGCACAATGCTCCTAAGCCCGGAAGAAAAGCGCTTCAGGGTGGTGCTCTCTCTGGGCCCTTGCCCCTGAGCCTGGGGGCAAGGCAGGGTGTCCACACTCCCAGGCCAAGGCAGAACCACATGCACACGTCTGACCTGCCCCCTGCACCGGCAGAGAGCTCGGGGGAGCCAGAGTCTGTCAGGCAGCTGCTGGGCTGGCCGCCTGTGTGGGAAGTGGCAGAGCCGACCTAGGGGCAAGTTGGGCCTCTTGCTCTCCCTGCTGCCCTGAGGCTGCTGGGCCAAAGAGGTCTTGGGCATCCAGCCCCTTGCTGGTCCCTTCCCTCTGACGAGGCCCTCTGAGCTCCAGCACCTTGCAGTGTGGAGACAGCCCCTGCCAGCAACCTCCTCTCCAAGGAGGCCTCAACCGAGGCCTAGGCCCAGGGGAAAGGCACCAGCGGGGATGAGCCTGGGGAGGCGCCCGGGCATGTCTGGACCCAGTCCCCGCAGCCTGCCCCTTGGTGGGGCAGTACCCCCGGAGGCCAGGAAGGTCTGGGCAAGGCTGGCCAGGGGCAAGGGCCCTGCTGGGTCCTGCCCCTGGCCTGTGGGGCCTCTGAGCACAACCGGCCCTCTCCCACTGGAAGAACTCCCCAGCTGACTCCAAAGGCCAGTTTGCCAACACTCCCGCCCGCTGTTCCCGCCAGGCACGCACAATGCTCCCAAGCCCGGGAGAAAAGCACTTCGGGGTGGTGCTCTCCTCGGGCCCTTGCCCCTGAGCCTGGGGGCCAGGCAGTTGGTCCACACTCCCAGACCAAGGCAGAACCACATGCACACGTCTGTTCCTGTCCCCTGCACCGGCAGAGAGCTCGGGGGAGCCAGAGTCTGTCAGGCAGCTGCTGGGCTGGCCGCCTGTGTGGGAAGGGGCAGAGCCGACCTAGGGGCAAGTTGGGCCTCTTCCTCTCCCTGCTGCCCTGAGGCTGCTGGGCCAAAGAGGTCTTGGGCATCCAGCCCCTTGCTGGTCCCTTCCCTCTGACGAGGCCCTCTGAGCTCCAGCACCTTGCAGTGTGGAGACAGCCCCTGCCAGCAACATCCTCTCCAAGGAGGCCTCAACCGAGGCCTAGGCCCAGGGGAAAGGCACCAGCGGGGATGAGCCTGGGGAGGCGCCCGGGCATGTCTGGACCCAGTCCCCGCAGCCTGCCCCTTGGTGGGGCAGTACCCCCGGAGGCCAGGAAGATCTGGGCAAGGCTGGCCAGGGGCAGGGGCCCTGCTGGGTCCTCCCCATGGCCTGTGGGGCCTCTGAGCACAACCGGCCCTCTCCCACTGGAAGACCTCCCCGGCTGCCTCCAAAGGCCAGTTTGCCAACACTCCTGCCCGCTCTTCCCGCCAGGCACGCACAATGCTCCCAAGCCCGGGAGAAAAGCGCTTCGGGGTGGTGCTCTCTCCGGGCCCTTGCCCCTGAGCCAGTGGGCAAGGCAGGGGGAACACACTCCCAGACCAAGGCAGAAACACATGCACACGTCTGTTCCTGTCCGCTGCACCGGCAGAGAGCTCGGGGGAGCCAGAGTCTCTCAGGCAGGTGCTGGGCTGGCCGCCTGTGTGGGAAGGGGCAGAGCCGACCTAGGGGCAAGTTGGGCCTCTTGCTCTCCCTGCTGCCCTTAGGCTGCAGGGCCAAAGACGTCTTGGGCATCCAGCCCCTTACTGGTCCCTTCCCTCTGACGAGGCCCTCTGAGCTCCAGCACCTTGCAGTGTGGAGACAGCCCCTGCCAGCAATCTCCTCTCCAAGGAGGCCTCAACCGAGGCCTAGGCCCAGGGGAAAGGCACCAGCGGGGTTGAGCCAGGGGAGGCGCCCGGGCATGTCTGGACCCTGTCCCCGCAGCCTGCCCCTTGGTGGGGCAGTACCCCCGGAGGCCAGGAAGGTCTGGGCAAGGCTGGCCAGGGGCAGGGGCCCTGCTGGGTCCTGCCCCTGGCCTGTGGGGCCTCTGAGCACAACCGGCCCTCTCCCACTGGAAGACCTCCCCGGCTGCCTCCAAAGTCCTGTTTGCAAGCACTCCCGCCCACTGTTCCCGCCAGGCGCGCACAATGCTCCCAAGCCCGGGAGAAAAGCGCTTCGGGGTGGTGGTCTCTACGGGCCCTTGCCCCTGAGCCTGGGGGCCAGGCAGGGCATCCACAGTCCCAGGCCAAGGCACAACAACATGCACACGTCTGTTCCTGCCCCCTCCACCGGCAGAGAGCTGGGGGGAGCCAGAGTCTGTCAGGCAGCTGCTGGGCTGGCCGCCTGTGTGGGAAGGGGCAGAGCCGACCTAGGGGCAAGTTGGGCCTCTTGCTCTCCCTGCTGCCCTGAGGCTGCTGGGCCAAAGAGGTCTTGGGCATCCAGCCCCTTGCTGGTCCCTTCCCTCTGACGAGGCCCTCTGAGCTCCAGCACCTTGCAGTGTGGAGACAGCCCCTGCCAGCAACCTCCTCTCCAAGGAGGCCTCAACCGAGGCCTAGGCACAGGGGAAAGGCACCAGCGGGGATGAGCCAGTGGAGGCGCACGGGCATATCAGGACCCAGTCCCTGCAGCCTGCCCCTTGGTGGGGCAGTACCCCCGGACGCCAGGAAGGTCTGGGCAAGGCTGGCCAGGGGCAGGGTCCCTGCTGGGTCCTGCCCCTGGCCTGTGGGGCCTCTGAGCACAACCGGCCCTCTCCCACTGGAAGACCTCCCCGGCTGCCTCCAAAGGCGGGTTTGCCAACACTCCCGCCCGCTGTTCCCGCCAGGCACGCACAACGCTCCCAAGGCCAGGAGAAAAGCGCTTCGGGGTGTTGCTCTCTCCGGGCCCTTGCCCCTGAGCCTGGGGTCCAGGCAGTGGGTCCACATTCCCAGACCAAGGCAGAACCACATGCACACGTCTGTTCCTGACCCCTGCACCGGCAGAGAGCTCGGGGGAGCCAGAGTCTGTCAGGCAGCTGCTGGGTTGGCTGCCTGTGTGGGAAGGGGCAGAGCCGACCTAGGGGCAAGTTGGGCCTCTTGCTCTCCCTGCTGCCCTGAGGCTGCTGGGGCAAAGAGGTCTTGGGCATCCAGCCCCTTGCTGGTCCCTTCCCGCTGACGAGGCCCTCTGAGCTCCAGCACCTTGCAGTGTGGAGACAGCCCCTGCCAGCAACCTCCTCTCCAAGGAGGCCTCAACCGAGGCCTAGGCCCAGGGGAAAGGCACCAGCGGGGATGATCCTGGGGAGGCGCCCGGGCATCTCTGGACCCAGGCCCCGCAGCCTGCCCCTTAGTGGGGCAGTACCCCCGGAGGCCAGGAAGGTCTGGGCAAGGCTGGCCAGGGGCAGGGGCCCTGCTGCGTCCTGCCCCTTGCCTGTGGGGCCTCTGAGCACAACCGGCCCTCTCCCACTGGAAGACCTCCCCGGCTGCCTCCAAGGCCGGTTTGCAAGCGCTCCCGCCCACTGTTCCCAGCAGGCGTGCACAATGCTCCCAAGCCCGGGAGAAAAGCGCTTCAGGGTGGTGCTCTCTCCGGGCCCTTGCCCCTGAGCCTGGGGGCAAGGCAGGGTGTCCACACTCCCAGTACAAGGCAGAACCACCTGCACACGTCTGATCTGCCCCCTGCACCGGCAGAGAGCTCGGGGGAGCCAGAGTCTGTCAGGCAGCTGCTGGGCTGGCCGCCTGTGTGGGAAGGGGCAGAGCCGACCTAGGGGCAAGTTGGGCCTCTTGCTCTCCCTGCTGCCCTGAGGCTGCTGGGCCAAAGAGGTCTTGGGCATCCAGCCCCTTGCTGGTCCCTTCCCTCTGACGAGGCCCTCTGAGCTCCAGCACCTTGCAGTGTGGAGACAGCCCCTGCCAGCAACATCCTCTCCAAGGAGGCCTCAACCGAGGCCTAGGCCCAGGGGAAAGGCACCAGCGGGGATGAGCCTGGGGAGGCGCCCGGGCATGTCTGGACCCTGTCCCCGCAGCCTGCCCCTTGGTGGGGCAGTACCCCCGGAGGCCAGGAAGGTCTGGGCAAGGCTGCGAGGGGCAGGGGCCCTGCTGGGTCCTGCCCCTGGCCTGTGGGGCGTCTGAGCACAACCGGCACTCTCCCGCTGGAAGACCTCCCCGTCTGCCTCCAAAGGCCGGTTTGCAAGCACTCCCGCCCGCTGTTCCCGCCAGGCAGGCACAATGCTCCCAAGCCCGGGAGAAAAGCGCTTCGGGGTGGTGCTCTCCTCGGGCCCTTGCCCCTGAGCCTGGGGGCCAGGCAGTTGGAACACACTCCCAGGCCAAGGCAGAACGACATGCACACGTCTGTTCCTGCCCCCTACACCGGCAGAGAGCTCGGGGGAGCCAGAGACTGCCAGGCTGCTGCTGGGCTGGCTGCCTGTGTGGGACGGGGCAGAGCCGACCTAGGGGCAAGTTGGGCCTCTTGCTCTCCCTGCTGCCCTGAGGCTGCTGGGTCAAAGAGGTCTTGGGCATCCAGCCCTTTGCTGGTCCCTTCCCTCTGACGAGGCCCTCTGAGCTCCAGCACCTTGCAGTGTGGAGACAGCCCCTGCCAGCAACCTCCTCTCCAAAGAGGCCTCAACCGAGGCCTACGCCCAGGGGAAAAGCACCAGCGGGGATGATCCTGGGGAGGCGCACGGACATGTCTGGACCCAGTCCCCGCAGCCTGCCCCTTGGTGGGGCAGTACCCCCGGAGGCCAGGAAGGTCTGGGCAAGGCTGGCCAGGGGCAGGGGACCTGCTGGGTCCTGCCCCTGGCCTGTGAGGCCTCTGAGCACAACCGGCCCTCTCCCACTGGAAGACCTCCCCAGCTGCCTCCAAAGTCCTGTTTGCAAACACTCCCGCCCACTGTTCACGCCAGGCTCGCACAATGCTCCCAAGCCCGGGAGAAAAGCGCTTCGGGGTGGTGCTCTCTCCGGGCCCTTGCCCCTGAGCCTGGGGGCCAGGCAGTGGGTCCACACTCCCAGACCAAGGCAGAACCACATGCACACGTCTGTTCCTGACCCCTGCACCGGCAGAGAGCTCGGGGGAGCCAGAGTCTGTCAGGCAGCTGCTGGGCTGGCCGCCTGTGTGGGAAGGGGCAGAGCCGACCTAGGGGCAAGTTGGGCCTCTTCCTCTCCCTGCTGCCCTGAGGCTGCTGGGCCAAAGAGGTCTTGGGCATCCAGCCCCTTGCTGGTCCCTTCCCTCTGACGAGGCCCTCTGAGCTCCAGCACCTTGCAGTGTGGAGACAGCCCCTGCCAGCAACCTCCTCTCCAATGAGGCCTCAACCGAGGCCTAGGCCCAGGGGAAAGGCACCAGCGGGGATGAGCCTGGGGAGGCGCCCGGGCATGTCTGGACCCAGTCCCCGCAGCCTGCCCCTTGGTGGGGCAGTACCCCCGGAGGCCAGGAAGGTCTGTGCAAGGCTGCCAGGGGCAGGGACAGCGCTGGGTCCTGCCCCTGGCCTGTGGGACGTCTGAGCACAACCGGCACTCTCCCGCTGGAAGACCTCCCCGTCTGCCTCCAAAGGCCGGTTTGCAAGCACTCCCGCCCGCTGTTCCCGCCAGGCACGCACAATGCTCCCAAGCCCGGGAGAAAAGCGCTTCGGGGTGGTGCTCTCTCCGGGCCCTTGCCCCTAAGCCTGCGGGCCAGGCAGGGGGAACACACTCCCAGGCCAAGACAGAACGACATGAACACGTCTGTTCCTGCCCCCTACACCGGCAGAGAGCTCGGGGGAGCCAGAGTCTCTCAGGCAGGTGCTGGGCTGGCCGCCTGTGTGGGAAGGGGCAGAGCCGACCTAGGGGCAAGTTGGGCCTCTTGCTCTCCCTGCTGCCCTGAGGCTGCTGGGCCAAAGACGTCTTGGGCATCCAGCCCTTTGCTGGTCCCTTCCCTCTGACGAGGCCCTCTGAGCTCCAGCACCTTGCAGTGTGGAGACAGCACCTGCCAGCAATCTCCTCTCCAAGGAGGCCTCAACCGAGGCCTAGGCCCAGGGGAAAGGCACCAGCGGGGATGAGCCTGGGGAGGCGCCCGGGCATGTCTGGACCCAGTCCCCGCAGCCTGCCCCTTGGTGGGGCAGTACCACTGGAGGCCAGGAAGGTCTGGGCAAGGCTGACCAGGGGCAGGGGACCTGCTGGGTCCTGCCCCTGGCCTGTGGGGCCTCTGAGCACAACCGGCCCTCTCCCACTGGAAGACCTCCCCGGCTGCCTCCAAAGGCCGTTTTGCACGCACTCCCGCCCACTCTTCCCACCAAGCGCGCACAATGCTCCCAAGCCCGGGAGAAAAGCGCTTCGGGGTGGTGCTCTCTCCGGGCCCTTGCCCCTGAGACTGGGGGCCAGGCAGGGGGTCCACACTCCCAGGCCAAGGCAGAACCACATGCACACGTCTGTTCCTGACCCCTGCACCGGCAGAGAGCTCGGGGGAGCCAGAGTCTGTCAGGCAGCTGCTGGGCTGGCCGCCTTTGTGGGAAGGGGCAGAGCCGACCTAGGTTCAAGTAGGGCCTCTTGCTCTCCCTGCTGCCCTGAGGCTGCTGGGCCAAAGAGGTCTTGGGCATCCAGCCCTTTGCTTGTCCCTTCCCTCTGACGAGGCCCTCTGAGCTCCAGCACCTTGCAGTGTGGAGACAGCCCCTGCCAGCAACCTCCTCTCCAAGGAGGCCTCAACCGAGACCTAGGACCAGGGGAAAGGCACCAGCGGGGATGAGCCTGGGGAGGCGCCCAGGCATGTCTGGACCCAGTCCCCGCAGCCTGCCCCTTGGTGGGGCAGTACCCCCGGAGGCCAGGAAGGTCTGGGAAAGGCTGGCCAGGGGCAGGGGACCTGCTGGGTCCTGCCCCTGGCCTGTGGGGCCTCTGAGCACAACCGGCCCTCTCCCACTGGAAGACCTCCCCGGCTGCCTCCAAAGGCCGGTTTGCAAGCGCTCCCGGCCACTGTTACCAGCAGGCGGGCACAATGCTCCTAAGCCCGGAAGAAAAGCGCTTCAGGGTGGTGCTCTCTCTGGGCCCTTGCCCCTGAGCCTGGGGGCAAGGCAGGGTGTCCACACTCCCAGGCCAAGGCAGAACCACATGCACACGTCTGACCTGCCCCCTGCACCGGCAGAGAGCTCGGGGGAGCCAGAGTCTGTCAGGCAGCTGCTGGGCTGGCCGCCTGTGTGGGAAGTGGCAGAGCCGACCTAGGGGCAAGTTGGGCCTCTTGCTCTCCCTGCTGCCCTGAGGCTGCTGGGCCAAAGAGGTCTTGGGCATCCAGCCCCTTGCTGGTCCCTTCCCTCTGACGAGGCCCTCTGAGCTCCAGCACCTTGCAGTGTGGAGACAGCCCCTGCCAGCAACCTCCTCTCCAAGGAGGCCTCAACCGAGGCCTAGGCCCAGGGGAAAGGCACCAGCGGGGATGAGCCTGGGGAGGCGCCCAGGCATGTCTGGACCCAGTCCCCGCAGCCTGCCCCTTGGTGGGGCAGTACCCCCGGAGGCCAGGAAGGTCTGGGCAAGGCTGGCCAGGGGCAGGGGCCCTGCTGGGTCCTGCCCCTGGCCTGTGGGGCCTCTGAGCACAACCGGCCCTCTCCCACTGGAAGACCTCCCCGGCTGCCTCCAATGGCCGGTTAACAAGCGCTCCCGCCCACTGTTCCCAGCAGGCGTGCACAATGCTCCCAAGCCCGGGAGAAAAGCGCTTCGGGGTGGTGCTCTCTCCGGGCCCTTGCCCCTGAGCCTGGGGGCAAGGCAGGGTGTCCACACTCCCAGGCCAAGGCAGAACCACATGCACACGTCTGATCTGCCCCCTGCACCGGCAGAGAGCTCGGGGGAGCCAGAGTTTTTCAGGCAGCTGCTGGGCTGGCCGCCTGTGTGGGAAGGGGCAGAGCCGACCTAGGGGCAAGTTGGGCCTCTTGCTCTCCCTGCTGCCCTGAGGCTGCTGGGCCAAAGAGGTCTTGGGCATCCAGCCCCTTGCTTGTCCCTTCCCTCTGACGAGGCCCTCTGAGCTCCAGCACCTTGCAGTGTGGAGACAGCACCTGCCAGCAATCTCCTCTCCAAGGAGGCCTCAACCGAGGCCTAGGCCCAGGGAAAAGGCACCAGCGGGGTTGAGCCAGGGGAGGCGCCCGGGCATGTCTGGACCCTGTCCCCGCAGCCTGCCCCTTGGTGGGGCAGTACCCCCGGAGGCCAGGAAGGTCTGGGCAAGGCTGGCCAGGGGCAGGGGCCCTGCTGGGTCCTGCCCCTGGCCTGTGGGGCCTCTGAGCACAACCGGCCCTTGCCCACTGGAAGACCTCCCCAGCTGCCTCCAAAGGCCGGTTTGCAAGCCCTCCCGCCCACTGTTCCCGCCAGGCGCGCACAATGCTCCCAAGCCCGGGAGAAAAGCGCTTCGGGGTGGTGGTCTCTCCGGGCCCCTGCCCCTGAGCCTGGGGGCCAGGCAGGGGATACACAGTCCCAGGCCAAGGCAGAACCACATGCACACGTCTGTTCCTGCCCCCTCCACCGGCAGAGAGCTGGGGGGAGCCAGAGTCTGTCAGGCAGCTGCTGGGCTGGCCGCCTGTGTGGGAAGGGGCAGAGCCGACCTAGGGGCAATTTGGGCCTCTTGCTCTCCCTGCTGCCCTGAGGCTGCTGGGCCAAAGAGGTCTTGAGCATCCAGCCCCTTGCTGGTCCCTTCCCTCTGACGAGGCCCTCTGAGCTCCAGCACCTTGCAGTGTGGAGACAGCCCCTGCCAGCAACCTCCTCTCCAAGGAGGCCTCAACCGAGGCCTAGGCCCAGGGGAAAGGCACCAGCGGGGATGAGCCAGTGGAGGCGCACGGGCATGTCTGGACCCAGTCCCCGCAGCCTGCCCCTTGGTTGGGCAGTACCCCCGGAGGCCAGGAAGGTCTGGGCAAGGCTGGCCAGGGGCAGGGGCCCTGCTGGGTCCTGCCCCTGGGCTGTGGGGCCTCTGAGCACAACCGGCCCTCTCCCACTGGAAGACCTCCCCGGCTGCCTCCAAAGGCCGGTTTGCCAACACTCCCGCCCGCTGTTCCCGCCAGGCACGCACAATGCTCCCAAGCCCGGGAGAAAAGCGCTTCGGGGTGTTGCCCTCTCCGGACCCTTGCCCCTGAGCCTGGGGTCCAGGCAGTGGGTCCACACTCCCAGACCAAGGCAGAACCACATGCACTCGTCTGTTCCTGACCCCTGCACCGACAGAGAGCTCGGGGGAGCCAGAGTCTGTCAGGCAGCTGCTGGGTTGGCTGCCTGTGTGGGAAGGGGCAGAGCCGACCTAGGGGCAAGTTGGGCCTCTTCCTCTCCCTGCTGCCCTGAGGCTGCTGGGCCAAAGACGTCTTGGGCATCCAGCCCCTTACTGGTCCCTTCCCTCTGACGAGGCCCTCTGAGCTCCAGCACCTTGCAGTGTGGAGACAGCCCCTGCCAGCAACCTCCTCTCCAAGGAGGCCTCAACCGAGGCCTAGGCCCAGGGGAAAGGCACCAGCGGGGATGAGCCAGTGGAGGCGCAAGGGCATGTCTGGACCCAGTCCCCGCAGCCTGCCCCTTGGTGGGGCAGTACCCCCGGAGGCCAGGAAGGTCTGGGCAAGGCTGCGAGGGGCAGGGGCCCTGCTGGGTCCTGCCCCTGGCCTGTGGGGCGTCTGAGCACAACCGGCACTCTCCCGCTGGAAGACCTCCCCGTCTGCCTCCAAAGGCCGGTTTGCAAGCACTCCCGCCCGCTGTTCCCGCCAGGCAGGCACAATGCTCCCAAGCCCGGGAGAAAAGCGCTTCGGGGTGGTGCTCTCCTCGGGCCCTTGCCCCTGAGCCTGGGGGCCAGGCAGTTGGAACACACTCCCAGGCCAAGGCAGAACGACATGCACACGTCTGTTCCTGCCCCCTACACCGGCAGAGAGCTCGGGGGAGCCAGAGACTGCCAGGCTGCTGCTGGGCTGGCTGCCTGTGTGGGACGGGGCAGAGCCGACCTAGGGGCAAGTTGGGCCTCTTGCTCTCCCTGCTGCCCTGAGGCTGCTGGGTCAAAGAGGTCTTGGGCATCCAGCCCTTTGCTGGTCCCTTCCCTCTGACGAGGCCCTCTGAGCTCCAGCACCTTGCAGTGTGGAGACAGCCCCTGCCAGCAACCTCCTCTCCAAAGAGGCCTCAACCGAGGCCTACGCCCAGGGGAAAAGCACCAGCGGGGATGATCCTGGGGAGGCGCACGGACATGTCTGGACCCAGTCCCCGCAGCCTGCCCCTTGGTGGGGCAGTACCCCCGGAGGCCAGGAAGGTCTGGGCAAGGCTGGCCAGGGGCAGGGGACCTGCTGGGTCCTGCCCCTGGCCTGTGAGGCCTCTGAGCACAACCGGCCCTCTCCCACTGGAAGACCTCCCCAGCTGCCTCCAAAGTCCTGTTTGCAAACACTCCCGCCCACTGTTCACGCCAGGCTCGCACAATGCTCCCAAGCCCGGGAGAAAAGCGCTTCGGGGTGGTGCTCTCTCCGGGCCCTTGCCCCTGAGCCTGGGGGCCAGGCAGTGGGTCCACACTCCCAGACCAAGGCAGAACCACATGCACACGTCTGTTCCTGACCCCTGCACCGGCAGAGAGCTCGGGGGAGCCAGAGTCTGTCAGGCAGCTGCTGGGCTGGCCGCCTGTGTGGGAAGGGGCAGAGCCGACCTAGGGGCAAGTTGGGCCTCTTCCTCTCCCTGCTGCCCTGAGGCTGCTGGGCCAAAGAGGTCTTGGGCATCCAGCCCCTTGCTGGTCCCTTCCCTCTGACGAGGCCCTCTGAGCTCCAGCACCTTGCAGTGTGGAGACAGCCCCTGCCAGCAACCTCCTCTCCAATGAGGCCTCAACCGAGGCCTAGGCCCAGGGGAAAGGCACCAGCGGGGATGAGCCTGGGGAGGCGCCCGGGCATGTCTGGACCCAGTCCCCGCAGCCTGCCCCTTGGTGGGGCAGTACCCCCGGAGGCCAGGAAGGTCTGTGCAAGGCTGCCAGGGGCAGGGACAGCGCTGGGTCCTGCCCCTGGCCTGTGGGACGTCTGAGCACAACCGGCACTCTCCCGCTGGAAGACCTCCCCGTCTGCCTCCAAAGGCCGGTTTGCAAGCACTCCCGCCCGCTGTTCCCGCCAGGCACGCACAATGCTCCCAAGCCCGGGAGAAAAGCGCTTCGGGGTGGTGCTCTCTCCGGGCCCTTGCCCCTAAGCCTGCGGGCCAGGCAGGGGGAACACACTCCCAGGCCAAGACAGAACGACATGAACACGTCTGTTCCTGCCCCCTACACCGGCAGAGAGCTCGGGGGAGCCAGAGTCTCTCAGGCAGGTGCTGGGCTGGCCGCCTGTGTGGGAAGGGGCAGAGCCGACCTAGGGGCAAGTTGGGCCTCTTGCTCTCCCTGCTGCCCTGAGGCTGCTGGGCCAAAGACGTCTTGGGCATCCAGCCCTTTGCTGGTCCCTTCCCTCTGACGAGGCCCTCTGAGCTCCAGCACCTTGCAGTGTGGAGACAGCACCTGCCAGCAATCTCCTCTCCAAGGAGGCCTCAACCGAGGCCTAGGCCCAGGGGAAAGGCACCAGCGGGGATGAGCCTGGGGAGGCGCCCGGGCATGTCTGGACCCAGTCCCCGCAGCCTGCCCCTTGGTGGGGCAGTACCACTGGAGGCCAGGAAGGTCTGGGCAAGGCTGACCAGGGGCAGGGGACCTGCTGGGTCCTGCCCCTGGCCTGTGGGGCCTCTGAGCACAACCGGCCCTCTCCCACTGGAAGACCTCCCCGGCTGCCTCCAAAGGCCGTTTTGCACGCACTCCCGCCCACTCTTCCCACCAAGCGCGCACAATGCTCCCAAGCCCGGGAGAAAAGCGCTTCGGGGTGGTGCTCTCTCCGGGCCCTTGCCCCTGAGACTGGGGGCCAGGCAGGGGGTCCACACTCCCAGGCCAAGGCAGAACCACATGCACACGTCTGTTCCTGACCCCTGCACCGGCAGAGAGCTCGGGGGAGCCAGAGTCTGTCAGGCAGCTGCTGGGCTGGCCGCCTTTGTGGGAAGGGGCAGAGCCGACCTAGGTTCAAGTAGGGCCTCTTGCTCTCCCTGCTGCCCTGAGGCTGCTGGGCCAAAGAGGTCTTGGGCATCCAGCCCTTTGCTTGTCCCTTCCCTCTGACGAGGCCCTCTGAGCTCCAGCACCTTGCAGTGTGGAGACAGCCCCTGCCAGCAACCTCCTCTCCAAGGAGGCCTCAACCGAGACCTAGGACCAGGGGAAAGGCACCAGCGGGGATGAGCCTGGGGAGGCGCCCAGGCATGTCTGGACCCAGTCCCCGCAGCCTGCCCCTTGGTGGGGCAGTACCCCCGGAGGCCAGGAAGGTCTGGGAAAGGCTGGCCAGGGGCAGGGGACCTGCTGGGTCCTGCCCCTGGCCTGTGGGGCCTCTGAGCACAACCGTCCCTCTCCCACTGGAAGACCTCCCCGGCTGCCTCCAAAGGCCGGTTTGCAAGCGCTCCCGGCCACTGTTACCAGCAGGCGGGCACAATGCTCCTAAGCCCGGAAGAAAAGCGCTTCAGGGTGGTGCTCTCTCTGGGCCCTTGCCCCTGAGCCTGGGGGCAAGGCAGGGTGTCCACACTCCCAGGCCAAGGCAGAACCACATGCACACGTCTGACCTGCCCCCTGCACCGGCAGAGAGCTCGGGGGAGCCAGAGTCTGTCAGGCAGCTGCTGGGCTGGCCGCCTGTGTGGGAAGTGGCAGAGCCGACCTAGGGGCAAGTTGGGCCTCTTGCTCTCCCTGCTGCCCTGAGGCTGCTGGGCCAAAGAGGTCTTGGGCATCCAGCCCCTTGCTGGTCCCTTCCCTCTGACGAGGCCCTCTGAGCTCCAGCACCTTGCAGTGTGGAGACAGCCCCTGCCAGCAACCTCCTCTCCAAGGAGGCCTCAACCGAGGCCTAGGCCCAGGGGAAAGGCACCAGCGGGGATGAGCCTGGGGAGGCGCCCAGGCATGTCTGGACCCAGTCCCCGCAGCCTGCCCCTTGGTGGGGCAGTACCCCCGGAGGCCAGGAAGGTCTGGGCAAGGCTGCCCAGGGGCAGGGGCCCTGCTGGGTCCTGCCCCTGGCCTGTGGGGCCTCTGAGCACAACCGGCCCTCTCCCACTGGAAGACCTCCCCGGCTGCCTCCAAAGGCCAGTTTGCCAACACTCCCACCCGCTGTTCCCGCCAGGCACGCACAATGCTCCCAAGCCCGGGAGAAAAGCGCTTCGGGGTGGTGCTCTCCTCGGGCCCTTGCCCCTGAGCCTGGGGGCCAGGTAGTTGGTCCACACTCCCAGACCAAGGCAGAACCACATGCACACGTCTGATCTGCCCCCTGCACGGGCAGAGAGCTCGGGGGAGCCAGAGTCTGTCAGGCAGCTGCTGGGCTGGCCGCCTGTGTGGGAAGGGGCAGAGCCGACCTAGGGGCAAGTTGGGCCTCTTGCTCTCCCTGCTGCCCTGAGGCTGCTGGGCCAAAGAGGTCTTGGGCATCCAGCCCCTTGCTGGTCCCTTCCCTCTGACGAGGCCCTCTGAGCTCCAGCACCTTGCAGTGTGGAGACAGCCCCTGCCAGCAACCTCCTCTCCAAGGAGGCCTCAACCGAGGCCTAGGCCCAGGGGAAAGGCACCAGCAGGGATGAGCATGGGGAGGCGCCCGGGCATGACTGGACCCAGGCCCGCAGCCTGCCCCTTGGTGGGGCAGTACCCCCGGAGGCCAGGAAGGTCTGGGCAAGGCTGGCCAGGGGCAGGGGCCCTGCTGGGTCCTGTCCCTGGCCTGTAGGGCCTCTGAGCACAACCGGCCCTCTCCCACTGGAAGACCTCCCCGGCTGCCTCCAAAGGCCACTTTGCCAACACTCCTGCCCGCTGTTCCCGCCAGGCACGCACAATGCTCCCAATTCCGTGAGAAAAGTGCTTCGGCATGGTGCTCTCTCCGGGCCCTTGGAAGACCTCCCAAGCTGCCTCCAAAGGCCGGTTTGCAAGCACTTCCGCCCGCTGTTCCCGCCAGCCTCGCACAATGCTCCCAAGCCCGGGAGAAAAGCGCTTCGGGGTGGTGTTCTCTCCGTGCCCATGGAGGACCTCCCTGGCTGGCCCCAAAGGCCGGTTTGCAAGCACTCCCACTCGCTGTTCCCGCCAGCCACGCACAATCCTCCAAAACCCCGGAGAAAAGCGCTTCGGGGTGTTGCTCTCTCCGGGCCCTTGCCCCTGAGTGTGGGGGCCAGGCAGTGGTTCCACACTCCCAGACCAAGGCAGAACCACATGCACACGTCTGTTCCTGACCCCTGCACCGGCAGAGAGCTCGGGGGAGCCAGAGTCTCTCAGGCAGCTGCTGGGCTGGCCGCCTGTGTGGGAAGGGGCAGAGCCGACCTAGGGGCAAGTTGGGCCTCTTGCTCTCCCTGCTGCCCTGAGGCTGCTGGGCCAAAGAGGTCTTGGGCATCCAGCCCCTTGCTGGTCCCTTCCCTCTGACGAGGCCCTCTGAGCTCCAGCACCTTGCAGTGTGGAGACAGCCCCTGCCAGCAACCTCCTCTCCAAGGAGGCCTCAACCGAGGCCTAGGCCCAGGGGAAAGGCACCAGCGGGGATGAGCCAGTGGAGGCGCACGGGCATGTCTGGACCCAGTCCCCGCAGCCTGCCCCTTGGTGGGGCAGTACCCCCGGAGGCCAGGAAGGTCTGGGCAAGGCTGCCAGGGGCAGGGACACTGCTGGGGCTGCCCCTGGCCTGTGGGGCGTCTGAGCACAACCGGCACTCTCCCGCTGGAAGACCTCCCCGGCTGCCTCCAAAGGCCGGTTAACAAGCGCTCCCGCCCACTGTTCCCAGCAGGCGTGCACAATGCTCCCAAGCCCGGGAGAAAAGCGCTTCGGGGTGGTGCTCTCTCCGGGCCCTTGCCCCTGAGCCTGGGGGCCAGGTAGTTGGAACACACTCCCAGGCCAAAGCAGAACGACATGCACACGTCTGTTCCTGCCCCCTACACCGGCAGAGAGCTCGGGGGAGCCAGAGACTGCCAGGCTGCTGCTGGGCTGGCTGCCTGTGTGGGACGGGGCAGAGCCGACCTAGGGGCAAGTTGGGCCTCTTGCTCTCCCTGCTGCCCTGAGGCTGCTGGGTCAAAGAGGTCTTGGGCATCCAGCCCTTTGCTGGTCCCTTCCCTCTGACGAGGCCCTCTGAGCTCCAGCACCTTGCAGTGTGGAGATAGCCCCTGCCAGCAACCTCCTCTCCAAAGAGGCCTCAACCGAGGCCTACGCCTAGGGGAAAAGCACCAGCGGGGATGATCCTGGGGAGGCGCACGGACATGTCTGGACCCAGTCCCCGCAGCCTGCCCCTTGGTGGGGCAGTACCCCCGGAGGCCAGGAAGGTCTGGGCAAGGCTGGCCAGGGGCAGGGGCCCTGCTGGGTCCTGCCCCTGGCCTGTGAGGCCTCTGAGCACAACCAGCCCTCTCCCACTGGAAGACCTCCCCAGCTGCATCCAAAGTCCTGTTTGCAAACACTCCCGCCCGCTGTTCACGCCAGGCTCGCACAATGCTCCCAAGCCCGGGAGAAAAGCGCTTCGGGGTGGTGCTCTCTCCGGGCCCTTGCCCCTGAGCCTGGGGGCCAGGCAGTGGGTCCAGACTCCCAGACCAAGGCAGAACCACATGCACACGTCTTTTCCTGACCCCTGCACCGGCAGAGAGCTCGGGGGAGCCAGAGTCTGTCAGGCAGGTGCTGGGCTGGCCTCCTGTGTGGGAAGGGGCAGAGCCGACCTAGGGGCAAGTTGGGCCTCTTCCTCTCCCTGCTGCCCTGAGGCTGCTGGGCCAAAGAGGTCTTGGGCATCCAGCCCCTTGCTGGTCCCTTCCCTCTGACGAGGCCCTCTGAGCTCCAGCACCTTGCAGTGTGGAGACAGCCCCTGCCAGCAACCTCCTCTCCAATGAGGCCTCAACCGAGGCCTAGGCCCAGGGGAAAGGCACCAGCGGGGATGAGCCTGGGGAGGCGCCCGGGCATGTCTGGACCCAGTCCCCGCAGCCTGCCCCTTGGTGGGGCAGTACCCCCGGAGGCCAGGAAGGTCTGTGCAAGGCTGCCAGGGGCAGGGACAGCGCTGGGTCCTGCCCCTGGGCTGTGGGACGTCTGAGCACAACCGGCACTCTCCCGCTGGAAGACCTCCCCGTCTGCCTCCAAAGGCCGGTTTGCAAGCACTCCCGCCCGCTGTTCCCGCCAGGCACGCACAATGCTCCCAAGCCCGGGAGAAAAGCGCTTCGGGGTGGTGCTCTCTCCGGGCCCTTGCCCCTAAGCCTGCGGGCCAGGCAGGGGGAACACACTCCCAGGCCAAGACAGAACGACATGAACACGTCTGTTCCTGCCCCCTACACCGGCAGAGAGCTCGGGGGAGCCAGAGTCTCTCAGGCAGGTGCTGGGCTGGCCGCCTGTGTGGGAAGGGGCAGAGCCGACCTATGGGCAAGTTGGGCCTCTTGCTCTCCCTGCTGCCCTGAGGCTGCTGGGCCAAAGACGTCTTGGGCATCCAGCCCTTTGCTGGTCCCTTCCCTCTGACGAGGCCCTCTGAGCTCCAGCACCTTGCAGTGTGGAGACAGCACCTGCCAGCAATCTCCTCTCCAAGGAGGCCTCAACCGAGGCCTAGGCCCAGGGGAAAGGCACCAGCGGGGATGAGCCTGGGGAGGCGCCCGGGCATGTCTGGACCCAGTCCCCGCAGCCTGCCCCTTGGTGGGGCAGTACCCCTGGAGGCCAGGAAAGTCTGGGCAAGGCTGACCAGGGGCAGGGGACCTGCTGGGTCCTGCCCCTGGCCTGTGGGGCCTCTGAGCACAACCGGCCCTCTCCCACTGGAAGACCTCCCCGGCTGCCTCCAAAGGCCGTTTTGCACGCACTCCCGCCCACTGTTCCCACCAAGCGCGCACAATGCTCCCAAGCCCGGGAGAAAAGCGCTTCGGGGTGGTGCTCTCTCCGGGCCCTTGCCCCTGAGCCTGGGGGCCAGGCAGGGGGTCCACACTCCCAGGGCAAGGCAGAACCACATGCACACGTCTGTTCCTGACCCCTGCACCGGCAGAGAGCTCGGGGGAGCCAGAGTCTGTCAGGCAGCTGCTGGGCTGGCCGCCTTTGTGGGAAGGGGCAGAGCCGACCTAGGGGCAAGTTGGGCCTCTTGCTCTCCCTGCTGCCCTGAGGCTGCTGGGCCAAAGAGGTCTTGGGCATCCAGCCCTTTGCTTTTCCCTTCCCTCTGACGAGGCCCTCTGAGCTCCAGCACCTTGCAGTGTGGAGACAGCCCCTGCCAGCAACCTCCTCTCCAAGGAGGCCTCAACCGAGACCTAGGACCAGGGGAAAGGCACCAGCGGGGATGAGCCTGGGGAGGCGCCCGGGCATGTCTGGACCCAGTCCCCGCAGACTGCCCCTTGGTGGGGCAGTACCCCCGGAGGCCAGGAAGGTCTGGGAAAGGCTGGCCAGGGGCAGGGGACCTGCTGGGTCCTGCCCCTGGCCTGTGGGGCCTCTGAGCACAACCGGCCCTCTCCCACTGGAAGACCTCCCCGGCTGCCTCCAAAGTCCTGTTTGCCAACACTACCACCCGCTGTTCACGCCAGACTTGCACAATGCTCCCAAGCCCGGGAGAAAAGTGCTTCGGGGTGGTGCTCTCTCCGGGCCCTTGCCCCTGAGCCTCGGGGCAAGGCATGGGGAACACACTCCCAGGCCAAGGCAGAACCACATGCACACGTCTGTTCCTGACCCCTGCACCGGCAGAGAGCTCGGGGGAGCCAGAGTCTGTCAGGCAGCTGCTGGGTTGGCTGCCTGTGTGGGAAGGGGCAGAGCCGACCTAGGGGCAAGTTGGGCCTCTTGCTCTCCCTGCTGCCCTGAGTCTGCTGGGCCAAAGAGGTCTTGGGCATCCAGCCCCTTGCTGGTCCCTTCCCGCTGACGAGGCCCTCTGAGCTCCAGCACCTTGCAGTGTGGAGACAGCCCCTGCCAGCAACCTCCTCTCCGAGGAGGCATCAACCGAGGCCTATGCCCAGGGGAAAGGCACCAGCGGGGATGAGCCTGGGGAGGCGCCCAGGTATGTCTGGACCCAGTCCCCGCAGCCTGCCCCTTGGTGGGGCAGTACCCCCGGAGGCCAGGAAGGTCTGGGCAAGGCTGGCCAGGGGCAGGGGACCTGCTGGGTCCTGCCCCTGGCCTGTGAGGCCTCTGAGCACAACCGGGCCTCTCCCACTGGAAGACCTCCACGGCTGCCTCCAAAGTCCTGTTTGCAAACACTCCCGCCCGCTGTTCACGCCAGGCTCGCACAGTGCTCCCAAGCCCGGGAGAAAAGCGCTTCGGGGTGGTGCTCTCTCCGGGCCCTTGCCCCTGAGCCTGGGGGCAAGGCAGGGGGAACACACTCCCAGGCCAAGGCAGAACCACATGCCCACGTCTGTTCCTGTCCCCTGCACCGGCAGAGAGCTTGGGGGAGCCAGAGTCTGTCAGGCAGCTGCTGGGTTGGCCGCCTGTGTGGGAAGTGGCAGAGCCGCCCTAGGGGCAAGTTGGGCCTCTTGCTCTCCCTGCTGCCCTGAGGCTGCTGGGCCAAAGACGTCTTGGGCATCCAGCCCCTTACTGGTCCCTTCCCTCTGACGAGGCCCTCTGAGCTCCAGCACCTTGCAGTGTGGAGACAGCCCCTGCCAGCAACCTCCTCTCCAAGGAGGCCTCAACCGAGGCCTAGGCCCAGGGGAAAGGCACCAGCGGGGATGAGCCTTGGGAGGCGCCCGGGCATGTCTGGACCCAGTCCCCGCAGCCTGCCCCTTGGTGGGGCAGCACCCCCGGAGGCCAGGAAGGTCTGGGCAAGGCTGCCAGGGGCAGGGACACTGCTGGGTCCTGCCCCTGGCCTGTGGGGCGTCTGAGCACAACCGGCACTCTCCCGCTGGAAGACCTCCCCGTCTGCCTCGAAAGGCCGGTTTGCAAGCACTCCCGCCCGCTGTTCCCGCCAGGCACGCACAATGCTCCCAAGCCCGGGAGAAAAGTGCTTCGGGGTGGTGCTCTCACCGGGCCCTTGCCCCTGAGCCTGGGGGCCAGGCAGGGGGAACACACTCCCAGGCCAAGGCAGAACGACATGCACACGTCTGTTCCTGCCCCCTACACCGGCAGAGAGCTCGGGGGAGCCAGAGACTGCCAGGCTGCTGCTGGGCTGGCCGCCTGTGTGGGACGGGGCAGAGCCGACCTAGGGGCAAGTTGGGCCTCTTGCTCTCCCTGCTGCCCTGAGGCTGCTGGGTCAAAGAGGTCTTGGGCATCCAGCCCTTTGCTGGTCCCTTCCCTCTGACGAGGCCCTCTGATCTCCAGCACCTTGCAGTGTGGAGACAGCCCCTGCCAGCAACCTCCTCTCCAAGGAGGCCTCAACCGAGGCCTAGGCCCAGGGGAAAGGCACCAGCGGGGATGAGCCTGGGGAGGCGCCCGGGCATGTCTGGACCCAGTCCCCGCAGCCTGCCCCTTGGTGGGGCAGTACCCCCGGAGGCCAGGAAGGTCTGGGCAAGGCTGGCCAGGGTCAGGGGCCCTGCTGGGTCCTGCCCCTGGCCTGTGGGGCCTCTGAGCACAACCGGCCCTCTCCCACTGGAAGACCTCCCCGGCTGCCTCCAAAGTCCTGTTTGCAAACACTCCCGCCCGCTGTTCACGCCAGGCTCGCACAATGCTCCCAAGCCCGTGAGAAAAGCGCATTGGGGTGGTTCTCTCTCCGGGCCCTTGCCCCTGAGCCTGGGGGCAAGGCACGGGGAACACACTCCCTGGCCAAGGCAGAACCACATGCCCACGTCTGTTCCTGTCCCCTGCACCGGCAGAGAGCTTGGGGGAGCCAGAGTCTGTCAGGCAGCTGCTGGTTTGGCCGCCTGTGTGGGAAGGGGCAGAACCGCCCTAGGGGCAAGTTGGGCCTCTTGCTCTCCCTGCTGCCCTGAGGCTGCTGGGCCAAAGACGTCTTGGGCATCCAGCCCCTTACTGGTCCCTTCCCTCTGACGAGGCCCTCTGAGCTCCAGCACCTTGCAGTGTGGAGACAGCCCCTGCCAGCAACCTCCTCTCCAAGGAGGCCTCAACCGAGGCCTAGGCCCAGGGGAAAGGCACCAGCGGGGATGAGCCAGGGGAGGCGCCCGAGCATGTCTGGACCCAGTCCCCGCAGCCTGCCCCTTGGTGGGGCAGTACCCCCGGAGGCCAGGAAGGTCTGGGTAAGGCTGGCCAGGGGCAGGGGCCCTGCTGGGTCCTGCCCCTGGCCTGTGGGGCCTCTGAGCACAACCGGCCCTTTCCCACTGGAAGACCTCCCCGGCTGCCTCCAAAGGCCGGTTTGCAAGCACTCCCGCCCACTGTTCCCGCCAGGCGCGCACAATGCTCCCAAGCCCGGGAGAAAAGCGCTTCGGGGTGTTGGTCTCTCCGGGCCCTTGCCCCTGAGCCTGGGGGCCAGGCAGGGGATCCACAGTCCCAGGCCAAGGCACAACAACATGCACACGTCTGTTCCTGCCCCCTCCACCGGCAGAGAGCTGGGGGGAGCCAGAGTCTGTCAGGCAGCTGCTGGGCGGGCCGCCTGTGTGGGAAGGGGCAGAGCCGACCTAGGGGCAAGTTGGGCCTCTTGCTCTCCCTGCTGCCCTGAGGCTGCTGGGCCAAAGAGGTCTTGGGCATCCAGCCCCTTGCTGGTCCCTTCCCTCTGACGAGGCCCTCTGAGCTCCAGCACCTTGCAGTGTGGAGACAGCCCCTGCCAGCAACCTCCTCTCCAAGGAGGCCTCAACCGAGGCCTAGGCCCAGGGGAAAGGCACCAGCGGGGATGAGCCAGTGGAGGCGCACGGGCATATCAGGACCCAGTCCCCGCAGCCTGCCCCTTGGTGGGGCAGTACCCCCGGAGGCCAGGAAGGTCTGGGCAAGGCTGCCAGGGGCAGGGACACTGCTGGGTCCTGCCCCTGGCCTGTGGGGCGTCTGAGCACAACCGACACTCTCCCGCTGGAAGACCTGCCCGTCTGCCTCGAAAGGCCGGTTTGCAAGCACTCCCGCCCGCTGTTCCCGCCAGGCATGCACAATGCTCCCAAGCCCAGGAGAAAAGCGCTTCGGGGTGGTGCTCTCACCGGGCCCTTGCCCCTGAGCCTGGGGGCAAGGCAGGGGGAACACACTCCCAGGCCAAGGCAGAACGACATGCACACGTCTGTTCCTGCCCCCTACACCGGCAGAGAGCTCGGGGGAGCCAGAGACTGTCAGGCTGCTGCTGGGCTGGCCGCCTGTGTGGGACGGGGCAGAGCCGACCTAGGGGCAAATTGGGCCTCTTGCTCTCCCTGCTCCCCTGAGGCTGCTGGGTCAAAGAGGTCTTGGGCATCCAGCCCTTTGCTGGTCCCTTCCCTCTGACGAGGCCCTCTGATCTCCAGCACCTTGCAGTGTGGAGACAGCCCCTGCCAGCAACCTCCTCTCCAAGGAGGCCTCAACCGAGGCCTAGGCCCAGGGGAAAGGCACCAGCGGGGATGAGCCTGGGGAGGCGCCCGGGCATGTCTGGACCCAGTCCCCGCAGCCTGCCCCTTGGTGGAGCAGTACCCCCGGAGGCCAGGAAGGTCTGGGCAAGGCTGGCCAGGGTCAGGGGCCCTGCTGGGTCCTGCCCCTGGCCTGTGGGGCCTCTGAGCACAACCGGCCCTCTCCCACTGGAAGACCTCCCCGGCTGCCTTCAAAGGCCGGTTTGCAAGCACTCCCGCCCACTGTTCCCACCAAGCGCGCACAATTCTCCCAAGCCCGGGAGAAAAGCGCTTCGGGGTGGTGCTCTCTCCGGGCCCTTGCCCCTGAACCTGGGGGCCAGGCAGTTGGTCCACACTCGGAGACCAAGGCAGAACCACATGCACACGTCTGTTCCTGACCCCTGCACCGGCAGAGAGCTCGGGGGAGCCAGAGTCTGTCAGGCAGCTGCTGGGCTGGCCGCCTGTGTGGGAAGGGGCAGAGCCGACCTAGGGGCAAGTTGGGCCTCTTCCTCTCCCTGCTGCCCTGAGGCTGCTGGGCCAAAGAGGTCTTGGGCATCCAGCCCCTTGCTGGTCCCTTCCCTCTGATGAGGCCCTCTGAGCTCCAGCACCTTGCAGTGTGGAGACAGCCCCTGCCAGCAACCTCCTCTCCAAGGAGGCCTCAACCGAGGCCTAGGCCTAGGGGAAAGGCACCAGCGGGGATGAGCCTGGGGAGGCGCCCGGCCATGTCTGGACCCAGTCCCCGCAGCCTGCCCCTTGGTGGGGCAGTACCACCGGAAACCAGGAAGGTCTCGGCAAGGCTGCCAGGGGCAGGGACACTGCTGGGTCCTGCCCCTGGCCTGTTGGGCGTCTGAGCACAACCGGCACTCTCCCGCTGGAAGACCTCCCCGTCTGCCTCCAAAGTCCTGTTTGCAAGCACGCCCACCCGCTGTTCCCCCAGGCACGCACAATGCTCCCAAGCCCGGGAAAAAAGCGCTTCGGGGTGGTGCTCTCTCCGGGCCCTTGCCCCTGAGCCTGGGGCCAGGCAGGGGGAACACACTCCCAGGCCAAGGGAGAACGACATGCACACGTCTGTTCCTGCCCCCTACACCGGCAGAGAGCTCGGGGGAGCCAGAGACTGCCAGGCTGCTGCTGGGCTGGCTGCCTGTGTGGGACGGGGCAGAGCCGACCTAGGGGCAAGTTGGGCCTCTTGCTCTCCCTGCTGCCCTGAGGCTGCTGGGTCAAAGAGGTCTTGGGCATCCAGCCCTTTGCTGGTGCCTTCCCTCTGACGAGGCCCTCTGAGCTCCAGCACCTTGCAGTGTGGAGACAGCCCCTGCCAGCAACCTCCTCTCCAAAGAGGCCTCAACCGAGGACTACACCCAGGGGAAAGGCACCAGCGGGGATGATCCTGGGGAGGCGCACGGACATGTCTGGACCCAGTCTCCGCAGCCTGCCCCTTGGTGGGGCAGTACCCCCGGAGGCAGGAAGGTCTGGGCAAGTCTGGCCAGGGGCAGGGGCCCTGCTGGGTCCTGACCCTGGCCTGTGGGGCCTCTGAGCACAACCGGCCCTCTCCCACTGGAAGACCTCCCCGGCTGCCTCCAAAGGCCGGTTTGCAAGCGCTCCCGCCCACTGTTCCCAGCAGGCGTGGACAATGCTCCCAAGCCCGGGAGAAAAGCGCTTCAGGGTGGTGCTCTCTCTGGGCCCTTGCCCCTGAGCCTGGGGGCAAGGCAGGGTGTCCACACTCCCAGGCCAAGGCAGAACCACATGCACACGTCTGATCTGCGCCCTGCACCGGCAGAGAGCTCGGGGGAGCCAGAGTCTGTCAGGCAGCTGCTGGGCTGGCCGCCTGTGTGGGAAGGGGCAGAGCCGACCTAGGGGCAAGTTGGGCCTCTTGCTCTCCCTGCTGCCCTGAGGCTGCTGGGCCAAAGAGGTCTTGGCCATCCAGCCCCTTGCTGGTCCCTTCCCTCTGACGAGGCCCTCTGAGCTCCAGCACCTTGCAGTGTGGAGACAGCCCCTGCCAGCAACCTCCTCTCCAAGGAGGCCTCAACCGAGGCCTAGGCCCAGGGGAAAGGCACCAGCGGGGATGAGCCTGGGGAGGCGCCCGGGCATGACTGGACCCAGGCCCGCAGCCTGCCCCTTGGTGGGGCAGTACCCCCGGAGGCCAGGAAGGTCTGGGCAAGGCTGGCCAGGGGCAGGGGCCCTGCTGGGTCCTGCCCCTGGCCTGTGGGGCCTCTGAGCACAACCGGCCCTCTCCCACTGGAAGACCTCCCCGGCTGCCTCCAAAGGCCGGTTTGCAAGCCCTCCCGCCCACTGTTCCCGCCAGGCGCGCACAATGCTCCCAAGCCCGGGAGAAAAGCGCTTCGGGGTGGTGGTCTCTCCGGGCCCCTGCCCCTGAGCCTGGGGGCCAGGCAGGGGATCCACAGTCCCAGGCCAAGGCAGAACCACATGCACACGTCTGTTCCTGCCCCCTCCACCGGCAGAGAGCTGGGGGGAGCCAGAGTCTGTCAGGCAGCTGCTGGGCTGGCCGCCTGTGTGGGAAGGGGCAGAGCCGACCTAGGGGCAAGTTGGGCCTCTTGCTCTCCCTGCTGCCCTGAGGCTGCTGGGCCAAAGAGGTCTTGGGCATCCAGCCCCTTGCTGGTCCCTTCCCTCTGACGAGGCCCTCTGAGCTCCAGCACCTTGCAGTGTGGAGACAGCCCCTGCCAGCAACCTCCTCTCCAAGGAGGCCTCAACCGAGGCCTAGGCCCAGGGGAAAGGCACCAGCGGGGATGAGCCAGTGGAGGCGCACGGGCATGTCTGGACCCAGTCCCCGCAGCCTGCCCCTTGGTTGGGCAGTACCCCCGGAGGCCAGGAAGGTCTGGGCAAGGCTGGCCAGGGGCAGGGGCCCTGCTGGGTCCTGCCCCTGGGCTGTGGGGCCTCTGAGCACAACCGGCCCTCTCCCACTGGAAGACCTCCCCGGCTGCCTCCAAAGGCCGGTTTGCCAACACTCCCGCCCGCTATTCCCGCCAGGCACGCACAATGCTCCCAAGCCCGGGAGAAAAGCGCTTCGGGGTGTTGCCCTCTCCGGACCCTTGCCCCTGAGCCTGGGGTCCAGGCAGTGGGTCCACACTCCCAGACCAAGGCAGAACCACATGCACTCGTCTGTTCCTGACCCCTGCACCGACAGAGAGCTCGGGGGAGCCAGCGTCTGTCAGGCAGCTGCTGGGTTGGCTGCCTGTGTGGGAAGGGGCAGAGCCGACCTAGGGGCAAGTTGGGCCTCTTCCTCTCCCTGCTGCCCTGAGGCTGCTGGGCCAAAGACGTCTTGGGCATCCAGCCCCTTACTGGTCCCTTCCCTCTGACGAGGCCCTCTGAGCTCCAGCACCTTGCAGTGTGGAGACAGCCCCTGCCAGCAACCTCCTCTCCAAGGAGGCCTCAACCGAGGCCTAGGCCCAGGGGAAAGGCACCAGCGGGGATGAGCCAGTGGAGGCGCAAGGGCATGTCTGGACCCAGTCCCCGCAGCCTGCCCCTTGGTGGGGCAGTACCCCCGGAGGCCAGGAAGGTCTGGGCAAGGCTGCGAGGGGCAGGGGCCCTGCTGGGTCGTGCCACTGGCCTGTGGGGCGTCTGAGCACAACCGGCACTCTCCCGCTGGAAGACCTCCCCGTCTGCCTCCAAAGGCCGGTTTGCAAGCACTCCCGCCCGCTGTTCCCGCCAGGCAGGCACAATGCTCCCAAGCCCGGGAGAAAAGCGCTTCGGGGTGGTGCTCTCCTCGGGCCCTTGCCCCTGAGCCTGGGGGCCAGGCAGTTGGAACACACTCCCAGGCCAAGGCAGAACGACATGCACACGTCTGTTCCTGCCCCCTAAACCGGCAGAGAGCTCGGGGGAGCCAGAGACTGCCAGGCTGCTGCTGGGCTGGCTGCCTGTGTGGGACGGGGCAGAGCCGACCTAGGGGCAAGTTGGGCCTCTTGCTCTCCCTGCTGCCCTGAGGCTGCTGGGTCAAAGAGGTCTTGGGCATCCAGCCCTTTGCTGGTCCCTTCCCTCTGACGAGGCCCTCTGAGCTCCAGCACCTTGCAGTGTGGAGACAGCCCCTGCCAGCAACCTCCTCTCCAAAGAGGCCTCAACCGAGGCCTACGCCCAGGGGAAAAGCACCAGCGGGGATGATCCTGGGGAGGCGCACGGACATGTCTGGACCCAGTCCCCGCAGCCTGCCCCTTGGTGGGGCAGTACCCCCGGAGGCCAGGAAGGTGTGGGCAAGGCTGGCCAGGGGCAGGGGCCCTGCTGTGTCCTGCCCCTGGCCTGTGAGGCCTCTGAGCACAACCGGCCCTCTCCCACTGGAAGACCTCCCCGGCTGCCTCCAAAGTCCTCTTTGCAAACACTCCCGCCCGCTGTTCACGCCAGGCTCGCATAATGCTCCCAAGCCCGGGAGAAAAGCGCTTCGTGGTGGTGCTCTCTCCGGGCCCTTGCCCCTGAGCCTGGGGGCCAGGCAGTGGGTCCACACTCCCAGATCAAGGCAGAACCACATGCACACGTCTGTTCCTGACCCCTGCACCGGCAGAGAGCTCGGGGGAGCCAGAGTCTGTCAGGCAGGTGCTGGGCTGGCCGCCTGTGTGGGAAGGGGCAGAGCCGACCTAGGGGCAAGTTGGGCCTCTTGCTCTCCCTGCTGCCCTGAGGCTGCTGGGCCAAAGAGGTCTTGGGCATCCAGCCCCTTGCTGGTCCCTTCCCTCTGACGAGGCCCTCTGAGCTCCAGCACCTTGCAGTGTGGAGACAGCCCCTGCCAGCAACCTCCTCTCCAATGAGGCCTCAACCGAGGCCTAGGCCCAGGGGAAAGGCACCAGCGGGGATGAGCCTGGGGAGGCGCCCGGGCATGTCTGGACCCAGTCCCCGCAGCCTGCCCCTTGGTGGGGCAGTACCCCCGGAGGCCAGGAAGGTCTGGGCAAGGCTGACCAGGGGCAGGGGACCTGCTGGGTCCTGCCCCTGGCCTGTGGGGCCTCTGAGCACAACCGGCCCTCTCCCACTGGAAGACCTCCCCGGCTGCCTCCAAAGGCCGTTTTGCATGCACTCCCGCCCACTGTTCCCACCAAGCGCGCACAATGCTCCCATCCCGGGAGAAAAGCGCTTCGGGGTGGTGCTCTCTCCGGGCCCTTGCCCCTGAGACTGGGGGCCAGGCAGGGGGTCCACACTCTCAGGCCAAGGCAGAACCACATGCACACGTCTGTTCCTGACCCCTGCACCGGCAGAGAGCTCGGGGGAGCCAGAGTCTGTCAGGCAGCTGCTGGGCTGGCCGCCTTTGTGGGAAGGGGCAGAGCCGACCTAGGGGCAAGTTGGGCCTCTTGCTCTCCCTGCTGCCCTGAGGCTGCTGGGCCAAAGAGGTCTTGGGCATCCAGCCCTTTGCTTGTCCCTTCCCTCTGACGAGGCCCTCTGAGTTCCAGCACCTTGCAGTGTGGAGACAGCCCCTGCCAGCAACCTCCTCTCCAAGGAGGCCTCAACCGAGACCTAGGACCAGGGGAAAGGCACCAGCGGGGATGAGCCTGGGGAGGCGACCAGGCATGTCTGGACCCAGTCCCCGCAGCCTGCCCCTTGGTGGGGCAGTACCCCCGGAGGCCAGGAAGGTCTGGGAAAGGCTGGCCAGGGGCAGGGTCCCTGCTGGGTCCTGCCCCTGGCCTGTGGGGCCTCTGAGCACAACCGGCCCTCTCCCACTGGAAGACCTCCCCGGCTGCCTCCAAAGGCCGGTTTGCAAGCGCTCCCGGCCACTGTTACCAGCAGGCGGGCACAATGCTCCTAAGCCCGGAAGAAAAGCGCTTCAGGGTGGTGCTCTCTCTGGGCCCTTGCCCCTGAGCCTGGGGGCAAGGCAGGGTGTCCACACTCCCAGGCCAAGGCAGAACCACATGCAAACGTCTGACCTGCCCCCTGCACCGGCAGAGAGCTCGGGGGAGCCAGAGTCTGTCAGGCAGCTGCTGGGCTGGCCGCCTGTGTGGGAAGGGGCAGAGCCGACCTAGGGGCAAGTTGGGCCTCTTGCTCTCCCTGCTGCCCTGAGGCTGCTGGGCCAAAGAGGTCTTGGGCATCCAGCCCCTTGCTGGTCCCTTCCCTCTGACGAGGCCCTCTGAGCTCCAGCACCTTGCAGTGTGGAGACAGCCCCTGCCAGCAACCTCCTCTCCAAGGAGGCCTCAACCGAGGCCTAGGCCCAGGGGAAAGGCACCAGCGGGGATGAGCCTGGGGAGGCGCCCGGGCATGTCTGGACCCAGTCCCCGCAGCCTGCCCCTTGGTGGGGCAGTACCCCCGGAGGCCAGGAAGGTCTGGGCAAGGCTGGCCAGGGGCAGGGGCCCTGCTGGGTCCTGCCCCTGGCCTGTGGGGCCTCTGAGCACAACCGGCCCTCTCCCACTGGAAGAACTCCCCGGCTGCCTCCAAAGGCCAGTTTGCCAACACTCCCGCCCGCTGTTCCCGCCAGGCACGCACAATGCTCCCAAGCCCGGGAGAAAAGCACTTCGGGGTGGTGCTCTCCTCGGGCCCTTGCCCCTGAGCCTGGGGGCCAGGCAGTTGGTCCACACTCCCAGACCAAGGCAGAACCACATGCACACGTCTGTTCCTGACCCCTGCACCGGCAGAGAGCTCGGGGGAGCCAGAGTCTGTCAGGCAGCTGCTGGGCTGGCCGCCTGTGTGGGAAGGGGCAGAGCCGACCTAGGGGCAAGTTGGGCCTCTTGCTCTCCCTCCTGCCCTGAGGCTGCTGGGCCAAAGAGGTCTTGGGCATCCAGCCCCTTGCTGGTCCCTTCCCTCTGACGAGGCCCTCTGAGCTCCAGCACCTTGCAGTGTGGAGACAGCCCCTGCCAGCAACCTCCTCTCCAAGGAGGCCTCAACCAAGGCCTAGGCCCAGGGGAAAGGCACCAGCGGGGATGAGCCTGGGGAGGCGCCCGGGCATGTCTGGACCCAGTCCCCGCAGCCTGCCCCTTGGTGGGGCAGTACCCCCGGAGGCCAGGAAGGTCTGTGCAAGGCTGCCAGGGGCAGGGACAGCGCTGGGTCCTGCCCCTGGCCTGTGGGACGTCTGAGCACAACCGGCACTCTCCCGCTGGTAGACCTCCCCGGCTGCCTCCAAAGGCCGGTTTGCAAGCACTCCCGCCCGCTGTTCCCGCCAGGCACGCACAATGCTCCCAAGCCCGGTAGAAAAGCGTTTCGGGGTGGTGCTCTCTCCGGGCCCTTGCCCCTAAGCCTGCGGGCCAGGCAGGGGGAACACACTCCCAGGCCAAGACAGAACGACATGAACACGTCTTTTCCTGCCCCCTACACCGGCAGAGAGCTCGGGGGAGCCAGAGTCTCTCAGGCAGGTGCTGGGCTGGCCGCCTGTGTGGGAAGGGGCAGAGCCGACCTAGGGGCAAGTTGGGCCTCTTGCTCTCCCTGCTGCCCTGAGGCTGCTGGGCCAAAGACGTCTTGGGCATCCAGCCCTTTGCTGGTCCCTTCCCTCTGACGAGGCCCTCTGAGCTCCAGACCTTGCAGTGTGGAGACAGCACCTGCCAGCAATCTCCTCTCCAAGGAGGCCTCAACCGAGGCCTAGGCCCAGGGGAAAGGCACCAGCGGGGATGAGCCTGGAGAGGCGCCCGTGCATGTCTGGACCCAGTCCCCGCAGCCTGCCCCTTGGTGGGGCAGTACCCCTGGAGGCCAGGAAGGTCTGGGCAAGGCTGACCAGGGGCAGGGGACCTGCTGGGTCCTGCCCCTGGCCTGTGGGGCCTCTGAGCACAACCGGCCCTCTCCCACTGGAAGACCTCCCCGGCTGCCTCCAAAGGCCGTTTTGCACGCACTCCCGCCCACTGTTCCCACCAAGCGCGCACAATGCTCCCAAGCCCGGGAGAAAAGCGCTTCGGGGTGGTGCTCTCTCCGGGCCCTTGCCCCTGAGACTGGGGGTCAGGCAGGGGGTCCACACTCCCAGGCCAAGGCAGAACCACATGCACACGTCTGTTCCTGACCCCTGCACCGGCAGAGAGCTCGGGGGAGCCAGAGTCTGTCAGGCAGCTGCTGGGCTGGCCGCCTTTGTGGGAAGGGGCAGAGCCGACCTAGGGGCAAGTTGGGCCTCTTGCTCTCCCTGCTGCCCTGAGGCTGCTGGGCCAAAGAGGTCTTGGGCATCCAGCCCTTTGCTTGTCCCTTCCCTCTGACGAGGCCCTCTGAGCTCCAGCACCTTGCAGTGTGGAGACAGCCCCTGCCAGCAACCTCCTCTCCAAGGAGGCCTCAACCGAGACCTAGGACCAGGGGAAAGGCACCAGCGGGGATGAGCCTGGGGAGGCGCCCAGGCATGTCTGGACCCAGTCCCCGCAGCCTGCCCCTTGGTGGGGCAGTACCCCCGGAGGCCAGGAAGGTCTGGGAAAGGCTGGCCAGGGGCAGGGGACCTGCTGGGTCCTGCCCCTGGCCTGTGGGGCCTCTGAGCACAACCGGCCCTCTCCCACTGGAAGACCTCCCCGGCTGCCTCCAAAGTCCTGTTTGCCAACACTCCCACCCGCTGTTCACGCCAGACTTGCACAATGCTCCCAAGCCCGGGAGAAAAGCGCTTCGGGGTGGTGCTCTCTCCGGGCCCTTGCCCCTGAGCCTGGGGGCAAGGCATGGGGAACACACTCCCAGGCCAAGGCAGAACCACATGCCCACGTCTGTTCCTGTCTCCTGCACGGGCAGAGAGCTTGGGGGAGCCAGAGTCTGTCAGGCAGCTGCTGGGTTGGCCGCCTGTGTGGGAAGGGGCAGAGCCGCCCTAGGGGCAAGTTGGGCCTCTTGCTCTCCCTGCTGCCCTGAGGCTGCTGGGCCAAAGACGTCTTGGGCATCCAGCCCCTTACTGGTCCCTTCCCTCTGACGAGGCCCTCTGAGCTCCAGCACCTTGCAGTGTGGAGACAGCCCCTGCCAGCAACCTCCTCTCCAAGGAGGCCTCAACCGAGGCCTAGGCACAGGGGAAAGGCACCAGCGGGGATGAGCCAGGGGAGGCGCCCGAGCATGTCTGGACCCAGTCCCCGCAGCCTGCCCCTTGGTGGGGCAGTACCCCCGGAGGCCAGGAAGGTCTGGGTAAGACTGGCCAGGGGCAGGGGCCCTGCTGGGTCCTGCCCCTGGCCTGTGGGGCCTCTGAGCACAACCGGCCCTCTCCCACTGGAAGACCTCCCCGGCTGCCTCCAAAGGCCGGTTTGCAAGCGCTCCCGGCCACTGTTACCACCAGGCGGGCACAATGCTCCTAAGCCCGGAAGAAAAGCGCTTCAGGGTGGTGCTCTCTCTGGGCCCTTGCCCCTGAGCCTGGGGGCAAGGCAGGGTGTCCACACTCCCAGGCCAAGGCAGAACCACATGCACACGTCTGACCTGCCCCCTGCACCGGCAGAGAGCTCGGGGGAGCCAGAGTCTGTCAGGCAGCTGCTGGGCTGGCCGCCTGTGTGGGAAGTGGCAGAGCCGACCTAGGGGCAAGTTGGGCCTCTTGCTCTCCCTGCTGCCCTGAGGCTGCTGGGCCAAAGAGGTCTTGGGCATCCAGCCCCTTGCTGGTCCCTTCCCTCTGACGAGGCCCTCTGAGCTCCAGCACCTTGCAGTGTGGAGACAGCCCCTGCCAGCAACCTCCTCTCCAAGGAGGCCTCAACCGAGGCCTAGGCCCAGGGGAAAGGCACCAGCGGGGATGAGCCTGGGGAGGCGCCCGGGCATGTCTGGACCCAGTCCCCGCAGCCTGCCCCTTGGTGGGGCAGTACCCCCGGAGGCCAGGAAGGTCTGGGCAAGGCTGGCCAGGGGCAAGGGCCCTGCTGGGTCCTGCCCCTGGCCTGTGGGGCCTCTGAGCACAACCGGCCCTCTCCCACTGGAAGAACTCCCCAGCTGACTCCAAAGGCCAGTTTGCCAACACTCCCGCCCGCTGTTCCCGCCAGGCACGCACAATGCTCCCAAGCCCGGGAGAAAAGCACTTCGGGGTGGTGCTCTCCTCGGGCCCTTGCCCCTGAGCCTGGGGGCCAGGCAGTTGGTCCACACTCCCAGACCAAGGCAGAACCACATGCACACGTCTGTTCCTGTCCCCTGCACCGGCAGAGAGCTCGGGGGAGCCAGAGTCTGTCAGGCAGCTGCTGGGCTGGCCGCCTGTGTGGGAAGGGGCAGAGCCGACCTAGGGGCAAGTTGGGCCTCTTCCTCTCCCTGCTGCCCTGAGGCTGCTGGGCCAAAGAGGTCTTGGGCATCCAGCCCCTTGCTGGTCCCTTCCCTCTGACGAGGCCCTCTGAGCTCCAGCACCTTGCAGTGTGGAGACAGCCCCTGCCAGCAACATCCTCTCCAAGGAGGCCTCAACCGAGGCCTAGGCCCAGGGGAAAGGCACCAGCGGGGATGAGCCTGGGGAGGCGCCCGGGCATGTCTGGACCCAGTCCCCGCAGCCTGCCCCTTGGTGGGGCAGTACCCCCAGAGGCCAGGAAGATCTGGGCAAGGCTGGCCAGGGGCAGGGGCCCTGCTGGGTCCTCCCCATGGCCTGTGGGGCCTCTGAGCACAACCGGCCCTCTCCCACTGGAAGACCTCCCCGGCTGCCTCCAAAGGCCAGTTTGCCAACACTCCTGCCCGCTCTTCCCGCCAGGCACGCACAATGCTCCCAAGCCCGGGAGAAAAGCGCTTCGGGGTGGTGCTCTCTCCGGGCCCTTGCCCCTGAGCCAGTGGGCAAGGCAGGGGGAACACACTCCCAGACCAAGGCAGAAACACATGCACACGTCTGTTCCTGTCCGCTGCACCGGCAGAGAGCTCGGGGGAGCCAGAGTCTCTCAGGCAGGTGCTGGGCTGGCCGCCTGTGTGGGAAGGGGCAGAGCCGACCTAGGGGCAAGTTGGGCCTCTTGCTCTCCCTGCTGCCCTTAGGCTGCAGGGCCAAAGACGTCTTGGGCATCCAGCCCCTTACTGGTCCCTTCCCTCTGACGAGGCCCTCTGAGCTCCAGCACCTTGCAGTGTGGAGACAGCCCCTGCCAGCAATCTCCTCTCCAAGGAGGCCTCAACCGAGGCCTAGGCCCAGGGGAAAGGCACCAGCGGGGTTGAGCCAGGGGAGGCGCCCGGGCATGTCTGGACCCTGTCCCCGCAGCCTGCCCCTTGGTGGGGCAGTACCCCCGGAGGCCAGGAAGGTCTGGGCAAGGCTGGCCAGGGGCAGGGGCCCTGCTGGGTCCTGCCCCTGGCCTGTGGGGCCTCTGAGCACAACCGGCCCTCTCCCACTGGAAGACCTCCCCGGCTGCCTCCAAAGTCCTGTTTGCAAGCACTCCCGCCCACTGTTCCCGCCAGGCACGCACAATGCTCCCAAGCCCGGGAGAAAAGCGCTTCGGGGTGGTGGTCTCTACGGGCCCTTGCCCCTGAGCCTGGGGGCCAGGCAGGGGATCCACAGTCCCAGGCCAAGGCACAACCACATGCACACGTCTGTTCCTGCCCCCTCCACCGGCAGAGAGCTGGGGGGAGCCAGAGTCTGTCAGGCAGCTGCTGGGCTGGCCGCCTGTGTGGGAAGGGGCAGAGCCGACCTAGGGGCAAGTTGGGCCTCTTGCTCTCCCTGCTGCCCTGAGGCTGCTGGGCCAAAGAGGTCTTGGGCATCCAGCCCCTTGCTGGTCCCTTCCCTCTGACGAGGCCCTCTGAGCTCCAGCACCTTGCAGTGTGGAGACAGCCCCTGCCAGCAACCTCCTCTCCAAGGAGGCCTCAACCGAGGCCTAGGCACAGGGGAAAGGCACCAGCGGGGATGAGCCAGTGGAGGCGCACGGGCATATCAGGACCCAGTCCCTGCAGCCTGCCCCTTGGTGGGGCAGTACCCCCGGAGGCCAGGAAGGTCTGGGCAAGGCTGGCCAGGGGCAGGGTCCCTGCTGGGTCCTGCCCCTGGCCTGTGGGGCCTCTGAGCACAACCGGCCCTCTCCCACTGGAAGACCTCCCCGGCTGCCTCCAAAGGCGGGTTTGCCAACACTCCCGCCCGCTGTTCCCGCCAGGCACGCACAACGCTCCCAAGGCCAGGAGAAAAGCGCTTCGGGGTGTTGCTCTCTCCGGGCCCTTGCCCCTGAGCCTGGGGTCCAGGCAGTGGGTCCACACTCCCAGACCAAGGCAGAACCACATGCACACGTCTGTTCCTGACCCCTGCACCGGCAGAGAGCTCGGGGGAGCCAGAGTCTGTCAGGCAGCTGCTGGGTTGGCTGCCTGTGTGGGAAGGGGCAGAGCCGACCTAGGGGCAAGTTGGGCCTCTTGCTCTCCCTGCTGCCCTGAGGCTGCTGGGCCAAAGAGGTCTTGGGCATCCAGCCCCTTGCTGGTCCCTTCCCGCTGACGAGGCCCTCTGAGCTCCAGCACCTTGCAGTGTGGAGACAGCCCCTGCCAGCAACCTCCTCTCCAAGGAGGCCTCAACCGAGGCCTAGGCCCAGGGGAAAGGCACCAGCGGGGATGATCCTGGGGAGGCGCCCGGGCATCTCTGGACCCAGGCCCCGCAGCCTGCCCCTTAGTGGGGCAGTACCCCCGGAGGCCAGGAAGGTCTGGGCAAGGCTGGCCAGGGGCAGGGGCCCTGCTGCGTCCTGCCCCTGGCCTGTGGGGCCTCTGAGCACAACCGGCCCTCTCCCACTGGAAGACCTCCCCGGCTGCCTCCAAGGCCGGTTTGCAAGCGCTCCCGCCCACTGTTCCCAGCAGGCGTGCACAATGCTCCCAAGCCCGGGAGAAAAGCGCTTCAGGGTGGTGCTCTCTCCGGGCCCTTGCCCCTGAGCCTGGGGGCAAGGCAGGGTGTCCACACTCCCAGTACAAGGCAGAACCACATGCACACGTCTGATCTGCCCCCTGCACCGGCAGAGAGCTCGGGGGAGCCAGAGTCTGTCAGCCAGCTGCTGGGCTGGCCGCCTGTGTGGGAAGGGGCAGAGCCGACCTAGGGGCAAGTTGGGCCTCTTGCTCTCCCTGCTGCCCTGAGGCTGCTGGGCCAAAGAGGTCTTGGGCATCCAGCCCCTTGCTGGTCCCTTCCCTCTGACGAGGCCCTCTGAGCTCCAGCACCTTGCAGTGTGGAGACAGCCCCTGCCAGCAACATCCTCTCCAAGGAGGCCTCAACCGAGGCCTAGGCCCAGGGGAAAGGCACCAGCGGGGATGAGCCTGGGGAGGCGCCCGGGCATGTCTGGACCCTGTCCCCGCAGCCTGCCCCTTGGTGGGGCAGTACCCCCGGAGGCCAGGAAGGTCTGGGCAAGGCTGCGAGGGGCAGGGGCCCTGCTGGGTCCTGCCCCTGGCCTGTGGGGCGTCTGAGCACAACCGGCACTCTCCCGCTGGAAGACCTCCCCGTCTGCCTCCAAAGGCCGGTTTGCAAGCACTCCCGCCCGCTGTTCCCGCCAGGCAGGCACAATGCTCCCAAGCCCGGGAGAAAAGCGCTTCAGGGTGGTGCTCTCCTCGGGCCCTTGCCCCTGAGCCTGGGGGCCAGGCAGTTGGAACACACTCCCAGGCTAAGGCAGAACGACATGCACACGTCTGTTCCTGCCCCCTACACCGGCAGAGAGCTCGGGGGAGCCAGAGACTGCCAGGCTGCTGCTGGGCTGGCTGCCTGTGTGGGACGGGGCAGAGCCGACCTAGGGGCAAGTTGGGCCTCTTGCTCTCCCTGCTGCCCTGAGGCTGCTGGGTCAAAGAGGTCTTGGGCATCCAGCCCTTTGCTGGTCCCTTCCCTCTGACGAGGCCCTCTGAGCTCCAGCACCTTGCAGTGTGGAGACAGCCCCTGCCAGCAACCTCCTCTCCAAAGAGGCCTCAACCGAGGCCTACGCCCAGGGGAAAAGCACCAGCGGGGATGATCCTGGGGAGGCGCACGGACATGTCTGGACCCAGTCCCCGCAGCCTGCCCCTTGGTGGGGCAGTACCCCCGGAGGCCAGGAAGGTCTGGGCAAGGCTGGCCAGGGGCAGGGGACCTGCTGGGTCCTGCCCCTGGCCTGTGAGGCCTCTGAGCACAACCGGCCCTCTCCCACTGGAAGACCTCCCCAGCTGCCTCCAAAGTCCTGTTTGCAAACACTCCCGCCCACTGTTCACGCCAGGCTCGCACAATGCTCCCAAGCCCGGGAGAAAAGCGCTTCGGGGTGGTGCTCTCTCCGGGCCCTTGCCCCTGAGCCTGGGGGCCAGGCAGTGGGTCCACACTCCCAGACCAAGGCAGAACCACATGCACACGTCTGTTCCTGACCCCTGCACCGGCAGAGAGCTCGGGGGAGCCAGAGTCTGTCAGGCAGCTGCTGGGCTGGCCGCCTGTGTGGGAAGGGGCAGAGCCGACCTAGGGGCAAGTTGGGCCTCTTCCTCTCCCTGCTGCCCTGAGGCTGCTGGGCCAAAGAGGTCTTGGGCATCCAGCCCCTTGCTGGTCCCTTCCCTCTGACGAGGCCCTCTGAGCTCCAGCACCTTGCAGTGTGGAGACAGCCCCTGCCAGCAACCTCCTCTCCAATGAGGCCTCAACCGAGGCCTAGGCCCAGGGGAAAGGCACCAGCGGGGATGAGCCTGGGGAGGCGCCCGGGCATGTCTGGACCCAGTCCCCGCAGCCTGCCCCTTGGTGGGGCAGTACCCCCGGAGGCCAGGAAGGTCTGTGCAAGGCTGCCAGGGGCAGGGACAGCGCTGGGTCCTGCCCCTGGCCTGTGGGACGTCTGAGCACAACCGGCACTCTCCCGCTGGAAGACCTCCCCGTCTGCCTCCAAAGGCCGGTTTGCAAGCACTCCCGCCCGCTGTTCCCGCCAGGCACGCACAATGCTCCCAAGCCCGGGAGAAAAGCGCTTCGGGGTGGTGCTCTCTCCGGGCCCTTGCCCCTAAGCCTGCGGGCCAGGCAGGGGGAACACACTCCCAGGCCAAGACAGAACGACATGAACACGTCTGTTCCTGCCCCCTACACCGGCAGAGAGCTCGGGGGAGCCAGAGTCTCTCAGGCAGGTGCTGGGCTGGCCGCCTGTGTGGGAAGGGGCAGAGCCGACCTAGGGGCAAGTTGGGCCTCTTGCTCTCCCTGCTGCCCTGAGGCTGCTGGGCCAAAGACGTCTTGGGCATCCAGCCCTTTGCTGGTCCCTTCCCTCTGACGAGGCCCTCTGAGCTCCAGCACCTTGCAGTGTGGAGACAGCACCTGCCAGCAATCTCCTCTCCAAGGAGGCCTCAACCGAGGCCTAGGCCCAGGGGAAAGGCACCAGCGGGGATGAGCCTGGGGAGGCGCCCGGGCATGTCTGGACCCAGTCCCCGCAGCCTGCCCCTTGGTGGGGCAGTACCACTGGAGGCCAGGAAGGTCTGGGCAAGGCTGACCAGGGGCAGGGGACCTGCTGGGTCCTGCCCCTGGCCTGTGGGGCCTCTGAGCACAACCGGCCCTCTCCCACTGGAAGACCTCCCCGGCTGCCTCCAAAGGCCGTTTTGCACGCACTCCCGCCCACTCTTCCCACCAAGCGCGCACAATGCTCCCAAGCCCGGGAGAAAAGCGCTTCGGGGTGGTGCTCTCTCCGGGCCCTTGCCCCTGAGACTGGGGGCCAGGCAGGGGGTCCACACTCCCAGGCCAAGGCAGAACCACATGCACACGTCTGTTCCTGACCCCTGCACCGGCAGAGAGCTCGGGGGAGCCAGAGTCTGTCAGGCAGCTGCTGGGCTGGCCGCCTTTGTGGGAAGGGGCAGAGCCGACCTAGGTTCAAGTAGGGCCTCTTGCTCTCCCTGCTGCCCTGAGGCTGCTGGGCCAAAGAGGTCTTGGGCATCCAGCCCTTTGCTTGTCCCTTCCCTCTGACGAGGCCCTCTGAGCTCCAGCACCTTGCAGTGTGGAGACAGCCCCTGCCAGCAACCTCCTCTCCAAGGAGGCCTCAACCGAGACCTAGGACCAGGGGAAAGGCACCAGCGGGGATGAGCCTGGGGAGGCGCCCAGGCATGTCTGGACCCAGTCCCCGCAGCCTGCCCCTTGGTGGGGCAGTACCCCCGGAGGCCAGGAAGGTCTGGGAAAGGCTGGCCAGGGGCAGGGGACCTGCTGGGTCCTGCCCCTGGCCTGTGGGGCCTCTGAGCACAACCGGCCCTCTCCCACTGGAAGACCTCCCCGGCTGCCTCCAAAGGCCGGTTTGCAAGCGCTCCCGGCCACTGTTACCAGCAGGCGGGCACAATGCTCCTAAGCCCGGAAGAAAAGCGCTTCAGGGTGGTGCTCTCTCTGGGCCCTTGCCCCTGAGCCTGGGGGCAAGGCAGGGTGTCCACACTCCCAGGCCAAGGCAGAACCACATGCACACGTCTGACCTGCCCCCTGCACCGGCAGAGAGCTCGGGGGAGCCAGAGTCTGTCAGGCAGCTGCTGGGCTGGCCGCCTGTGTGGGAAGTGGCAGAGCCGACCTAGGGGCAAGTTGGGCCTCTTGCTCTCCCTGCTGCCCTGAGGCTGCTGGGCCAAAGAGGTCTTGGGCATCCAGCCCCTTGCTGGTCCCTTCCCTCTGACGAGGCCCTCTGAGCTCCAGCACCTTGCAGTGTGGAGACAGCCCCTGCCAGCAACCTCCTCTCCAAGGAGGCCTCAACCGAGGCCTAGGCCCAGGGGAAAGGCACCAGCGGGGATGAGCCTGGGGAGGCGCCCAGGCATGTCTGGACCCAGTCCCCGCAGCCTGCCCCTTGGTGGGGCAGTACCCCCGGAGGCCAGGAAGGTCTGGGCAAGGCTGGCCAGGGGCAGGGGCCCTGCTGGGTCCTGCCCCTGGCCTGTGGGGCCTCTGAGCACAACCGGCCCTCTCCCACTGGAAGACCTCCCCGGCTGCCTCCAAAGGCCGGTTAACAAGCGCTCCCGCCCACTGTTCCCAGTAGGCGTGCACAATGCTCCCAAGCCCGGGAGAAAAGCGCTTCGGGGTGGTGCTCTCTCCGGGCCCTTGCCCCTGAGCCTGGGGGCAAGGCAGGGTGTCCACACTCCCAGGCCAAGGCAGAACCACATGCACACGTCTGATCTGCCCCCTGCACCGGCAGAGAGCTCGGGGGAGCCAGAGTCTGTCAGGCAGCTGCTGGGCTGGCCGCCTGTGTGGGAAGGGGCAGAGCCGACCTAGGGGCAAGTTGGGCCTCTTGCTCTCCCTGCTGCCCTGAGGCTGCTGGGCCAAAGAGGTCTTGGGCATCCAGCCCCTTGCTTGTCCCTTCCCTCTGACGAGGCCCTCTGAGCTCCAGCACCTTGCAGTGTGGAGACAGCACCTGCCAGCAATCTCCTCTCCAAGGAGGCCTCAACCGAGGCCTAGGCCCAGGGAAAAGGCACCAGCGGGGTTGAGCCAGGGGAGGCGCCCGGGCATGTCTGGACCCTGTCCCCGCAGCCTGCCCCTTGGTGGGGCAGTACCCCCGGAGGCCAGGAAGGTCTGGGCAAGGCTGGCCAGGGGCAGGGGCCCTGCTGGGTCCTGCCCCTGGCCTGTGGGGCCTCTGAGCACAACCGGCCCTTGCCCACTGGAAGACCTCCCCGGCTGCCTCCAAAGGCCGGTTTGCAAGCCCTCCCGCCCACTGTTCCCGCCAGGCGCGCACAATGCTCCCAAGCCCGGGAGAAAAGCGCTTCGGGGTGGTGGTCTCTCCGGGCCCCTGCCCCTGAGCCTGGGGGCCAGGCAGGGGATACACAGTCCCAGGCCAAGGCAGAACCACATGCACACGTCTGTTCCTGCCCCCTCCACCGGCAGAGAGCTGGGGGGAGCCAGAGTCTGTCAGGCAGCTGCTGGGCTGGCCGCCTGTGTGGGAAGGGGCAGAGCCGACCTAGGGGCAATTTGGGCCTCTTGCTCTCCCTGCTGCCCTGAGGCTGCTGCGCCAAAGAGGTCTTGAGCATCCAGCCCCTTGCTGGTCCCTTCCCTCTGACGAGGCCCTCTGAGCTCCAGCACCTTGCAGTGTGGAGACAGCCCCTGCCAGCAACCTCCTCTCCAAGGAGGCCTCAACCGAGGCCTAGGCCCAGGGGAAAGGCACCAGCGGGGATGAGCCAGTGGAGGCGCACGGGCATGTCTGGACCCAGTCCCCGCAGCCTGCCCCTTGGTTGGGCAGTACCCCCGGAGGCCAGGAAGGTCTGGGCAAGGCTGGCCAGGGGCAGGGGCCCTGCTGGGTCCTGCCCCTGGGCTGTGGGGCCTCTGAGCACAACCGGCCCTCTCCCACTGGAAGACCTCCCCGGCTGCCTCCAAAGGCCGGTTTGCCAACACTCCCGCCCGCTGTTCCCGCCAGGCACGCACAATGCTCCCAAGCCCGGGAGAAAAGCGCTTCGGGGTGTTGCCCTCTCCGGACCCTTGCCCCTGAGCCTGGGGTCCAGGCAGTGGGTCCACACTCCCAGACCAAGGCAGAACCACATGCACTCGTCTGTTCCTGACCCCTGCACCGACAGAGAGCTCGGGGGAGCCAGAGTCTGTCAGGCAGCTGCTGGGTTGGCTGCCTGTGTGGGAAGGGGCAGAGCCGACCTAGGGGCAAGTTGGGCCTCTTCCTCTCCCTGCTGCCCTGAGGCTGCTGGGCCAAAGACGTCTTGGGCATCCAGCCCCTTACTGGTCCCTTCCCTCTGACGAGGCCCTCTGAGCTCCAGCACCTTGCAGTGTGGAGACAGCCCCTGCCAGCAACCTCCTCTCCAAGGAGGCCTCAACCGAGGCCTAGGCCCAGGGGAAAGGCACCAGCGGGGATGAGCCAGTGGAGGCGCAAGGGCATGTCTGGACCCAGTCCCCGCAGCCTGCCCCTTGGTGGGGCAGTACCCCCGGAGGCCAGGAAGGTCTGGGCAAGGCTGCGAGGGGCAGGGGCCCTGCTGGGTCCTGCCCCTGGCCTGTGGGGCGTCTGAGCACAACCGGCACTCTCCCGCTGGAAGACCTCCCCGTCTGCCTCCAAAGGCCGGTTTGCAAGCACTCCCGCCCGCTGTTCCCGCCAGGCAGGCACAATGCTCCCAAGCCCGGGAGAAAAGCGCTTCGGGGTGGTGCTCTCCTCGGGCCCTTGCCCCTGAGCCTGGGGGCCAGGCAGTTGGAACACACTCCCAGGCCAAGGCAGAACGACATGCACACGTCTGTTCCTGCCCCCTACACCGGCAGAGAGCTCGGGGGAGCCAGAGACTGCCAGGCTGCTGCTGGGCTGGCTGCCTGTGTGGGACGGGGCAGAGCCGACCTAGGGGCAAGTTGGGCCTCTTGTTCTCCCTGCTGCCCTGAGGCTGCTGGGTCAAAGAGGTCTTGGGCATCCAGCCCTTTGCTGGTCCCTTCCCTCTGACGAGGCCCTCTGAGCTCCAGCACCTTGCAGTGTGGAGACAGCCCCTGCCAGCAACCTCCTCTCCAAAGAGGCCTCAACCGAGGCCTACGCCCAGGGGAAAAGCACCAGCGGGGATGATCCTGGGGAGGCGCACGGACATGTCTGGACCCAGTCCCCGCAGCCTGCCCCTTGGTGGGGCAGTACCCCCGGAGGCCAGGAAGGTCTGGGCAAGGCTGGCCAGGGGCAGGGGACCTGCTGGGTCCTGCCCCTGGCCTGTGAGGCCTCTGAGCACAACCGGCCCTCTCCCACTGGAAGACCTCCCCAGCTGCCTCCAAAGTCCTGTTTGCAAACACTCCCGCCCACTGTTCACGCCAGGCTCGCACAATGCTCCCAAGCCCGGGAGAAAAGCGCTTCGGGGTGGTGCTCTCTCCGGGCCCTTGCCCCTGAGCCTGGGGGCCAGGCAGTGGGTCCACACTCCCAGACCAAGGCAGAACCACATGCACACGTCTGTTCCTGACCCCTGCACCGGCAGAGAGCTCGGGGGAGCCAGAGTCTGTCAGGCAGCTGCTGGGCTGGCCGCCTGTGTGGGAAGGGGCAGAGCCGACCTAGGGGCAAGTTGGGCCTCTTGCTCTCCCTGCTGCCCTGAGGCTGCTGGGCCAAAGAGGTCTTGGGCATCCAGCCCCTTGCTGGTCCCTTCCCTCTGACGAGGCCCTCTGAGCTCCAGCACCTTGCAGTGTGGAGACAGCCCCTGCCAGCAACCTCCTCTCCAATGAGGCCTCAACCGAGGCCTAGGCCCAGGGGAAAGGCACCAGCGGGGATGAGCCTGGGGAGGCGCCCGGGCATGTCTGGACCCAGTCCCCGCAGCCTGCCCCTTGGTGGGGCAGTACCCCCGGAGGCCAGGAAGGTCTGTGCAAGGCTGCCAGGGGCAGGGACAGCGCTGGGTCCTGCCCCTGGCCTGTGGGACGTCTGAGCACAACCGGCACTCTCCCGCTGGAAGACCTCCCCGTCTGCCTCCAAAGGCCGGTTTGCAAGCACTCCCGCCCGCTGTTCCCGCCAGGCACGCACAATGCTCCCAAGCCCGGGAGAAAAGCGCTTCGGGGTGGTGCTCTCTCCGGGCCCTTGCCCCTAAGCCTGCGGGCCAGGCAGGGGGAACACACTCCCAGGCCAAGACAGAACGACATGAACACGTCTGTTCCTGCCCCCTACACCGGCAGAGAGCTCGGGGGAGCCAGAGTCTCTCAGGCAGGTGCTGGGCTGGCCGCCTGTGTGGGAAGGGGCAGAGCCGACCTAGGGGCAAGTTGGGCCTCTTGCTCTCCCTGCTGCCCTGAGGCTGCTGGGCCAAAGACGTCTTGGGCATCCAGCCCTTTGCTGGTCCCTTCCCTCTGACGAGGCCCTCTGAGCTCCAGCACCTTGCAGTGTGGAGACAGCACCTGCCAGCAATCTCCTCTCCAAGGAGGCCTCAACCGAGGCCTAGGCCCAGGGGAAAGGCACCAGCGGGGATGAGCCTGGGGAGGCGCCCGGGCATGTCTGGACCCAGTCCCCGCAGCCTGCCCCTTGGTGGGGCAGTACCACTGGAGGCCAGGAAGGTCTGGGCAAGGCTGACCAGGGGCAGGGGACCTGCTGGGTCCTGCCCCTGGCCTGTGGGGCCTCTGAGCACAACCGGCCCTCTCCCACTGGAAGACCTCCCCGGCTGCCTCCAAAGGCCGTTTTGCACGCACTCCCGCCCACTCTTCCCACCAAGCGCGCACAATGCTCCCAAGCCCGGGAGAAAAGCGCTTCGGGGTGGTGCTCTCTCCGGGCCCTTGCCCCTGAGACTGGGGGCCAGGCAGGGGGTCCACACTCCCAGGCCAAGGCAGAACCACATGCACACGTCTGTTCCTGACCCCTGCACCGGCAGAGAGCTCGGGGGAGCCAGAGTCTGTCAGGCAGCTGCTGGGCTGGCCGCCTTTGTGGGAAGGGGCAGAGCCGACCTAGGTTCAAGTAGGGCCTCTTGCTCTCCCTGCTGCCCTGAGGCTGCTGGGCCAAAGAGGTCTTGGGCATCCAGCCCTTTGCTTGTCCCTTCCCTCTGACGAGGCCCTCTGAGCTCCAGCACCTTGCAGTGTGGAGACAGCCCCTGCCAGCAACCTCCTCTCCAAGGAGGCCTCAACCGAGACCTAGGACCAGGGGAAAGGCACCAGCGGGGATGAGCCTGGGGAGGCGCCCAGGCATGTCTGCACCCAGTCCCCGCAGCCTGCCCCTTGGTGGGGCAGTACCCCCGGAGGCCAGGAAGGTCTGGGAAAGGCTGGCCAGGGGCAGGGGACCTGCTGGGTCCTGCCCCTGGCCTGTGGGGCCTCTGAGCACAACCGGCCCTCTCCCACTGGAAGACCTCCCCGGCTGCCTCCAAAGGCCGGTTTGCAAGCGCTCCCGGCCAATGTTACCAGCAGGCGGGCACAATGCTCCTAAGCCCGGAAGACAGGCGCTTCAGGGTGGTGCTCTCTCTGGGCCCTTGCCCCTGAGCCTGGGGGCAAGGCAGGGTGTCCACACTCCCAGGCCAAGGCAGAACCACATGCACACGTCTGACCTGCCCCCTGCACCGGCAGAGAGCTCGGGGGAGCCAGAGTCTGTCAGGCAGCTGCTGGGCTGGCCGCCTGTGTGGGAAGTGGCAGAGCCGACCTAGGGGCAAGTTGGGCCTCTTGCTCTCCCTGCTGCCCTGAGGCTGCTGGGCCAAAGAGGTCTTGGGCATCCAGCCCCTTGCTGGTCCCTTCCCTCTGACGAGGCCCTCTGAGCTCCAGCACCTTGCAGTGTGGAGACAGCCCCTGCCAGCAACCTCCTCTCCAAGGAGGCCTCAACCGAGGCCTAGGCCCAGGGGAAAGGCACCAGCGGGGATGATCCTGGGGAGGCGCCCAGGCATGTCTGGACCCAGTCCCCGCAGCCTGCCCCTTGGTGGGGCAGTACCCCCGGAGGCCAGGAAGGTCTGGGCAAGGCTGGCCAGGGGCAGGGGCCCTGCTGGGTCCTGCCCCTGGCCTGTGGGGCCTCTGAGCACAACCGGCCCTCTCCCACTGGAAGACCTCCCCGGCTGCCTCCAAAGGCCAGTTTGCCAACACTCCCACCCGCTGTTCCCGCCAGGCACGCACAATGCTCCCAAGCCCGGGAGAAAAGCGCTTCGGGGTGGTGCTCTCCTCGGGCCCTTGCCCCTGAGCCTGGGGGCCAGGTAGTTGGTCCACACTCCCAGACCAAGGCAGAACCACATGCACACGTCTGTTCCTGACCCCTGCACCGGCAGAGAGCTCGGGGGAGCCAGAATCTGTCAGGCAGCTGCTGGGCTGGCCGCCTGTGTGGGAAGGGGCAGAGCCGAATAGGGGCAAGTTGGGCCTCTTGCTCTCCCTGCTGCCTTGAGGCTGCTGGGCCAAAGATGTCTTGGGCATCCAGCCCTTTACTGGTCCCTTCTCTCTGACGAGGCTCTCTGAGCTGCAGCACCTTGCAGTGTGGAGACAGCCCCTGCCAGCAACCTCCTCTCCAAGGAGGCCTCAACCGAGGCCTAGGCCCAGGGGAAAGGCACCAGCGGGGATGAGCCAGGGGAGGCGCCCGAGCATGTCTGGACCCAGTCCCCGCAGCCTGCCCCTTGGTGGGGCAGTACCCCCGGAGGCCAGGAAGGTCTGGGCAAGGCTGGCCAGGGGCAGGGGCCCTGCTGGGTCCTGCCCCTGGCCTGTGGGGCCTCTGAGCACAACCGGCCCTCTCCCACTGGAAGACCTCCCCGGCTGCCTCCAAAGGCCGGTTTGCAAGCGCTCCCGCCCACTGTTCCCAGCAGGCGTGCACAATGCTCCTAAGCCCGGGAGAAAAGCGCTTCGGGGTGGTGCTCTCTCCGGGCCCTTGCCCCTGAGCCTGGGGGCAAGGCAGGGTGTCCACACTCCCAGGCCAAGGCAGAACCACATGCACACGTCTGATCTGCCCCCTGCACGGGCAGAGAGCTCGGGGGAGCCAGAGTCTGTCAGGCAGCTGCTGGGCTGGCCGCCTGTGTGGGAAGGGGCAGAGCCGACCTAGGGGCAAGTTGGGCCTCTTGCTCTCCCTGCTGCCCTGAGGCTGCTGGGCCAAAGAGGTCTTGGGCATCCAGCCCCTTGCTGGTCCCTTCCCTCTGACGAGGCCCTCTGAGCTCCAGCACCTTGCAGTGTGGAGACAGCCCCTGCCAGCAACCTCCTCTCCAAGGAGGCCTCAACCGAGGCCTAGGCCCAGGGGAAAGGCACCAGCAGGGATGAGCATGGGGAGGCGCCCGGGCATGACTGGACCCAGTCCCCGCAGCCTGCCCCTTGGTGGGGCAGTACCCCCGGAGGCCAGGAAGGTCTGGGCAAGGCTGGCCAGGGGCAGGGGCCCTGCTGGGTCCTCCCCATGGCCTGTGGGGCCTCTGAGCACAACCGGCCCTCTCCCACTGGAAGACCTCCCCGGCTGCCTCCAAAGGCCAGTTTGCCAACACTCCTGCCCGCTCTTCCCGCCAGGCACGCACAATGCTCCCAAGCCCGGGAGAAAAGCGCTTCGGGGTGGTGGTCTCTCCGGGCCCTTGCCCCTGAGCCTGGGGGCCAGGCAGGGGATCCACAGTCCCAGGCCAAGGCACAACAACATGCACACGTCTGTTCCTGCCCCCTCCACCGGCAGAGAGCTGGTGGGAGCCAGAGTCTGTCAGGCAGCTGCTGGGCTGGCCGCCTGTGTGGGAAGGGGCAGAGCCGACCTAGGGGCAAGTTGGGCCTCTTCCTCTCCCTGCTGCCCTGAGGCTGCTGGGCCAAAGAGGTCTTGGGCATCCAGCCCCTTGCTTGTCCCTTCCCTCTGACGAGGCCCTCTGAGCTCCAGCACCTTGCAGTGTGGAGACAGCCCCTGCCAGCAATCTCCTCTCCAAGAAGGCCTCAACCGAGGCCTAGGCCCAGGGAAAAGGCACCAGCGGGGTTGAGCCAGGGGAGGCGCCCGGGCATGTCTGGACCCTGTCCCCGCAGCCTGCCCCTTGGTGGGGCAGTACCCCCGGAGGCCAGGAAGGTCTGGGCAAGGCTGGCCAGGGGCAGGGGCCCTGCTGGGTCCTGCCCCTGGCCTGTGGGGCCTCTGAGCACAACCGGCCCTTGCCCACTGGAAGACCTCCCCGGATGCCTCCAAAGGCCGGTTTGCAAGCACTCCCGACCACTGTTCCCGCCAGGCGCGCACAATGCTCCCAAGCCCGGGAGAAAAGCGCTTCGGGGTGGTGGTCTCTCCGGGCCCCTGCCCCTGAGCCTGGGGGCCAGGCAGGGGATCCACAGTCCCAGGCCAAGGCAGAACCACATGCACACGTCTGTTCCTGCCCCCTCCACCGGCAGAGAGCTGGGGGGAGCCAGAGTCTGTCAGGCAGCTGCTGGGCTGGCCGCCTGTGTGGGAAGGGGCAGAGCCGACCTAGGGGCAAGTTGGGCCTCTTGCTCTCCCTGCTGCCCTGAGGCTGCTGGGCCAAAGAGGTCTTGGGCATCCAGCCCCTTGCTGGTCCCTTCCCTCTGACGAGGCCCTCTGAGCTCCAGCACCTTGCAGTGTGGAGACAGCCCCTGCCAGCAACCTCTTCTCCAAGGAGGCCTCAACCGAGGCCTAGGCCCAGGGGAAAGGCACCAGCGGGGATGAGCCAGTGGAGGCGCACGGGCATGTCTGGACCCAGTCCCCGCAGCCTGCCCCTTGGTGGGGCAGTACCCCCGGAGGCCAGGAAGGTCTGGGCAAGGCTGGCCAGGGGCAGGGGCCCTGCTGGGTCCTGCCCCTGGCCTGTGGGGCCTCTGAGCACAACCGGCCCTCTCCCACTGGAAGACCTCCCCGGCTGCCTCCAAAGGCCGGTTTGCCAACACTCCCGCCCGCTGTTCCCGCCATGCACGCACAATGCTCCCAAGCCCGGGAGAAAAGCGCTTCAGGGTGTTGCCCTCTCCGGGCCCTTGCCCCTGAGCCTGGGGTCCAGGCAGTGGGTCCACACTCCCAGACCAAGGCAGAACCACATGCACACGTCTGTTCCTGACCCCTGCACCGGCAGAGAGCTCGGGGGAGCCAGAGTCTGTCAGGCAGCTGCTGGGTTGGCTGCCTGTGTGGGAAGGGGCAGAGCCGACCTAGGGGCAAGTTGGGCCTCTTCCTCTCCCTGCTGCCCTGAGGCTGCTGGGCCAAAGAGGTCTTGGGCATCCAGCCCCTTGCTGGTCCCTTCCCTCTGACGAGGCCCTCTGAGCTCCAGCACCTTGCAGTGTGGAGACAGCCCCTGCCAGCAACCTCCTCTCCAAGGAGGCCTCAACCGAGGCCTAGGCCCAGGGGAAAGGCACCAGCGGGGATGAGCCAGTGGAGGCGCAAGGGCATGTCTGGACCCAGTCCCCGCAGCCTGCCCCTTGGTGGGGCAGTACCCCCGAAGGCCAGGAAGGTCTGGGCAAGGCTGCGAGGGGCAGGGGCCCTGCTGGGTCGTGCCCCTGGCCTGTGGGGCGTCTGAGCACAACCGGCACTCTCCCGCTGGAAGACCTCCCCGTCTGCCTCCAAAGGCCGGTTTGCAAGCACTCCCGCCCGCTGTTCCCGCCAGGCAGGCACAATGCTCCCAAGCCCGGGAGAAAAGCGCTTCGGGGTGGTGCTCTCCTCGGGCCCTTGCCCCTGAGCCTGGGGGCCAGGCAGTTGGAACACACTCCCAGGCCAAGGCAGAACGACATCCACACGTCTGTTCCTGCCCCCTACACCGGCAGAGAGCTCGGGGGAGCCAGAGACTGCCAGGCTGCTGCTGGGCTGGCTGCCTGTGTGGGACGGGGCAGAGCCGACCTAGGGGCAAGTTGGGCCTCTTCCTCTCCCTGCTGCCCTGAGGCTGCTGGGCCAAAGAGGTCTTGGGCATCCAGCCCCTTGCTGGTCCCTTCCCTCTGACGAGGCCCTCTGAGCTCCAGCACCTTGCAGTGTGGAGACAGCCCCTGCCAGCAACCTCCTCTCCAATGAGGCCTCAACCGAGGCCTAGGCCCAGGGGAAAGGCACCAGCGGGGATGAGCCTGGGGAGGCGCCCGGGCATGTCTGGACCCAGTCCCCGCAGCCTGCCCCTTGGTGGGGCAGTACCCCCGGAGGCCAGGAAGGTCTGTGCAAGGCTGCCTGGGGCAGGGACAGCGCTGGGTCCTGCCCCTGGCCTGTGGGACGTCTGAGCACAACCGGCACTCTCCCGCTGGAAGACCTCCCCGGCTGCCTCCAAAGGCCGGTTTGCAAGCACTCCCGCCCGCTGTTCCCGCCAGGCACGCACAATGCTCCCAAGCCCGGGAGAAAAGCGCTTCGGGGTGGTGGTCTCTCCGGGCCCCTGCCCCTGAGCCTGGGGGCCAGGCAGGGGATCCACAGTTCCAGGCCAAGGCAGAACCACATGCACACGTCTGTTCCTGCCCCCTCCACCGGCAGAGAGCTGGGGGGAGCCAGAGTCTGTCAGGCAGCTGCTGGGCTGGCCGCCTGTGTGGGAAGGGGCAGAGCCGACCTAGGGGCAAGTTGGGCCTCTTGCTCTCCCTGCTGCCCTGAGGCTGCTGGGCCAAAGAGGTCTTGGGCATCCAGCCCCTTGCTGGTCCCTTCCCTCTGACGAGGCCCTCTGAGCTCCAGCACCTTGCAGTGTGGAGACAGCCCCTGCCAGCAACCTCCTCTCCAAGGAGGCCTCAACCGAGGCCTAGGCCCAGGGGAAAGGCACCAGCGGGGATGAGCCTGGGGAGGCGCCCGGGCATGTCTGGACCCAGTCCCCGCAGCCTGCCCCTTGGTGGGGCAGTACCCCCGGAGGCCAGGAAGGTCTGTGCAAGGCTGCCAGGGGCAGGGACAGCGCTGGGTCCTGCCCCTGGCCTGTGGGACGTCTGAGCACAACCGGCACTCTCCCGCTGGAAGACCTCCCCGGCTGCCTCCAAAGGCCGGTTTGCAAGCACTCCCGCCAGCTGTTCCCGCCAGGCACGCACAATGCTCCCAAGCCCGGGAGAAAAGCGCTTCGGGGTGGTGCTCTCTCCAGGCCCTTGCCCCTAAGCCTGCGGGCCAGGCAGGGGGAACACACTCCCAGGCCAAGACAGAACGACATGAACACGTCTGTTCCTGCCCCCTACACCGGCAGAGAGCTCGGGGGAGCCAGAGTCTCTCAGGCAGGTGCTGGGCTGGCCGCCTGTGTGGGAAGGGGCAGAGCCGACCTAGGGGCAAGTTGGGCCTCTTGCTCTCCCTGCTGCCCTGAGGCTGCTGGGCCAAAGACGTCTTGGGCATCCAGCCCTTTGCTGGTCCCTTCCCTCTGACGAGGCCCTCTGAGCTCCAGCACCTTGCAGTGTGGAGACAGCACCTGCCAGCAATCTCCTCTCCAAGGAGGCCTCAACCGAGGCCTAGGCCCAGGGGAAAGGCACCAGCGGGGATGAGCCTGGGGAGGCGCCCGGGCATGTCTGGACCCAGTCCCCGCAGCCTGCCCCTTGGTGGGGCAGTACCCCTGGAGGCCAGGAAGGTCTGGGCAAGGCTGACCAGGGGCAGGCGCCCTGCTGGGTCCTGCCCCTGGCCTATGGGGCCTCTGAGCACAACCGGCCCTCTCCCACTGGAAGACCTCCCCGGCTGCCTCCAAAGGCCGTTTTGCACGCACTCCCGCCCACTCTTCCCACCAAGCGCGCACAATGCTCCCAAGCCCGGGAGAAAAGCGCTTCGGGGTGGTGCTCTCTCCGGGCCCTTGCCCCTGAGATTGGGGGCCAGGCAGGGGGTCCACACTCCCAGGCCAAGGCAGAACCACATGCACACGTCTGTTCCTGACCCCTGCACCGGCAGAGAGCTCGGGGGAGCCAGAGTCTGTCAGGCAGCTGCTGGGCTGGCCGCCTTTGTTGGAAGGGGCAGAGCCGACCTAGGTTCAAGTAGGGCCTCTTGCTCTCCCTGCTGCCCTGAGGCTGCTGGGCCAAAGAGGTCTTGGGCATCCAGCCCTTTGCTTGTCCCTTCCCTCTGACGAGGCCCTCTGAGCTCCAGCACCTTGCAGTGTGGAGACAGCCCCTGCCAGCAACCTCCTCTCCAAGGAGGCCTCAACCGAGACCTAGGACCAGGGGAAAGGCACCAGCGGGGATGAGCCTGGGGAGGCGCCCAGGCATGTCTGGACCCAGTCCCCGCAGCCTGCCCCTTGGTGGGGCAGTACCCCCGGAGGCCAGGAAGGTCTGGGAAAGGCTGGCCAGGGGCAGGGGCCCTGCTGGGTCCTGCCCCTGGCCTGTGGGGCCTCTGAGCACAACCGGCCCTCTCCCACTGGAAGACCTCCCCGGCTGCCTCCAAAGGCCGGTTTGCAAGCGCTCCCGGCCACTGTTACCAGCAGGCGGGCACAATGCTCCTAAGCCCGGAAGAAAAGCGCTTCAGGGTTGTGCTCTCTCTGGGCCCTTGCCCCTGAGCCTGGGGGCAAGGCAGGGTGTCCACACTCCCAGGCCAAGGCAGAACCACATGCACACGTCTGACCTGCCCCCTGCACCGGCAGAGAGCTCGGGGGAGCCAGAGTCTGTCAGGCAGCTGCTGGGCTGGCCGCCTGTGTGGGAAGTGGCAGAGCCGACCTAGGGGCAAGTTGGGCCTCTTGCTCTCCCTGCTGCCCTGAGGCTGCTGGGCCAAAGAGGTCTTGGGCATCCAGCCCCTTGCTGGTCCCTTCCCTCTGACGAGGCCCTCTGAGCTCCAGCACCTTGCAGTGTGGAGACAGCCCCTGCCAGCAACCTCCTCTCCAAGGAGGCCTCAACCGAGGCCTAGGCCCAGGGGAAAGGCACCAGCGGGGATGAGCCTGGGGAGGCGCCCGGGCATGTCTGGACCCAGTCCCCGCAGCCTGCCCCTTGGTGGGGCAGTACCCCCGGAGGCCAGGAAGGTCTGGGCAAGGCTGGCCAGGGGCAGGGGCCCTGCTGGGTCCTGCCCCTGGCCTGTGGGGCCTCTGAGAACAACCGGCCCTCTCCCACTGGAAGAACTCCCCGGCTGCCTCCAAAGGCCAGTTTGCCAACACTCCCGCCCGCTGTTCCCGCCAGGCACGCACAATGCTCCCAAGCCCGGGAGAAAAGCGCTTCGGGGTGGTGCTCTCCTCGGGCCCTTGCCCCTGAGCCTGGGGGCCAGGCAGTGGGTCCACACTCCCAGACCAAGGCAGAACCACATGCACTCGTCTGTTCCTGACCCCTGCACCGGCAGAGAGCTCGGGGGAGCCAGAGTCTGTCAGGCAGCTGCTGGGCTGGCCGCCTTTGTTGGAAGGGGCAGAGCCGACCTAGGTTCAAGTAGGGCCTCTTGCTCTCCCTGCTGCCCTGAGGCTGCTGGGCCAAAGAGGTCTTGGGCATCCAGCCCTTTGCTTGTCCCTTCCCTCTGACGAGGCCCTCTGAGCTCCAGCACCTTGCAGTGTGGAGACAGCCCCTGCCAGCAACCTCCTCTCCAAGGAGGCCTCAACCGAGACCTAGGACCAGGGGAAAGGCACCAGCGGGGATGAGCCTGGGGAGGCGCCCAGGCATGTCTGGACCCAGTCCCCGCAGCCTGCCCCTTGGTGGGGCAGTACCCCCGGAGGCCAGGAAGGTCTGGGAAAGGCTGGCCAGGGGCAGGGGCCCTGCTGGGTCCTGCCCCTGGCCTGTGGGGCCTCTGAGCACAACCGGCCCTCTCCCACTGGAAGACCTCCCCGGCTGCCTCCAAAGGCCGGTTTGCAAGCGCTCCCGGCCACTGTTACCAGCAGGCGGGCACAATGCTCCTAAGCCCGGAAGAAAAGCGCTTCAGGGTGGTGCTCTCTCTGGGCCCTTGCCCCTGAGCCTGGGGGCAAGGCAGGGTGTCCACACTCCCAGGCCAAGGCAGAACCACATGCACACGTCTGACCTGCCCCCTGCACCGGCAGAGAGCTCGGGGGAGCCAGAGTCTGTCAGGCAGCTGCTGGGCTGGCCGCCTGTGTGGGAAGTGGCAGAGCCGACCTAGGGGCAAGTTGGGCCTCTTGCTCTCCCTGCTGCCCTGAGGCTGCTGGGCCAAAGAGGTCTTGGGCATCCAGCCCCTTGCTGGTCCCTTCCCTCTGACGAGGCCCTCTGAGCTCCAGCACCTTGCAGTGTGGAGACAGCCCCTGCCAGCAACCTCCTCTCCAAGGAGGCCTCAACCGAGGCCTAGGCCCAGGGGAAAGGCACCAGCGGGGATGAGCCTGGGGAGGCGCCCGGGCATGTCTGGACCCAGTCCCCGCAGCCTGCCCCTTGGTGGGGCAGTACCCCCGGAGGCCAGGAAGGTCTGGGCAAGGCTGGCCAGGGGCAGGGGCCCTGCTGGGTCCTGCCCCTGGCCTGTGGGGCCTCTGAGAACAACCGGCCCTCTCCCACTGGAAGAACTCCCCGGCTGCCTCCAAAGGCCAGTTTGCCAACACTCCCGCCCGCTGTTCCCGCCAGGCACGCACAATGCTCCCAAGCCCGGGAGAAAAGCGCTTCGGGGTGGTGCTCTCCTCGGGCCCTTGCCCCTGAGCCTGGGGGCCAGGCAGTTGGTCCACACTCCCAGACCAAGGCAGAACCACATGCACACGTCTGTTCCTGACCCCTGCACCGGCAGAGAGCTCGGGGGAGCCAGAATCTGTCAGGCAGCTGCTGGGCTGGCCGCCTGTGTGGGAAGGGGCAGAGCCGACCTAGGGGCAAGTTGGGCCTCTTCCTCTCCCTGCTGCCCTGAGGCTGCTGGGCCAAAGAGGTCTTGGGCATCCAGCCACTTGCTGGTCCCTTCCCTCTGACGAGGCCCTCTGAGCTCCAGCACCTTGCAGTGTGGAGACAGCCCCTGCCAGCAACCTCCTCTCCAATGAGGCCTCAACCGAGGCCTAGGCCCAGGGGAAAGGCACCAGCGGGGATGAGCCTGGGGAGGCGCCCGGGCATGTCTGGACCCAGTCCCCGCAGGCTGCCCCTTGGTGGGGCAGTACCCCCGGAGGCCAGGAAGATCTGGGCAAGGCTGGCCAGGGGCAGGGGCCCTGCTGGGTCCTCCCCATGGCCTGTGGGGCCTCTGAGCACAACCGGCCCTCTCCCACTGGAAGACCTCCCCGGCTGCCTCCAAAGGCCAGTTTGCCAACACTCCTGCCCGCTCTTCCCGCCAGGCACGCACAATGCTCCCAAGCCCGGGAGAAAAGCGCTTCGGGGTGGTGGTCTCTCCGGGCCCTTGCCCCTGAGCCTGGGGGCCAGGCAGGGGATCCACAGTCCCAGGCCAAGGCACAACAACATGCACACGTCTGTTCCTGCCCCCTCCACCGGCAGAGAGCTGGGGGGAGCCAGAGTCTGTCAGGCAGCTGCTGGGCTGGCCGCCTGTGTGGGAAGGGGCAGAGCCGACCTAGGGGCAAGTTGGGCCTCTTGCTCTCCCTGCTGCCCTGAGGCTGCTGGGCCAAAGAGGTCTTGGGCATCCAGCCCCTTGCTGGTTCCTTCCCTCTGACGAGGCCCTCTGAGCTCCAGCACCTTGCAGTGTGGAGACAGCCCCTGCCAGCAACCTCCTCTCCAAGGAGGCATCAACCGAGGCCTATGCCCAGGGGAAAGTCACCAGCGGGGATGAGCCTGGGGAGGTGCCCAGGCATGTCTGGACCCAGTCCCCGCAGCCTGCCCCTTGGTGGGGCAGTACCCCCGGAGGCCAGGAAGGTCTGGGCAAGGCTGGCCAGGGGCAGGGGCCCTGCTGGGTCCTGCCCCTGGCCTGTGGGGCCTCTGAGCACAACCGGCCCTCTCCCACTGGAAGAACTCCCCGGCTGACTCCAAGGGCCAGTTTGCCAACACTCCCGCCCGCTGTTCCCGCCAGGCACGCACAATGCTCCCAAGCCCGGGAGAAAAGCACTTCGGGGTGGTGCTCTCCTCGGGCCCTTGCCCCTGAGCCTGGGGGCCAGGCAGTTGGTCCACACTCCCAGACCAAGGCAGAACCACATGCACACGTCTGTTCCTGACCCCTGCACCGGCAGAGAGCTCGGGGGAGCCAGAGTCTGTCAGGCAGCTGCTGGGCTGGCCGCCTGTGTGGGAAGGGGCAGAGCCGACCTAGGGGCAAGTTGGGCCTCTTGCTCTCCCTGCTGCCCTGAGGCTGCTGGGCCAAAGAGGTCTTGGGCATCCAGCCCCTTGCTTGTCCCTTCCCTCTGACGAGGCCCTCTGAGCTCCAGGACCTTGCAGTGTGGAGACAGCCCCTGCCAGCAATCTCCTCTCCAAGGAGGCCTCAACCGAGGCCTAGGCCCAGGGAAAAGGCACCAGCGGGGTTGAGCCAGGGGAGGCGCCCGGGCATGTCTGGACCCTGTCCCCGCAGCCTGCCCCTTGGTGGGGCAGTACCCCCGGAGGCCAGGAAGGTCTGCGCAAGGCTGGCCAGGGGCAGGGGCCCTGCTGGGTCCTGCCCCTGGCCTGTGGGGCCTCTGAGCACAACCGGCCCTTGCCCACTGGAAGACCTCCCGGGCTGCCTCCAAAGGCCGGTTTGCAAGCACTCCCGCCCACTGTTCCCGCCAGGCGCGCACAATGCTCCCAAGCCCGGGAGAAAAGCGCTTCGGGGTGGTGGTCTCTCCGGGCCCCTGCCCCTGAGCCTGGGGGCCAGGCAGGGGATCCACAGTCCCAGGCCAAGGCAGAACCACATGCACACGTCTGTTCCTGCCCCCTCCACCGGCAGAGAGCTGGGGGGAGCCAGAGTCTGTCAGGCAGCTGCTGGGCTGGCCGCCTGTGTGGGAAGGGGCAGAGCCGACCTAGGGGCAAGTTGGGCCTCTTGCTCTCCCTGCTGCCCTGAGGCTGCTGGGCCAAAGAGGTCTTGGGCATCCAGCCCCTTGCTGGTCCCTTCCCTCTGACGAGGCCCTCTGAGCTCCAGCACCTTGCAGTGTGGAGACAGCCCCTGCCAGCAACCTCTTCTCCAAGGAGGCCTCAACCGAGGCCTAGGCCCAGGGGAAAGGCACCAGCGGGGATGAGCCAGTGGAGGCGCACGGGCATGTCTGGACCCAGTCCCCGCAGCCTGCCCCTTGGTGGGGCAGTACCCCCGGAGGCCAGGAAGGTCTGGGCAAGGCTGGCCAGGGGCAGGGGCCCTGCTGGGTCCTGCCCCTGGCCTGTGGGGCCTCTGAGCACAACCGGCCCTCTCCCACTGGAAGACCTCCCCGGCTGCCTCCAAAGGCCGGTTTGCCAACACTCCCGCCCGCTGTTCCCGCCAGGCACGCACAATGCTCCCAAGCCCGGGAGAAAAGCGCTTCAGGGTGTTGCCCTCTCCGGGCCCTTGCCCCTGAGCCTGGGGTCCAGGCAGTGGGTCCACACTCCCAGACCAAGGCAGAACCACATGCACACGTCTGTTCCTGACCCCTGCACCGGCAGAGAGCTCGGGGGAGCCAGAGTCTGTCAGGCAGCTGCTGGGTTGGCTGCCTGTGTGGGAAGGGGCAGAGCCGACCTAGGGGCAAGTTGGGCCTCTTCCTCTCCCTGCTGCCCTGAGGCTGCTGGGCCAAAGACGTCTTGGGCATCCAGCCCCTTACTGGTCCCTTCCCTCTGACGAGGCCCTCTGAGCTCCAGCACCTTGCAGTGTGGAGACAGCCCCTGCCAGCAACCTCTCCAAGGAGGCCTCAACCGAGGCCTAGGCCCAGGGGAAAGGCACCAGCGGGGATGAGCCAGTGGAGGCGCAAGGGCATGTCTGGACCCAGTCACCGCAGCCTGCCCCTTGGTGGGGCAGTACCCCCGGAGGCCAGGAAGGTCTGGGCAAGGCTGGCCAGGGGCAGGGGCCCTGCTGGGTCGTGCCCCTGGCCTGTGGGGCGTCTGAGCACAACCGGCACTCTCCCGCTGGAAGACCTCCCCGTCTGCCTCCAAAGGCCGGTTTGCAAGCACTCCCGCCCGCTGTTCCCGCCAGGCAGGCACAATGCTCCCAAGCCCGGGAGAAAAGCGCTTCGGGGTGGTGCTCTCCTCGGGCCCTTGCCCCTGAGCCTGGGGGCCAGGCAGTTGGAACACACTCCCAGGCCAAGGCAGAACGACATGCACACGTCTGTTCCTGCCCCCTACACCGGCAGAGAGCTCGGGGGAGCCAGAGACTGCCAGGCTGCTGCTGGGCTGGCTGCCTGTGTGGGACGGGGCAGAGCCGACCTAGGGGCAAGTTGGGCCTCTTGCTCTCCCTGCTGCCCTGAGGCTGCTGGGTCAAAGAGGTCTTGGGCATCCAGCCCTTTGCTGGTCCCTTCCCTCTGACGAGGCCCTCTGAGCTCCAGCACCTTGCAGTGTGGAGACAGCCCCTGCCAGCAACCTCCTCTCCAAAGAGGCCTCAACCGAGGCCTACGCCCAGGGGAAAAGCACCAGCGGGGATGATCCTGGGGAGGCGCACGGACATGTCTGGACCCAGTCCCCGCAGCCTGCCCCTTGGTGGGGCAGTACCCCCGGAGGCCAGGAAGGTCTGGGCAAGGCTGGCCAGGGGCAGGGTCCCTGCTGGGTCCTGCCCCTGGCCTGTGAGGCCTCTGAGCACAACCGGCCCTCTCCCACTGGAAGACCTCCCCAGCTGCCTCCAAAGTCCTGTTTGCAAACACTCCCGCCCGCTGTTCACGCCAGGCTCGCACAATGCTCCCAAGCCCGGGAGAAAAGCGCTTCGGGGTGGTGCTCTCTCCGGGCCCTTGCCCCTGAGCCTGGGGGCCAGGCAGTGGGTCCACACTCCCAGACCAAGGCAGAACCACATGCACACGTCTGTTCCTGACCCCTGCACCGGCAGAGAGCTCGGAGGAGCCAGAGTCTGTCAGGCAGCTGCTGGGCTGGCCGCCTGTGTGGGAAGGGGCAGAGCCGACCTAGGGGCAAGTTGGGCCTCTTCCTCTCCCTGCTGCCCTGAGGCTGCTGGGCCAAAGAGGTCTTGGGCATCCAGCCCCTTGCTGGTCCCTTCCCTCTGACGAGGCCCTCTGAGCTCCAGCACCTTGCAGTGTGGAGACAGCCCCTGCCAGCAACCTCCTCTCCAATGAGGCCTCAACCGAGGCCTAGGCCCAGGGGAAAGGCACCAGCGGGGATGAGCCTGGGGAGGCGCCCGGGCATGTCTGGACCCAGTCCCCGCAGCCTGCCCCTTGGTGGGGCAGTACCCCCGGAGGCCAGGAAGGTCTGTGCAAGGCTGCCAGGGGCAGGGACAGCGCTGGGTCCTGCCCCTGGCCTGTGGGACGTCTGAGCACAACCGGCCCTCTCCCACTGGAAGACCTCCCCGGCTGCCTCCAAAGGCGGGTTTGCCAACACTCCCGCCCGCTGTTCCCGCCAGGCACGCACAACGCTCCCAAGGCCAGGAGAAAAGCGCTTCGGGGTGTTGCTCTTTCCGGGCCCTTGCCCCTGAGCCTGGGGTCCAGGCAGTGGGTCCACACTCCCAGACCAAGGCAGAACCACATGCACACGTCTGTTCCTGACCCCTGCACCGGCAGAGAGCTCGGGGGAGCCAGAGTCTGTCAGGCAGCTGCTGGGTTGGCTGCCTGTGTGGGAAGGGGCAGAGCCGACCTAGGGGCAAGTTGGGCCTCTTGCTCTCCCTGCTGCCCTGAGGCTGCTGGGCCAAAGAGGTCTTGGGCATCCAGCCCCTTGCTGGTCCCTTCCCTCTGACGAGGCCCTCTGAGCTCCAGCACCTTGCAGTGTGGAGACAGCCCCTGCCAGCAACCTCCTCTCCAAGGAGGCCTCAACCGAGGCCTAGGCCCAGGGGAAAGGCACCAGCGGGGTTGAGCCAGGGGAGGCGCCCGGGCATGTCTGGACCCTGTCCCCGCAGCCTGCCCCTTGGTGGGGCAGTACCCCCGGAGGCCAGGAAGGTCTGGGCAAGGCTGGCCAGGGGCAGGGGCCCTGCTGGGTCCTGCCCCTGGCCTGTGGGGCCTCTGAGCACAACCGGCCCTCTCCCACTGGAAGACCTCCCCGGGTGCCTCCAAAGTCCTGTTTGCAAGCACTCCCGCCCACTGTTCCCGCCAGGCGAGCACAATGCTCCCAAGCCCGGGAGAAAAGCGCTTCGGGGTGGTGGTCTCTCCGGGCCCTTGCCCCTGAGCTTGGGGGCCAGGCAGGGGATCCACAGTCCCAGGCCAAGGCACAACAACATGCACACGTCTGTTCCTGCCCCCTCCACCGGCAGAGAGCTGGGGGGAGCCAGAGTCTGTCAGGCAGCTGCTGGGCTGGCCGCCTGTGTGGGAAGGGGCAGAGCCGACCTAGGGGCAAGTTGGGCCTCTTGCTCTCCCTGCTGCCTTGAGGCTGCTGGGCCAAAGAGGTCTTGGGCATCCAGCCCCTTGCTGGTCCCTTCCCTCTGACGAGGCCCTCTGAACTCCAGCACCTTGCAGTGTGGAGACAGCCCCTGCCAGCAACCTCCTCTCCAAGGAGGCCTCAACCGAGGCCTAGGCACAGGGGAAAGGCACCAGCGGGGATGAGCCAGTGGAGGCGCACGGGCATATCAGGACCCAGTCCCTGCAGCCTGCCCCTTGGTGGGGCAGTACCCCCGGAGGCCAGGAAGGTCTGGGCAAGGCTGGCCAGGGGCAGGGTCCCTGCTGGGTCCTGCCCCTGGCCTGTGGGGCCTCTGAGCACAACCGGCCCTCTCCCACTGGAAGACCTCCCCGGCTGCCTCCAAAGGCGGGTTTGCCAACACTCCCGCCCGCTGTTCCGCCAGGCACGCACAACGCTCCCAAGGCCAGGAGAAAAGCGCTTCGGGGTGTTGCTCTCTCCGGGCCCTTGCCCCTGAGCCTGGGGTCCAGGCAGTGGGTCCACACTCCCAGACCAAGGCAGAACCACATGCACACGTCTGTTCCTGACCCCTGCACCGGCAGAGAGCTCGGGGGAGCCAGAGTCTGTCAGGCAGCTGCTGGGTTGGCTGCCTGTGTGGGAAGGGGCAGAGCCGACCTAGGGGCAAGTTGGGCCTCTTGCTCTCCCTGCTGCCCTGAGGCTGCTGGGCCAAAGAGGTCTTGGGCATCCAGCCCCTTGCTGGTCCCTTCCCGCTGACGAGGCCCTCTGAGCTCCAGCACCTTGCAGTATGGAGACAGCCCCTGCCAGCAACCTCCTCTCCAAGGAGGCATCAACCGAGGCCTATGCCCAAGGGAAAGGCACCAGCGGGGATGAGCCTGGGGAGGCGCCCAGGCATGTCTGGACCCAGTTCCCGCAGCCTGCCCCTTGGTGGGGCAGTACCCCCGGAGGCCAGGAAGGTCTGGGCAAGGCTGGCCAGGGGCAGGGGACCTGCTGGGTCCTGCCCCTGGCCTGTGAGGCCTCTGAGCACAACCGGCCCTCTCCCACTGGAAGACCTCCACGGCTGCCTCCAAAGTCCTGTTTGCAAACACTCCCGCCCGCTGTTCACGCCAGGCTCGCACAATGCTCCCAAGCCCGTGAGGAAAGCGCTTCGGGGTGGTGCTCTCTCCGGGCCCTTGCCCCTGAGCCTGGGGGCAAGGCAGGGGGAACACACTCCCAGGCCAAGGCAGAACCTCATTCCCACGTCTGTTCCTGTCCCCTGCACCGTCAGTGAGCTTGGGGGAGCCAGAGTCTGTCAGGCAGCTGCTGGGTTGGCCGCCTGTGTGGGAAGGGGCAGAGCCGCCCTAGGGGCAAGTTGGGCCTCTTGCTCTCCCTGCTGCCCTGAGGCTGCTGGGCCAAAGACGTCTTGGGCATCCAGCCCCTTACTGGTCCCTTCCCTCTGACGAGGCCCTCTGAGCTCCAGCACCTTGCAGTGTGGAGACAGCCCCTGCCAGCAACCTCCTCTCCAAGGAGGCCTCAACCGAGGCCTAGGCCCAGGGGAAAGGCACCAGCGGGGATGAGCCTGGGGAGGCGCCCGGGCATGTCTGGACCCAGGCCCCGCAGCCTGCCCCTTGGTGGGGCAGTACCCCCGGAGGCCAGGAAGGTCTGGGCAAGGCTGGCCAGGGGCAGGGGCCCTGCTGCGTCCTGCCCCTGGCCTGTGGGGCCTCTGAGCACAACCGGCCCTCTCCCACTGGAAGACCTCCCCGGCTGCCTCCAAAGGCCGGTTTGCAAGCGCTCCCGCCCACTGTTCCCAGCAGGCGTGCACAATGCTCCCAAGCCCGGGAGAAAAGCGCTTCAGGGTGGTGCCCTCTCCGGGCCCCTGGCCCTGAGCCTGGGGGCCAGGCAGGGGGTCCACACTCCCAGGCCAAGGCAGAACGACATGCACACGTCTGTTCCTGCCCCATGCACCGGCAGAGACCTCGGGGCAGCCAGAGTCTGTCAGGCAGCTGCTGGGCTGGCCGCCTGTGTGGGACGGGGCAGAGCCGACCTAGGGGCAAGTTGGGCCTCTTGCTCTCCCTGCTGCCCTGAGGCTGCTGGGCCAAAGAGATCTTGGGCATCCAGCCCCTTGCTTGTCCCTTCCCTCTGACGAGGCCCTCTGAGCTCCAGCACCTTGCAGTGTGGAGACAGCCCCTGCCAGCAACCTCCTCTCCAAGGAGGCCTCAACCGAGGCCTAGGACCAGGGGAAAGGCACCAGCGGAGATGAGCCTGGGGAGGCGCCCGGGCATGTCTGGACCCAGTCCCCACAGCCTGCCCCTTGGTGGGGCAGTACCCCCGGAGGCCAGGAAGGTCTGGGCAAGGCTGGCCACGGGCAGGGGCCCTGCTGGGTCCTGCCCCTGGCCTGTGGGGCCTCTGAGCACAACCGGCCCTCTCCCACTGGAAGACTTCCCCGGCTGCCTCCAAAGGCCGGTTTGCCAACACTCCCGCCCGCTGTTCCCGCCAGGCACGCACTATTCTCCCAAGCCCGGGAGAAAAGCGCTTCGGGGTGTTGCTCTCTCCGGGCCCTTGCCCCTGAGCGTGGGGGCGAGGCAGTGGGTCTACACTCCCAGACCAACGCAGAACCACATGCACACGTCTGTTCCTGACCCCTGCACCACAGAGAGCTCGGGGGAGCCAGAGTCTGTCAGGCAGCTGCTGGGCTGGCCGCCTGTGTGGGAAGGGGCAGAGCCGACCTAGGGTCAAGTTGGGCCTCTTCCTCTCCCGGCTGCCCTGAGGCTGCTGGGCCAAAGAGGTCTTGGGCATCCAGCCCCTTGCTGGTCCCTTCCCTCTGACGAGGCCCTCTGAGCTCCAGCACCTTGCAGTGTGGAGACAGACCCTGCCAGCAACCTCCTCTCCAAGGAGGCCTCAACCGAGGCCTAGGCCCAGGGGAAAGGCACCAGCGGGGATGAGCCTGGGGAGGCGCCCGGGCATGTCTGGACCCAGTCCCCGCAGCCTGCCCCTTGGTGGGGCAGTACCCCCGGAGGCCAGGAGGGTCTGGGCAAGGCTGCCAGGGGCAGGGACACTGCTGGGTCCTGCCCCTGGCCTGTGGGGCGTCTGAGCACAACCGGCCCTCTCCCGCTGGAAGACCTCCCCGGCTGCCTCCAAAGGCCGGTTTGCAAGCACTCCCGCCCGCTGTTCCCGCCAGGCACGCACAATGCTCCCAAGCCCGGGAGAAAAGCGCTTCGGGGTGGTGCTGTTTCCGGGCCCTTGCCCCTGAGCCTGGGGGACAGGCAGGGGGAACACACTCCCAGGCCAAGGCAGAACGACATGCACACGTCTGTTCCTGCCCCCTACACCGGCAGAGAGTTCGGGGGAGCCAGAGACTGCCAGGCTGCTGCTGGGCTGGCTGCCTGTGTGGGACGGGGTAGAGCCGACCTAGGGGCAAGTTGGGCCTCTTGCTCTCCCTGCTGCCCTGAGGCTGCTGGGTCAAAGAGGTCTTGGGCATCCAGCCCTTTGCTGGTCCTTTCCCTCTGACGAGGCCCTCTGAGCTCCAGCACCTTGCAGTGTGCAGACAGCCCCTGCCGGCAACCTCCTCTCCAAGGAGGCCTCAACCGAGGCCTAGGCCCAGGGGAAAGGCACCAGCGGGGATGAGCCTGGGGAGGCGCCCGGGCATGTCTGGACCCAGTCCCCGCAGCCTGCCCCTTGGTGGGGTAGTACCCCCGGAGGCCAGGAAGGTCTGGGCAAGGCTGCCAGAGGCAGGGACACTGCTGGGTCCTGCCCCTGGCCTGTGGGGCCTCTGAGAACAACTGGCACTCTCCCGCTGGAAGACCTCCCCGGCTGCCTCCAAAGGCTGGTTTGCAAGCACTCAATCCCGCTGTTCACGCCAGCTGCGCACAATGCTCCCAAGCCCGGGAGAAAAGCATTTTGGGGTGGTGCTCACTCCGGGCTTTGGAAGACCTCCCCGGCTGCCTCCAAGGCCGGTTTGCAAGCACTTCTGCCTGCTGTTCCCGCCACCCGCGCACAATGCTCCCAAGCCCGGGAGAAAAGCGTTTCGGGGTGGTGTTCTCTCTGGACCCAAGAAAGACCTCCCGGGCTGCCCCCAAATGCCGGTTTGCAAGCACTCCCACTCACTGTTCCCGCCATCCGTGCAAATGCTCCAAGCCCAGGAGAAAAGCCCTTCAGGGTGGTGCTCTCTCCCGGCCCTTGCCCCTGAGCCTGTGGGCAAGGCAGGGGGAACACACTCCCAGACCAAGGCAGAAACACATGCACACGTCTGGTCCTGTCCCCTGCACCGGCAGAGAGCTCGGGGGAGCCAGAGTCTCTCAGGCAGGTGCTGGGCTGGCCGCCTGTGTGGGAAGGGGCAGAGCCGCCCTAGGGGCAAGTTGGGCCTCTTGCTCTCCCTGCTGCCCTGAGGCTGCAGGGCCAAAGACGTCTTGGGCATCCAGCCCCTTACTGGTCCCTTCCCTCTGACGAGGCCCTCTGAGCTCCAGCACCTTGCAGTGTGGAGACAGCCCCTGCCAGCAATCTCCTCTCCAAGGAGGCCTCAACCGAGGCCTAGGCCCAGGGGAAAGGCACCAGCGGGGTTGAGCCAGGGGAGGCGCCCGGGCATGTCTGGACCCTGTCCCCGCAGCCTGCCCCTTGGTGGGGCAGTACCCCCGGAGGCCAGGAAGGTCTGGGCAAGGCTGGCCAGGGGCAGGGGCCCTGCTGGGTCCTGCCCCTGGCCTGTGGGGCCTCTGAGCACAACCGGCCCTCTCCCACTGGAAGACCTCCCCGGCTGCCTCCAAAGGCCGGTTTGCAAGCACTCCCGCCCACTGTTCCCGCCAGCCGCGCACAATGCTCCCAAGCCCGGGAGAAAAGCGCTTCGGGGTGGTGCTCTCTCCCGGCCCTTGGAAGACCTCCCCGGCTGCCTCCAAAGGCTGGTTTTCAAGAACTCCCTCCCGCTGACCCGCCAGCCGCACACAATGCTCCCAAGCCCGGGAGAAAAGCATTTTGAGGTGGTCTCTCTCCGGGCCCATGGAAGACTCCCCGGCTGCCTCTAAAGGCCGGTTTGCAAGCACTCATGTCCTCTGTTCCCGACAGCCGCGAACAATGCTCCCAATTCCGTGAGAAAAGTGCTTCGGGATGGTGCTCTCTCCGGGCCCTTGGAAGACCTCCCAAGCTGCCTCCAAAGGCCGGTTTGCAAGCACTCCCGCCCGCTGTTCCCGCCAGCCTCGCACAATGCTCCCAAGCCCGGGAGAAAAGCGCTTCGGGGTGGTGTTCTCTCCGTGCCAATGGAGGACCTCCCTGGCTGCCCCCAAAGGCCGGTTTGCAAGCACTCCCACTCGCTGTTCCCGCCAGCCACGCACAATCCTCCAAAACCCCGGAGAAAAGCGCTTCGGGGTGGTGTTCTCTCCGTGCCCATGGAAGACCTCCCGGGGTGCCCCCAAAGGCCGGTTTGCAAGCACTCCCACTCGCTGTTCCCGCCATCCGCGCATTATGCTCCCAAGCCCGGGAGAAAAGCATTTTGGGGTGGTGCTCACACCGGGCCCTGGAAGACCTCCCCGGCTGCCTCCAAAGGACGGTTTTCAAGCACTCCTGCCTGCTGTTCCCGCCACCCGCGCAGAATGCTCCCAAGCGCGGGAGAAAAGCGCTTCGGGGTGGTGCTCTCTACAGGCCCTTGGAAGACCTCCCCGGCTGCCTCCAAAGGCCGGTTTGCAAGGACTCCTTCCTGCTGTTCCCGCCAGCCACGCACAATGCTCCCAAGCCCGGGAGAAAAGCATTTTGGGGTGGTGCTCACTGCGGGCCCTTGGAAGACCTCCCCGGCTGCCTCCAATGGCCAGTTTGCAAGCACTCATGTCCGCTGTTCCCACCAGCCGCGCACAATGCTCCCAAGCCCGGGAGAAAAGCTTTTTGGGGTGGTGCTCACTCCGGGCCCTGGAAGACCTCCCCGGCTGCCTCCAAAGGCCAGTTTTCAAGCACTCCTGCCTGCTGTTCCCGCCACCTGCGCACAATGCTCCCAAGCCCGGGAGAAAAGCGCTTCGGGGTGGTGCTCTCTACAGGCCCTTGGAAGACCTCCCCGGCTGCCTCCAAAGGCCGGTTTGCAAGGACTCCTTCCTGCTGTTCCCGCCAGCCACGCACAATGCTCCCAAGCCCGGGAGAGAAGCATTTTGGGGTGGTGCTCTCTACAGGCCCTTGGAAGACCTCCCCGGCTGCCTCCAGTGGCCAGTTTGCAAGCACTCATGCCCGCTGTTCCCACCAGCTGCGCACAATGCTCCCAAGCCCGGGAGAAAAGCTTTTTGGGGTGGTGCTCACACCGGGCCCTGGAAGACCTCCCCGGCTGCCTGCAAAGGCCGGTTTTCAAGCACTCCTGCCTGCTGTTCCTGCCACCCGCGCACAATACTCCCAAGCCCGGGAGAAAAGCGCTTCGGGGTGGTGCTCTCTACAGGCCCTTGGAAGACCTCCCCCGCTGCCTCCAAAGGCCGGTTTGCAAGGACTCCTTCCTGCTGTTCCCGCCAGCCACGCACAATGCTCCCAAGCCCGGGAGAAAAGTGCTTCGGGGTGGTGATCTCTCCGGGCCCTTGGAAGTCGTCCCCGGCTGTCTCCAAAGGCCGGTTTGCAAGCACTCATGCCCGTTGTTCCCACCAGCCGCGCACAATGCTCCCAAGCCCGGGAGAAAAGCATTTTGGGGTGGTGCTCACTCCGGGCCCTTGGAAGACCTCCCCGGCTGCCTCCAAAGGCTAGTTTGCAAGCAGTCCTGCCTGCTGTTCCCGCCAGCCGCGCACAATGCTCCCAAGCCCGGGAGAAAAGCGCTTCGGGGTGGTGCTCTCTCCGGGCCCTTGGAAGACGTCCCCGGCTGCCTCCAAAGGCCGGTTTGCAAGCACTCATGCCCGTTGTTCCCACCAGCCGCGCACAATGCTCCCAAGCCCGGGAGAAAAGCATTTTGGGGTGGTGCTCACTCCGGGCCCTTGGAAGACCTCCCCGGCTGCCTCCAAAGGCCAGTTTGCAAGCAGTCCTGCCTGCTGTTCCCGCCAGCCGCGCACAATGTTCCCAAGCCCGGGAGAAAAGCGCTTCGGGGTGGTGCTCTCTCCGGGCACTTTCAAGACCTCCCAGGCTGCCTCCAAAGGCCGGTTTGTAAGTACTCATTCCCGCTGCTTCCGCCAGCCACGCACAATGCTCCCAAGCCCGGGAGAAAAGCATTTTGGGGTGGTGCTCTCTCCGGGCCCTTGGAAGACCTCCCGGGCTGCCTCCAAAGGCCGGTTTGCAAGCATTCATGTCCGTTGTTCCCGACAGCCGCGCACAATGCTCCCAAGCCCGAGAGAAAAGCATTTTGGGGTGGTGATCAGTCCGGCCCTTGGAAGACCTCCCCGGCTGCCTCCAAAGGACAGTTTGCAAGCACTCATGCCCGCTGTTCCCGCCAGCCGCGCACAATGCTCCCAAGACCGTGAGAAAAGTGCTTCGGGGTGGTGTTCTCTCAGGGACCATGGAGGACCTCCCCGGCTGCCCCCAAAGGCCGGTTTGCAAGCATTCCCACTCGCTGTTCCCGCCAGGCACACACAATGTTCCAAAACCCCGGAGAAAAGCGCTTCGGGGTGGTGGTCTCTCCGGGCCCCTGCCCCTGAGCCTGGGGGCCAGGCAGGGGATCCACAGTCCCAGGCCAAGGCAGAACCACATGCACACGTCTGTTCCTGCCCCCTCCACCGGCAGAGAGCTGGGGGGAGCCAGAGTCTGTCAGGCAGCTGCTGGGCTGGCCGCCTGTGTGGGAAGGGGCAGAGCCGACCTAGGGGCAAGTTGGGCCTCTTGCTCTCCCTGCTGCCCTGAGGCTGCTGGGCCAAAGAGGTCTTGGGCATCCAGCCGCTTGCTGGTCCCTTCCCGCTGACGAGGCCCTCTGAGCTCCAGCACCTTGCAGTGTGGAGACAGCCCCGGCCAGCAACCTCCTCTCCAAGGAGGCCTCAACCGAGGCCTAGGCCCAGGGGAAAGGCACCAGCGGAGATGAGCCAGTGGAGGCGCACGGGCATGTCTGGACCCAGTCCCCGCAGCCTGCCCCTTGGTGGGGCAGTACCCCCGGAGGCCAGGAATGTCTGGGCAAGGCTGCGAGGGGCAGGGGCCCTGCTGGGTCGTGCCCCTGGCCTGTGGGGCGTCTGAGCACAACCGGCACTCTCCCGCTGGAAGACCTCCCCGTCTGCCTCCAAAGGCCGGTTTGCAAGCACTCCCGCCCGCTGTTCCCGCCAGGCACGCACAATGCTCCCAAGCCCGGGAGAAAAGCGCTTCGGGGTGGTGCTCTCTCCGGGCCCTTGCCCCTGAGCCTGGGGGCCAGGCAGTTGGAACACACTCCCAGGCCAATGCAGAACGACATGCACACGTCTGTTCCTGCCCCCTACACCGGCAGAGAGCTCGGGGGAGCCAGAGACTGCCAGGCTGCTGCTGGGCTGGTTGCCAGTGTGGGACGGGGCAGAGCCGACCTAGGGGCAAGTTGGGCCTCTTGCTCTCCCTGCTGCCCTGAGGCTGCTGGGTCAAAGAGGTCTTGGGCATCCAACCCTTTGCTGGTCCCTTCCCTCTGACGAGGCCCTCTGAGCTCCAGCACCTTGCAGTGTGGAGACAGCCCCTGCCAGCAACCTCCTCTCCAAAGAGGCCTCAACCGAGGCCTACGCCCAGGGGAAAAGCACCAGCGGGGATGATCCTGGGGAGGCGCACGGACATGTCTGGACCCAGTCCCCGCAGCCTGCCCCTTGGTGGGGCAGTACCCCCGGAGGCCAGGAAGGTCTGGGCAAGGCTGGCCAGGGGCAGGGGCCCTGCTGGGTCCTGCCCCTGGCCTGTGGGGCCTCTGAGCACAACCGGCCCTCTCCCACTGGAAGACCTCCCCGGCTGCCTCCAAAGGCCGGTTTGCAAGCACTCCCACCCACTGTTCCCGCCAGGCGCGCACAATGCTCCCAAGCCCGGGAGAAAAGCGCTTCGGGGTGGTGGTCTCTCCGGGCCCTTGCCCCTGAGCCTGGGGGCCAGGCAGGGGGTCCACAGTCCCAGGCCAAGGCAGAACCACATGCACACGTCTGTTCCTGACCCCTGAACCGGCAGAGAGCTCGGGGGAGCCAGAGTCTATCAGGCAGCTGCTGGGTTGGCTGCCTGTGTGGGAAGGGGCAGAGCCGACCTAGGGGCAAGTTGGGCCTCTTGCTCTCCCTGCTGCCCTGAGGCTGCTGGGCCAAAGAGGTCTTGGGCATCCAGCCCCTTGCTGGTCCCTTCCCTCTGACGAGGCCCTCTGAGCTCCAGCACCTTGCAGTGTGGAGACAGCCCCTGCCAGCAACCTCCTCTCCAAGGAGGCATCAACCGAGGCCTATGCCCAGGGGAAAGGCACCAGCGGGGATGAGCCTGGGGAGGCGCCCGGGCATGTCTGGACCCAGTCCCCGCAGCCTGCCCCTTGGTGGGGCCGTACCCCCGGAGGCCAGGAAGGTCTGGGCAAGGCTGGCCAGGGGCAGGGGACCTGCTGGGTCCTGCCCCTGGCCTGTGAGGCCACTGAGCACAACCGGCCCTCTCCCACTGGAAGACCTCCACGGCTGCCTCCAAAGTCCTGTTTGCAAACACTCCCGCCCGCTGTTCACGCCAGGCTCGCACAATGCTCCCAAGCCCGGGAGAAAAGCGCTTCGGGGTGGTGCTCTCTCCGGGCCCTTGCCCCTAAGCCTGCGGGCCAGGCAGGGGGAACACACTCCCAGGCCAAGACAGAACGACATGAACACGTCTGTTCCTGCCCCCTACACCGGCAGAGAGCTCGGGGGAGCCAGAGTCTCTCAGGCAGGTGCTGGGCTGGCCGCCTGTGTGGGAAGGGGCAGAGCCGACCTAGGGGCAAGTTGGGCCTCTTGCTCTCCCTGTTGCCCTGAGGCTGCTGGGCCAAAGACGTCTTGGGCATCCAGCCCTTTGCTGGTCCCTTCCCTCTGACGAGGCCCTCTGAGCTCCAGCACCTTGCAGTGTGGAGACAGCACCTGCCAGCAATCTCCTCTCCAAGGAGGCCTCAACCGAGGCCTAGGCCCAGGGGAAAGGCACCAGCGGGGATGAGCCTGGGGAGGCGCCCGGGCATGTCTGGACCCAGTCCCCGCAGCCTGCCCCGTGGTGGGGCAGTACCCCTGGAGGCCAGGAAGGTCTGGGCAAGTCTGACCAGGGGCAGGGGACCTGCTGGGTCCTGCCCCTGGCCTGTGGGGCCTCTGAGCACAACCGGCCCTCTCCCACTGGAAGACCTCCCCGGCTGCCTCCAAAGGCCGTTTTGCACGCACTCCCGCCCACTGTTCCCACCAAGCGCGCACAATGCTCCCAAGCCCGGGAGAAAAGCGCTTCGGGGTGGTGCTCTCTCCGGGCCCTTGCCCCTGAGCCTGGGGGCCAGGCAGGGGGTCCACAGTCCCAGGCCAAGGCAGAACCACATGCACACGTCTGTTCCTGACCCCTGCACCGGCAGAGAGCTCGGGGGAGCCAGAGTCTGTCAGGCAGCTGCTGGGCTGGCCGCCTTTGTGGGAAGGGGCAGAGCCGACCTAGGGGCAAGTTGGGCCTCTTGCTCTCCCTGCTGCCCTGAGGCTGCTGGGCCAAAGAGGTCTTGGGCATCCAGCCCTTTGCTTGTCCCTTCACTCTGACGAGGCCCTCTGAGCTCCAGCACCTTGCAGTGTGGAGACAGCCCCTGCCAGCAACCTCCTCTCCAAGGAGGCCTCAACCGAGACCTAGGACCAGGGGAAAGGCACCAGCGGGGATGAGCCTGGGGAGGCGCCCGGCCATGTCTGGACCCAGTCCCCGCAGCCTGCCCCTTGGTGGGGCAGTACCCCCGGAGGCCAGGAAGGTCTGGGAAAGGCTGGCCAGGGGCAGGGGACCTGCTGGGTCCTGCCCCTGGCCTGTGGGGCCTCTGAGCACAACCGGCCCTCTCCCACTGGAAGACCTCCCCGGCTGCCTCCAAAGTCCTGTTTGCCAACACTCCCACCCGCTGTTCACGCCAGACTTGCACAATGCTCCCAAGCCCGGGAGAAAAGCGCTTCGGGGTGGTGCTCTCTCTGGGCCCTTGCCCCTGAGCCTGGGGGCAAGACAGGGTGTCCACACTCCCAGGCCAAGGCAGAACCACATGCACACGTCTGATCTGCCCCCTGCACCGGCAGAGAGCTCGGGGGAGCCAGAGTCTGTCAGGCAGCTGCTGGGCTGGCCGCCTGTGTGGGAAGTGGCAGAGCCGACCTAGGGGCAAGTTGGGCCTCTTGCTCTCCCTGCTGCCCTGAGGCTGCTGGGCCATAGAGGTCTTGGGCATCCAGCCCCTTGCTGGTCCCTTCCCTCTGACGAGGCCCTCTGAGCTCCAGCACCTTGCAGTGTGGAGACAGCCCCTGCCAGCAACCTCCTCTCCAAGGTGGCCTCAACCGAGGCCTAGGCCCAGGGGAAAGGCACCAGCGGGGATGAGCCTGTGGAGGCGCCCGGGCATGTCTGGACCCAGTCCCCGCAGCCTGCCCCTTGGTGGGGCAGTACCCCCGGAGGCCAGGAAGGTCTGGGCAAGGCTGGCCAGGGGCAGGGGCCCTGCTGGGTCCTGCCCCTGGCCTGTGGGGCCTCTGAGCACAACCGGCCCTCTCCCACTGGAAGAACTCCCCGGCTCGCTCCAAAGGCCAGTTTGCCAACACTCCCGCCCGCTGTTCCCGCCAGGCACGCACAATGCTCCCAAGCCCGGGAGAAAAGCGCTTCGGGGTGGTGCTCTCCTCGGGCCCTTGCCCCTGAGCCTGGGGTCCAGGCAGTTGGTCCACACTCCCAGTCCAAGGCAGAACCACATGCACACGTCTGTTCCTGACCCCTGCACCGGCAGAGAGTTCGGGGGAGCCAGAGTCTGTCAGGCAGCTGCTGGGCTGGCCGCCTGTGTGGGAAGGGGCAGAGCCGACCTAGGGGCAAGTTGGGCCTCTTCTTCTCCCTGCTGCCCTGAGGCTGCTGGGCCAAAGAGGTCTTGGGCATCCAGCCCCTTGCTGGTCCCTTCCCTCTGACGAGGCCCTCTGAGCTCCAGCACCTTGCAGTGTGGAGACAGCCCCTGCCAGCAACATCCTCTCCAAGGAGGCCTCAACCGAGGCCTAGGCCCAGGGGAAAGGCACCAGCGGGGATGAGCCTGGGGAGGCGCCCGGGCATGTCTGGACCCAGTCCCCGCAGCCTGCCCCTTGGTGGGGCAGTACCCCCGGAGGCCAGGAAGATCTGGGCAAGGCTGGCCAGGGGCAGGGGCCCTGCTGGGTCCTCCCCATGGCCTGTGGGGCCTCTGAGCACAACCGGCCCTCTCCCACTGGAAGACCTCCCCGGCTGCCTCCAAAGGCCGGTTTGCAAGCACTCCCGCCCACTGTTCCCGCCAGGCGCGCACAATGCTCCCAAGCCCGGGAGAAAAGCGCTTCGGGGTGGTGCTCTCTCCGGGCCCTTGCCCCTGAGCCTGTGGGCAAGGCAGGGGGAACACACTCCCAGACCAAGGCAGAAACACATGCACACGTCTGTTCCTGTCCCCTGCACCGGCAGAGAGCTCGGGGGAGCCAGAGTCTGTCAGGCAGCTGCTGGGCTGGCCGCCTGTGTGGGAAGGGGCAGAGCCGACCTAGGGGCAAGTTGGGCCTCTTGCTCTCCCTGCTGCCCTGAGGCTGCTGGGCCAAAGACGTCTTGGGCATCCAGCCCCTTACTGGTCCCTTCCCTCTGACGAGGCCCTCTGAGCTCCAGCACCTTGCAGTGTGGAGACAGCCCCTGCCAGCAATCTCCTCTCCAAGGAGGCCTCAACCGAGGCCTAGGCCCAGGGGAAAGGCACCAGCGGGGTTGAGCCAGGGGAGGCGCCCGGGCATGTCTGGACCCTGTCCCCGCAGCCTGCCCCTTGGTGGGGCAGTACCCCCGGAGGCCAGGAAGGTCTGGGCAAGGCTGGCCAGGGGCAGGGGCCCTGCTGGGTCCTGCCCCTGGCCTGTGGGGCCTCTGAGCACAACCGGCCCTCTCCCACTGGAAGACCTCCCCGGCTGCCTCCAAAGGCCGGTTTGCAAGCACTCCCGCCCACTGTTCCCGCCAGGCGCGCACAATGCTCCCAAGCCCGGGAGAAAAGCGCTTCGGTGTGGTGGTCTCTCCGGGCCCTTGCCCCTGAGCCTGGGGGCCAGGCAGGGGATCCACAGTCCCAGGCCAAGGCACAACAACATGCACACGTCTGTTCCTGCCCCCTCCACCGGCAGAGAGCTGGGGGGAGCCAGAGTCTGTCAGGCAGCTGCTGGGCTGGCCGCCTGTGTGGGAAGGGGCAGAGCCGACCTAGGGGCAAGTTGGGCCTCTTGCTCTCCCTGCTGCCCTGAGGCTGCTGTGCCAAAGAGGTCTTGGGCATCCAGCCCCTTGCTGGTCCCTTCCCTCTGACGAGGCCCTCTGAGCTCCAGCACCTTGCAGTGTGGAGACAGACCCTGCCAGCAACCTCCTCTCCAAGGAGGCCTCAACCGAAGCCTAGGCCCAGGGGAAAGGCACCAGCGGGGATGAGCCAGTGGAGGCGCACGGGCATATCAGGACCCAGTCCCCGCAGCCTGCCCCTTGGTGGGGCAGTACCCCCGGAGGCCAGGAAGGTCTGGGCAAGGCTGGCCAGGGGCAGGGTCCCTGCTGGGTCCTGCCCCTGGCCTGTGGGGCCTCTGAGCACAACCGGCCCTCTCCCACTGGAAGACCTCCCCGGCTGCCTTCAAAGGCGGGTTTGCCAACACTCCCGCCCGCTGTTCCCGCCAGGCACGCACAACGCTCGCAAGGCCAGGAGAAAAGCGCTTCGGGGTGTTGCTCTCTCCGGGCCCTTGCCCCTGAGCCTGGGGTCCAGGCAGTGGGTCCACACTCCCAGACCAAGGCAGAACCACATGCACACGTCTGTTCCTGACCCCTGAACCGGCAGAGAGCTCGGGGGAGCCAGAGTCTATCAGGCAGCTGCTGGGTTGGCTGCCTGTGTGGGAAGGGGCAGAGCCGACCTAGGGGCAAGTTGGGCCTCTTGCTCTCCCTGCTGCCCTGACGATGCTGGGCCAAAGAGGTCTTGGGCATCCAGCCCCTTGCTGATCCCTTCCCGCTGACGAGGCCCTCTGAGCTCCAGCACCTTGCAGTGTGGAGACAGCCCCTGCCAGCAACCTCCTCTCCAAGGAGGCATCAACCGAGGCCTATGCCCAGGGGAAAGGCACCAGCGGGGATGAGCCTGGGGAGGCGCCCAGGCATGTCTGGACCCAGTCCCCGCAGCCTGCCCCTTGGTGGGGCAGTACCCCCGGAGGCCAGGAAGGTCTGCGCAAGGCTGGCCAGGGGCAGGGGACCTGCTGGGTCCTGCCCCTGGCCTGTGAGGCCTCTGAGCACAACCGGCCCTCTCCCACTGGAAGACCTCCACGGCTGCCTCCAAAGTCCTGTTTGCAAACACTCCCGCCCGCTGTTCACGCCAGGCTCGCACAATGCTCCCAAGCCCGGGAGAAAAGCGCTTCGGGGTGGTGCTCTCTCCGGGCCCTTGCCCCTGAGCCTGGGGGCAAGGCAGGGGGAACACACTCCCAGGCCAAGGCAGAACCACATGCCCACGTCTGTTCCTGTCCCCTGCACCGGCAGAGAGCTTGGGGGAGCCAGAGTCTGTCAGGCAGCTGCTGAGTTGGCCGCCTGTGTGGGAAGGGGCAGAGCCGCCCTAGGGGCAAGTTGGGCCTCTTGCTCTCCCTGCTGCCCTGAGGCTGCTGGGCCAAAGACGTCTTGGGCATCCAGCCCCTTACTGGTCCCTTCCCTCTGACGAGGCCCTCTGAGCTCCAGCACCTTGCAGTGTGGAGACAGCCCCTGCCAGCAACCTCCTCTCCAAGGAGGCCTCAACCGAGGCCTAGGCCCAGGGGAAAGGCACCAGCGGGGATGAGCCTGGGGAGGCGCCCGGGCATGTCTGGACCCAGGCCCCGCAGCCTGCCCCTTGGTGGGGCAGTACCCCCGGAGGCCAGGAAGGTCTGGGCAAGGCTGGCCAGGGGCAGGGGCCCTGCTGCGTCCTGCCCCTGGCCTGTGGGGCCTCTGAGCACAACCGGCCCTCTCCCACTGGAAGACCTCCCCGGCTGCCTCCAAAGGCCGGTTTGCAAGCGCTCCCGCCCACTGTTCCCAGCAGGCGTGCACAATGCTCCCAAGCCCGGGAGAAAAGCGCTTCGGGGTGGTGCTCTCTCCGGGCCCTTGCCCCTGAGCCTGGGGGCCAGGCAGTGGGTCCACACTCCCAGACCAAGGCAGAACCACATGCACACGTCTGTTCCTGACCCCTGCACCGGCAGAGAGCTCTGGGGAGCCAGAGTCTGTCAGGCAGGTGCTGGGCTGGCCGCCTGTGTGGGAAGGGGCAGAGCCGACCTAGGGGCAAGTTGGGCCTCTTCCTCTCCCTGCTGCCCTGAGGCTGCTGGGCCAAAGAGGTCTTGGGCATCCAGCCCCTTGCTGGTCCCTTCCCTCTGACGAGGCCCTCTGAGCTCCAGCACCTTGCAGTGTGGAGACAGCCCATGCCAGCAACCTCCTCTCCAATGAGGCCTCAACCGAGGCCTAGGCCTAGGGGAAAGACACCAGCGGGGATGAGCCTGGGGAGGCGCCCGGGCATGTCTGGACCCAGTCCCCGCAGCCTGCCCCTTGGTGGGGCAGTATCCCCGGAGGCCAGGAAGGTCTGTGCAAGGCTGCCAGGGGCAGGGACAGTGCTGGGTCCTGCCCCTGGCCTGTTGGACGTCTGAGCACAACCGGCACTCTCGCGCTGGAAGACCTCCCCGTCTGCCTCCAAAGGCCGGTTTGCAAGCACTCCCGCCCGCTGTTCCCGCCAGGCACGCACAATGCTCCCAAGCCCGGGAGAAAAGCGCTTCGGGGTGGTGCTCTCTCCGGACCCTTGCCCCTAAGCCTGCGGGCCAGGCAGGGGGAACACACTCCCAGGCCAAGACAGAACGACATGAACACGTCTGTTCCTGCCCCCTACACCGGCAGAGAGCTCGGGGGAGCCAGAGTCTCTCAGGCAGGTGCTGGGCTGGCCGCCTGTGTGGGAAGGGGCAGAGCCGACCTAGGGGCAAGTTGGGCCTCTTGCTCTCCCTGCTGCCCTGAGGCTGCTGGGCCAAAGACGTCTTGGGCATCCAGCCCTTTGCTGGTCCCTTCCCTCTGACGAGGCCCTCTGAGCTCCAGCACCTTGCAGTGTGGAGACAGCACCTGCCAGCAATCTCCTCTCCAAGGAGGCCTCAACCGAGGCCTAGGCCCAGGGGAAAAGCACCAGCGGGGATGAGCCTGGGGAGGCGCCCGGGCATGTCTGGACCCAGTCCCCGCAGCCTGCCCCTTGGTGGGGCAGTACCCCTGGAGGCCAGGAAGGTCTGGGCAAGTCTGCCCAGGGGCAGGGGACCTGCTGGGTCCCGCCCCTGGCCTGTGGGGCCTCTGAGCACAACCGGCCCTCTCCCACTGGAAGACCTCCCCGGCTGCCTCCAAAGGCCGTTTTGCACGCACTCCCGCCCACTGTTCCCACCAAGTGCGCACAATGCTCCCAAGCCCGGGAGAAAAGCGCTTCGGGGTGGTGCTCTCTCCGGGTCCTTGCCCCTGAGCCTGGGGACCAGGCAGGGGGAACACACTCCCAGGCCAAGGCAGAACCACATGCACACGTCTGTTCCTGACCCCTGCACCGGCAGAGAGCTCGGGGGAGCCAGAGTCTGTCAGGCAGCTGCTGGGCTGACCGCCTTTGTGGGAAGGGGCAGAGCCGACCTAGGGGCAAGTTGGGCCTCTTGCTCTCCCTGCTGACCTGAGGCTGCTGGGCCAAAGAGGTCTTGGGCATCCAGCCCTTTGCTTGTCCCTTCCCTCTGACGAGGCCCTCTGAGCTCCAGCACCTTGCAGTGTGGAGACAGCCCCTGCCAGCAACCTCCTCTCCAAGGAGGCCTCAACCGAGACCTAGGCCCAGGGGAAAGGCACCAGCGGGGATGAGCCTGGGGAGGCGCCCGGGCATGTCTGGACCCAGTCCCCGCAGCCTGCCCCTTGGTGGGGCAGTACCCCCGGAGGCCAGGAAGGTCTGTGCAAGGCTGCCAGGGGCAGGGACAGTGCTGGGTCCTGCCCCTGCCCTGTTGGACGTCTGAGCACAACCGGCACTCTCGCGCTGGAAGACCTCCCCGTCTGCCTCCAAAGGCCGGTTTGCAAGCACTCCCGCCCGCTGTTCCCGCCAGGCACGCACAATGCTCCCAAGCCCGGGAGAAAAGCGCTTCGGGGTGGTGCTCTCTCCGGGCCCTTGCCCCTAAGCCTGCGGGCCAGGCAGGGGGAACACACTCCCAGGCCAAGACAGAACGACATGAACACGTCTGTTCCTGCCCCCTACACCGGCAGAGAGCTCGGGGGAGCCAGAGTCTCTCAGGCAGGTGCTGGGCTGGCCGCCTGTGTGGGAAGGGGCAGAGCCGACCTAGGGGCAAGTTGGGCCTCTTGCTCTCCCTGCTGCCCTGAGGCTGCTGGGCCAAAGACGTCTTGGGCATCCAGCCCTTTGCTGGTCCCTTCCCTCTGACGAGGCCCTCTGAGCTCCAGCACCTTGCAGTGTGGAGACAGCACCTGCCAGCAATCTCCTCTCCAAGGAGGCCTCAACCGAGGCCTAGGCCCAGGGGAAAAGCACCAGCGGGGATGAGCCTGGGGAGGCGCCCGGGCATGTCTGGACCCAGTCCCCGCAGCCTGCCCCTTGGTGGGGCAGTACCCCTGGAGGCCAGGAAGGTCTGGGCAAGTCTGACCAGGGGCAGGGGACCTGCTGGGTCCCGCCCCTGGCCTGTGGGGCCTCTGAGCACAACCGGCCCTCTCCCACTGGAAGACCTCCCCGGCTGCCTCCAAAGGCCGTTTTGCACGCACTCCCGCCCACTGTTCCCACCAAGTGCGCACAATGCTCCCAAGCCCGGGAGAAAAGCGCTTCGGGGTGGTGCTCTCTCCGGGTCCTTGCCCCTGAGCCTGGGGACCAGGCAGGGGGAACACACTCCCAGGCCAAGGCAGAACCACATGCACACGTCTGTTCCTGACCCCTGCACCGGCAGAGAGCTCGGGGGAGCCAGAGTCTGTCAGGCAGCTGCTGGGCTGACCGCCTTTGTGGGAAGGGGCAGAGCCGACCTAGGGGCAAGTTGGGCCTCTTGCTCTCCCTGCTGCCCTGAGGCTGCTGGGCCAAAGAGGTCTTGGGCATCCAGCCCTTTGCTTGTCCCTTCCCTCTGACGAGGCCCTCTGAGCTCCAGCACCTTGCAGTGTGGAGACAGCCCCTGCCAGCAACCTCCTCTCCAAGGAGGCCTCAACCGAGACCTAGGACCAGGGGAAAGGCACCAGCGGGGATGAGCCTGGGGAGGCGCCCGGGCATGTCTGGACCCAGTCCCCGCAGCCTGCCCCTTGGTGGGGCAGTACCCCCGGAGGCCAGGAAGGTCTGGGAAAGGCTGGCCAGGGGCAGGGGACCTACTGGGTCCTGCCCCTGGCCTGTGGGGCCTCTGAGCACAACCGGCCCTCTCCCACTGGAAGACCTCCCCGGCTGCCTCCAAAGGCCGGTTTGCAAGCACTCCCGCCCACTGTTCCCGCCAGGCGCGCACAATGCTCCCAAGCCCGGGAGAAAAGCGCTTCGGGGTGGTGCTCTCTCCGGGCCCTTGCCCCTGAGCCTGTGGGCAAGGCAGGGGGAACACACTCCCAGACCAAGGCAGAAACACATGCACACGTCTGTTCCTGTCCCCTGCACCGGCAGAGAGCTCGGGGGAGCCAGAGTCTCTCAGGCAGGTGCTGGGCTGGCCGCCTGTGTGGGAAGGGGCAGAGCCGACCTAGGGGCAAGTTGGGCCTCTTGCTCTCCCTGCTGCCCTGAGGCTGCAGGGCCAAAGACGTCTTGGGCATCCAGCCCCTTACTGGTCCCTTCCCTCTGACGAGGCCCTCTGAGCTCCAGCACCTTGCAGTGTGGAGACAGCCCCTGCCAGCAATCTCCTCTCCAAGGAGGCCTCAACCGAGGCCTAGGCCCAGGGGAAAGGCACCAGCGGGGTTGAGCCAGGGGAGGCGCCCGGGCATGTCTGGACCCTGTCCCCGCAGCCTGCCACTTGGTGGGGCAGTACCCCCGGAGGCCAGGAAGGTCTGGGCAAGGCTGGCCAGGGGCAGGGGCCCTGCTGGGTCCTGCCCCTGGCCTGTGGGGCCTCTGAGCACAACCGGCCCTCTCCCACTGGAAGACCTCCCCGGCTGCCTCCAAAGGCCGGTTTGGAAGCACTCCCGCCCACTGTTCCCGCCAGGCGCGCACAATGCTCCCAAGCCCGGGAGAAAAGCGCTTCGGGGTGGTGGTCTCTCCGGGCCCTTGCCCCTGAGCCTGGGGGCCAGGCAGGGGATCCACAGTCCCAGGCCAAGGCACAACAACATGCACACGTCTGTTCCTGCCCCCTCCACCGGCAGAGAGCTGGGGGGAGCCAGAGTCTGTCAGGCAGCTGCTGGGCTGGCCGCCTGTGTGGGAAGGGGCAGAGCCGACCTAGGGGCAAGTTGGGCCTCTTGCTCTCCCTGCTGCCCTGAGGCTGCTGGGCCAAAGAGGTCTTGAGCATCCAGCCCCTTGCTGGTCCCTTCCCTCTGACGAGGCCCTCTGAGCTCCAGCACCTGCAGTGTGGAGACAGACCCTGCCAGCAACCTCCTCTCCAAGGAGGCCTCAACCGAGGCCTAGGCCCAGGGGAAAGGCACCAGCGGGGATGAGCCAGTGGAGGGGCCCGGGCATGTCTGGACCCAGTCCCCGCAGCCTGCCCCTTGGTGGGGCAGTACCCCCGGAGGCCAGGAAGGTCTGGGCAAGGCTGGCCAGGGGCAGGGGCCCTGCTGGGTCCTGCCCGTGGCCTGTGGGGCCTCTGAGCACAACCGGCCCTCTCCCACTGGAAGACCTCCCCGGCTGCCTTCAAAGGCGGGTTTGCCAACACTCCCGCCCGCTGTTCCCGCCAGGCACGCACAACGCTCCCAAGGCCAGGAGAAAAGCGCTTCGGGGTGTTGCTCTCTCCGGGCCCTTGCCCCTGAGCCTGGGGTCCAGGCAGTGGTTCCACACTCCCAGACCAAGGCAGAACCACATGCACACGTCTGTTCCTGACCCCTGAACCGGCAGAGAGCTCGGGGGAGCCAGAGTCTATCAGGCAGCTGCTGGGTTGGCTGCCTGTGTGGGAAGGGGCAGAGCCGACCTAGGGGCAAGTTGGGCCTCTTGCTCTCCCTGCTGCCCTGAGGCTGCTGGGCCAAAGAGGTCTTGGGCATCCAGCCCCTTGCTGGTCCCTTCCCGCTGACGAGGCCCTCTGAGCTCCAGCACCTTGCAGTGTGGAGACAGCCCCTGCCAGCAACCTCCTCTCCAAGGAGGCATCAACCGAGGCCTATGCCCAGGGGAAAGGCACCAGCGGGGATGAGCCTGGGGAGGCGCCCAGGCATGTCTGGACCCAGTCCCCGCAGCCTGCCCCTTGGTGGGGCAGTACCCCCGGAGGCCAGGAAGGTCTGGGCAAGGCTGGCCAGGGGCAGGGGACCTGCTGGGTCCTGCCCCTGGCCTGTGAGGCCTCTGAGCACAACCGGCCCTCTCCCACTGGAAGACCTCCACGGCTGCCTCCAAAGTCCTGTTTGCAAACACTCCCGCCCGCTGTTCACGCCAGGCTCGCACAATGCTCCCAAGCCCGGGAGAAAAGCGCTTCGGGGTAGTGCTCTCTCCGGGCCCTTGCCCCTGAGCCTGGGGGCAAGGCAGGGGGAACACACTCCCAGGCCAAGGCAGAACCACATGCCCACGTCTGTTCCTGTCCCCTGCACCGGCAGAGAGCTTGGGGGAGCCAGAGTCTGTCAGGCAGCTGCTGAGTTGGCCGCCTGTGTGGGAAGGGGCAGAGCCGCCCTAGGGGCAAGTTGGGCCTCTTGCTCTCCCTGCTGCCCTGAGGCTGCTGGGCCAAAGACGTCTTGGGCATCCAGCCCCTTACTGGTCCCTTCCCTCTGACGAGGCCCTCTGAGCTCCAGCACCTTGCAGTGTGGAGACAGCCCCTGCCAGCAACCTCCTCTCCAAGGAGGCCTCAACCGAGGCCTAGGCCCAGGGGAAAGGCACCAGCGGGGATGAGCCTGGGGAGGCGCCCGGGCATGTCTGGACACAGGACCCGCAGCCTGCCCCTTGGTGGGGCAGTACCCCCGGAGGCCAGGAAGATCTGGGCAAGGCTGGCCAGGGGCAGGGGCCCTGCTGCGTTCTGCCCCTGGCCTGTGGGGCCTCTGAGCACAACCGGCCCTCTCCCACTGGAAGACCTCCCCGGCTGCCTCCAAAGGCCGGTTTGCAAGCGCTCCCGCCCACTGTTCCCAGCAGGCGTGCACAATGCTCCCAAGCCCGGGAGAAAACGCTTCAGGGTGGTGCTCTCTCCGGGCCCTTGCCCCTGAGCCTGGGGGCAAGGCAGGGTGTCCACACTCCGAGGACAAGGCAGAACCACATGCACACGTCTGATCTGCCCCCTGCACCTGCAGAGAGCTCGGGGGAGCCAGAGTCTGTCAGGCAGCAGCTGGGCTGGCCGCCTGTGTGGGAAGGGGCAGAGCCGACCTAGGGGCAAGTTGGGCCTCTTGCTCTCCCTGCTGCCCTGAGGCTGCTGGGTCAGAGAGGTCTTGGGCATCCAGCCCTTTGCTGGTCCTTTCCCTCTGACGAGGCCCTCTGAGCTCCAGCACCTTGCAGTGTGCAGACAGCCCCTGCCGGCAACCTCCTCTCCAAGGAGGCCTCAACCGAGGCCTAGGCCCAGGGGAAAGGCACCAGCGGGGATGAGCCTGGGGAGGCGCCCGGGCATGTCTGGACCCAGGCCCCGCAGCCTGCCCCTTGGTGGGGTAGTACCCCCGGAGGCCAGGAAGGTCTGGGCAAGGCTGCCAGAGGCAGGGACACTGCTGGGTCCTGCCCCTGGCCTGTGGGGCCTCTGAGAACAACTGGCACTCTCCCGCTGGAAGACCTCCCCGGCTGCCTCCAAAGGCTGGTTTGCAAGCACTCAATCCCGCTGTTCACGCCAGCTGCGCACAATGCTCCCAAGCCCGGGAGAAAAGCATTTTGGGGTGGTGCTCACTCCTGGCTTTGGAAGACCTCCCCAGCTGCCTCCAAGGCCGGTTTGCAAGCACTTCTGCCTGCTGTTCCCGCCACCCGCGCACAATGCTCCCAAGCCCGGGAGAAAAGCGTTTCGGGGTGGTGTTCTCTCTGGACCCAAGAAAGACCTCCCGGGCTGCCCCCAAATGCCGGTTTGCAAGCACTCCCACTCACTGTTCCCGCCATCCGTGCAAATGCTCCAAGCCCAGGAGAAAAGCCCTTCAGGGTGGTGCTCTCTCCCGGCCCTTGGAAGACCTCCCCGGCTGCCTCCAAAGGCTGGATTTCAAGTACTCCCTCCCGCTGTCCCGCCAGCCGCACACAATGCTCCCAATCACGGGAGAAAAGCGCTTCGGGGTGGTGCTCTCTACGGGCCCTTGGAAGACCTCCCCGTTTGTCTCCAAAGGCCGGTTTGCAAGCACTCATGCCCGCTGTTCCCGCCAGCCGCGCACAATGCTCCCAAGCCTAGGAGAAAAGCGCTTCGGGGTGGTGCTCTCTCCCGGCCCTTGGAAGACCTCCCCGGCTGCCTCCAAAGGCCGGTTTGCAAGCACTCAATCCCGCTGTTCCCGCCAGCCGCGCACAATGCTCCCAAGCCCGGGAGAAAAGCGCTTCGGGGTGGTGCTCTCTCCCGGCCCTTGGAAGACCTCCCCGGCTGCCTCCAAAGGCTGGTTTTCAAGAACTCCCTCCCGCTGACCCGCCAGCCGCACACAATGCTCCCAAGCCCGGGAGAAAAGCATTTTGAGGTGGTCTCTCTCCGGGCCCTTGGAAGACTCCCCGGCTGCCTCTAAAGGCCGGTTTGCAAGCACTCATGTCCTCTGTTCCCGACAGCCGCGAACAATGCTCCCAATTCCGTGAGAAAAGTGCTTCGGGATGGTGCTCTCTCCGGGCCCTTGGAAGACCTCCCAAGCTGCCTCCAAAGGCTGGTTTGCAAGCACTCCCGCCCGCTGTTCCCGCCAGCCTCGCACAATGCTCCCAAGACCGGGAGAAAAGCGCTTCGGGGTGGTGTTCTCTCCGTGCCAATGGAGGACCTCCCTGGCTGCCCCCAAAGGCCGGTTTGCAAGCACTCCCACTCGCTGTTCCCGCCAGCCACGCACAATCCTCCAAAACCCCGGAGAAAAGCGCTTCGGGGTGGTGTTCTCTCCGTGCCCATGGAAGACCTCCCGGGGTGCCCCCAAAGGCCGGTTTGGAAGCACTCCGACTCGCTGTTCCCGCCATCCGCGCACAATGCTCCCAAGCCCGGGAGAAAAGCATTTTGGGGTGGTGCTCACACCGGGCCCTGGAAGACCTCCCCGGCTGCCTCCAAAGGACGGTTTTCAAGCACTCCTGCCTGCTGTTCCCGCCACCCGCGCAGAATGCTCCCAAGCGCGGGAGAAAAGCGCTTCGGGGTGGTGCTCTCTACAGGCCCTTGGAAGACCTCCCCGGCTGCCTCCAAAGGCCGGTTTGCAAGGACTCCTTCCTGCTGTTCCCGCCAGCCACGCACAATGCTCCCAAGCCCGGGAGAAAAGCATTTTGGGGTGGTGCTCACTCCGGGCCCTTGGAAGACCTCCCCGGCTGCCTCCAATGGCCAGTTTGCAAGCACTCATGTCCGCTGTTCCCACCAGCCGCGCACAATGCTCCCAAGCCCGGGAGAAAAGCTTTTTGGGGTGGTGCTCACACCGGGTCCTGGAAGACCTCCCCGGCTGCCTGCAAAGGCCGGTTTTCAAGCACTCCTGCCTGCTGTTCCCGCCAGCCGCGCACAATGCTCCCAAGCCCGGGAGAAAAGCTTTTTGGGGTGGTGCTCACACCGGGCCCTGGAAGACCTCCCCGGCTGCCTCCAAAGGACGGTTTTCAAGCACTCCTGCCTGCTGTTCCCGCCACCTGCGCACAATGCTCCCAAGCCCGGGAGAAAAGCGCTTCGGGGTGGTGCTCTCTACAGGCCCTTGGAAGACCTCCCCGGCTGCCTCCAAAGGCCGGTTTGCAAGGACTCCTTCCTGCTGTTCCCGCCAGCCACGCACAATGCTCCCAAGCCCGGGAGAGAAGCATTTTGGGGTGGTGCTCTCTACAGGCCCTTGGAAGACCTCCCCGGCTGCCTCCAGTGGCCAGTTTGCAAGCACTCATGCCCGCTGTTCCCACCAGCCGCGCACAATGCTCCCAAGCCCGGGAGAAAAGCTTTTTGGGGTGGTGCTCACACCGGGCCCTGGAAGACCTCCCCGGCTGCCTGCAAAGGCCGGTTTTCAAGCACTCCTGCCTGCTGTTCCTGCCACCCGCGCACAATACTCCCAAGCCCGGGAGAAAAGCGCTTCGGGGTGGTGCTCTCTACAGGCCCTTGGAAGACCTCCCCCGCTGCCTCCAAAGGCCGGTTTGCAAGGACTCCTTCCTGCTGTTCCCGCCAGCCACGCACAATGCTCCCAAGCCCGGGAGAAAAGTGCTTCGGGGTGGTGATCTCTCCGGGCCCTTGGAAGTCGTCCCCGGCTGCCTCCAAAGGCCGGTTTGCAAGCACTCATGCCCGTTGTTCCCACCAGCCGCGCACAATGCTCCCAAGCCCGGGAGAAAAGCATTTTGGGGTGGTGCTCACTCCGGGCCCTTGGAAGACCTCCCCGGCTGCCTCCAGTGGCCAGTTTGCAAGCAGTCCTGCCTGCTGTTCCCGCCAGCCGCGCACAATGCTCCCAAGCCCGGGAGAAAAGCGCTTCGGGGTGGTGCTCTCTCCGGGCCCTTGGAAGACGTCCCCGGCTGCCTCCAAAGGCCGGTTTGCAAGCACTCATGCCCGTTGTTCCCACCAGCCGCGCACAATGCTCCCAAGCCCGGGAGAAAAGCATTTTGGGGTGGTGCTCACTCCGGGCCCTTGGAAGACCTCCCCGGCTGCCTCCAAAGGCCAGTTTGCAAGCAGTCCTGCCTGCTGTTCCCGCCAGCCGCGCACAATGTTCCCAAGCCCGGGAGAAAAGCGCTTCGGGGTGGTGCTCTCTCCGGGCACTTTCAAGACCTCCCCGGCTGCCTCCAAAGGCCGGTTTGTAAGTACTCATTCCCGCTGCTTCCGCCATCCACGCACAATGCTCCCAAGCCCGGGAGAAAAGCATTTTGGGGTGGTGCTCTCTCCGGGCCCTTGGAAGACCTCCCGGGCTGCCTCCAAAGGCCAGTTTGCAAGCATTCATGTCCGTTGTTCCCGACAGCCGCGCACAATGCTCCCAAGCCCGAGAGAAAAGCATTTTGGGGTGGTGATCAGTCCGGCCCTTGGAAGACCTCCCCGGCTGCCTCCAAAGGACAGTTTGCAAGCACTCATGCCCGCTGTTGCCGCCAGCCGCGCACAATGCTCCCAAGACCGTGAGAAAAGCGCTTCGGGGTGGTGTTCTCTCAGGGACCATGGAGGACCTCCCCGGCTGCCCCCAAAGGCCGGTTTGCAAGCATTCCCACTCGCTGTTCCCGCCAGGCACACACAATGTTCCAAAACCCCGGAGAAAAGCGCTTCGGGGTGGTGGTCTCTCCGGGCCGCTGCCCCTGAGCCTGGGGGCCAGGCAGGGGATCCACAGTCCCAGGCCAAGGCAGAACCACATGCACACGTCTGTTCCTGCCCCCTCCACCGGCAGAGAGCTGGGGGGAGCCAGAGTCTGTCAGGCAGCTGCTGGGCTGGCCGCCTGTGTGGGAAGGGGCAGAGCCGACCTAGGGGCAAGTTGGGCCTCTTGCTCTCCCTGCTGCCCTGAGGCTGCTGGGCCAAAGAGGTCTTGGGCATCCAGCCCCATGCTGGTCCCTTCCCTCTGACGAGGCCCTCTGAGCTCCAGCACCTTGCAGTGTGGAGACAGCCCCTGCCAGCAACCTCCTCTCCAAGGAGGCCTCAACCGAGGCCTAGGCCCAGGGGAAAGGCACCAGCGGAGATGAGCCAGTGGAGGCGCACGGGCATGTCTGGACCCAGTCCCCGCAGCCTGCCCCTTGGTGGGGCAGTACCCCCGGAGGCCAGGAAGGTCTGGGCAAGGCTGCGAGGGGCAGGGGCCCTGCTGGGTCGTGCCCCTGGCCTGTGGGGCGTCTGAGCACAACCGGCACTCTCCCGCTGGAAGACCTCCCCGTCTGCCTCCAAAGGCCGGTTTGCAAGCACTCCCGCCCGCTGTTCCCGCCAGGCACGCACAATGCTCCCAAGCCCGGGAGAAAAGCGCTTCGGGGTGGTGCTCTCTCCGGGCCCTTGCCCCTGAGCCTGGGGGCCAGGCAGTTGGAACACACACCCAGGCCAATGCAGAACGACATGCACACGTCTGTTCCTGCCCCCTACACCGGCAGAGAGCTCGGGGGAGCCAGAGACTGCCAGGCTACTGCTGGGCTGGCTGCCTGTGTGGGACGGGGCAGAGCCGACCTAGGGGCAAGTTGGGCCTCTTGCTCTCCCTGCTGCCCTGAGGCTGCTGGGTCAAAGAGGTCTTGGGCATCCAGCCCTTTGCTGGTCCCTTCCCTCTGACGAGGCCCTCTGAGCTCCAGCACCTTGCAGTGTGGAGACAGCCCCTGCCAGCAACCTCCTCTCCAAAGAGGCCTCAACCGAGGCCTACGCCCAGGGGAAAAGCACCAGCGGGGATGATCCTGGGGAGGCGCACGGACATGTCTGGACCCAGTCCCCGCAGCCTGCCCCTTGGTGGGGCAGTACCCCCGGAGGCCAGGAAGGTCTGGGCAAGGCTGGCCAGGGGCAGGGGCCCTGCTGGGTCCTGCCCCTGGCCTGTGAGGCCTCTGAGCACAACCGGCCCTCTCCCACTGGAAGACCTCCCCAGCTGCCTCCAAAGTCCTGTTTGCAAACACTCCCGCCCGCTGTTCACGCCAGGCTCGCACAATGCTCCCAAGCCCGGGAGAAAAGCGCTTCGGGGTGGTGCTCTCTCCGGGCCCTTGCCCCTGAGCCTGGGGGCCAGGCAGTGGGTCCACACTCCCAGACCAAGGCAGAACCACATGCACACGTCTGTTCCTGACCCCTGCACCGGCAGAGAGCTCTGGGGAGCCAGAGTCTGTCAGGCAGGTGCTGGGCTGGCCGCCTGTGTGGGAAGGGGCAGAGCCGAGCTAGGGGCAAGTTGGGCCTCTTCCTCTCCCTGCTGCCCTGAGGCTGCTGGGCCAAAGAGGTCTTGGGCATCCAGCCCCTTGCTGGTCCCTTCCCTCTGACGAGGCCCTCTGAGCTCCAGCACCTTGCAGTGTGGAGACAGCCCCTGCCAGCAACCTCCTCTCCAATGAGGCCTCAACCGAGGCCTAGGCCTAGGGGAAAGACACCAGCGGGGATGAGCCTGGGGAGGCGCCCGGGCATGTCTGGACCCAGTCCCCGCAGCCTGCCCCTTGGTGGGGCAGTACCCCCGGAGGCCAGGAAGGTCTGTGCAAGGCTGCCAGGGGCAGGGACAGTGCTGGGTCCTGCCACTGGCCTGTTGGACGTCTGAGCACAACCGGCACTCTCGCGCTGGAAGACCTCCCCGTCTGCCTCCAAAGGCCGGTTTGCAAGCACTCCCGCCCGCTGTTCCCGCCAGGCACGCACAATGCTCCCAAGCCCGGGAGAAAAGCGCTTCAGGGTGGTGCTCTCTCCGGGCCCTTGCCCCTAAGCCTGCGGGCCAGGCAGGGGGAACACACTCCCAGGCCAAGACAGAACGACATGAACACGTCTGTTCCTGCCCCCTACACCGGCAGAGAGCTCGGGGGAGCCAGAGTCTCTCAGGCAGGTGCTGGGCTGGCCGCCTGTGTGGGAAGGGGCAGAGCCGACCTAGGGGCAAGTTGGGCCTCTTGCTCTCCCTGCTGCCCTGAGGCTGCTGGGCCAAAGACGTCTTGGGCATCCAGCCCTTTGCTGGTCACTTCCCTCTGACGAGGCCCTCTGAGCTCCAGCACCTTGCAGTGTGGAGACAGCACCTGCCAGCAATCTCCTCTCCAAGGAGGCCTCAACCGAGGCCTAGGCCCAGGGGAAAAGCACCAGCGGGGATGAGCCTGGGGAGGCGCCCGGGCATGTCTGGACCCAGTCCCCGCAGCCTGCCCCTTGGTGGGGCAGTACCCCTGGTGGCCAGGAAGGTCTGGGCAAGTCTGACCAGGGGCAGGGGACCTGCTGGGTCCTGCCCCTGTCCTGTGGGGCCTCTGAGCACAACCGGCCCTCTCCCACTGGAAGACCTCCCCGGCTGCCTCCAAAGGCCGTTTTGCACGCACTCCCGCCCACTGTTCCCACCAAGTGCGCACAATGCTCCCAAGCCCGGGAGAAAAGCGCTTCGGGGTGGTGCTCCCTCCGGGTCCTTGCCCCTGAGCCTGGGGGCAAGGCAGGGTGTCCACACTAACAGGCCAAGGCAGAACCACATGCACACGTCTGACCTGCCCCCTGCACCGGCAGAGAGCTCGGGGGAGCCAGAATCTGTCAGGCAGCTGCTGGGCTGGCCGCCTGTGTGGGAAGTGGCAGAGCCGACCTAGGGGCAAGTTGGGCCTCTTGCTCTCCCTGCTGCCCTGAGGCTGCTGGGCCATAGAGGTCTTGGGCATCCAGCCCCTTGCTGGTCCCTTCCCTCTGACGAGGCCCTCTGAGCTCCAGCACCTTGCAGTGTGGAGACAGCCCCTGCCAGCAACCTCCTCTCCAAGGAGGCCTCAACCGAGGCCTAGGCCCAGGGGAAAGGCACCAGCGGGGATGAGCCTGGGGAGGCGCCCGGGCATGTCTGGACCCAGTCCCCGCAGCCTGCCCCTTGGTGGGGCAGTACCCCCGGAGGGCAGGAAGGTCTGGGCAAGGCTGTCCAGGGGCAGGGGCCCTGCTGGGCCCTGCCCCTGGCCTGTGGGGCCTCTGAGCACAACCGGCCCTCTCCCACTGGAAGAACTCCCCGGCTCCCTCCAAAGGCCAGTTTGCCAACACTCCCGCCCGCTGTTCCCGCCAGGCACGCACAATGCTCCCAAGCCCGGGAGAAAAGCACTTCGGGGTGGTGCTCTCCTCGGGCCCTTGCCCCTGAGCCTGGGGGCCAGGCAGTTGGTCCACACTCCCAGACCAAGGCAGAACCACATGCACACGTCTGTTCCTGACCCCTGCACCGGCAGAGAGTTCGGGGGAGCCAGAGTCTGTCAGGCAGCTGCTGGGCTGGCCGCCTGTGTGGGAAGGGGCAGAGCCGACCTAGGGGCAAGTTGGGCCTCTTCCTCTCCCTGCTGCCCTGAGGCTGCTGGGCCAAAGAGGTCTTGGGCATCCAGCCCCTTGCTGGTCCCTTCCCTCTGACGAGGCCCTCTGAGCTCCAGCACCTTGCAGTGTGGAGACAGCCCCTGCCAGCAACATCCTCTCCAAGGAGGCCTCAACCGAGGCCTAGGCCCAGGGGAAAGGCACCAGCGGGGATGAGCCTGGGGAGGCGCCCGGGATTGTCTGGACCCAGTCCCCGCAGCCTGCCCCTTGGTGGGGCAGTACCCCCGGAGGCCAGGAAGATCTGGGCAAGGCTGGCCAGGGGCAGGGGCCCTGCTGGGTCCTCCCCATGGCCTGTGGTGCCTCTGAGCACAACCGGCCCTCTCCCACTGGAAGACCTCCCCGGCTGCCTCCAAAGGCCGGTTTGCAAGCACTCCCGCCCACTGTTCCCGCCAGGCGCGCACAATGCTCCCAAGCCCGGGAGAAAAGCGCTTCGGGGTGGTGCTCTCTCCGGGCCCTTGCCCCTGAGCCTGTGGGCAAGGCAGGGGGAACACACTCCCAGACCAAGGCAGAAACACATGCACACGTCTGTTCCTGTCCCCTGCACCGGCAGAGAGCTCGGGGGAGCCAGAGTCTCTCAGGCAGGTGCTGGGCTGGCCGCCTGTGTGGGAAGGGGCAGAGCCGACCTAGGGGCAAGTTGGGCCTCTTGCTCTCCCTGCTGCCCTGAGGCTGCAGGGCCAAAGACGTCTTGGGCATCCAGCCCCTTACTGGTCCCTTCCCTCTGACGAGGCCCTCTGAGCTCCAGCACCTTGCAGTGTGGAGACAGCCCCTGCCAGCAATCTCCTCTCCAAGGAGGCCTCAACCGAGGCCTAGGCCCAGGGGAAAGGCACCAGCGGGGTTGAGCCAGGGGAGGCGCCCGGGCATGTCTGGACCCTGTCCCCGCAGCCTGCCCCTTGGTGGGGCAGTACCCCCGGAGGCCAGGAAGGTCTGGGCAAGGCTGGCCAGGGGCAGGGGCCCTGCTGGGTCCTGCCCCTGGCCTGTGGGGCCTCTGAGCACAACCGGCCCTCTCCCACTGGAAGACCTCCCCGGCTGCCTCCAAAGGCCGGTTTGGAAGCACTCCCGCCCACTGTTCCCGCCAGGCGCGCACAATGCTCCCAAGCCCGGGAGAAAAGCGCTTCGGGGTGGTGGTCTCTCCGGGCCCTTGCCCCTGAGCCTGGGGGCCAGGCAGGGGATCCACAGTCCCAGGCCAAGGCACAACAACATGCACACGTCTGTTCCTGCCCCCTCCACCGGCAGAGAGCTGGGGGGAGCCAGAGTCTGTCAGGCAGCTGCTGGGCTGGCCGCCTGTGTGGGAAGGGGCAGAGCCGACCTAGGGGCAAGTTGGGCCTCTTGCTCTCCCTGCTGCCCTGAGGCTGCTGGGCCAAAGAGGTCTTGAGCATCCAGCCCCTTGCTGGTCCCTTCCCTCTGACGAGGCCCTCTGAGCTCCAGCACCTTGCAGTGTGGAGACAGACCCTGCCAGCAACCTCCTCTACAAGGAGGCCTCAACCGAGGCCTAGGCCCAGGGGAAAGGCACCAGCGGGGATGAGCCAGTGGAGGGGCCCGGGCATGTCTGGACCCAGTCCCCGCAGCCTGCCCCTTGGTGGGGCAGTACCCCCGGAGGCCAGGAAGGTCTGGGCAAGGCTGCCCAGGGGCAGGGTCCCTGCTGGGTTCTGCCCCTGGCCTGTGGGGCCTCTGAGCACAACCGGCCCTCTCCCACTGGAAGACCTCCCCGGCTGCCTTCAAAGGCGGGTTTGCCAACACTCCCGCCCGCTGTTCCCGCCAGGCACGCACAACGCTCCCAAGGCCAGGAGAAAAGCGCTTCGGGGTGTTGCTCTCTCCGGGCCCTTGCCCCTGAGCCTGGGGTCCAGGCAGTGGGTCCACACTCCCAGACCAAGGCAGAACCACATGCCCACGTCTGTTCCTGTCCCCTGCACCGGCAGAGAGCTTGGGGGAGCCAGAGTCTGTCAGGCAGCTGCTGAGTTGGCCGCCTGTGTGGGAAGGGGCAGAGCCGCCCTAGGGGCAAGTTGGGCCTCTTGCTCTCCCTGCTGCCCTGAGGCTGCTGGGCCAAAGACGTCTTGGGCATCCAGCCCCTTACTGGTCCCTTCCCTCTGACGAGGCCCTCTGAGCTCCAGCACCTTGCAGTGTGGAGACAGCCCCTGCCAGCAACCTCCTCTCCAAGGAGGCCTCAACCGAGGCCTAGGCCCAGGGGAAAGGCACCAGCGGGGATGAGCCTGGGGAGGCGCCCGGGCATGTCTGGACACAGGCCCCGCAGCCTGCCCCTTGGTGGGGCAGTACCCCCGGAGGCCAGGAAGGTCTGGGCAAGGCTGGCCAGGGGCAGGGGCCCTGCTGTGTCCTGCCCCTGGCCTGTGGGGCCTCTGAGCACAACTGGCCCTCTCCCACTGGAAGACCTCCCCGGTTGCCTCCAAAGGCCGGTTTGCAATTGCTCCCGCCCACTGTTCCCAGCAGGCGTGCACAATGCTCCCAAGCCCGGGAGAAAAGCGCTTCAGGGTGGTGCTCTCTCCGGGCCCTTGCCCCTGATCCTGGGGGCAAGGCAGGGTGTCCACACTCCCAGGACAAGGCAGAACCACATGCACACGTCTGATCTGCCCCCTGCACCGGCAGAGAGCTCGGGGGAGCCAGAGTCTGTCAGGCAGCTGCTGGGCTGGCCGCCTGTGTGGGAAGTGGCAAAGCCTACCTAGGGGCAAGTTGGGCCTCTTGCCCTCCCTGCTGCCCTGAGGCTGCTTGGCCAAAGAGGTCTTGGGCATCCAACCCCTTGCTGGTCCCTTCCCTCTGACGAGGCCCTCTGCGCTCCACCACCTTGCAGTGTGGAGACAGCCCCTGCCAGCAACCTCCTCTCCAAGGAGGCCTCAACCGAGGCCTAGGACCAGGGGAAAGGCACCAGCGGGGATGAGCCTGGGGAGGCGCCCGGGCATGTATGGACCCAGTCCCCGCAGCCTGCCCCTTGGTGGGGCAGTACCCCCGGAGGCGAGGAAGGTCTGGGAAAGGCTGGCCAGGGGCAGGGGACCTGCTGGGTCCTGCCCCTGGCCTGTGGGGCCTCTGAGCACAACCGGCCCTCTCCCACTGGAAGACGTCCCCGGCTGCCTCCAAAGGCCGGTTTGCAAGCACTCCCGCCCACTGTTCCAACCAAGGGCGCACAACGCTCCCAAGCCCGGGAGAAAATCGCCTCGGGGTGGTGCTCTCTCCGGGCCCTTTCCCCTGAGCCTGGGGGCCAGGCAGGGTGTCCACACTCCCAGGCCAAGGCAGAACGACATGCACACGTCTGTTCCTGCCCCATGCACCGGCAGAGAGCTCGGGGGAGCCAAAGTCTGTCAGGCAGCTGCTGGGCTGGCCGCCTGTGTGGGAAGGGGCAGAGCCGACCTAGGGGCAAGTTGGGCCTCTTGCTCTCCCTGCTGCCCTGAGGCTGCTGGGTCAAAGAGGTCTTGGGCATCCAGCCCTTTGCTGGTCCCTTCCCTCTGACGAGGCCCTCTGAGCTCCAGCACCTTGCAGTGTGGAGACAGCCCCTGCCAGCAACCTCCTCTCCAAAGAGGCCTCAACCGAGGCCTACGCCCAGGGGAAAAGCACCAGCGGGGATGATCCTGGGGAGGCGCACGGACATGTCTGGACCCAGTCCCCGCAGCCTGCCCCTTGGTGGGGCAGTACCCCCGGAGGCCAGGAAGGTCTGGGCAAGGCTGGCCAGGGGCAGGGGCCCTGCTGGGTCCTGCCCCTGGCCTGTGAGGCCTCTGAGCACAACCGGCCCTCTCCCACTGGAAGACCTCCCCAGCTGCCTCCAAAGTCCTGTTTGCAAACACTCCCGCCCGCTGTTCACGCCAGGCTCGCACAATGCTCCCAAGCCCGGGAGAAAAGCGATTCGGGGTGGTGCTCTCTCCGGGCCCTTGCCCCTGAGCCTGGGGGCCAGGCAGTGGGTCCACACTCCCAGACAAAGTCAGAACCACATGCACACGTCTGTTCCTGACCCCTGCACCGGCAGAGAGCTCTGGGGAGCCAGAGTCTGTCAGGCAGGTGCTGGGCTGTCCGCCTGTGTGGGAAGGGTTAGAGCCGACCTAGGGGCAAGTTGGGCCTCTTCCTCTCCCTGCTGCCCTGAGGCTGCTGGGCCAAAGAGGTCTTGGGCATCCAGCCCCTTGCTGGTCCCTTCCCTCTGACGAGGCCCTCTGAGCTCCAGCACCTTGCAGTGTGGAGACAGCCCCTGCCAGCAACCTCCGCTCCAATGAGGCCTCAACCGAGGCCTAGGCCTAGGGGAAAGACACCAGCGGGGATGAGCCTGGGGAGGTGCCCGGGCATGTCTGGACCCAGTCCCCGCAGCCTGCCCCTTGGTGGGGCAGTACCCCCGGAGGCCATGAAGGTCTGTGCAAGGCTGCCAGGGGCAGGGGACCTGCTGGGTCCTGCCCCTGGCCTGTTGGACGTCTGAGCACAACCGGCACTCTCGCGCTGGAAGACCTCCCCGTCTGCCTCCAAAGGCCGGTTTGCAAGCACTCCCGCCCGCTGTTCCCGCCAGGCACGCACAATGCTCCCAAGCCCGGGAGAAAAGCGCTTCAGGGTGGTGCTCTCTCCGGGCCCTTGCCCCTAAGCCTGCGGGCCAGGCAGGGGGAACACACTCCCAGGCCAAGACAGAACGACATGAACACGTCTGTTCCTGCCCCCTACACCGGCAGAGAGCTCGGGGGAGCCAGAGTCTCTCAGGCAGGTGCTGGGCTGGCCGCCAGTGTGGGAAGGGGCAGAGCCGACCTAGGGGCAAGTTGGGCCTCTTGCTCTCCCTGCTGCCCTGAGGCTGCTGGGCCAAAGACGTCTTGGGCATCCAGCCCTTTGCTGGTCCCTTCCCTCTGACGAGGCCCTCTGAGCTCCAGCACCTTGCAGTGTGGAGACAGCACCTGCCAGCAATCTCCTCTCCAAGGAGGCCTCAACCGAGGCCTAGGCCCAGGGGAAAAGCACCAGCGGGGATGAGCCTGGGGAGGCGCCCGGGCATGTCTGGACCCAGTCCCCGCAGCCTGCCCCTTGGTGGGGCAGTACCCCTGGAGGCCAGGAAGGTCTGGGCAAGTCTGACCAGGGGCAGGGGACCTGCTGGGTCCTGCCCCTGGCCTGTGGGGCCTCTGAGCACAACCGGCCCTCTCCCACTGGAAGACCTCCCCGGCTGCCTCCAAAGGCCGTTTTGCACGCACTCCCGCCCACTGTTCCCACCAAGTGCGCACAATGCTCCCAAGCCCGGGAGAAAAGCGCTTCGGGGTGGTGCTCTTTCCGGGTCCTTGCCCCTGAGCCTGTGGGCAAGGCAGGGGGAACACACTCCCAGACCAAGGCAGAAACACATGCACACGTCTGTTCCTGTCCCCTGCACCGGCAGAGAGCTCGGGGGAGCCAGAGTCTCTCAGGCAGGTGCTGGGCTGACCGCCTGTGTGGGAAGGGGCAGAGCCGACCTAGGGGCAAGTTGGGCCTCTTGCTCTCCCTGCTGCCCTGAGGCTGCAGGGCCAAAGACGTCTTGGGCATCCAGCCCCTTACTGGTCCCTTCCCTCTGACGAGGCCCTCTGAGCTCCAGCACCTTGCAGTGTGGAGACAGCCCCTGCCAGCAATCTCCTCTCCAAGGAGGCCTCAACCGAGGCCTAGGCCCAGGGGAAAGGCACCAGCGGGGTTGAGCCAGGGGAGGCGCCCGGGCATGTCTGGACCCAGTCCCCGCAGCCTGCCCCTTGGTGGGGCAGTACCCCCGGAGGCCAGGAAGGTCTGGGCAAGGCTGGCCAGGGGCAGGGGCCCTGCTGGGTCCTGCCCCTGGCCTGTGGGGCCTCTGAGCACAACCGGCCCTCTCCCACTGGAAGACCTCCCCGGCTGCCTCCAAAGGCCGGTTTGGAAGCACTCCCGCCCACTGTTCCCGCCAGGCGCGCACAATGCTCCCAAGACCGGGAGAAAAGCGCTTCGGGGTGGTGGTCTCTCCGGGCCCTTGCCCCTGAGCCTGGGGGCCAGGCAGGGGATCCACAGTCCCAGGCCAACGCACAACAACATGCACATGTCTGTTCCTGCCCCCTCCACCGGCAGAGAGCTGGGGGGAGCCAGAGTCTGTCAGGCAGCTGCTGGGCTGGCCGCCTGTGTGGGAAGGGGCAGAGCCGACCTAGGGGCAAGTTGAGCCTCTTGCTCTCCCTGCTGCCCTGAGGCTGCTGGGCCAAAGAGGTCTTGAGCATCCAGCCCCTTGCTGGTCCCTTCCCTCTGACGAGGCCCTCTGAGCTCCAGCACCTTGCAGTGTTGAGACAGACCCTGCCAGCAACCTCCTCTCCAAGGAGGCCTCAACCGAGGCCTAGGCCCAGGGGAAAGGCACCAGCGGGGATGAGCCAGTGGAGGGGCCCGGGCATGTCTGGACCCAGTCCCCGCAGCCTGCCCCTTGGTGGGGCAGTACCCCCGGAGGCCAGGAAGGTCTGGGCAATGCTGGCCAGGGGCAGGGTCCCTGCTGGGTCCTGCCCCTGGCCTGTGGGGCCTCTGAGCACAACCGGCCCTCTCCCACTGGAAGACCTCCCCGGCTGCCTTCAAAGGCGGGTTTGCCAACACTCCCGTCCGCTGTTCCCGCCAGGCACGCACAACGCTCCCAAGGCCAGGAGAAAAGCGCTTCGGGGTGTTGCTCTCTCCGGGCCCTTGCCCCAGAGCCTGGGGTCCAGGCAGTGGGTCCACACTCCCAGACCAAGGCAGAACCACATGCACACGTCTGTTCTGCCCCCTGCACCGGCAGAGAGCTCGGGGGAGCCAGAGTCTGTCAGGCAGCTGCTGGGCTGGCCGCCTGTGTGGGAAGGGGCAGAGCCGACCTAGGGGCAAGTTGGGCCTCTTGCTCTCCCTGCTGCCCTGAGGCTGCTGGGCCAAAGAGGTCTTGGGCATCCAGCCCCTTGCTGGTCCCTTCCCTCTGACGAGGCCCTCTGAGCTCCAGCACCTTGCAGTGTGGAGACAGCCCCTGCCAGCAACCTCCTCTCCAAGGAGTCCTCAACCGAGGCCTAGGCCCAGGGGAAAGGCACCAGCGGGGATGAGCCTGGGGAGGCGCCCGGGCATGTCTGGACCCAGTCCCCGCAGCCTGCCCCTTGGTGGGGCAGTACCCCCGGAGGCCAGGAAGGTCTTGGCAAGGCTGCCAGGGGCAGGGACACTGCTGGGTCCTGCCCCTGGCCTGTGGGGCGTCTGAGCACAACCGGCACTCTCCCGCTGGAAGACCTCCCCGTCTGCCTCGAAAGGCCGGTTTGCATGCACTCCCGCCCGCTGTTCCCGCCAGGCACGTCCAACGCCCCCAAGCCCGGGAGAAAAGCGCTTCGGGGTGGTGCTCTCACCGGGCCCTTGCCCCTGAGCCTGGGGGCCAGGCAGGGGGAACACACTCCCAGGCCAAGGCAGAACGACATGCACACGTCTGTTCCTGCCCCCTACACCGGCAGAGAGCTCGGGGGAGCCAGAGACTGCCAGGCTGCTGCTAGGCTGGCCGCCTGTGTGGGACGGGGCAGAGCCGACCTAGGGGCAAGTTGGGCCTCTTGCTCTCCCTGCTGCCCTGAGGCTGCTGGGTCAAAGAAGTCTTGGGCATCCAGCCCTTTGCTGGTCCCTTCCCTCTGACGAGGCCCTCTGATCTCCAGCACCTTGCAGTGTGGAGACAGCCCCTGCCAGCAACCTCCTCTCCAAGGAGGCCTCAACCGAGGCCTAGGCCCAGGGGAAAGGCACCAGCGGGGATGAGCCTGGGGAGGCGCCCGGGGATGTCTGGACCCAGTCCCCGCAGCCTGCCCCTTGGTGGGGCAGTACCCCCGGAGGCCAGGAAGGTCTGGGCAAGGCTGGCCACGGTCAGGGGCCCTGCTGGGTCCTGCCCCTGGCCTGTGGGGCCTCTGAGCACAACCGGCCCTCTCCCACTGGAAGACCTCCCCGGCTGCCTCCAAAGTCCTGTTTGCTAACACTCCCGCCCGCTGTTCACGCCAGGCTCGCACAATGCTCCCAAGCCCGGGAGAAAAGCGCATTGGGGTGGTTCTCTCTCCGGGCCCTTGCCCCTGAGCCTGGGGGCAAGGCACGGGGAACACACTCCCTGGCCAAGGCAGAACCACATGCCCACGTCTGTTCCTGTCCCCTGCACCGGCAGAGAGCTTGGGGGAGCCAGAGTCTGACAGGCAGCTGCTGGGTTGGCCGCCTGTGTGGGAAGGGGCAGAGCCGACCTAGGGGCAAGTTGGGCCTCTTGCTCTCCCTGCTGCCCTGAGGCTGCTGGCCCAAAGACGTCTTGGGCATCCAACCCCTTACTGGTCCCTTCCCTCTGACGAGGCCCTCTGAGCTCCAGCACCTTGCAGTGTGGAGACAGCCCCTGCCAGCAACCTCCTCTCCAAGGAGGCCTCAACCGAGGCCTAGGCCCAGGGGAAAGGCACCAGCGGGGATGAGCCAGGGGAGGCGCCCGAGCATGTCTGGACCCAGTCCCCGCAGCCTGCCCCTTGGTGGGGCAGTACCCCCGGAGGCCAGGAAGGTCTGGGCAAGGCTGGCCAGGGGCAGGGGCCCTGCTGCGTCCTGCCCCTGGCCTGTGGGGCCTCTGAGCACAACCGGCCCTCTCCCACTGGAAGACCTCCCCGGCTGCCTCCAAAGGCCGGTTTGCAAGCGCTCCCGCCCACTGTTCCCAGCAGGCGTGCACAATGCTCCCAAGCCCGGGAGAAAAGCGCTTCAGGGTGGTTCTCTCTCCGGGCCCTTGCCCCTGAGCGTGGGGGCGAAGCAGTGGGTCCACACTCCCAGACCAACGCAGAACCACATGCACACGTCTGTTCCTGACCCCTGCACCGGCAGAGAGCTCGGGGGAGCCAGAGTCTGTCAGGCAGCTGCTGGGCTGGCCGCCTGTGTGGGAAGGGGCAGAGCCGACCTAGGGGCAAGTTGGGCCTCTTCCTCTCCCTGCTGCCCTGAGGGTGCTGGGCCAAAGAGGTCTTGGGCATCCAGCCCCTTGCTGGTCCCTTCCCTCTGACGAGGCCCTCTGAGCTCCAGCACCTTGCAGTGTGGAGACAGCCCCTGCCAGCAACCTCCTCTCCAAGGAGGCCTCAACCGAGGCCTAGGCCCAGGGGAAAGGCACCAGCGGGGATGAGCCTGGGGAGGCGCCCGGCCATGTCTGGACCCAGTCCCCGCAGCCTGCCCCTTGGTGGGGCAGTACCCCCGGAGGCCAGGAGGGTCTGGGCAAGGCTGCCAGGGGCAGGGACACTGCTGGGTCCTGCCCCTGGCCTGTGGGGCGTCTGAGCACAACCGGCACTCTCCCGCTGGAAGACCTCCCCGGCTGCCTCCAAAGGCCGGTTTGCAAGCACTCCCGCCCGCTGTTCCCGCCAGGCACGCACAATGCTCCCAAGCCCGGGAGAAAAGCGCTTCGGGCTGGTGCTCTCTCCGGGCCCTTGCCCCTGAGCCTGGGGGACAGGCAGGGGGAACACACTCCCAGGCCAAGGCAGAACGACATGCACACGTCTGTTCCTGCCCCCTACACCGGCAGAGAGTTCGGGGGAGCCAGAGACTGCCAGGCTGCTGCTGGGCTGGCTGCCTGTGTGGGACGGGGTAGAGCCGACCTAGGGGCAAGTTGGGCCTCTTGCTCTCCCTGCTGCCCTGAGGCTGCTGGGTCAAAGAGGTCTTGGGCATCCAGCCCTTTGCTGGTCCTTTCCCTCTGACGAGGCCCTCTGAGCTCCAGCACCTTGCAGTGTGCAGACAGCCCCTGCTGGCAACCTCCTCTCCAAGGAGGCCTCAACCGAGGCCTAGGCCCAGGGGAAAGGCACCAGCGGGGATGAGCCTGGGGAGGCGCCCGGGCATGTCTGGACCCAGGCCCCGCAGCCTGCCCCTTGGTGGGGTAGTACCCCCGGAGGCCAGGAAGGTCTGGGCAAGGCTGCCAGAGGCAGGGACACTGCTGGGTCCTGCCCCTGGCCTGTGGGGCCTCTGAGAACAACTGGCACTCTCCCGCTGGAAGACCTCCCCGGCTGCCTCCAAAGGCTGGTTTGCAAGCACTCAATCCCGCTGTTCTCGCCAGCTGCGCACAATGCTCCCAAGCCCGGGAGAAAAGCATTTTGGGGTGGTGCTCACTCCGGGCTTTGGAAGACCTCCCCGGCTGCCTCCAAGGCCGGTTTGCAAGCACTTCTGCCTGCTGTTCCCGCCACCCGCGCACAATGCTCCCAAGCCCGGGAGAAAAGCGTTTCGGGGTGGTGTTCTCTCTGGGCCCAAGAAAGACCTCCCGGGCTGCCCCCAAATGCCGGTTTGCAAGCACTCCCACTCGCTGTTCCCGCCATCCGTGCAAATGCTCCAAGCCCAGGAGAAAAGCCCTTCAGGGTGGTGCTCTCTCCCGGCCCTTGGAAGACCTCCCCGGCTGCCTCCAAAGGCTGGATTTCAAGTACTCCCTCCCGCTGTCCCGCCAGCCGCACACAATGCTCCCAATCACGGGAGAAAAGCGCTTCGGGGTGGTGCTCTCTACGGGCCCTTGGAAGACCTCCCCGTTTGTCTCCAAAGGCCGGTTTGCAAGCACTCATGCCCGCTGTTCCCGTCAGCCGCGCACAATGCTCCCAAGCCTAGGAGAAAAGCGCTTCGGGGTGGTGCTCTCTCCCGGCCCTTGGAAGACCTCCCCGGCTGCCTCCAAAGGCCGGTTTGCAAGCACTCAATCCCGCTGTTCCCGCCAGCCGCGCACAATGCTCCCAAGCCCGGGAGAAAAGCGCTTCGGGGTGGTGCTCTCTCCCGGCCCTTGGAAGACCTCCCCGGCTGCCTCCAAAGGCTGGTTTTCGAGAACTCCCTCCCGCTGACCCGCCAGCCGCACACAATGCTCCCAAGCCCGGGAGAAAAGCATTTTGGGGTGGTCTCTCTCCGGGCCCTTGGAAGACTCCCCGGCTGCCTCTAAAGGCCGGTTTGCAAGCACTCATGTCCTCTGTTCCCGACAGCCGCGAACAATGCTCCCAATTCCGTGAGAAAAGTGCTTCGGGATGGTGCTCTCTCCGGGCCCTTGGAAGACCTCCCAAGCTGCCTCTAAAGGCCGGTTTGCAAGCACTCATGTCCTCTGTTCCCGCCAGCCTCGCACAATGCTCCCAAGACCGGGAGAAAAGCGCTTCGGGGTGGTGTTCTCTCCGTGCCAATGGAGGACCTCCCTGGCTGCCCCCAAAGGCCGGTGTGCAAGCACTCCCACTCGCTGTTCCCGCCAGCCACGCACAATCCTCCAAAACCCCGGAGAAAAGCGCTTCGGGGTGGTGTTCTCTCCGTGCCCATGGAAGACCTCCCGGGGTGCCCCCAAAGGCCGGTTTGCAAGCACTCCCACTCGCTGTTCCCGCCATCCGCGCACAATGCTCCCAAGCCCGGGAGAAAAGCATTTTGGGGTGGTGCTCACACCGGGCCCTGGAAGACCTCCCCGGCTGCCTCCAAAGGACGGTTTTCAAGCACTCCTGCCTGCTGTTCCCGCCACCCGCGCACAATGCTCCCAAGCCCGGGAGAAAAGCGCTTCGGGGTGGTGCTCTCTACAGGCCCTTGGAAGACATCCCCGGCTGCCTCCAAAGGCCGGTTTGCAAGGACTCCTTCCTGCTGTTCCCGCCATCCGCGCACAATGCTCCCAAGCCCGGGAGAAAAGCATTTTGGGGTGGTGCTCACACCGGGCCCTGGAAGACCTCCCCGGCTGCCTCCAAAGGACGGTTTTCAAGCACTCCTGCCTGCTGTTCCCGCCACCCGCGCAGAATGCTCCCAAGCGCGGGAGAAAAGCGCTTCGGGGTGGTGCTCTCTACAGGCCCTTGGAAGACCTCCCCGGCTGCCTCCAAAGGCCGGTTTGCAAGGACTCCTTCCTGCTGTTCCCGCCAGCCACGCACAATGCTCCCAAGCCCGGGAGAAAAGCATTTTGGGGTGGTGCTCACTCCGGGCCCTTGGAAGACCTCCCCGGCTGCCTCCAATGGCCAGTTTGCAAGCACTCATGTCCGCTGTTCCCACCAGCCGCGCACAATGCTCCCAAGCCCGGGAGAAAAGCTTTTTGGTGTGGTGCTCACACCGGGCCCTGGAAGACCTCCCCGGCTGCCTCCAAAGGCCAGTTTTCAAGCACTCCTGCCTGCTGTTCCCGCCACCTGCGCACAATGCTCCTAAGCCCGGGAGAAAAGCGCTTCGGGGTGGTGCTCTCTACAGGCCCTTGGAAGACGTCCCCGGCTGCCTCCAAAGGCCGGTTTGCAAGGACTCCTTCCTGCTGTTCCCGCCAGCCACGCACAATGCTCCCAAGCCCGGGAGAGAAGCATTTTGGGGTGGTGCTCTCTACAGGCCCTTGGAAGACCTCCCCGGCTGCCTCCAGTGGCCAGTTTGCAAGCACTCATGCCCGCTGTTCCCACCAGCCGCGCACAATGCTCCCAAGCCCGGGAGAAAAGCTTTTTGGGGTGGTGCTCACACCGGGCCCTGGAAGACCTCCCCGGCTGCCTGCAAAGGCCGGTTTTCAAGCACTCCTGCCTGCTGTTCCCGCCACCCGCGCACAATACTCCCAAGCCCGGGAGAAAAGCGCTTCGGGGTGGTGCTCTCTACAGGCCCTTGGAAGACCTCCCCCGCTGCCTCCAAAGGCCGGTTTGCAAGGACTCCTTCCTGCTGTTCCCGCCAGCCACGCACAATGCTCCCAAGCCCGGGAGAAAAGTGCTTCGGGGTGGTGATCTCTCCGGGCCCTTGGAAGTCGTCCCCGGCTGCCTCCAAAGGCCGGTTTGCAAGCACTCATGCCCGTTGTTCCCACCAGCCGCGCACAATGCTCCCAAGCCCGGGAGAAAAGCATTTTGGGGTGGTGCTCACTCCGGGCCCTTGGAAGACCTCCCCGGCTGCCTCCAAAGGCCAGTTTGCAAGCAGTCCTGCCTGCTGTTCCCGCCAGCCGCGCACAATGCTCCCAAGCCCGGGAGAAAAGCGCTTCGGGGTGGTGCTCTCTCCGGGCCCTTGGAAGACGTCCCCGGCTGCCTCCAAAGGCCGGTTTGCAAGCACTCATGCCCGTTGTTCCCACCAGCCGCGCACAATGCTCCCAAGCCCGGGAGAAAAGCATTTTGGGGTGGTGCTCACTCCGGGCCCTTGGAAGACCTCCCCGGCTGCCTCCAAAGGCCAGTTTGCAAGCAGTCCTGCCTGCTGTTCCCGCCAGCCGCGCACAATGTTCCCAAGCCCGGGAGAAAAGCATTTTGGGGTGGTCTCTCTCCGGGCCCTTGGAAGACTCCCCGGCTGCCTACAAAGGCCGGTTTGCAAGCACTCAATCCCGCTGTTCCCGCCAGCCGCGCACAATGCTCCCAAGCCCGGGAGAAAAGCGCTTCGGGGTGGTGCTCTCTCCCGGCCCTTGGAAGACCTCCCCGGCTGCCTCCAAAGGCTGGTTTTCAAGAACTCCCTCCCGCTGACCCGCCAGCCGCACACAATGCTCCCAAGCCCGGGAGAAAAGCATTTTGGGGTGGTCTCTCTCCGGGCCCTTGGAAGACTCCCCGGCTGCCTCTAAAGGCCGGTTTGCAAGCACTCATGTCCTCTGTTCCCGACAGCCGCGAACAATGCTCCCAATTCCGTGAGAAAAGTGCTTCGGGATGGTGCTCTCTCCGGGCCCTTGGAAGACCTCCCAAGCTGCCTCCAAAGGCCGGTTTGCAAGCACTCCCGCCCGCTGTTCCCGCCAGCCTCGCACAATGCTCCCAAGACCGGGAGAAAAGCGCTTCGGGGTGGTGTTCTCTCCGTGCCAATGGAGGACCTCCCTGGCTGCCCCCAAAGGCCGGTGTGCAAGCACTCCCACTCGCTGTTCCCGCCAGCCACGCACAATCCTCCAAAACCCCGGAGAAAAGCGCTTCGGGGTGGTGTTCTCTCCGTGCCCATGGAAGACCTCCCGGGGTGCCCCCAAAGGCCGGTTTGCAAGCACTCCCACTCGCTGTTCCCGCCATCCGCGCACAATGCTCCCAAGCCCGGGAGAAAAGCATTTTGGGGTGGTGCTCACACCGGGCCCTGGAAGACCTCCCCGGCTGCCTCCAAAGGACGGTTTTCAAGCACTCCTGCCTGCTGTTCCCGCCACCCGCGCACAATGCTCCCAAGCCCGGGAGAAAAACGCTTCGGGGTGGTGCTCTCTACAGGCCCTTGGAAGACATCCCCGGCTGCCTCCAAAGGCCGGTTTGCAAGGACTCCTTCCTGCTGTTCCCGCCATCCGCGCACAATGCTCCCAAGCCCGGGAGAAAAGCATTTTTGGGTGGTGCTCACACCGGGCCCTGGAAGACCTCCCCGGCTGCCTCCAAAGGACGGTTTTCAAGCACTCCTGCCTGCTGTTCCCGCCACCCGCGCAGAATGCTCCCAAGCGCGGGAGAAAAGCGCTTCGGGGTGGTGCTCTCTACAGGCCCTTGGAAGACCTCCCCGGCTGCCTCCAAAGGCCGGTTTGCAAGGACTCCTTCCTGCTGTTCCCGCCAGCCACGCACAATGCTCCCAAGCCCGGGAGAAAAGCATTTTGGGGTGGTGCTCACTCCGGGCCCTTGGAAGACCTCCCCGGCTGCCTCCAATGGCCAGTTTGCAAGCACTCATGTCCGCTGTTCCCACCAGCCGCGCACAATGCTCCCAAGCCCGGGAGAAAAGCTTTTTGGGGTGGTGCTCACACCGGGCCCTGGAAGACCTCCCCGGCTGCCTGCAAAGGCCGGTTTTCAAGCACTCCTGCCTGCTGTTCCCGCCACCTGCGCACAATGCTCCTAAGCCCGGGAGAAAAGCGCTTCGGGGTGGTGCTCTCTACAGGCCCTTGGAAGACCTCCCCCGCTGCCTCCAATGGCCGGTTTGCAAGGACTCCTTCCTGCTGTTCCCGCCAGCCACGCACAATGCTCCCAAGCCCGGGAGAAAAGTGCTTCGGGGTGGTGCTCTCTACAGGCCCTTGGAAGACCTCCCCGGCTGCCTCCAGTGGCCAGTTTGCAAGCACTCATGCCCGCTGTTCCCACCAGCCGCGCACAATGCTCCCAAGCCCGGGAGAAAAGCTTTTTGGGGTGGTGCTCACACCGGGCCCTGGAAGACCTCCCCGGCTGCCTGCAAAGGCCGGTTTTCAAGCACTCCTGCCTGCTGTTCCCGCCACCCGCGCACAATACTCCCAAGCCCGGGAGAAAAGCGCTTCGGGGTGGTGCTCTCTACAGGCCCTTGGAAGACCTCCCCGGCTGCCTCCAAAGGCCGGTTTGCAAGGACTCCTTCCTGCTGTTCCCGCCAGCCACGCACAATGCTCCCAAGCCCGGGAGAAAAGTGCTTCGGGGTGGTGATCTCTCCGGGCCCTTGGAAGTCGTCCCCGGCTGCCTCCAAAGGCCGGTTTGCAAGCACTCATGCCCGTTGTTCCCACCAGCCGCGCACAATGCTCCCAAGCCCGGGAGAAAAGCATTTTGGGGTGGTGCTCACTCCGGGCCCTTGGAAGACCTCCCCGGCTGCCTCCAAAGGCCAGTTTGCAAGCAGTCCTGCCTGCTGTTCCCGCCAGCCGCGCACAATGCTCCCAAGCCCGGGAGAAAAGCGCTTCGGGGTGGTGCTCTCTCCGGGCCCTTGGAAGACCTCCCCGGCTGCCTCCAAAGGCCGGTTTGCAAGCACTCATGCCCGTTGTTCCCACCAGCCGCGCACAATGCTCCCAAGCCCGGGAGAAAAGCATTTTGGGGTGGTGCTCACTCCGGGCCCTTGGAAGACCTCCCCGGCTGCCTCCAAAGGCCAGTTTGCAAGCAGTCCTGCCTGCTGTTCCCGCCAGCCGCGCACAATGTTCCCAAGCCCGGGAGAAAAGCGCTTCGGGGTGGTGCTCTCTCCGGGCACTTTCAAGACCTCCCTGGCTGCCCCCAAAGGCCGGTTTGTAAGTACTCATTCCCGCTGCTTCCGCCAGCCACGCACAATGCTCCCAAGCCCGGGAGAAAAGCATTTTGGGGTGGTGCTCTCTCCGGGCCCTTGGAAGACCTCCCGGGCTGCCTCCAAAGGCCGGTTTGCAAGCATTCATGTCCGTTGTTCCCGACAGCCGCGCACAATGCTCCCAAGCCCGAGAGAAAAGCATTTTGGGGTGGTGATCAGTCCGGCCCTTGGAAGACCTCCCCGGCTGCCTCCAAAGGACAGTTTGCAAGCACTCATGCCCGCTGTTCCCGCCAGCCACGCACAATGCTCCCAAGACCGTGAGAAAAGCGCTTCGGGGTGGTGTTCTCTCAGGGACCATGGAGGACCTCACCGGCTGCCCCCAAAGGCCGGTTTGCAAGCATTCCCACTCGCTGTTCCCGCCAGGCACACACAATGTTCCAAAACCCCGGAGAAAAGCGCTTCGGGGTGGTGCTCTCTCCGCGCCCTTGGAAGACTTCTCTGGCTGCCGCCAAATGCCGGTTTGCAAGAATTCCCTCCCGCTGTCCCACCAGCCGCACACAATGCTCCAAAACCCGAGAGAAAAGCGCTTCGAGGTGGTGCTCTCTCCGGGCCCTTGGAAGACCTCCCCGGCTGCCTCCAAAGGCCGGTTTGCAAGCACTCCTGCCTGCTGTTCCCGCCACGCGCGCACAATGCTCCCAAGCCCGGAAGAAAAGCATTTTGGGGTAGTGTTCTCTCCGGGCGCTTGGAAGACCTCCCGAGCGGCCTCCAAAGGCCGGTTTGCAAGCACTCATGTCCGCTGTTCCCGACAGCCGCACACAATGCTCCCAAGCCCGGGAGAAAAGCATTTTGGGGTGGTGATCAGTCCGGGCCCTTGGAAGACCTCCCCGGCTGCCTCCAAAGGACAGTTTGCAAGAACTCATGCCCGCTGTTCCCGCCAGGCACGCACAATGCTCCCAAGCCCGGGAGAAAAGCGCTTCGGGGTGGTGCCTCACCGGTCCCTTGCCCCTGAGCCTGGGGGCAATGCAGGGGGAACACACTCCCAGGCCAAGGCAGAACCACATGCAAACGTCTGTTCCTGGTCCCTGCACCGGCAGAGAGCTCGGGGGAGCCAGAGTATGCCAGGCAGCTGCTGGGTTGGCGGCCTGTGTGGAAAGGGGCAGAGCCGACCTACGGGCAAGTTGGGCCTCTTGCTCTCCCTGCTGCCCTGAGGCTGCTGGGCCAAAGAGGTCTTGGGCATCCAGCCCCTTGCTGGTCCCTTCCCTCTGATGAGGCCCTCTGAGCTCCAGCACCTTGCAGTGTGGAGACAGCCCCTGCCAGCAACCTCCTCTCCAAGGTGGCCTCAACCGAGGCCTAGGCCCAGGGGAAAGGCACCAGCGGGGATGAGCCTGGGGAGGCGCCCGGGCATGTCTGGACCCAGTCCCCGCAGCCTGCCCCTTGGTGGGGCAGTACCCCCGGAGGCCAGGAAGGTCTGGGCAAGGCTGCCAGGGGCAGGGACACTGCTGGGTCCTGCCCCTGGCCTGTGGGGCGTCTGAGCACAACCAGCACCCTCCCGCTGGAAGACCTCCCCGTCTGCCTCCAAAGGCCTGTTTGCAAGCACTCCCACCCGCTGTTCCCGCCAGGCAGGCACAATGCTCCCAAGCCCGGGAGAAAAGCGCTTCGGGGTGGTGCTGTCCTCGGGCCCTTGCCCCTGAGCCTGGGGGCCAGGCAGGTGGAACACACTCCCAGGCCAAGGGAGAACGACATGCACACGTCTGTTCCTGCCCCCTACACCGGCAGAGAGCTCGGGGGAGCCAGAGTCTGTCAGGCAGGTGCTGGGCTGGCCGCCTGTGTGGGAAGTGGCAGAGCCGACCTAGGGGCATGTTGGGCCTCTGCTCTCCCTGCTGCCCTGAGGCTGCTGGGCCAAAGAGGTCTTGGGCATCCAGCCCTTTACTGGTCCCTTCTCTCTGACGAGGCTCTCTGAGCTGCAGCACCTTGCAGTGTGGAGACAGCCCCTGCCAGCAACCTCCTCTCCAAGGAGGCCTCAACCGAGGCCTAGGCCCAGGGGAAAGGCACCAGCGGGGATGAGCCAGGGGAGGCGCCCGAGCATGTCTGGACCCAGTCCCCGCAGCCTGCCCCTTGGTGGGGCAGTACCCCCGGAGGCCAGGAAGGTCTGGGCAAGGCTGGCCAGGGGCAGGGGCCCTGCTGGGTCCTGCCCCTGGCCTGTGGGGCCTCTGAGCACAACCGGCCCTCTCCCACTGGAAGACCTCCCCGGCTGCCTCCAAAGGCCGGTTTGCAAGCGCTCCCGCCCACTGTTCCCAGCAGGCGTGCACAATGCTCCTAAGCCCGGGAGAAAAGCGCTTCGGGGTGGTGCTCTCTCCGGGCCCTTGCCCCTGAGCCTGGGGGCAAGGCAGGGTGTCCACACTCCCAGGCCAAGGCAGAACCACATGCACACGTCTGATCTGCCCCCTGCACCGGCAGAGAGCTCGGGGGAGCCAGAGTCTGTCAGGCAGCTGCTGGGCTGGCCGCCTGTGTGGGAAGGGGCAGAGCCGACCTAGGGGCAAGTTGGGCCTCTTGCTCTCCCTGCTGCCCTGAGGCTGCTGGGCCAAAGAGGTCTTGGGCATCCAGCCCCTTGCTGGTCCCTTCCCTCTGATGAGGCCCTCTGAGCTCCAGCACCTTGCAGTGTGGAGACAGCCCCTGCCAGCAACCTCCTCTCCAAGGAGGCCTCAACCGAGGCCTAGGCCCAGGGGAAAGGCACCAGCGGGGATGAGCCTGGGGAGGCGCCCGGGCATGACTGGACCCAGGCCCGCAGCCTGCCCCTTGGTGGGGCAGTACCCCCGGAGGCCAGGAAGGTCTGGGCAAGGCTGGCCAGGGGCAGGGGCCCTGCTGGGTCCTGTCCCTGGCCTGTAGGGCCTCTGAGCACAACCGGCCCTCTCCCACTGGAAGACCTCCCCGGCTGCCTCCAAAGGCCAGTTTGCCAACACTCCTGCCCGCTGTTCCCGCCAGGCACGCACAATGCTCCCAAGCCCAGGAGAAAAGCGCGTCGGGGTGGTGGTCTCTCCGGGCCCCTGCCCGTGAGCCTGGGGGCCAGGCAGGGGATCCACAGTCCCAGGCCAAGGCAGAACCACATGCACACGTCTGTTCCTGCCCCCTCCACCGGCAGAGAGCTGGGGGGAGCCAGAGTCTGTCAGGCAGCTGCTGGGCTGGCCGCCTGTGTGGGAAGGGGCAGAGCCGAACTAGGGGCAAGTTGGGCCTCTTGCTCTCCCTGCTGCCCTGAGGCTGCTGGGCCAAAGAGGTCTTGGGCATCCAGCCCCTTGCTGGTCCCTTCCCTCTGACGAGGCCCTCTGAGCTCCAGCACCTTGCAGTGGGGAGACAGCCCCTGCCAGCAACCTCCTCTCCAAGGAGGCCTCAACCGAGGCCTAGGCCCAGGGGAAAGGCACCAGCGGGGATGAGCCAGTGGAGGCGCACGGGCATGTCTGGACCCAGTCCCCGCAGCCTGCTCCTTGGTGGGGCAGTACCCCCGGAGGCCAGGAAGGTCTGGGCAAGGCTGGCCAGGGGCAGGGGCCCTGCTGGGTCCTGCCCCTGGCCTGTGGGGCCTCTGAGCACAACCGGCCCTCTCCCACTGGAAGACCTCCCCGGCTGCCTCCAAAGGCCGGTTTGCCAACACTCCCGCCCGCTGTTCCCGCCAGGCACCCACAATGCTCCCAAGCCCGGAAGAAAAGCGCTTCGGGGTGTTGCTCTCTCCGGGCCCTTGCCCCTGAGCCTGGGGTCCAGGCAGTGTGTCCACACTCCCAGACCAAGGCAGAACCACATGCACACGTCTGTTCCTGACCCCTGCACCGGCAGAGCGCTCGGGGGAGCCAGAGTCTGTCAGGCAGCTGCTGGGTTGGCTGCCTGTGTGGGAAGGGGCAGAGCCGACCTAGGGGCAAGTTGGGCCTCTTCCTCTCCCTGCTGCCCTGAGGCTGCTGGGCCAAAGAGGTCTTGGGCATCCAGCCCCTTGCTGGTCCCTTCCCGCTGACGAGGCCCTCTGAGCTCCAGCACCTTGCAGTGTGGAGACAGCCCCTGCCAGCAACCTCCTCTCCAAGAGGCCTCAACCGAGGCCTAGGACCAGGGGAAAGGCACCAGCGGGGATGAGCCTGGGGAGGCGCCCGGGCATGTCTGGACCCAGTCCCCGCAGCCTGCCCCTTGGTGGGACAGTAACCCCGGAGTCCAGGAGGGTCTGGGCAAGGCTGCCAGGGGCAGGGACACTGCTGGGTCCTGCCCCTGGCCTGTGGGGCGTCTGAGCACAACCGGCACTCTCCCGCTGGAAGACCTCCCTGGCTGCCTCCAAAGGCCGGTTTGCAAGCACTCCCGCGCGCTGTTCCCGCCAGGCACGCACAATGCTACCAAGCCCGAGAGAAAAGCGCTTCGGGGTGGTGCTCTCTCCGGACCCTTGCCCCTGAGCCTGGGGGACAGGCAGGGGGAACACACTCCCAGGCCAAGGCAGAACGACATGCACACGTCTGTTCCTGCCCCCTACACCGGCAGAGAGATCGGGGGAGCCAGAGACTGCCAGGCTGCTGCTGGGCTGGCTGCCTGTGTGGGACGGGGCAGAGCCGACCTAGGGGCAAGTTGGGCCTCTTGCTCTCCCTGCTGCCCTGAGGCTGCTGGGTCAAAGAGGTCTTGGGCTTCCAGCCCTTTGCTGGTCCCTTCCCTCTGACGAGGCCCTCTGAGCTCCAGCACCTTGCAGTGTGGAGACAGCCCCTGCCAGCATCCTCCTCTCCAAAGAGGCCTCAACCGAGGCCTACGCCCAGGGGAAAGGCACCAGCGGGGATGATCCTGGGGAGGCACACGGACATGTCTGGACCCAGTCACCGCAGCCTGCCCCTTGGTGGGGCAGTACCCCCGGAGGCCAGGAAGGTCTGGGCAAGGCTGGCCAGGGGCAGGGGCCCTGCTGGGTCCTGCCCCTGGCCTGTGGGGCCTCTGAGCACAACCGGCCCTTTCCCACTGGAAGACCTCCCCGGCTGCCTCCAAAGGCCGGTTTGACAACACTCCCGCCCGCTGTTCTCGCCAGGCACGCACAATTCTCCCAAGCCCGGGAGAAAAGCGCTTCGGTGTGTTGCTCTCTCCGGGCCCTTGCCCCTGAGTGTGGGGGCCAGGCAGTGGTTCCACACTCCCAGACCAAGGCAGAACCACATGCACACGTCTGTTCCTGACCCCTGCACCGGCAGAGAGCTCGGGGGAGCCAGAGTCTGTCAGGCAGCTGCTGGGCTGGCCGCCTGTGTGGGAAGGGGCAGAGCCGACCTAGGGGCAAGTTGGGCCTCTTCCTCTCCCTGCTGCCCTAAGGCTGCTGGGCCAAAGAGGTCTTGGGCATCCAGTCCCTTGCTGGTCCCTTCCCTCTGACGAGGCCCTCTGAGCTCCAGCACCTTGCAGTGTGGAGACAGCCCCTGCCAGCAACCTCCTCTCCAAGGAGGCCTCAACCGAGGCCTAGGCCCAGGGGAAAGGCACCAGCGGGGATGAGCCAGTGGAGGCGCAAGGGCATGTCTGGACCCAGTCCCCGCAGCCTGCCCCTTGGTGGGGCAGTACCCCCGGAGGCCAGGAAGGTCTGGGCAAGGCTGCCAGGGGCAGGGACACTGCTGGGTCCTGCCCCTGGCCTGTGGGGCGTCTGAGCACAACCGGCACTCTCCCGCTGGAAGACCTGCCCGGCTGCCTCCAAAGGCCGGTTAACAAGCGCTCCCGCCCACTGTTCCCAGCAGGCGTGCACAATGCTCCCAAGCCCGGGAGAAAAGCGCTTCGGGGTGGTGCTCTCTCCGGGCCCTTGCCCCTGAGCCTGGGGGCAAGGCAGGGTGTCCACACTCCCAGGCCAAGGCAGAACCACATGCACACGTCTGATCTGCCCCCTGCACCGGCAGAGAGCTCGGGGGAGCCAGAGACTGTCAGGCAGCTGCTGGGCTGGCCGCCTGTGTGGGAAGGGGCAGAGCCGACCTAGGGGCAAGTTGGGCCTCTTGCTCTCCCTGCTGCCCTGAGGCTGCTGGGCCAAAGAGGTCTTGGGCATCCAGCCCCTTGCTTGTCCCTTCCCTCTGACGAGGCCCTCTGAGCTCCAGCACCTTGCAGTGTGGAGACAGCACCTGCCAGCAATCTCCTCTCCAAGGAGGCCTCAACCGAGGCCTAGGCCCAGGGAAAAGGCACCAGCGGGGTTGAGCCAGGGGAGGTGCCCGGGCATGTCTGGACCCTGTCCCCGCAGCCTGCCCCTTGGTGGGGCAGTACCCCCGGAGGCCAGGAAGATCTGGGCAAGGCTGGCCAGGGGCAGGGGCCCTGCTGGGTCCTGCCCCTGGCCTGTGGGGCCTCTGAGCACAACCGGCCCTTGCCCACTGGAAGACCTCCCCGGCTGCCTCCAAAGGCCGGTTTGCAAGCCCTCCCGCCCACTGTTCCCGCCAGGCGCGCACAATACTCCCAAGCCCGGGAGAAAAGCGCTTCGGGGTGGTGGTCTCTCCGGGCCCCTGCCCCTGAGCCTGGGGGCCAGGCAGGGGATCCACAGTCCCAGGCCAAGGCAGAACCACATGCACACGTCTGTTCCTGCCCCCTCCACCGGCAGAGAGCTGGGGGGAGCCAGAGTCTGTCAGGCAGCTGCTGGGCTGGCCGCCTGTGTGGGAAGGGGCAGAGCCGACCTAGGGGCAAGTTGGGCCTCTTGCTCTCCCTGCTGCCCTGAGGCTGCTGGGCCAAAGAGGTCTTGGGCATCCAGCCCCTTGCTGGTCCCTTCCCTCTGACGAGGCCCTCTGAGCTCCAGCACCTTGCAGTGTGGAGACAGCCCCTGCCAGCAACCTCCTCTCCAAGGAGGCCTCAACCGAGGCCTAGGCCCAGGGGAAAGGCACCAGCGGGGATGAGCCAGTGGAGGCGCACGGGCATGTCTGGACCCAGTCCCCGCAGACTGCCCCTTGGTGGGGCAGTACCCCCGGAGGCCAGGAAGGTCTGGGCAAGGCTGGCCAGGGGCAGGGGCCCTGCTGGGTCCTGCCCCTGGCCTGTGGGGCCTCTGAGCACAACCGGCCCTCTCCCACTGGAAGACCTCCCCGGCTGCCTCCAAAGGCCGGTTTGCCAACACTCCCGCCCGCTGTTCCCGCCAGGCACGCACAATGCTCCCAAGCCCGGGAGAAAAGCGCTTCGGGGTGTTGCCCTCTCCGGACCCTTGCCCCTGAGCCTGGGGTCCAGGCAGTGGGTCCACACTCCCAGACCAAGGCAGAACCACATGCACTCGTCTTTTCCTGACCCCTGCACCGGCAGAGAGCTCGGGGGAGCCAGAGTCTGTCAGGCAGCTGCTGGGTTGGCTGCCTGTGTGGGAAGGGGCAGAGCCGACCTAGGGGCAAGTTGGGCCTCTTCCTCTCCCTGCTGCCCTGAGGCTGCTGGGCCAAAGACGTCTTGGGCATCCAGCCCCTTACTGGTCCCGTCCCTCTGACGAGGCCCTCTGAGCTCCAGCACCTTGCAGTGTGGAGACAGCCCCTGCCAGCAACCTCCTCTCCAAAGAGGCCTCAACCGAGGCCTACGCCCCGGGGAAAAGCACCAGCGGGGATGATGCTGGGGAGGCGCACGGACATGTCTGGACCCAGTCCCCGCAGCCTGCCCCTTGGTGGGGCAGTACCCCCGGAGGCCAGGAAGGTCTGGGCAAGGCTGGCCAGGGGCAGGGGCCCTGCTGTGTCCTGCCCCTGGCCTGTGAGGCCTCTGAGCACAACCGGCCCTCTCCCACTGGAAGACCTCCCCGGCTGCCTCCAAAGTCCTCTTTGCAAACACTCCCGCCCGCTGTTCACGCCAGGCTCGCACAATGCTCCCAAGCCCGGGAGAAAAGCGCTTCGGGGTGGTGCTCTCTCCGGGCCCTTGCCCCTGAGCCTGGGGGCCAGGCAGTGGGTCCACACTCCCAGATCAAGGCAGAACCACATGCACACGTCTGTTCCTGACCCCTGCACCGGCAGAGAGCTCGGGGGAGCCAGAGTCTGTCAGGCAGGTGCTGGGCTGGCCGCCTGTGTGGGAAGGGGCAGAGCCGACCTAGGGGCAAGTTGGGCCTCTTCCTCTCCCTGCTGCCCTGAGGCTGCTGGGCCAAAGAGGTCTTGGGCATCCAGCCCCTTGCTGGTCCCTTCCCTCTGACGAGGCCCTCTGAGCTCCAGCACCTTGCAGTGTGGAGACAGCCCCTGCCAGCAACCTCCTCTCCAATGAGGCCTCAACCGAGGCCTAGGCCCAGGGGAAAGGCACCAGCGGGGATGAGCCTGGGGAGGCGCCCGGGCATGTCTGGACCCAGTCCCCGCAGCCTGCCCCTTGGTGGGGCAGTACCCCCGGAGGCCAGGAAGGTCTGGGCAAGGCTGCCAGGGGCAGGGACAGCGCTGGGTCCTGCCCCTGGCCTGTGGGACGTCTGAGCACAACCGGCACTCTCCCGCTGGAAGACCTCCCCGTCTGCCTCGAAAGGCCGGTTTGCAAGCACTCCCGCCCGCTGTTCCCGCCAGGCACGCACAATGCTCCCAAGCCCGGTAGAAAAGCGCTTCGGGGTGGTGCTCTCTCCGGGCCCTTGCCCCTAAGCCTGCGGCCCAGGCAGGGGGAACACACTCCCAGGCCAAGACAGAACGACATGAACACGTCTGTTCCTGCCCCCTACACCGGCAGAGAGCTCGGGGGAGCCAGAGTCTCTCAGGCAGGTGCTGGGCTGGCCGCCTGTGTGGGAAGGGGCAGAGCCGACCTAGGGGCAAGTTGGGCCTCTTGCTCTCCCTGCTGCCCTGAGGTTGCTGGGCCAAAGACGTCTTGGGCATCCAGCCCTTTGCTGGTCCCTTCCCTCTGACGAGGCCCTCTGAGCTCCAGCACCTTACAGTGTGGAGACAGCCCCTGCCAGCAACCTCCTCTCCAAGGAGGCCTCAACCGAGGCCTAGGCCCAGGGGAAAGGCACCAGCGGGGATGAGCCAGTGGAGGCGCACGGGCATGTCTGGACCCAGTCCCCGCAGCCTGCCCCTTGGTGGGGCAGTACCCCCGGAGGCCAGGAAGGTCTGGGCAAGGCTGGCCAGGGGCAGGGGCCCTGCTGGGTCCTGCCCCTGGCCTGTGGGGCCTCTGAGCACAACCGGCCCTCTCCCACTGGAAGACCTCCCCGGCTGCCTCCAAAGGCCGGTTTGCCAACACTCCCGCCCGCTGTTCCCGCCAGGCACCCACAATGCTCCCAAGCCCGGGAGAAAAGCGCTTCGGGGTGTTGCTCTCTCCGGGCCCTTGCCCCTGAGCCTGGGGTCCAGGCAGTGTGTCCACACTCCCAGACCAAGGCAGAACCACATGCACACGTCTGTTCCTGACCCCTGCACCGGCAGAGCGCTCGGGGGAGCCACAGTCTGTCAGGCAGCTGCTGGGTTGGCTGCCTGTGTGGGAAGGGGCAGAGCCGACCTAGGGGCAAGTTGGGCCTCTTCCTCTCCCTGCTGCCCTGAGGCTGCTGGGCCAAAGAGGTCTTGGGCATCCAGCCCCTTGCTGGTCCCTTCCCGCTGACGAGGCCCTCTGAGCTCCAGCACCTTGCAGTGTGGAGACAGCCCCTGCCAGCAACCTCCTCTCCAAGAGGCCTCAACCGAGGCCTAGGACCAGGGGAAAGGCACCAGCGGGGATGAGCCTGGGGAGGCGCCCGGGCATGTCTGGACCCAGTCCCCGCAGCCTGCCCCTTGGTGGGACAGTAACCCCGGAGTCCAGGAGGGTCTGGGCAAGGCTGCCAGGGGCAGGGACACTGCTGGGTCCTGCCCCTGGCCTGTGGGGCGTCTGAGCACAACCGGCACTCTCCCGCTGGAAGACCTCCCTGGCTGCCTCCAAAGGCCGGTTTGCAAGCACTCCCGCGCGCTGTTCCCGCCAGGCACGCACAATGCTACCAAGCCCGAGAGAAAAGCGCTTCGGGGTGGTGCTCTCTCCGGACCCTTGCCCCTGAGCCTGGGGGACAGGCAGGGGGAACACACACCCAGGCCAAGGCAGAACGACATGCACACGTCTGTTCCTGCCCCCTACACCGGCAGAGAGATCGGGGGAGCCAGAGACTGCCAGGCTGCTGCTGGGCTGGCTGCCTGTCTGGGACGGGGCAGAGCCGACCTAGGGGCAAGTTGGGCCTCTTGCTCTCCCTGCTGCCCTGAGGCTGCTGGGTCAAAGAGGTCTTGGGCATCCAGCCCTTTGCTGGTCCCTTCCCTCTGACGAGGCCCTCTGAGCTCCAGCACCTTGCAGTGTGGAGACAGCCCCTGCCAGCATCCTCCTCTCCAAAGAGGCCTCAACCGAGGCCTACGCCCAGGGGAAAGGCACCAGCGGGGATGATCCTGGGGAGGCACACGGACATGTCTGGACCCAGTCCCCGCAGCCTGCCCCTTGGTGGGGCAGTACCCCCGGAGGCCAGGAAGGTCTGGGCAAGGCTGGCCAGGGGCAGGGGCCCTGCTGGGTCCTGCCCCTGGCCTGTGGGGCCTCTGAGCACAACCGGCCCTTGCCCACTGGAAGACCTCCCCGGCTGCCTCCAAAGGCCGGTTTGCAAGCCCTCCCGCCCACTGTTCCCGCCAGGCGCGCACAATACTCCCAAGCCCGGGAGAAAAGCGCTTCGGGGTGGTGGTCTCTCCGGGCCCCTGCCCCTGAGCCTGGGGGCCAGGCAGGGGATCCACAGTCCCAGGCCAATGCAGAACCACATGCACACGTCTGTTCCTGCCCCCTCCACCGGCAGAGAGCTGGGGGGAGCCAGAGTCTGTCAGGCAGCTTCTGGGCTGGCCGCCTGTGTGGGAAGGGGCAGAGCCGACCTAGGGGCAAGTTGGGCCTCTTGCTCTCCCTGCTGCCCTGAGGCTGCTGGGCCAAAGAGGTCTTGGGCATCCAGCCCCTTGCTGGTCCCTTCCCTCTGACGAGGCCCTCTGAGCTCCAGCACCTTGCAGTGGGGAGACAGCCCCTGCCAGCAACCTCCTCTCCAAGGAGGCCTGAACCGAGGCCTAGGCCCAGGGGAAAGGCACCAGCGGGGATGAGCCAGTGGAGGCGCACGGGCATGTCTGGACCCAGTCCCCGCAGCCTGCCCCTTGGTGGGGCAGTACCCCCGGAGGCCAGGAAGGTCTGGGCAAGGCTGGCCAGGGGCAGGGGCCCTGCTGGGTCCTGCCCCTGGCCTGTGGGGCCTCTGAGCACAACCGGCCCTCTCCCACTGGAAGACCTCCCCGGCTGCCTCCAAAGGCCGGTTTGCCAACACTCCCGCCCGCTGTTCCCGCCAGGCACGCACAATGCTCCCAAGCCCGGGAGAAAAGCGCTTCGGGGTGTTGCCCTCTCCGGACCCTTGCCCCTGAGCCTGGGGTCCAGGCAGTGGGTCCACACTCCCAGACCAAGGCAGAACCACATGCACTCGTCTGTTCCTGACCCCTGCACCGGCAGAGAGCTCGGGGGAGCCAGAGTCTGTCAGGCAGCTGCTGGGTTGGCTGCCTGTGTGGGAAGGGGCAGAGCCGACCTAGGGGCAAGTTGGGCCTCTTCCTCTCCCTGCTGCCCTGAGGCTGCTGGGCCAAAGACGTCTTGGGCATCCAGCCCCTTACTGGTCCCTTCCCTCTGACGAGGCCCTCTGAGCTCCAGCACCTTGCAGTGTGGAGACAGCCCCTGCCAGCAACCTCCTCTCCAAAGAGGCCTCAACCGAGGCCTACGCCCAGGGGAAAAGCACCAGCGGGGATGATGCTGGGGAGGCGCACGGACATGTCTGGACCCAGTCCCCGCAGCCTGCCCCTTGGTGGGGCAGTAACCCCGGAGGCCAGGAAGGTCTGGGCAAGGCTGGCCAGGGGCAGGGGCCCTGCTGTGTCCTGCCCCTGGCCTGTGAGGCCTCTGAGCACAACCGGCCCTCTCCCACTGGAAGACCTCCCCGGCTGCCTCCAAAGTCCTCTTTGCAAACACTCCCGCCCGCTGTTCACGCCAGGCTCGCACAATGCTCCCAAGCCCGGGAGAAAAGCGCTTCAGGGTGGTGCTCTCTCCGGGCCCTTGCCCCTGAGCCTGGGGGCCAGGCAGTGGGTCCACACTCCCAGATCAAGGCAGAACCACATGCACACGTCTGTTCCTGACCCCTGCACCGGCAGAGAGCTCGGGGGAGCCAGAGTCTGTCAGGCAGGTGCTGGGCTGGCCGCCTGTGTGGGAAGGGGCAGAGCCGACCTAGGGGCAAGTTGGGCCTCTTCCTCTCCCTGCTGCCCTGAGGCTGCTGGGCCAAAGAGGTCTTGGGCATCCAGCCCCTTGCTGGTCCCTTCCCTCTGACGAGGCCCTCTGAGCTCCAGCACCTTGCAGTGTGGAGACAGCCCCTGCCAGCAACCTCCTCTCCAATGAGGCCTCAACCGAGGCCTAGGCCCAGGGGAAAGGCACCAGCGGGGATGAGCCTGGGGAGGCGCCCGGGCATGTCTGGACCCAGTCCCCGCAGCCTGCCCCTTGGTGGGGCAGTACCCCCGGAGGCCAGGAAGGTCTGGGCAAGGCTGCCAGGGGCAGGGACAGCGCTGGGTCCTGCCCCTGGCCTGTGGGACGTCTGAGCACAACCGGCACTCTCCCGCTGGAAGACCTCCCCGTCTGCCTCGAAAGGCCGGTTTGCAAGCACTCCCGCCCGCTGTTCCCGCCAGGCACGCACAATGCTCCCAAGCCCGGTAGAAAAGCGCTTCGGGGTGGTGCTCTCTCCGGGCCCTTGCCCCTAAGCCTGCGGCCCAGGCAGGGGGAACACACTCCCAGGCCAAGACAGAACGACATGAACACGTCTGTTCCTGCCCCCTACACCGGCAGAGAGCTCGGGGGAGCCAGAGTCTCTCAGGCAGGTGCTGGGCTGGCCGCCTGTGTGGGAAGGGGCAGAGCCGACCTAGGGGCAAGTTGGGCCTCTTCCTCTCCCTGCTGCCCTGAGGCTGCTGGGCCAAAGAGGTCTTGGGCATCCAGCCCCTTGCTGGTCCCTTCCCTCTGACGAGGCCCTCTGAGCTCCAGCACCTTGCAGTGTGGAGACAGCCCCTGCCAGCAACCTCCTCTCCAATGAGGCCTCAACCGAGGCCTAGGCCCAGGGGAAAGGCACCAGCGGGGATGAGCCTGGGGAGGCGCCCGGGCATGTCTGGACCCAGTCCCCGCAGCCTGCCCCTTGGTGGGGCAGTACCCCCGGAGGCCAGGAAGGTCTGGGCAAGGCTGCCAGGGGCAGGGACAGCGCTGGGTCCTGCCCCTGGCCTGTGGGACGTCTGAGCACAACCGGCACTCTCCCGCTGGAAGACCTCCCCGTCTGCCTCGAAAGGCCGGTTTGCAAGCACTCCCGCCCGCTGTTCCCGCCAGGCACGCACAATGCTCCCAAGCCCGGTAGAAAAGCGCTTCGGGGTGGTGCTCTCTCCGGGCCCTTGCCCCTAAGCCTGCGGCCCAGGCAGGGGGAACACACTCCCAGGCCAAGACAGAACGACATGAACACGTCTGTTCCTGCCCCCTACACCGGCAGAGAGCTCGGGGGAGCCAGAGTCTCTCAGGCAGGTGCTGGGCTGGCCGCCTGTGTGGGAAGGGGCAGAGCCGACCTAGGGGCAAGTTGGGCCTCTTGCTCTCCCTGCTGCCCTGAGGTTGCTGGGCCAAAGACGTCTTGGGCATCCAGCCCTTTGCTGGTCCCTTCCCTCTGACGAGGCCCTCTGAGCTCCAGCACCTTGCAGTGTGGAGACAGCACCTGCCAGCAATCTCCTCTCCAAGGAGGCCTCAACCGAGGCCTAGGCCCAGGGGAAAGGCACCAGCGGGGATGAGCCTGGGGAGGCGCCCGGGCATGTCTGGACCCAGTCCCCGCAGCCTGCCCCTTGGTGGGGCAGTACCCCTGGAGGCCAGGAAGGTCTGGGCAAGGCTGACCAGGGGCAGGGGACCTGCTGGGTCCTGCCCCTGGCCTGTGGGGCCTCTGAGCACAACCGGCCCTCTCCCACTGGAAGACCTCCCCGGCTGCCTCCAAAGGCCGTTTTGCACGCACTCCCGCCCACTGTTCCCACCAAGCGCGCACAATGCTCCCATCCCGGGAGAAAAGCGCTTCGGTGTGGTGCTCTCTCCGGGCCCTTGCCCCTGAGACTGGGGGCCAGGCAGGGGGTCCACACTCCCAGGCCAAGGCAGAACCACATGCACACGTCTGTTCCTGACCCCTGCGCCGGCAGAGAGCTCGGGGGAGCCAGAGTCTGTCAGGCAGCTGCTGGGCTGGCCGCCTTTGTGGGAAGGGGCAGAGCCGACCTAGGGGAAAGTTGGGCCTCTTGCTCTCCCTGCTGCCCTGAGGCTGCTGGGCCAAAGAGGTCTTGGGCATCCAGCCCTTTGCTTGTCCCTTCCCTCTGACGAGGCCCTCTGAGCTCCAGCACCTTGCAGTGTGGAGACAGCCCCTGCCAGCAACCTCCTCTCCAAGGAGGCCTCAACCGAGACCTAGGACCAGGGGAAAGGCACCAGCGGGGATGAGCCTGGGGAGGCGACCAGGCATGTCTGGACCCAGTCCCCGCAGCCTGCCCCTTGGTGGGGCAGTACCCCCGGAGGCCAGGAAGGTCTGGGAAAGGCTGGCCAGGGGCAGGGGACCTGCTGGGTCCTGCCCCTGGCCTGTGGGGCCTCTGAGCACAACCGGCCCTCTCCCACTGGAAGACCTCCCCGGCTGCCTCCAAAGGCCGGTTTGCAAGCGCTCCCAGCCACTGTTACCAGCAGGCGGGCACAATGCTCCTAAGCCCGGAAGAAAAGCGCTTCAGGGTGGTGCTCTCTCTGGGCCCTTGCCCCTGAGCCTGGGGGCAAGGCAGGGTGTCCACACTCCCAGGCCAAGGCAGAACCACATGCACACGTCTGACCTGCCCCCTGCACCGGCAGAGAGCTCGGGGGAGCCAGAGTCTGTCAGGCAGCTGCTGGGCTGGCCGCCTGTGTGGGAAGTGGCAGAGCCGACCTAGGGGCAAGTTGGGCCTCTTGCTCTCCCTGCTGCCCTGAGGCTGCTGGGTCAAAGAGGTCTTGGGCATCCAGCCCTTTGCTGGTGCCTTCCCTCTGACGAGGCCCTCTGAGCTCCAGCACCTTGCAGTGTGGAGACAGCCCCTGCCAGCAACCTCCTCTCCAAAGAGGCCTCAACCGAGGACAACACCCAGGGGAAAGGCACCAGCGGGGATGATCCTGGGGAGGCGCACGGACATGTCTGGACCCAGTCTCCGCAGCCTGCCCCTTGGTGGGGCAGTACCCCCGGAGTCCAGGAAGGTCTGGGCAAGTCTGTCCACGGGCAGGGGCCCTGCTGGGTCCTGCCCCTGGCCTGTGGGGCCTCTGAGCACAACCGGCCCTCTCCCACTGGAAGACTTCCCCGGCTGCCTCCAAAGGCCGGTTTGCCAACACTCCCACCCGCTGTTCCCGCCAGGCGCGCACAATTCTCCCAAGCCCGGGAGAAAAGCGCTTCGGGGTGGTGCTCTCTCCGGGCCCTTGCCCCTGAGCGTGGGGGCGAGGCAGTGGGTCCACACTCCCAGACCAACGCAGAACCACATGCACACGTGTGTTCCTGACCCCTGCACCGGCAGAGAGCTCGGGGAGCCAGAGTCTGTCAGGCAGCTGCTGGGCTGGCCGCCTGTGTGGGAAGGGGCAGAGCCGACCTAGGGGCAAGTTGGGCCTCTTCCTCTCCCTGCTGCCCTGAGGCTGCTGGGCCAAAGAGGTCTTGGGCATCCAGCCCCTTGCTGGTCCCTTCCCTCTGACGAGGCCCTCTGAGCTCCAGCACCTTGCAGTGTGGAGACAGCCCCTGCCAGCAACCTCCTCTCCAAGGAGGCCTCAACCGTGGCCTAGGCCCAGGGGAAAGGCACCAGCGGGGATGAGCCTGGGGAGGCGCCCGGCCATGTCTGGACCCAGTCCCCGCAGCCTGCCCCTTGGTGGGGCAGTACCCCCGGAGGCCTGGAGGGTCTGGGCAAGGCTGCCAGGGGCAGGGACACTGCTGGGTCCTGCCCCTGGCCTGTGGGGCGTCTGAGCACAACCGGCACTCTCCCGCTGGAAGACCTCCCCGGCTGCCTCCAAAGGCCGGTTTGCAAGCACTCCCGCCCGCTGTTCCCGCCAGGCACGCACAATGCTCCCAAGCCCGGGAGAAAAGCGCTTCGGGGTGGTGCTCTCTCCGGTCCCTTGCCCCTGAGCCTGGGGGACAGGCAGGGGGAACACACTCCCAGGCCAAGGCAGAACGACATGCACACGTCTGTTCCTGCCCCCTACACCGGCAGAGAGTTCGGGGGAGCCAGAGACTGCCAGGCTGCTGCTGGGCTGGCTGCCTGTGTGGGACGGGGTAGAGCCGACCTAGGGGCAAGTTGGGCCTCTTGCTCTCCCTGCTGCCCTGAGGCTGCTGGGTCAAAGAGGTCTTGGGCATCCAGCCCTTTGCTGGTCCTTTCCCTCTGACGAGGCCCTCTGAGCTCCAGCACCTTGCAGTGTGCAGACAGCCCCTGCCGGCAACCTCCTCTCCAAGGAGGCCTCAACCGAGGCCTAGGCCCAGGGGAAAGGCACCAGCGGGGATGAGCCTGGGGAGGCGCCCGGGCATGTCTGGACCCAGGCCCCGCAGCCTGCCCCTTGGTGGGGTAGTACCCCCGGAGGCCAGGAAGGTCTGGGCAAGGCTGCCAGAGGCAGGGACACTGCTGGGTCCTGCCCCTGGCCTGTGGGGCCTCTGAGAACAACTGGCACTCTCCCGCTGGAAGACCTCCCCGGCTGCCTCCAAAGGCTGGTTTGCAAGCACTCAATCCCGCTGTTCACGCCAGCTGCGCACAATGCTCCCAAGCCCGGGAGAAAAGCATTTTGGGGTGGTGCTCACTCCGGGCTTTGGAAGACCTCCCCGGCTGCCTCCAAGGCCGGTTTGCAAGCACTTCTGCCTGCTGTTCCCGCCACCCGCGCACAATGCTCCCAAGCCCGGGAGAAAAGCGTTTCGGGGTGGTGTTCTCTCTGGGCCCAAGAAAGACCTCCCGGGCTGCCCCCAAATGCCGGTTTGCAAGCACTCCCACTCGCTGTTCCCGCCATCCGTGCAAATGCTCCAAGCCCAGGAGAAAAGCCCTTCAGGGTGGTGCTCTCTCCCGGCCCTTGGAAGACCTCCCCGGCTGCCTCCAAAGGCTGGATTTCAAGTACTCCCTCCCGCTGTCCCGCCAGCCGCACACAATGCTCCCAATCACGGGAGAAAAGCGCTTCGGGGTGGTGCTCTCTACGGGCCCTTGGAAGACCTCCCCGTTTGTCTCCAAAGGCCGGTTTGCAAGCACTCATGCCCGCTGTTCCCGCCAGCCGCGCACAATGCTCCCAAGCCTAGGAGAAAAGCGCTTCGGGGTGGTGCTCTCTCCCGGCCCTTGGAAGACCTCCCCGGCTGCCTCCAAAGGCCGGTTTGCAAGCACTCAATCCCGCTGTTCCCGCCAGCCGCGCACAATGCTCCCAAGCCCGGGAGAAAAGCGCTTCGGGGTGGTGCTCTCTCCCGGCCCTTGGAAGACCTCCCCGGCTGCCTCCAAAGGCTGGTTTTCAAGAACTCCCTCCCGCTGACCCGCCAGCCGCACACAATGCTCCCAAGCCCGGGAGAAAAGCATTTTGGGGTGGTCTCTCTCCGGGCCCTTGGAAGACTCCCCGGCTGCCTCTAAAGGCCGGTTTGCAAGCACTCATGTCCTCTGTTCCCGACAGCCGCGAACAATGCTCCCAATTCCGTGAGAAAAGTGCTTCGGGATGGTGCTCTCTCCGGGCCCTTGGAAGACCTCCCAAGCTGCCTCCAAAGGCCGGTTTGCAAGCACTCCCGCCCGCTGTTCCCGCCAGCCTCGCACAATGCTCCCAAGACCGGGAGAAAAGCGCTTCGGGGTGGTGTTCTCTCCGTGCCAATGGAGGACCTCCCTGGCTGCCCCCAAAGGCCGGTTTGCAAGCACTCCCACTCGCTGTTCCCGCCAGCCACGCACAATCCTCCAAAACCCCGGAGAAAAGCGCTTCGGGGTGGTGTTCTCTCCGTGCCCATGGAAGACCTCCCGGGGTGCCCCCAAAGGCCGGTTTGGAAGCACTCCCACTCGCTGTTCCCGCCATCCGCGCACAATGCTCCCAAGCCCGGGAGAAAAGCATTTTGGGGTGGTGCTCACACCGGGCCCTGGAAGACCTCCCCGGCTGCCTCCAAAGGACGGTTTTCAAGCACTCCTGCCTGCTGTTCCCGCCACCCGCGCACAATGCTCCCAAGCCCGGGAGAAAAGCGCTTCGGGGTGGTGCTCTCTACAGGCCCTTGGAAGACCTCCCCGGCTGCCTCCAAAGGCCGGTTTGCAAGGACTCCTTCCTGCTGTTCCCGCCATCCGCGCACAATGCTCCCAAGCCCGGGAGAAAAGCATTTTGGGGTGGTGCTCACACCGGGCCCTGGAAGACCTCCCCGGCTGCCTCCAAAGGACGGTTTTCAAGCACTCCTGCCTGCTGTTCCCGCCACCCGCGCAGAATGCTCCCAAGCCCAGGAGAAAAGCGCTTCGGGGTGGTGCTCTCTACAGGCCCTTGGAAGACCTCCCCGGCTGCCTCCAAAGGCCGGTTTGCAAGGACTCCTTCCTGCTGTTCCCGCCAGCCACGCACAATGCTCCCAAGCCCGGGAGAAAAGCATTTTGGGGTGGTGCTCACTCCGGGCCCTTGGAAGACCTCCTCGGCTGCCTCCAAAGGCCAGTTTGCAAGCAGTCCTGCCTGCTGTTCCCGCCAGCCGCGCACAATGCTCCCAAGCCCGGGAGAAAAGCGCTTCGGGGTGGTGCTCTCTCCGGGCCCTTGGAAGACGTCCCCGGCTGCCTCCAAAGGCCGGTTTGCAAGCACTCATGCCCGTTGTTCCCACCAGCCGCGCACAATGCTCCCAAGCCCGGGAGAAAGGCATTTTGGGGTGGTGCTCACTCCGGGCCCTTGGAAGACCTCCCCGGCTGCCTCCAAAAGCCAGTTTGCAAGCAGTCCTGCCTGCTGTTCCCGCCAGCCGCGCACAATGTTCCCAAGCCCGGGAGAAAAGCGCTTCGGGGTGGTGCTCTCTCCGGGCACTTTCAAGACCTCCCCGGCTGCCTCCAAAGGCCGGTTTGTAAGTACTCATGCCCGCTGCTTCCGCCAGCCACGCACAATGCTCCCAAGCCCGGGAGAAAAGCATTTTGGGGTGGTGCTCTCTCCGGGCCCTTGGAAGACCTCCCGGGCTGCCTCCAAAGGCCGGTTTGCAAGCATTCATGTCCGTTGTTCCCGACAGCCGCGCACAATGCTCCCAAGCCCGAGAGAAAAGCATTTTGGGGTGGTGCTCTCTCCGGGCCCTTGGAAGACCTCCCGGGCTGCCTCCAAAGGCCGGTTTGCAAGCATTCATGTCCGTTGTTCCCGACAGCCGCGCACAATGCTCCCAAGCCCGGGAGAGAAGCGCTTCGGGGTGGTGTTCTCTCAGGGACCATGGAGGACCTCCCCGGCTGCCCCCAAAGGCCGGTTTGCAAGCATTCCCACTCGCTGTTCCCGCCAGGCACACACAATGTTCCAAAACCCCGGAGAAAAGCGCTTCGGGGTGGTGCTCTCTCCGCGCCCTTGGAAGACTTCTCTGGCTGCCGCCAAAGGCCGGTTTGCAAGAATTCCCTCCCGCTGTCCCACCAGCCGCACACAATGCTCCAAAACCCGAGAGAAAAGCGCTTCGAGGTGGTGCTCTCTCCGGGCCCTTGGAAGACCTCCCCGGCTGCCTCCAAAGGCCGGTTTGCAAGCACTCCTGCCTGCTGTTCCCGCCACGCGCACACAATGCTCCCAAGCCCGGAAGAAAAGCATTTTGGGGTAGTGCTCTCTCCGGGCCCTTGGAAGACCTCCCGGGCTGCCTCCAAAGGCCGGTTTGCAAGCACTCATGTCCGCTGTTCCCGACAGCCGCGCACAATGCTCCCAAGCCCGGGAGAAAAGCATTTTGGGGTGCTGATCAGTCCGGGCCCTTGGAAGACGTCCCCGGCTGCCTCCAAAGGACAGTTTGCAAGAACTCATGCCCGCTGTTCCCGCCAGGCACGCACAATGCTCCCAAGCCCGGGAGAAAAGCGCTTCGGGGTGGTGCTCTCACCGGGCCCTTGCCCCTGAGCCTGGGGGCAATGCAGGGGGAACACACTCCCAGGCCAAGGCAGAACCACATGCAAACGTCTGTTCCTGGTCCCTGCACCGGTAGAGAGCTCGGGGGAGCCAGAGTATGCCAGGCAGCTGCTGGGTTGGCGGCCTGTGTGGAAAGGGGCAGAGCCGACCTAGGGGCAAGTTGGGCCTCTAGCTCTCCCTGCTGCCCTGAGGCTGCTGGGCCAAATAGGTCTTGGGCATCCAGCCCCTTGCTGGTCCCTTCCCTCTGATGAGGCCCTCTGAGCTCCAGCACCTTGCAGTGTGGAGACAGCCCCTGCCAGCAACCTCCTCTCCAAGGCGGCCTCAACCGAGACCTAGGACCAGGGGAAAGGCACCAGCGGGGATGAGCCTGGGGAGGCGCCCAGGCATGTCTGGACCGAGTCCCCGCAGCCTGCCCCTTGGTGGGGCAGTACCCCCGGAGGCCAGGAAGGTCTGGGAAAGGCTGGCCAGGGGCAGGGGACCTGCTGGGTCCTGCCCCTGGCCTGTGGGGCCTCTGAGCACAACCAGCCCTCTCCCACTGGAAGACCTCCCCGGCTGCCTCCAAAGGCCGGTTTGCAAGCGCTCCCGGCCACTGTTACCAGCAGGCGGGCACAATGCTCCTAAGCCCGGAAGAAAAGCGCTTCAGGGTGGTGCTCTCTCTGGGCCCTTGCCCCTGAGCCTGGGGGCAAGGCAGGGTGTCCACACTCCCAGGCCAAGGCAGAACCACATGCACACGTCTGACCTGCCCCCTGCACCAGCAGAGAGCTCGGGGGAGCCAGAGTCTGTCAGGCAGCTGCTGGGCTGGCCGCCTGTGTGGGAAGTGGCAGAGCCGACCTAGGGGCAAGTTGGGCCTCTTGCTCTCCCTGCTGCCCTGAGGCTGCTGGGCCAAAGACGTCTTGGGCATCCAGCCCCTTGCTGGTCCCTTCCCTCTGACGAGGCCCTCTGAGCTCCAGCACCTTGCAGTGTGGAGACAGCCCCTGCCAGCAACCTCCTCTCCAAGGAGGCCTCAACCGAGGTCTAGGCCCAGGGGAAAGGCACCAGCGGGGATGAGCCTGGGGAGGCGCCCGGGCATGTCTGGACCCAGTCCCCGCAGCCTGCCCCTTGGTGGGGCAGTACCCCCGGAGGCCAGGAAGGTCTGGGCAAGGCTGGCCAGGGGCAGGGGCCCTGCTGGGTCCTGCCCCTGGCCTGTGGGGCCTCTGAGCACAACCGGCCCTCTCCCACTGGAAGACCTCCCCGGCTGCCTCCAAAGGCCGGTTTGCAAGCGCTCCCGCCCACTGTTCCCAGCAGGCGGGCACAATGCTCCTAAGCCCGGAAGAAAAGCGCTTCAGGGTGGTGCTCTCTCTGGGCCCTTGCCCCTGAGCCTGGGGGCAAGGCAGGGTGTCCACACTCCCAGGCCAAGGCAGAACCACATGCACACGTCTGACCTGCCCCCTGCACCGGCAGAGAGCTCGGGGGAGCCAGAGTATGCCAGGCAGCTGCTGGGTTGGCGGCCTGTGTGGAAAGGGGCAGAGCCGACCTAGGGGCAAGTTGGGCCTCTAGCTCTCCCTGCTGCCCTGAGGCTGCTGGGCCAAATAGGTCTTGGGCATCCAGCCCCTTGCTGGTCCCTTCCCTCTGATGAGGCCCTCTGAGCTCCAGCACCTTGCAGTGTGGAGACAGCCCCTGCCAGCAATCTCCTCTCCAAGGCGGCCTCAACCGAGGCCTAGGCCCAGGGGAAAGGCACCAGCGGGAATGAGCCTGGGGAGGCGCCCGGGCATGTCTGGACCCAGTCCCCGCAGCCTGCCCCTTGGTGGGGCAGTACCCCCGGAGGCCAGGAAGGTCTGTGCAAGGCTGCCAGGGGCAGGGACAGCGCTGGGTCCTGCCCCTGGCCTGTGGGACGTCTGAGCACAACCGGCACTCTCCCGCTGGAAGACCTCCCCGTCTGCCTCGAAAGGCTGGTTTGCAAGCACTCCCGCCCGCTGTTCCCGCCAGGCACGCACAATGCTCCCAAGCCCGGTAGAAAAGCGCTTCGGGGTGGTGCTCTCTCCGGGCCCTTGCCCCTAAGCCTGCGGGCCAGGCAGGGGGAACACACTCCCAGGCCAAGACAGAACGACATGAACACGTCTGTTCCTGCCCCCTACACCGGCAGAGAGCTCGGGGGAGCCAGAGTCTCTCAGGCAGGTGCTGGGCTGGCCGCCTGTGTGGGAAGGGGCAGAGCCGACCTAGGGGCAAGTTGGGCCTCTTGCTCTCCCTGCTGCCCTGAGGCTGCTGGGCCAAAGACGTCTTGGGCATCCAGCCCTTTGCTGGTCCCTTCCCTCTGACGAGGCCCTCTGAGCTCCAGCACCTTGCAGTGTGGAGACAGCACCTGCCAGCAATCTCCTCTCCAAGGAGGCCTCAACCGAGGCCTAGGCCCAGGGGAAAGGCACCAGCGGGGATGAGCCTGGGGAGGCGCCCGGGCATGTCTGGACCCAGTCCCCGCAGCCTGCCCCTTGGTGGGGCAGTACCCCTGGAGGCCAGGAAGGTCTGGGCAAGGCTGACCAGGGGCAGGGGACCTGCTGGGTCCTGCCCCTGGCCTGTGGGGCCTCTGAGCACAACCGGCCCTCTCCCACTGGAAGACCACCCCGGCTGCCTCCAAAGGCCGTTTTGCACGCACTCCCGCCCACTGTTCCCACCAAGCGCGCACAATGCTCCCATCCCGGGAGAAAAGCGCTTCGGGGTGGTGCTCTCTCCGGGCCCTTGCCCCTGAGACTGGGGGCCAGGCAGGGGGTCCACACTCCCAGGCCAAGGCAGAACCACATGCACACGTCTGTTCCTGACCCCTGCACCGGCAGAGAGCTCGGGGGAGCCAGAGTCTGTCAGGCAGCTGCTGGGCTGGCCGCCTTTGTGGGAAGGGGCAGAGCCGACCTAGGGGCAAGTTGGGCCTCTTGCTCTCCCTGCTGCCCTGAGGCTGCTGGGCCAAAGAGGTCTTGGGCATCCAGCCCCTTGCTGGTCCCTTCCCTCTGACGAGGCCCTCTGAGCTCCAGCACCTTGCAGTGTGGAGACAGCCCCTGCCAGCAACCTCCTCTCCAAGGAGGCCTCAACCGAGACCTAGGACCAGGGGAAAGGCACCAGCGGGGATGAGCCTGGGGAGGCGCCCAGGCATGTCTGGACCCAGTCCCCGCAGCCTGCCCCTTGGTGGGGCAGTACCCCCGGAGGCCAGGAAGGTCTGGGAAAGGCTGGCCAGGGGCAGGGGACCTGCTGGGTCCTGCCCCTGGCCTGTGGGGCCTCTGAGCACAACCGGCCCTCTCCCACTGGAAGACCTCCCCGGCTGCCTCCAAAGGCCGGTTTGCAAGCGCTCCCGGCCACTGTTACCAGCAGGCGGGCACAATGCTCCTAAGCCCGGAAGAAAAGCGCTTCAGGGTGGTGCTCTCTCTGGGCCCTTGCCCCTGAGCCTGGGGGCAAGTCAGGGTGTCCACACTCCCAGGCCAAGGCAGAACCACATGCACACGTCTGACCTGCCCCCTGCACCGGCAGAGAGCTCGGGGGAGCCAGAGTCTGTCAGGCAGCTGCTGGGCTGGCCGCCTGTGTGGGAAGTGGCAGAGCCGACCTAGGGGCAAGTTGGGCCTCTTGCTCTCCTTGCTGCCCTGAGGCTGCTGGGCCAAAGAGGTCTTGGGCATCCAGCCCCTTGCTGGTCCCTTCCCTCTGACGAGGCCCTCTGAGCTCCAGCACCTTGCAGTGTGGAGACAGCCCCTGCCAGCAACCTCCTCTCCAAGGAGGCCTCAACCGAGGCCTAGGCCCAGGGGAAAGGCACCAGCGGGGATGAGCCTGGGGAGGCGCCCAAGCATGTCTGGACCCAGTCCCCGCAGCCTGCCCCTTGGTGGGGCAGTACCCCCGGAAGCCAGGAAGGTCTGGGCAAGGCTGGCCAGGGGCAGGGGCCCTGCTGGGTCCTGCCCCTGGCCTGTGGGGCCTCTGAGCACAACCGGCCCTCTCCCACTGGAAGAACTCCCCGGCTGCCTCCAAAGGCCAGTTTGCCAACACTCCCGCCCGCTGTTCCCGCTAGGCACGCACAATGCTCCCAAGCCCGGGAGAAAAGCACTTCGGTGTGGTGCTCTCCTCGGGCCCTTGCCCCTGAGCCTGGGGGCCAGGCAGTTGGTCCACACTCCCAGACCAAGGCAGAACCACATGCACACGTCTGTTCCTGACCCCTGCACCGGCAGAGAGCTCGGGGGAGCCAGAGTCTGTCAGGCAGGTGCTGGGCTGGCCGCCTGTGTGGGAAGGGGCAGAGCCGACCTAGGGGCAAGTTGGGCCTCTTGCTCTCCCTGCTGCCCTGAGGCTGCTGGGCCAAAGAGGTCTTGGGCATCCAGCCCCTTGCTGGTCCCTTCCCTCTGACGAGGCCCTCTGAGCTCCAGCACCTTGCAGTGTGGAGACAGCCCCTGCCAGCAACCTCCTCTCCAATGAGGCCTCAACCGAGGCCTAGGCCCAGGGGAAAGGCACCAGCGGGGATGAGCCTGGGGAGGCGCCCGGGCATGTCTGGACCCAGTCCGCGCAGCCTGCCCCTTGGTGGGGCAGTACCCCCGGAGGCCAGGAAGGTCTGTGCAAGGCTGCCAGGGGCAGGGACAGCGCTGGGTCCTGCCCCTGGCCTGTGGACGTCTGAGCACAACCGGCACTCTCCCGCTGGAAGACCTCCCCGTCTGCCTCGAAAGGCCGGTTTGCAAGCACTCCCGCCCGCTGTTCCCGCCAGGCACGCACAATGCTCCATGCCCGGTAGAAAAGCGCTTCGGGGTGGTGCTCTCTCCGGGCCCTTGCCCCTAAGCCTGCGGGCCAGGCAGGGGGAACACACTCCCAGGCCAAGACAGAACGACATGAACACGTCTGTTCCTGCCCCCTACACCGGCAGAGAGCTCGGGGGAGCCAGAGTCTCTCAGGCAGGTGCTGGGCTGGCCGCCTGTGTGGGAAGGGGCAGAGCCGACCTAGGGGCAAGTTGGGCCTCTTGCTGTCCCTGCTGCCCTGAGGCTGCTGGGCCAAAGACGTCTTGGGCATCCAGCCCTTTGCTGGTCCCTTCCCTCTGACGAGGCCCTCTGAGCTCCAGCACCTTGCAGTGTGGAGACAGCACCTGCCAGCAATCTCCTCTCCAAGGAGGCCTCAACCGAGGCCTAGGCCCAGGGGAAAGGCACCAGCGGGGATGAGCCTGGAGAGGCGCCCGGGCATGTCTGGACCCAGTCCCCGCAGCCTGCCCCTTTGTGGGGCAGTACCCCTGGAGGCCAGGAAGGTCTGGGCAAGGCTGACCAGGGGCAGGGGACCTGCTGGGTCCTGCCCCTGGCCTGTGGGGCCTCTGAGCACAACCGGCCCTCTCCCACTGGAAGACCTCCCCGGCTGCCTCCAAAGGCCGTTTTGCACGCACTCCCGCCCACTGTTCCCACCAAGCGCGCACAATGCTCCCATCCCGGGAGAAAAGCGCTTCGGGGTGGTGCTCTCTCCGGGCCCTTGCCCCTGAGACTGGGGGCCAGGCAGGGGGTCCACACTCCCAGGCCAAGGCAGAACCACATGCACACGTCTGTTCCTGACCCCTGCACCGGCAGAGAGCTCGGGGGAGCCAGAGTCTGTCAGGCAGCTGCTGGGCTGGCCACCTTTGTGGGAAGGGGCAGAGCCGACCTAGGGGCAAGTTGGGCCTCTTGCTCTCCCTGCTGCCCTGAGGCTGCTGGGCCAAAGAGGTCTTGGGCATCCAGCCCTTTGCTTGTCCCTTCCCTCTGACGAGGCCCTCTGAGCTCCAGCACCTTGCAGTGTGGAGACAGCCCCTGCCAGCAACCTCCTCTCCAAGGAGGCCTCAACCGAGACCTAGGACCAGGGGAAAGGCACCAGCGGGGATGAGCCTGGGGAGGCGCCCAGGCATGTCTGGACCCAGTCCCCGCAGCCTGCCCCTTGGTGGGGCAGTACCCCCGGAGGCCAGGAAGGTCTGGGAAAGGCTGGCCAGGGGCAGGGGACGTGCTGGGTCCTGCCCCTGGCCTGTGGGGCCTCTGAGCACAACCGGCCCTCTCCCACTCGAAGAACTCCCCGGCTGCCTCCAAAGTCCTGTTTGCCAACACTCCCACCCGCTGTTCACGCCAGACTTGCACAATGCTCCCAAGCCCGGGAGAAAAGCGCTTCGGGGTGGTGCTCTCTCCGGGCCCTTGCCCCTGAGCCTGGGGGCAAGGCATGGGGAACACACTCCCAGGCCAAGGCAGAACCACATGCCCACGTCTGTTCCTGTCCCCTGCAACGGCAGAGAGCTTGGGGGAGCCAGAGTCTGTCAGGCAGCTGCTGGGTTGGCCGCCTTTGTGGGAAGGGGCAGAGCCGCCCTAGGGGCAAGTTGGGCCTCTTGCTCTCCCTGCTGCCCTGAGGCTGCTGGGCCAAAGACGTCTTGGGCATCCAGCCCCTTACTGGTCCCTTCCCTCTGACGAGGCCCTCTGAGCTCCAGCACCTTGCAGTGTGGAGACAGCCCCTGCCAGCAACCTCCTCTCCAAGGAGGCCTCAACCGAGGCCTAGGCCCAGGGGAAAGGCACCAGCGGGGATGAGCCAGGGGAGGCGCCCGAGCATGTCTGGACCCAGTCCCCGCAGCCTGCCCCTTGGTGGGGCAGTACCCCCGGAGGCCAGGAAGGTCTGGGCAAGACTGGCCAGGGGCAGGGGCCCTGCTGGGTCCTGCCCCTGGCCTGTGGGGCCTCTGAGCACAACCGGCCCTCTCCCACTGGAAGACCTCCCCGGCTGCCTCCAAAGGCCGGTTTGCAAGCGCTCCCGGCCACTGTTACCAGCAGGCGGGCACAATGCTCCTAAGCCCGGAAGAAAAGCGCTTCAGGGTGGTGCTCTCTCTGGGCCCTTGCCCCTGAGCCTGGGGGCAAGGCAGGGTGTCCACACTCCCAGGCCAAGGCAGAACCACATGCACACGTCTGACCTGCCCCCTGCACCGGCAGAGAGCTCGGGGGAGCCAGAGTCTGTCAGGCAGCTGCTGGGCTGTCCGCCTGTGTGGGAAGTGGCAGAGCCGACCTAGGGGCAAGTTGGGCCTCTTCCTCTCCCTGCTGCCCTGAGGCTGCTGGGCCAAAGAGGTCTTGGGCATCCAGCCCCTTGCTGGTCCCTTCCCGCTGACGAGGCCCTCTGAGCTCCAGCACCTTGCAGTGTGGAGAGAGCCCCTGCCAGCAACCTCCTCTCCAAGGAGGCATCAACCGAGGCCTATGCCCAGGGGAAAGGCACCAGCGGGGATGAGCCTGGGGAGGCGCCCAGGCATGTCTGGACCCAGTCCCCGCAGCCTGCCCCTTGGTGGGGCAGTACCCCCGGAGGCCAGGAAGGTCTGGGCAAGGCTGGCCAGGGGCAGGGGCCCCACTGGGTCCTGCCCCTGGCCTGTGGGGCCTCTGAGCACAACCGGCCCTCTCCCACTCGAAGAACTCCCCGGCTGCCTCCAAAGGCCAGTTTGCCAACACTCCCGCCCGCTGTTCCCGCCAGGCACGCACAATGCTCCCAAGCCCGGGAGAAAAGCACTTCGGGGTGGTGCTCTCCTCGGGCCCTTGCCCCTGAGCCTGGGGGCCAGGCAGTTGGTCCACACTCCCAGACCAAGGCAGAACCACATGCACACGTCTGTTCCTGACCCCTGCACCGGCAGAGAGCTCGGGGGAGCCAGAGTCTGTCAGGCAGCTGCTGGGCTGGCCGCCTGTGTGGGAAGGGGCAGAGCCGACCTAGGGGCAAGTTGGGCCTCTTCCTCTCCCTGCTGCCCTGAGGCTGCTGGGCCAAAGAGGTCTTGGGCATCCAGCCCCTTGCTGGTCCCTTCCCTCTGACGAGGCCCTCTGAGCTCCAGCACCTTGCAGTGTGGAGACAGCCCCTGCCAGCAACATCCTCTCCAAGGAGGCCTCAACCGAGGCCTAGGCCCAGGGGAAAGGCACCAGCGGGGATGAGCCTGGGGAGGCGCCCGGGCATGTCTGGACCCAGTCCCCGCAGCCTGCCCCTCGGTGGGGCAGTACCCCCGGAGGCCAGGAAGATCTGGGCAAGGCTGGCCAGGGGCAGGGGCCCTGCTGGGTCCTCCCCATGGCCTGTGGGGCCTCTGAGCACAACCGGCCCTCTCCCACTGGAAGACCTCCCCGGCTGCCTCCAAAGGCCAATTTGCCAACACTCCTGCCCGCTCTTCCCGCCAGGCACGCACAATGCTCCCAAGCCCGGGAGAAAAGCGCTTCGGGGTGGTGCTCTCTCCGGGCCCTTGCCCCTGAGCCTGTGGGCAAGGCAGGGGGAACACACTCCCAGACCAAGGCAGAAACACATGCACACGTCTGTTCCTGTCCCCTGCACCGGCAGAGAGCTCGGGGGAGCCAGAGTCTCTCAGGCAGGTGCTGGGCTGGCCGCCTGTGTGGGAAGGGGCAGAGCCGACCTAGGGGCAAGTTGGGCCTCTTGCTCTCCCTGCTGCCCTGAGGCTGCAGGGCCAAAGACGTCTTGGGCATCCAGCCCCTTACTGGTCCCTTCCCTCTGACGAGGCCCTCTGAGCTCCAGCACCTTGCAGTGTGGAGACAGCCCCTGCCAGCAATCTCCTCTCCAAGGAGGCCTCATCCGAGGCCTAGGCCCAGGGGAAAGGCACCAGCGGGGTTGAGCCAGGGGAGGCGCCCGGGCATGTCTGGACCCTGTCCCCGCAGCCTGCCCCTTGGTGGGGCAGTACCCCCGGAGGCCAGGAAGGTCTGGGCAAGGCTGGCCAGGGGCAGGGGCCCTGCTGGGTCCTGCCCCTGGCCTGTGGGGCCTCTGAGCACAACCGGCCCTCTCCCACTGGAAGACCTCCCCGGCTGCCTCCAAAGGCCGGTTTGCAAGCACTCCCGCCCACTGTTCCCGCCAGGCGCGCACAATGCTCCCAAGCCCGGGAGAAAAGCGCTTCGGGGTGGTGGTCTCTCCGGGCCCTTGCCCCTGAGCCTGGGGGCCAGGCAGGGGATCCACAGTCCCAGGCCAAGGCACAACAACATGCACACGTCTGTTCCTGCCCCCTCCACCGGCAGAGAGCTCGGGGGAGCCAGAGTCTGTCAGGCAGCTGCTGGGCTGGCCGCCTGTGTGGGAAGGGGCAGAGCCGACCTAGGGGCAAGTTGGGCCTCTTGCTCTCCCTGCTGCCCTGAGGCTGCTGGGCCAAAGAGGTCTTGGGCATCCAGCCCCTTGCTGGTCCCTTCACTCTGACGAGGCCCTCTGAGCTCCAGCACCTTGCAGTGTGGAGACAGCCCCTGCCAGCAACCTCCTCTCCAAGGAGGCCTCAACCGAGGCCTAGGCACAGGGGAAAGGCACCAGCGGGGATGAGCCAGTGGAGGCGCACGGGCATATCAGGACCCAGTCCCCGCAGCCTGCCCCTTGGTGGGGCAGTACCCCCGGAGGCCAGGAAGGTCTGGGCAAGGCTGGCCAGGGGCAGGGTCCCTGCTGGGTCCTGCCCCTGGCCTGTGGGGCCTCTGAGCACAACCGGCCCTCTCCCACTGGAAGACCTCCCCGGCTGCCTCCAAAGGCGGGTTTGCCAACACTCCCGCCCGCTGTTCCCGCCAGGCACGCACAACGCTCCCAAGGCCAGGAGAAAAGCGCTTCGGGGTGTTGCTCTCTCCGGGCCCTTGCCCCTGAGCCTGGGGTCCAGGCAGTGGGTCCACACTCCCAGACCAAGGCAGAACCACATGCACACGTCTGTTCCTGACCCCTGCACCGGCAGAGAGCTCGGGGGAGCCAGAGTCTGTCAGGCAGCTGCTGGGTTGGCTGCCTGTGTGGGAAGGGGCAGAGCCGACCTAGGGGCAAGTTGGGCCTCTTGCTCTCCCTGCTGCCCTGAGGCTGCTGGGCCAAAGAGGTCTTGGGCATCCAGCCCCTTGCTGGTCCCTTCCCGCTGACGAGGCCCTCTGAGCTCCAGCACCTTGCAGTGTGGAGAGAGCCCCTGCCAGCAACCTCCTCTCCAAGGAGGCATCAACCGAGGCCTATGCCCAGGGGAAAGGCACCAGCGGGGATGAGCCTGGGGAGGCGCCCAGGCATGTCTGGACCCAGTCCCCGCAGCCTGCCCCTTGGTGGGGCAGTACCCCCGGAGGCCAGGAAGATCTGGGCAAGGCTGGCCAGGGGCAGGGGCCCTGCTGGGTCCTGCCCCTGGCCTGTGGGGCCTCTGAGCACAACCGGCCCTCTCCCACTCGAAGAACTCCCCGGCTGCCTCCAAAGGCCAGTTTGCCAACACTCCCGCCCGCTGTTCCCGCCAGGCACGCACAATGCTCCCAAGCCCGGGAGAAAAGCACTTCGGGGTGGTGCTCTCCTCGGGCCCTTGCCCCTGAGCCTGGGGGCCAGGCAGTTGGTCCACACTCCCAGACCAAGGCAGAACCACATGCACACGTCTGTTCCTGACCCCTGCACCGGCAGAGAGCTCGGGGGAGCCAGAGTCTGTCAGGCAGCTGCTGGGCTGGCCGCCTGTGTGGGAAGGGGCAGAGCCGACCTAGGGGCAAGTTGGGCCTCTTCCTCTCCCTGCTGCCCTGAGGCTGCTGGGCCAAATAGTTCTTGGGCATCCAGCCCCTTGCTGGTCCCTTTACTCTGACGAGGCCCTCTGAGCTCTAGCACCTTGCAGTGTGGAGACAGCCCCTGCCAGCAACATCCTCTCCAAGGAGGCCTCAACCGAGGCCTAGGCCCAGGGGAAAGGCACCAGCGGGGATGAGCCTGGGGTGGCGCCCGGGCATGTCTGGACCCAGTCCCCGCAGCCTGCCCCTTGGTGGGGCAGTACCCCCGGAGGCCAGGAAGATCTGGGCAAGGCTGGCCAGGGGCAGGGGCCCTGCTGGGTCCTCCCCATGGCCTGTGGGGCCTCTGAGCACAACCGGCCCTCTCCCACTGGAAGACCTCCCCGGCTGCCTCCAAAGGCCAGTTTGCCAACACTCCTGCCCGCTCTTCCCGCCAGGCATGCACAATGCTCCCAAGCCCGGGAGAAAAGCGCTTCGGGGTGGTGCTCTCTCCGGGCCCTTGCCCCTGAGCCTGTGGGCAAGGCAGGGGGAACACACACCCAGACCAAGGCAGAAACACATGCACACGTCTGGTCCTGTCCCCTGCACCGGCAGAGAGCTCGGGGGAGCCAGAGTCTCTCAGGCAGGTGCTGGGCTGGCCGCCTGTGTGGGAAGGGGCAGAGCCGACCTAGGGGCAAGTTGGGCCTCTTGCTCTCCCTGCTGCCCTGAGGCTGCAGGGCCAAAGACGTCTTGGGCATCCAGCCCCTTACTGGTCCCTTCCCTCTGACGAGGCCCTCTGAGCTCCAGCACCTTGCAGTGTGGAGACAGCCCCTGCCAGCAATCTCCTCTCCAAGGAGGCCTCAACCGAGGCCTAGGCCCAGGGGAAAGGCACCAGCGGGGTTGAGCCAGGGGAGGCGCCCGGGCATGTCTGGACCCTGTCCCCGCAGCCTGCCCCTTGGTTGGGCAGTACCCCCGGAGGCCAGGAAGGTCTGGGCAAGGCTGGCCAGGGGCAGGGGCCCTGCTGGGTCCTGCCCCTGGCCTGTGGGGCCTCTGAGCACAACCGGCCCTCTCCCACTGGAAGACCTCCCCGGCTGCCTCCAAAGGCGGGCTTGCCAACACTCCCGCCCGCTGTTCCCGCCAGGCACGCACAACGCTCCCAAGGCCAGGAGAAAAGCGCTTCGGGGTGTTGCTCTCTCCGGGCCCTTGCCCCTGAGCCTGGGGTCCAGGCAGTGGGTCCACACTCCCAGACCAAGGCAGAACCACATGCACACGTCTGTTCCTGACCCCTGCACCGGCAGAGAGCTCGGGGGAGCCAGAGTCTGTCAGGCAGCTGCTGGGTTGGCTGCCTGTGTGGGAAGGGGCAGAGCCGACCTAGGGACAAGTTGGGCCTCTTGCTCTCCCTGCTGCCCTGAGGCTGCTGGGCCAAAGAGGTCTTGGGCATCCAGCCCCTTGCTGGTCCCTTCCCACTGACGAGGCCCTCTGAGCTCCAGCACCTTGCAGTGTGGAGACAGCCCCTGCCAGCAACCTCCTCTCCAAGGAGGCCTCAACCGAGGCCTAGGCCCAGGGGAAAGGCACCAGCGGGGATGAGCCTGGGGAGGCGCCCGGGCATGTCTGGACCCAGGCCCCGCAGCCTGCCCCTTGGTGGGGCAGTACCCCTCGGAGGCCAGGAAGGTCTGGGCAAGGCTGGCCAGGGGCAGGGGCCCTGCTGCGTCCTGCCCCTGGCCTGTGGGGCCTCTGAGCACAACCGGCCCTCTCCCACTGGAAGACCTCCCCGGCTGCCTCCAAGGCCGGTTTGCAAGCGCTCCCGCCCACTGTTCCCAGCAGGCGTGCACAATGCTCCCAAGCCCGGGAGAAAAGCGCTTCAGGGTGGTGCTCTCTCCGGGCCCTTGCCCCTGAGCCTGGGGGCAAGGCAGGGTGTCCACACTCCCAGGACAAGGCAGAACCACATGCACACGTCTGATCTGCCCCCTGCACCGGCAGAGAGCTCGGGGGAGCCAGAGTCTGTCAGGCAGCTGCTGGGCTGGCCGCCTGTGTGGGAAGGGGCAGAGCCGACCTAGGGGCAAGTTGGGCCTCTTGCTCTCCCTGCTGCCCTGAGGCTGCTGGGCCAAAGAGGTCTTGGGCATCCAGCCCCTTGCTGGTCCCTTCCCTCTGACGAGGCCCTCTGAGCTCCAGCACGTTTCAGTGTGGAGACAGCCCCTGCCAGCAACCTCCTCTCCAAGGAGGCCTCAACCGAGGCCTAGGCCCAGGGGAAAGGCACCAGCGGGGATGAGCCTGGGGAGGCGCCCGGGCATGTCTGGACCCAGTCCCCGCAGCCTGCCCCTTGGTGGGGCAGTACCCCCGGAGGCCAGGAAGGTCTGGGCAAGGCTGCCAGGGGCAGGGACACTGCTGGGTCTTGCCCCTGGCCTGTGGGGCGTCTGAGCACAACCGGCACTCTCCCGCTGGAAGACCTCCCCGTCTGCCTCGAAAGGCCGGTTTGCAAGCACTCCCGCCCGCTGTTCCCGCCAGGCACGCACAATGCTCCCAAGCCCGGGAGAAAAGCGCTTCGGGGTGGTGCTCTCTCCGGGCCCTTGCCCCTGAGCCTGGGGGCAAGGCATGGGGAACACACTCCCAGGCCAAGGCAGAACCACATGCCCACGTCTGTTCCTGTCCCCTGCACCGGCAGAGAGCTTGGGGGAGCCAGAGTCTGTCAGGCAGCTGCTGGGTTGGCCGCCTGTGTGGGAAGGGGCAGAGCCGCCCTAGGGGCAAGTTGGGCCTCTTGCTCTCCCTGCTGCCCTGAGGATGCTGGGCCAAAGACGTCTTGGGCATCCAGCCCCTTACTGGTCCCTTCCCTCTGACGAGGCCCTCTGAGCTCCAGCACCTTGCAGTGTGGAGACAGCCCCTGCCAGCAACCTCCTCTCCAAGGAGGCCTCAACCGAGGCCTAGGCCCAGGGGAAAGGCACCAGCGGGGATGAGCCAGTGGAGGCGCAAGGGCATGTCTGGACCCAGTCCCCGCAGCCTGCCCCTTGGTGGGGCAGTACCCCCGGAGGCCAGGAAGGTCTGGGCAAGGCTGCGAGGGGCAGGGGCCCTGCTGGGTCGTGCCCCTGGCCTGTGGGGCGTCTGAGCACAACCGGCACTCTCCCGCTGGAAGACCTCCCCGTCTGCCTCCAAAGGCCGGTTTGCAAGCACTCCCGCCCGCTGTTCCCGCCAGGCAGGCACAATGCTCCCAAGCCCGGGAGAAAAGCGCTTCGGGGTGCTGCTCTCCTCGGGCCCTTGCCCCTGAGCCTGGGGGCCAGGCAGTTGGAACACACTCCCAGGCCAAGGCAGAACGACATGCACACGTCTGTTCCTGCCCCCTACACCGGCAGAGAGCTCGGGGGAGCCAGAGACTGCCAGGCTGCTGCTGGGCTGGCTGCCTGTGTGGGACGGGGCAGAGCCGACCTAGGGGCAAGTTGGGCCTCTTGCTCTCCCTGCTGCCCTGAGGCTGCTGGGTCAAAGAGGTCTTGGGCATCCAGCCCTTTGCTGGTCCCTTCCCTCTGACGAGGCCCTCTGAGCTCCAGCACCTTGCAGTGTGGAGACAGCCCCTGCCAGCAACCTCCTCTCCAAGGAGGCCTCAACCGAGGCCTAGGCCCAGGGGAAAGGCACCAGCGGGGATGAGCCAGGGGAGGCGCCCGAGCATGTCTGGACCCAGTCCCCGCAGCCTGCCCCTTGGTGGGGCAGTACCCCCGGAGGCCAGGAAGGTCTGGGAAAGGCTGGCCAGGGGCAGGGGACCTGCTGGGTCCTGCCCCTGGCCTGTGGGGCCTCTGAGCACAACCGGCCCTCTCCCACTGGAAGACCTCCCCGGCTGCCTCCAAAGGCCGGTTTGCAAGCGCTCCCGGCCACTGTTACCAGCAGGCGGGCACAATGCTCCTAAGCCCGGAAGAAAAGCGCTTCAGGGTGGTGCTCTCTCTGGGCCCTTGCCCCTGAGCCTGGGGGCAAGGCAGGGTGTCCACACTCCCAGGCCAAGGCAGAACCACATGCACACGTCTGACCTGCCCCCTGCACCGGCAGAGAGCTCGGGGGAGCCAGAGTCTGTCAGGCAGCTGCTGGGCTGGCCGCCTGTGTGGGAAGTGGCAGAGCCGACCTAGGGGCAAGTTGGGCCTCTTGCTCTCCCTGCTGCCCTGAGGCTGCTGGGCCAAGAGGTCTTGGGCATCCAGCCCCTTGCTGGTCCCTTCCCTCTGACGAGGCCCTCTGAGCTCCAGCACCTTGCAGTGTGGAGACAGCCCCTGCCAGCAACCTCCTCTCCAAGGAGGCCTCTACCGAGGCCTAGGCCCAGGGGAAAGGCACCAGCGGGGATGAGCCTGGGGAGGCGCCCGGGCATGTCTGGACCCAGTCCCCGCAGCCTGCCCCTTGGTGGGGCAGTACCCCCGGAGGCCAGGAAGGTCTGGGCAAGGCTGGCCAGGGGCAGGGGCCCTGCTGGGTCCTGCCCCTGGCCTGTGGGGCCTCTGAGCACAACCGGCCCTCTCCCACTGGAAGAACTCCCCGGCTGCCTCCAAAGGCCAGTTTGCCAACACTCCCGCCCGCTGTTCCCGCCAGGCACGCACAATGCTCCCAAGCCCGGGAGAAAAGCGCTTCGGGGTGGTGCTCTCCTCGGGCCCTTGCCCCTGAGCCTGGGGGCCAGGCAGTTGGTCCACACTCCCAGACCAAGGCAGAACCACATGCACACGTCTGTTCCTGACCCCTGCACCGGCAGAGAGCTCGGGGGAGCCAGAGTCTGTCAGGCAGCTGCTGGGCTGGCCGCCTGTGTGGGAAGGGGCAGAGCCGACCTAGGGGCAAGTTGGGCCTCTTCCTCTCCCTGCTGCCCTGAGGCTGCTGGGCCAAAGAGGTCTTGGGCATCCAGCCACTTGCTTGTCCCTTCCCTCTGACGAGGCCCTCTGAGCTCCAGCACCTTGCAGTGTGGAGACAGCCCCTGCCAGCAACATCCTCTCCAAGGAGGCCTCAACCGAGGCCTAGGCCCAGGGGAAAGGCACCAGCGGGGATGAGCCTGGGGAGGCGCCCGGGCATGTCTGGACCCAGTCCCCGCAGCCTGCCCCTTGGTGGGGCAGTACCCCCGGAGGCCAGGAAGATCTGGGCAAGGCTGGCCAGGGGCAGGGGCCCTGCTGGGTCCTCCCCATGGCCTGTGGGGCCTCTGAGCACAACCGGCCCTCTCCCACTGGAAGACCTCCCTGGCTGCCTCCAAAGGCCAGTTTGCCAACACTCCTGCCCGCTCTTCCCGCCAGGCACGCACAATGCTCCCAAGCCCGGGAGAAAAGCGCTTCGGGGTGGTGGTCTCTCCGGGCCCTTGCCCCTGAGCCTGGGGGCCAGGCAGGGGATCCACACTCCCAGACCAAGGCAGAACCACATGCACACGTCTGTTCCTGACCCCTGCACTGGCAGAGAGCTCGGGGGAGCCAGAGTCTGTCAGGCAGCTGCTGGGTTGGCTGCCTGTGTGGGAAGGGGCAGAGCCGACCTAGGGGCAAGTTGGGCCTCTTGCTCTCCCTGCTGCCCTGAGGCTGCTGGGCCAAAGAGGTCTTGGGCATCCAGCCCCTTGCTGGTCCCTTCCCTCTGACGAGGCCCTCTGAGCTCCAGCACCTTGCAGTGTGGAGACAGCCCCTGCCAGCAACCTCCTCTCCAAGGAGGCATCAACCGAGGCCTATGCCCAGGGGAAAGGCACCAGCGGGGATGAGCCTGGGGAGGCGCCCAGGCATGTCTGGACCCAGTCCCCGCAGCCTGCCCCTTGGTGGGGCAGTACCCCCGGAGGCCAGGAAGGTCTGGGCAAGGCTGGCCAGGGGCAGGGGCCCTGCTGGGTCCTGCCCCTGGCCTGTGGGGCCTCTGAGCACAACCGGCCCTCTCCCACTGGAAGAACTCCCCGGCTGACTCCAAAGGCCAGTTTGCCAACACTCCTGCCCGCTCTTCCCGCCAGGCACGCACAATGCTCCCAAGCCCGGGAGAAAAGCGCTTCGGGGTGGTGCTCTCTCCGGGCCCTTGCCCCTGAGCCTGTGGGCAAGGCAGGGGGAACACACTCCCAGACTAAGGCAGAAACACATGCACACGTCTGGTCCTGTCCCCTGCACCGGCAGAGAGCTCGGGGGAGCCAGAGTCTCTCAGGCAGGTGCTGGGCTGGCCTCCTGTGTGGGAAGGGGCAGAGCCGACCTAGGGGCAAGTTGGGCCTCTTGCTCTCCCTACTGCCCTGAGGCTGCAGGGCCAAATACGTCTTGGGCATCCAGCCCCTTACTGGTCCCTTCCCTCTGACGAGGCCCTCTGAGCTCCAGCACCTTGCAGTGTGGAGACAGCCCCTGCCAGCAATCTCCTCTCCAAGGAGGCCTCAACCGAGGCCTAGGCCCAGGGGAAAGGCACCAGCGGGGTTGAGCCAGGGGAGGCGCCCGGGCATGTCTGGACCCTGTCCCCGCAGCCTGCCCCTTGGTGGGGCAGTACCCCCGGAGGCCAGGAAGGTCTGGGGAAGGCTGGCCAGGGGCAGGGGCCCTGCTGGGTCCTGCCCCTGGCCTGTGGGGCCTCTGAGCACAACCGGCCCTCTCCCACTGGAAGACCTCCCCGGCTGCCTCCAAAGTCCTGTTTGCAAGCACTCCCGCCCACTGTTCCCGCCAGGCGCGCACAATGCTCCCAAGCCCGGGAGAAAAGCGCTTCGGGGTGGTGCTCTCTCCGGGCCCTTGCCCCTGAGCCTGGGGGCCAGGCAGGGGATCCACAGTCCCAGGCCAAGGCACAACAACATGCACACATCTGTTCCTGCCCCCTCCACCGGCAGAGAGCTGGGGGGAGCCAGAGTCTGTCAGGCAGCTGCTGGGCTGGCCGCCTGTGTGGGAAGGGGCAGAGCCGACCTAGGGGCAAGTTGGGCCTCTTCCTCTCCCTGCTGCCCTGAGGCTGCTGGGCCAAAGACGTCTTGGGCATCCAGCCCCTTGCTGGTCCCTTCCCTCTGACGAGGCCCTCTGAGCTCCAGCACCTTGCAGTGTGGAGACAGCCCCTGCCAGCAACCTCCTCTCCAAGGAGGCCTCAACCGAGGCCTAGGCACAGGGGAAAGGCACCAGCGGGGATGAGCCTGGGGAGGCGCCCGGGCATGTCTGGACCCAGTCCCCGCAGCCTGCCCCTTGGTGGGGCAGTACCCCCGGAGGCCAGGAAGGTCTGGGCAAGGCTGGCCAGGGGCAGGGTCCCTGCTGGGTCCTGCCCCTGGCCTGTGGGGCCTCTGAGCACAACCGGCCCTCTCCCACTGGAAGACCTCCCCGGCTGCCTCCAAAGGCGGGTTTGCCAACACTCCCGCCCGCTGTTCCGCCAGGCACGCACAACGCTCCCAAGGCCAGGAGAAAAGCGCTTCGGGGTGTTGCTCTCTCCGGGCCCTTGCCCCTGAGCCTGGGGTCCAGGCAGTGGGTCCACACTCCCAGACCAAGGCAGAACCACATGCACACGTCTGTTCCTGACCCCTGCACCGGCAGAGAGCTCGGGGGAGCCAGACTCTGTCAGGCAGCTGCTGGGTTGGCTGCCTGTGTGGGAAGGGGCAGAGCCGACCTAGGGGCAAGTTGGGCCTCTTGCTCTCCCTGCTGCCCTGAGGCTGCTGGGCCAAAGAGGTCTTGGGCATCCAGCCCCTTGCTGGTCCCTTCCCGCTGACGAGGCCCTCTGAGCTCCAGCACCTTGCAGTGTGGAGACAGCCCCTGCCAGCAACCTCCTCTCCAAGGAGGCATCAACCGAGGCCTATGCCCAGGGGAAAGGCACCAGCGGGGATGAGCCTGGGGAGGCGCCCAGGCATGTCTGGACCCAGTCCCCGCAGCCTGCCCCTTGGTGGGGCAGTACCCCCGGAGGCCAGGAAGGTCTGGGCAAGGCTGGCCAGGGGCAGGGGCCCTACTGGGTCCTGCCCCTGGCCTGTGGGGCCTCTGAGCACAACCGGACCTCTCCCACTGGAAGAACTCCCCGGCTGCCTCCAAAGGCCAGTTTGCCAACACTCCCGCCCGCTGTTCCCGCCAGGCACGCACAATGCTCCCAAGCCCGGGAGAAAAGCGCTTCGGGGTGGTGCTCTCCTCGGGCCCTTGCCCCTGAGCCTGGGGGCCAGGCAGTTGGTCCACACTCCCAGACCAAGGCAGAACCACATGCACACGTCTGTTCCTGACCCCTGCACCAGCAGAGAGCTCGGGGGAGCCAGAGTCTGTCAGGCAGCTGCTGGGCTGGCCGCCTGTGTGGGAAGGGGCAGAGCCGACCTAGGGGCAAGTTGGGCCTCTTCCTCTCCCTGCTGCCCTGAGGCTGCTGGGCCAAAGAGGTTTTGGGCATCCAGCCACTTGCTGGTCCCTTCCCTCTGACGAGGCCCTCTGAGCTCCAGCACCTTGCAGTGTGGAGACAGCCCCTGCCAGCAACATCCTCTCCAAGGAGGCCTCAACCGAGGCCTAGGCCCAGGGGAAAGGCACCAGCGGGGATGAGCCTGGGGAGGCGCCCGGGCATGTCTGGACCCAGTCCCCGCAGCCTGCCCCTTGGTGGGGCAGTACCCCCGGAGGCCAGGAAGATCTGGGCAAGGCTGGCCAGGGGCAGGGGCCCTGCTGGGTCCTCCCCATGGCCTGTGGGGCCTCTGAGCACAACCGGCCCTCTCCCACTGGAAGACCTCCCTGGCTGCCTCCAAAGGCCAGTTTGCCAACACTCCTGCCCGCTCTTCCCGCCAGGCACGCACAATGCTCCCAAGCCCGGGAGAAAAGCGCTTCGGGGTGGTGGTCTCTCCGGGCCCTTGCCCCTGAGCCTGGGGGCCAGGCAGGGGATCCACACTCCCAGACCAAGGCAGAACCACATGCACACGTCTGTTCCTGACCCCTGCACTGGCAGAGAGCTCGGGGGAGCCAGAGTCTGTCAGGCAGCTGCTGGGTTGGCTGCCTGTGTGGGAAGGGGCAGAGCCGACCTAGGGGCAAGTTGGGCCTCTTGCTCTCCCTGCTGCCCTGAGGCTGCTGGGCCAAAGAGGTCTTGGGCATCCAGCCCCTTGCTGGTCCCTTCCCTCTGACGAGGCCCTCTGAGCTCCAGCACCTTGCAGTGTGGAGACAGCCCCTGCCAGCAACCTCCTCTCCAAGGAGGCATCAACCGAGGCCTATGCCCAGGGGAAAGGCACCAGCGGGGATGAGCCTGGGGAGGCGCCCAGGCATGTCTGGACCCAGTCCCCGCAGCCTGCCCCTTGGTGGGGCAGTACCCCCGGAGGCCAGGAAGGTCTGGGCAAGGCTGGCCAGGGGCAGGGGCCCTGCTGGGTCCTGCCCCTGGCCTGTGGGGCCTCTGAGCACAACCGGCCCTCTCCCACTGGAAGAACTCCCCGGCTGACTCCAAAGGCCAGTTTGCCAACACTCCTGCCCGCTCTTCCCGCCAGGCACGCACAATGCTCCCAAGCCCGGGAGAAAAGCGCTTCGGGGTGGTGCTCTCTCCGGGCCCTTGCCCCTGAGCCTGTGGGCAAGGCAGGGGGAACACACTCCCAGACTAAGGCAGAAACACATGCACACGTCTGGTCCTGTCCCCTGCACCGGCAGAGAGCTCGGGGGAGCCAGAGTCTCTCAGGCAGGTGCTGGGCTGGCCTCCTGTGTGGGAAGGGGCAGAGCCGACCTAGGGGCAAGTTGGGCCTCTTGCTCTCCCTACTGCCCTGAGGCTGCAGGGCCAAATACGTCTTGGGCATCCAGCCCCTTACTGGTCCCTTCCCTCTGACGAGGCCCTCTGAGCTCCAGCACCTTGCAGTGTGGAGACAGCCCCTGCCAGCAATCTCCTCTCCAAGGAGGCCTCAACCGAGGCCTAGGCCCAGGGGAAAGGCACCAGCGGGGTTGAGCCAGGGGAGGCGCCCGGGCATGTCTGGACCCTGTCCCCGCAGCCTGCCCCTTGGTGGGGCAGTACCCCCGGAGGCCAGGAAGGTCTGGGCAAGGCTGGCCAGGGGCAGGGGCCCTGCTGGGTCCTGCCCCTGGCCTGTGGGGCCTCTGAGCACAACCGGCCCTCTCCCACTGGAAGACCTCCCCGGCTGCCTCCAAAGTCCTGTTTGCAAGCACTCCCGCCCACTGTTCCCGCCAGGCGCGCACAATGCTCCCAAGCCCGGGAGAAAAGCGCTTCGGGGTGGTGCTCTCTCCGGGCCCTTGCCCCTGAGCCTGGGGGCCAGGCAGGGGATCCACAGTCCCAGGCCAAGGCACAACAACATGCACACATCTGTTCCTGCCCCCTCCACCGGCAGAGAGCTGGGGGGAGCCAGAGTCTGTCAGGCAGCTGCTGGGCTGGCCGCCTGTGTGGGAAGGGGCAGAGCCGACCTAGGGGCAATTTGGGCCTCTTGCTCTCCCTGCTGCCCTGAGGCTGCTGGGCCAAAGACGTCTTGGGCATCCAGCCCCTTGCTGGTCCCTTCCCTCTGACGAGGCCCTCTGAGCTCCAGCACCTTGCAGTGTGGAGACAGCCCCTGCCAGCAACCTCCTCTCCAAGGAGGCCTCAACCGAGGCCTAGGCACAGGGGAAAGGCACCAGCGGGGATGAGCCTGGGGAGGCGCCCGGGCATGTCTGGACCCAGTCCCCGCAGTCTGCCCCTTGGTGGGGCAGTACCCCCGGAGGCCAGGAAGGTCTGGGCAAGGCTGGCCAGGGGCAGGGTCCCTGCTGGGTCCTGCCCCTGGCCTGTGGGGCCTCTGAGCACAACCGGCCCTCTCCCACTGGAAGACCTCCCCGGCTGCCTCCAAAGGCGGGTTTGCCAACACTCCCGCCCGCTGTTCCGCCAGGCACGCACAACGCTCCCAAGGCCAGGAGAAAAGCGCTTCGGGGTGTTGCTCTCTCCGGGCCCTTGCCCCTGAGCCTGGGGTCCAGGCAGTGGGTCCACACTCCCAGACCAAGGCAGAACCACATGCACACGTCTGTTCCTGACCCCTGCACCGGCAGAGAGCTCGGGGGAGCCAGAGTCTGTCAGGCAGCTGCTGGGTTGGCTGCCTGTGTGGGAAGGGGCAGAGCCGACCTAGGGGCAAGTTGGGCCTCTTGCTCTCCCTGCTGCCCTGAGGCTGCTGGGCCAAAGAGGTCTTGGGCATCCAGCCCCTTGCTGGTCCCTTCCCGCTGACGAGGCCCTCTGAGCTCCAGCACCTTGCAGTGTGGAGACAGCCCCTGCCAGCAACCTCCTCTCCAAGGAGGCATCAACCGAGGCCTATGCCCAGGGGAAAGGCACCAGCGGGGATGAGCCTGGGGAGGCGCCCAGGCATGTCTGGACCCAGTCCCCGCAGCCTGCCCCTTGGTGGGGCAGTACCCCCGGAGGCCAGGAAGGTCTGGGCAAGGCTGGCCAGGGGCAGGGGCCCTACTGGGTCCTGCCCCTGGCCTGTGGGGCCTCTGAGCACAACCGGACCTCTCCCACTCGAAGAACTCCCCGGCTGCCTCCAAAGGCCAGTTTGCCAACACTCCCGCCCGCTGTTCCCGCCAGGCACGCACAATGCTCCCAAGCCCGGGAGAAAAGCACTTCGGGGTGGTGCTCTCCTCGGGCCCTTGCCCCTGAGCCTGGGGGCCAGGCAGTGGGTCCACACTCCCAGACCAAGGCAGAACCACATGCACACGTCTGTTCCTGACCCCTGCACCGGCAGAGAGCTCGGGGGAGCCAGAGTCTGTCAGGCAGCTGCTGGGCTGGCCGCCTGTGTGGGAAGGGGCAGAGCCGACCTAGGGGCAAGTTGGGCCTCTTCCTCTCCCTGCTGCCCTGAGGCTGCTGGGCCAAATAGGTCTTGGGCATCCAGCCCCTTGCTGGTCCCTTCACTCTGACGAGGCCCTCTGAGCTCTAGCACCTTGCAGTGTGGAGACAGCCCCTGCCAGCAACATCCTCTCCAAGGAGGCCTCAACCGAGGCCTAGGCCCAGGGGAAAGGCACCAGCGGGGATGAGCCTGGGGAGGCGCCCGGGCATGTCTGGACCCAGTCCCCGCAGCCTGCCCCTTGGTGGGGCAGTACCCCCGGAGGCCAGGAAGATCTGGGCAAGGCTGGCCAGGGGCAGGGGCCCTGCTGGGTCCTCCCCATGGCCTGTGGGGCCTCTGAGCACAACCGGCCCTCTCCCACTGGAAGACCTCCCCGGCTGCCTCCAAAGGCCAGTTTGCCAACACTCCTGCCCGCTCTTCCCGCCAGGCACGCACAATGCTCCCAAGCCCGGGAGAAAAGCGCTTCGGGGTGGTGCTCTCTCCGGGCCCTTGCCCCTGAGCCTGTGGGCAAGGCAGGGGGAACACACTCCCAGACCAAGGCAGAAACACATGCACACGTCTGGTCCTGTCCCCTGCACCGGCAGAGAGCTCGGGGGAGCCAGAGTCTCTCAGGAAGGTGCTGGGCTGGCCGCCTGTGTGGGAAGGGGCAGAGCCGACCTAGGGGCAAGTTGGGACTCTTGCTCTCCCTGCTGCCCTGAGGCTGCAGGGCCAAAGACGTCTTGGGCATCCAGCCCCTTACTGGTCCCTTCCCTCTGACGAGGCCCTCTGAGCTCCAGCACCTTGCAGTGTGGAGACAGCCCCTGCCAGCAATCTCCTCTCCAAGGAGGCCTCAACCGAGGCCTAGGCCCAGGGGAAAGGCACCAGCGGGGTTGAGCCAGGGGAGGCGCCCGGGCATGTCTGGACCCTGTCCCCGCAGCCTGCCCCTTGGTGGGGCAGTACACCCGGAGGCCAGGAAGGTCTGGGCAAGGCTGGCCAGGGGCAGGGGCCCTGCTGGGTCCTGCCCCTGGCCTGTGGGGCCTCTGAGCACAACCGGCCCTCTCCCACTGGAAGACCTCCCCGGCTGCCTCCAAAGTCCTGTTTGCAAGCACTCCCGCCCACTGTTCCCGCCAGGCGCGCACAATGCTCCCAAGCCCGGGAGAAAAGCGCTTCGGGGTGGTGGTCTCTCCGGGCCCTTGCCCCTGAGCCTGGGGGCCAGGCAGGGGATCCACAGTCCCAGGCCAAGGCACAACATCATGCACACGTCTGTTCCTGCCCCCTCCACCGGCAGAGAGCTGGGGGGAGCCAGAGTCTGTCAGGCAGCTGCTGGGCTGGCCGCCTGTGTGGGAAGGGGCAGAGCCGACCTAGGGGCAAGTTGGGCCTCTTCCTCTCCCTGCTGCCCTGAGGCTGCTGGGCCAAAGAGGTCTTGGGCATCCAGCCCCTTCCTGGTCCCTTCCCTCTGACGAGGCCCTCTGAGCTCCAGCACCTTGCAGTGTGGAGACAGCCCCTGCCAGCAACCTCCTCTCCAAGGAGGCCTCAACCTAGGCCTAGGCCCAGGGGAAAGGCACCAGCGGGGATGAGCCAGTGGAGGCGCACGGGCATATCAGGAGACAGTCCCCGCAGCCTGCCCCTTGGTGGGGCAGTACCCCCGGAGGCCAGGAAGGTCTGGGCAAGGCTGGCCAGGGGCAGGGGCCCTGCTGGGTCCTGCCCCTGGCCTGTGGGGCCTCTGAGCACAACCGGCCCTCTCCCACTGGAAGACCTCCCCGGCTGCCTCCAAAGGCGGGTTTGCCAACACTCCCGCCCGCTGTTCCCGCCAGGCACGCACAACGCTCCCAAGGCCAGGAGAAAAGCGCTTCGGGGTGTTGCTCTCTCCGGGCCCTTGCCCCTGAGCCTGGGGTCCAGGCAGTGGGTCCACACTCCCAGACCAAGGCAGAACCACATGCACACGTCTGTTCCTGACCCCTGCACCGGCAGAGAGCTCGGGGGAGCCAGAGTCTGTCAGGCAGCTGCTGGGTTGGCTGCCTGTGTGGGAAGGGGCAGAGCCGACCTAGGGGCAAGTTGGGCCTCTTGCTCTCCCTGCTGCCCTGAGGCTGCTGGGCCAAAGAGGTCTTGGGCATCCAGCCCCTTGCTGGTCCCTTCCCTCTGACGAGGCCCTCTGAGCTCCAGCACCTTGCAGTGTGGAGACAGCCCCTGCCAGCAACCTCCTCTCCAAGGAGGCATCAACCGAGGCCTATGCCCAGGGGAAAGGCACCAGCGGGGATGAGCCTGGGGAGGCGCCCAGGCATGTCTGGACCCAGTCCCCGCAGCCTGCCCCTTGGTGGGGCAGTACCCCCGGAGGCCAGGAAGGTCTGGGCAAGGCTGGCCAGGGGCAGGGGCCCTGCTTGGTCCTGCCCCTGGCCTGTGGGGCCTCTGAGCACAACCGGCCCTCTCCCACTGGAAGAACTCCCCGGCTGACTCCAAAGGCCAGTTTGCCAACACTCCCGCCCGCTGTTCCCGCCAGGCACGCACAATGCTCCCAAGCCCGGGAGAAAAGCACTTCGGGGTGGTGCTCTCCTCGGGCCATTGCCCCTGAGCCTGGGGGCCAGGCAGTTGGTCCACACTCCCAGACCAAGGCAGAACCACATGCACACGTCTGTTCCTGACCCCTGCACCGGCAGAGAGCTCGGGGGAGCCAGAGTCTGTCAGGCAGGTGCTGGGCTGGCCGCCTGTGTGGGAAGGGGCAGAGCCGACCTAGGGGCAAGTTGGGCCTCTTGCTCTCCCTGCTGCCCTGAGGCTGCTGGGCCAAAGAGGTCTTGGGCATCCAGCCCCTTGCTGGTCCCTTCCCTCTGACGAGGCCCTCTGAGCTCTAGCACCTTGCAGTGTGGAGACAGCCCCTGCCAGCAACATCCTCTCCAAGGAGGCCTCAACCGAGGCCTAGGCCCAGGGGAAAGGCACCAGCGGGGATGAGCCTGGGGAGGTGCCCGGGCATGTCTGGACCCAGTCCCCGCAGCCTGCCCCTTGGTGGGGCAGTACCCCCGGAGGCCAGGAAGATCTGGGCAAGGCTGGCCAGGGGCAGGGGCCCTGCTGGGTCCTCCCCATGGCCTGTGGGGCCTCTGAGCACAACCGGCCCTCTCCCACTGGAAGACCTCCCCGGCTGCCTCCAAAGGCCAGTTTGCCAACACTCCTGCCCGCTCTTCCCGCCAGGCACACACAATGCTCCCAAGCCCGGGAGAAAAGCGCTTCGGGGTGGTGCTCTCTCCGGGCCCTTGCCCCTGAGCCTGTGGGCAAGGCAGGGGGAACACACTCCCAGACCAAGGCAGAAACACATGCACACGTCTGGTCCTGTCCCCTGCACCGGCAGAGAGCTCGGGGGAGCCAGAGTCTCTCAGGCAGGTGCTGGGCTGGCCTCCTGTGTGGGAAGGGGCAGAGCCGACCTAGGGGCAAGTTGGGACTCTTGCTCTCCCTGCTGCCCTGAGGCTGCAGGGCCAAATACGTCTTGGGCATCCAGCCCCTTACTGGTCCCTTCCCTCTGACGAGGCCCTCTGAGCTCCAGCACCTTGCAGTGTGGAGACAGCCCCTGCCAGCAATCTCCTCTCCAAGGAGGCCTCAACCGAGGCCTAGGCCCAGGGGAAAGGCACCAGCGGGGTTGAGCCAGGGGAGGCGCCCGGGCATGTCTGGACCCTGTCCCCGCAGCCTGCCCCTTGGTGGGGCAGTACCCCCGGAGGCCAGGAAGGTCTGGGCAAGGCTGGCCAGGTGCAGGGGCCCTGCTGGGTCCTGCCCCTGGCCTGTGGGGCCTCTGAGCACAACCGGCCCTCTCCCACTGGAAGACCTCCCCGGCTGCCTCCAAAGTCCTGTTTGCAAGCACTCCCGCCCACTGTTCCCGCCAGGCGCGCACAATGCTCCCAAGCCCGGGAGAAAAGCGCTTCGGGGTGGTGGTCTCTCCGGGCCCTTGCCCCTGAGCCTGGGGGCCAGGCAGGGGATCCACAGTCCCAGGCCAAGGCACAACAACATGCACACATCTGTTCCTGCCCCCTCCACCGGCAGAGAGCTGGGGGGAGCCAGAGTCTGTCAGGCAGCTGCTGGGCTGGCCGCCTGTGTGGGAAGGGGCAGAGCCGACCTAGGGGCAAGTTGGGCCTCTTGCTCTCCCTGCTGCCCTGAGGCTGCTGGGCCAAAGACGTCTTGGGCATCCAGCCCCTTACTGGTCCCTTCCCTCTGACGAGGCCCTCTGAGCTCCAGCACCTTGCAGTGTGGAGACAGCCCCTGCCAGCAACCTCCTCTCCAAGGAGGCCTCAACCGAGGCCTAGGCCCAGGGGAAAGGCACCAGCGGGGATGAGCCAGGGGAGGCGCCCGAGCATGTCTGGACCCAGTCCCCGCAGCCTGCCCCTTGGTGGGGCAGTACCCCCGGAGGCCAGGAAGGTCTGGGAAAGGCTGGCCAGGGGCAGGGGACCTGCTGGGTCCTGCCCCTGGCCTGTGGGGCCTCTGAGCACAACCGGCCCTCTCCCACTGGAAGACCTCCCCGGCTGCCTCCAAAGGCCGGTTTGCAAGCGCTCCCGGCCACTGTTACCAGCAGGCGGGCACAATGCTCCTAAGCCCGGAAGAAAAGCGCTTCAGGGTGGTGCTCTCTCTGGGCCCTTGCCCCTGAGCCTGGGGGCAAGGCAGGGTGTCCACACTCCCAGGCCAAGGCAGAACCACATGCACACGTCTGACCTGCCCCCTGCACCGGCAGAGAGCTCGGGGGAGCCAGAGTCTGTCAGGCAGCTGCTGGGCTGGCCGCCTGTGTGGGAAGTGGCAGAGCCGACCTAGGGGCAAGTTGGGCCTCTTGCTCTCCCTGCTGCCCTGAGGCTGCTGGGCCAAAGAGGTCTTGGGCATCCAGCCCCTTGCTGGTCCCTTCCCTCTGACGAGGCCCTCTGAGCTCCAGCACCTTGCAGTGTGGAGACAGCCCCTGCCAGCAACCTCCTCTCCAAGGAGGCCTCTACCGAGGCCTAGGCCCAGGGGAAAGGCACCAGCGGGGATGAGCCTGGGGAGGCGCCCGGGCATGTCTGGACCCAGTCCCCGCAGCCTGCCCCTTGGTGGGGCAGTACCCCCGGAGGCCAGGAAGGTCTGGGCAAGGCTGGCCAGGGGCAGGGGCCCTGCTGGGTCCTGCCCCTGGCCTGTGGGGCCTCTGAGCACAACCGGCCCTCTCCCACTGGAAGAACTCCCCGGCTGCCTCCAAAGGCCAGTTTGCCAACACTCCCGCCCGCTGTTCCCGCCAGGCACGCACAATGCTCCCAAGCCCGGGAGAAAAGCGCTTCGGGGTGGTGCTCTCCTCGGGCCCTTGCCCCTGAGCCTGGGGGCCAGGCAGTTGGTCCACACTCCCAGACCAAGGCAGAACCACATGCACACGTCTGTTCCTGACCCCTGCACCGGCAGAGAGCTCGGGGGAGCCAGAGTCTGTCAGGCAGCTGCTGGGCTGGCCGCCTGTGTGGGAAGGGGCAGAGCCGACCTAGGGGCAAGTTGGGCCTCTTCCTCTCCCTGCTGCCCTGAGGCTGCTGGGCCAAAGAGGTCTTGGGCATCCAGCCACTTGCTGGTCCCTTCCCTCTGACGAGGCCCTCTGAGCTCCAGCACCTTGCAGTGTGGAGACAGCCCCTGCCAGCAACATCCTCTCCAAGGAGGCCTCAACCGAGGCCTAGGCCCAGGGGAAAGGCACCAGCGGGGATGAGCCTGGGGAGGCGCCCGGGCATGTCTGGACCCAGTCCCCGCAGCCTGCCCCTTGGTGGGGCAGTACCCCCGGAGGCCAGGAAGATCTGGGCAAGGCTGGCCAGGGGCAGGGGCCCTGCTGGGTCCTCCCCATGGCCTGTGGGGCCTCTGAGCACAACCGGCCCTCTCCCACTGGAAGACCTCCCTGGCTGCCTCCAAAGGCCAGTTTGCCAACACTCCTGCCCGCTCTTCCCGCCAGGCACGCACAATGCTCCCAAGCCCGGGAGAAAAGCGCTTCGGGGTGGTGGTCTCTCCGGGCCCTTGCCCCTGAGCCTGGGGGCCAGGCAGGGGATCCACACTCCCAGACCAAGGCAGAACCACATGCACACGTCTGTTCCTGACCCCTGCACTGGCAGAGAGCTCGGGGGAGCCAGAGTCTGTCAGGCAGCTGCTGGGTTGGCTGCCTGTGTGGGAAGGGGCAGAGCCGACCTAGGGGCAAGTTGGGCCTCTTGCTCTCCCTGCTGCCCTGAGGCTGCTGGGCCAAAGAGGTCTTGGGCATCCAGCCCCTTGCTGGTCCCTTCCCTCTGACGAGGCCCTCTGAGCTCCAGCACCTTGCAGTGTGGAGACAGCCCCTGCCAGCAACCTCCTCTCCAAGGAGGCATCAACCGAGGCCTATGCCCAGGGGAAAGGCACCAGCGGGGATGAGCCTGGGGAGGCGCCCAGGCATGTCTGGACCCAGTCCCCGCAGCCTGCCCCTTGGTGGGGCAGTACCCCCGGAGGCCAGGAAGGTCTGGGCAAGGCTGGCCAGGGGCAGGGGCCCTGCTGGGTCCTGCCCCTGGCCTGTGGGGCCTCTGAGCACAACCGGCCCTCTCCCACTGGAAGAACTCCCCGGCTGACTCCAAAGGCCAGTTTGCCAACACTCCTGCCCGCTCTTCCCGCCAGGCACGCACAATGCTCCCAAGCCCGGGAGAAAAGCGCTTCGGGGTGGTGCTCTCTCCGGGCCCTTGCCCCTGAGCCTGTGGGCAAGGCAGGGGGAACACACTCCCAGACTAAGGCAGAAACACATGCACACGTCTGGTCCTGTCCCCTGCACCGGCAGAGAGCTCGGGGGAGCCAGAGTCTCTCAGGCAGGTGCTGGGCTGGCCTCCTGTGTGGGAAGGGGCAGAGCCGACCTAGGGGCAAGTTGGGCCTCTTGCTCTCCCTACTGCCCTGAGGCTGCAGGGCCAAATACGTCTTGGGCATCCAGCCCCTTACTGGTCCCTTCCCTCTGACGAGGCCCTCTGAGCTCCAGCACCTTGCAGTGTGGAGACAGCCCCTGCCAGCAATCTCCTCTCCAAGGAGGCCTCAACCGAGGCCTAGGCCCAGGGGAAAGGCACCAGCGGGGTTGAGCCAGGGGAGGCGCCCGGGCATGTCTGGACCCTGTCCCCGCAGCCTGCCCCTTGGTGGGGCAGTACCCCCGGAGGCCAGGAAGGTCTGGGCAAGGCTGGCCAGGGGCAGGGGCCCTGCTGGGTCCTGCCCCTGGCCTGTGGGGCCTCTGAGCACAACCGGCCCTCTCCCACTGGAAGACCTCCCCGGCTGCCTCCAAAGTCCTGTTTGCAAGCACTCCCGCCCACTGTTCCCGCCAGGCGCGCACAATGCTCCCAAGCCCGGGAGAAAAGCGCTTCGGGGTGGTGCTCTCTCCGGGCCCTTGCCCCTGAGCCTGGGGGCCAGGCAGGGGATCCACAGTCCCAGGCCAAGGCACAACAACATGCACACATCTGTTCCTGCCCCCTCCACCGGCAGAGAGCTGGGGGGAGCCAGAGTCTGTCAGGCAGCTGCTGGGCTGGCCGCCTGTGTGGGAAGGGGCAGAGCCGACCTAGGGGCAAGTTGGGCCTCTTGCTCTCCCTGCTGCCCTGAGGCTGCTGGGCCAAAGACGTCTTGGGCATCCAGCCCCTTGCTGGTCCCTTCCCTCTGACGAGGCCCTCTGAGCTCCAGCACCTTGCAGTGTGGAGACAGCCCCTGCCAGCAACCTCCTCTCCAAGGAGGCCTCAACCGAGGCCTAGGCACAGGGGAAAGGCACCAGCGGGGATGAGCCTGGGGAGGCGCCCGGGCATGTCTGGACCCAGTCCCCGCAGCCTGCCCCTTGGTGGGGCAGTACCCCCGGAGGCCAGGAAGGTCTGGGCAAGGCTGGCCAGGGGCAGGGTCCCTGCTGGGTCCTGCCCCTGGCCTGTGGGGCCTCTGAGCACAACCGGCCCTCTCCCACTGGAAGACCTCCCCGGCTGCCTCCAAAGGCGGGTTTGCCAACACTCCCGCCCGCTGTTCCGCCAGGCACGCACAACGCTCCCAAGGCCAGGAGAAAAGCGCTTCGGGGTGTTGCTCTCTCCGGGCCCTTGCCCCTGAGCCTGGGGTCCAGGCAGTGGGTCCACACTCCCAGACCAAGGCAGAACCACATGCACACGTCTGTTCCTGACCCCTGCACCGGCAGAGAGCTCGGGGGAGCCAGAGTCTGTCAGGCAGCTGCTGGGTTGGCTGCCTGTGTGGGAAGGGGCAGAGCCGACCTAGGGGCAAGTTGGGCCTCTTGCTCTCCCTGCTGCCCTGAGGCTGCTGGGCCAAAGAGGTCTTGGGCATCCAGCCCCTTGCTGGTCCCTTCCCGCTGACGAGGCCCTCTGAGCTCCAGCACCTTGCAGTGTGGAGACAGCCCCTGCCAGCAACCTCCTCTCCAAGGAGGCATCAACCGAGGCCTATGCCCAGGGGAAAGGCACCAGCGGGGATGAGCCTGGGGAGGCGCCCAGGCATGTCTGGACCCAGTCCCCGCAGCCTGCCCCTTGGTGGGGCAGTACCCCCGGAGGCCAGGAAGGTCTGGGCAAGGCTGGCCAGGGGCAGGGGCCCTACTGGGTCCTGCCCCTGGCCTGTGGGGCCTCTGAGCACAACCGGACCTCTCCCACTCAAAGAACTCCCCGGCTGCCTCCAAAGGCCAGTTTGCCAACACTCCCGCCCGCTGTTCCCGCCAGGCACGCACAATGCTCCCAAGCCCGGGAGAAAAGCACTTCGGGGTGGTGCTCTCCTCGGGCCCTTGCCCCTGAGCCTGGGGGCCAGGCAGTGGGTCCACACTCCCAGACCAAGGCAGAACCACATGCACACGTCTGTTCCTGACCCCTGCACCGGCAGAGAGCTCGGGGGAGCCAGAGTCTGTCAGGCAGCTGCTGGGCTGGCCGCCTGTGTGGGAAGGGGCAGAGCCGACCTAGGGGCAAGTTGGGCCTCTTCCTCTCCCTGCTGCCCTGAGGCTGCTGGGCCAAATAGGTCTTGGGCATCCAGCCCCTTGCTGGTCCCTTCACTCTGACGAGGCCCTCTGAGCTCTAGCACCTTGCAGTGTGGAGACAGCCCCTGCCAGCAACATCCTCTCCAAGGAGGCCTCAACCGAGGCCTAGGCCCAGGGGAAAGGCACCAGCGGGGATGAGCCTGGGGAGGCGCCCGGGCATGTCTGGACCCAGTCCCCGCAGCCTGCCCCTTGGTGGGGCAGTACCCCCGGAGGCCAGGAAGATCTGGGCAAGGCTGGCCAGGGGCAGGGGCCCTGCTGGGTCCTCCCCATGGCCTGTGGGGCCTCTGAGCACAACCGGCCCTCTCCCACTGGAAGACCTCCCCGGCTGCCTCCAAAGGCCAGTTTGCCAACACTCCTGCCCGCTCTTCCCGCCAGGCACGCACAATGCTCCCAAGCCCGGGAGAAAAGCGCTTCGGGGTGGTGCTCTCTCCGGGCCCTTGCCCCTGAGCCTGTGGGCAAGGCAGGGGGAACACACTCCCAGGCCAAGGCAGAAACACATGCACACGTCTGGTCCTGTCCCCTGTACCGGCAGAGAGCTCGGGGGAGCCAGAGTCTCTCAGGCAGGTGCTGGGCTGGCCGCCTGTGTGGGAAGGGGCAGAGCCGACCTAGGGGCAAGTTGGGACTCTTGCTCTCCCTGCTGCCCTGAGGCTGCAGGGCCAAAGACGTCTTGGGCATCCAGCCCCTTACTGGTCCCTTCCCTCTGACGAGGCCCTCTGAGCTCCAGCACCTTGCAGTGTGGAGACAGCCCCTGCCAGCAATCTCCTCTCCAAGGAGGCCTCAACCGAGGCCTAGGCCCACGGGAAAGGCACCAGCGGGGTTGAGCCAGGGGAGGCGCCCGGGCATGTCTGGACCCTGTCCCCGCAGCCTGCCCCTTGGTGGGGCAGTACACCCGGAGGCCAGGAAGGTCTGGGCAAGGCTGGCCAGGGGCAGGGGCCCTGCTGGGTCCTGCCCCTGGCCTGTGGGGCCTCTGAGCACAACCGGCCCTCTCCCACTGGAAGACCTCCCCGGCTGCCTCCAAAGTCCTGTTTGCAAGCACTCCCGCCCACTGTTCCCGCCAGGCGCGCACAATGCTCCCAAGCCCGGGAGAAAAGCGCTTCGGGGTGGTGGTCTCTCCGGGCCCTTGCCCCTGAGCCTGGGGGCCAGGCAGGGGATCCACAGTCCCAGGCCAAGGCACAACATCATGGACACGTCTGTTCCTGCCCCCTCCACCGGCAGAGAGCTGGGGGGAGCCAGAGTCTGTCAGGCAGCTGCTGGGCTGGCCGCCTGTGTGGGAAGGGGCAGAGCCGACCTAGGGGCAAGTTGGGCCTCTTCCTCTCCCTGCTGCCCTGAGGCTGCTGGGCCAAAGAGGTCTTGGGCATCCAGCCCCTTCCTGGTCCCTTCCCTCTGACGAGGCCCTCTGAGCTCCAGCACCTTGCAGTGTGGAGACAGCCCCTGCCAGCAACCTCCTCTCCAAGGAGGCCTCAACCTAGGCCTAGGCCCAGGGGAAAGGCACCAGCGGGGATGAGCCAGTGGAGGCGCACGGGCATATCAGGAGACAGTCCCCGCAGACTGCCCCTTGGTGGGGCAGTACCCCCGGAGGCCAGGAAGGTCTGGGCAAGGCTGGCCAGGGGCAGGGGCCCTGCTGGGTCCTGCCCCTGGCCTGTGGGGCCTCTGAGCACAACCGGCCCTCTCCCACTGGAAGACCTCCCCGGCTGCCTCCAAAGGCGGGTTTGCCAACACTCCCGCCCGCTGTTCCCGCCAGGCACGCACAACGCTCCCAAGGCCAGGAGAAAAGCGCTTCGGGGTGTTGCTCTCTCCGGGCCCTTGCCCCTGAGCCTGGGGTCCAGGCAGTGGGTCCACACTCCCAGACCAAGGCAGAACCACATGCACACGTCTGTTCCTGACCCCTGCACCGGCAGAGAGCTCGGGGGAGCCAGAGTCTGTCAGGCAGCTGCTGGGTTGGCTGCCTGTGTGGGAAGGGGCAGAGCCGACCTAGGGGCAACTTGGGCCTCTTGCTCTCCCTGCTGCCCTGAGGCTGCTGGGCCAAAGAGGTCTTGGGCATCCAGCCCCTTGCTGGTCCCTTCCCTCTGACGAGGCCCTCTGAGCTCCAGCACCTTGCAGTGTGGAGACAGCCCCTGCCAGCAACCTCCTCTCCAAGGAGGCATCAACCGAGGCCTATGCCCAGGGGAAAGGCACCAGCGGGGATGAGCCTGGGGAGGCGCCCAGGCATGTCTGGACCCAGTCCCCGCAGCCTGCCCCTTGGTGGGGCAGTACCCCCGGAGGCCAGGAAGGTCTGGGCAAGGCTGGCCAGGGGCAGGGGCCCTGCTTGGTCCTGCCCCTGGCCTGTGGGGCCTCTGAGCACAACCGGCCCTCTCCCACTGGAAGAACTCCCCGGCTGACTCCAAAGGCCAGTTGGCCAACACTCCCGCCCGCTGTTCCCGCCAGGCACGCACAATGCTCCCAAGCCCGGGAGAAAAGCACTTCGGGGTGGTGCTCTCCTCGGGCCATTGCCCCTGAGCCTGGGGGCCAGGCAGTTGGTCCACACTCCCAGACCAAGGCAGAACCACATGCACACGTCTGTTCCTGACCCCTGCACCGGCAGAGAGCTCGGGGGAGCCAGAGTCTGTCAGGCAGGTGCTGGGCTGGCCGCCTGTGTGGGAAGGGGCAGAGCCGACCTAGGGGCAAGTTGGGCCTCTTGCTCTCCCTGCTGCCCTGAGGCTGCTGGGCCAAAGAGGTCTTGGGCATCCAGCCCCTTGCTGGTCCCTTCCCTCTGACGAGGCCCTCTGAGCTCTAGCACCTTGCAGTTTGGAGACAGCCCCTGCCAGCAACATCCTCTCCAAGGAGGCCTCAACCGAGGCCTAGGCCCAGGGGAAAGGCACCAGCGGGGATGAGCCTGGGGAGGTGCCCGGGCATGTCTGGACCCAGTCCCCACAGCCTGCCCCTTGGTGGGGCAGTACCCCCGGAGGCCAGGAAGATCTGGGCAAGGCTGGCCAGGGGCAGGGGCCCTGCTGGGTCCTCCCCATGGCCTGTGGGGCCTCTGAGCACAACCGGCCCTCTCCCACTGGAAGACCTCCCCAGCTGCCTCCAAAGGCCAGTTTGCCAACACTCCTGCCCGCTCTTCCCGCCAGGCACACACAATGCTCCCAAGCCCGGGAGAAAAGCGCTTCGGGGTGGTGCTCTCTCCGGGCCCTTGCCCCTGAGCCTGTGGGCAAGGCAGGGGGAACACACTCCCAGACCAAGGCAGAAACACATGCACACGTCTGGTCCTGTCCCCTGCACCGGCAGAGAGCTCGGGGGAGCCAGAGTCTCTCAGGCAGGTGCTGGGCTGGCCTCCTGTGTGGGAAGGGGCAGAGCCGACCTAGGGGCAAGTTGGGACTCTTGCTCTCCCTGCTGCCCTGAGGCTGCAGGGCCAAATACGTCTTGGGCATCCAGCCCCTTACTGGTCCCTTCCCTCTGACGAGGCCCTCTGAGCTCCAGCACCTTGCAGTGTGGAGACAGCCCCTGCCAGCAATCTCCTCTCCAAGGAGGCCTCAACCGAGGCCTAGGCCCAGGGGAAAGGCACCAGCGGGGTTGAGCCAGGGGAGGCGCCCGGGCATGTCTGGACCCTGTCCCCGCAGCCTGCCCCTTGGTGGGGCAGTACCCCCGGAGGCCAGGAAGGTCTGGGCAAGGCTGGCCAGGTGCAGGGGCCCTGCTGGGTCCTGCCCCTGGCCTGTGGGGCCTCTGAGCACAACCGGCCCTCTCCCACTGGAAGACCTCCCCGGCTGCCTCCAAAGTCCTGTTTGCAAGCACTCCCGCCCACTGTTCCCGCCAGGCGCGCACAATGCTCCCAAGCCCGGGAGAAAAGCGCTTCGGGGTGGTGGTCTCTCCGGGCCCTTGCCCCTGAGCCTGGGGGCCAGGCAGGGGATCCAAAGTCCCAGGCCAAGGCACAACAACATGCACACATCTGTTCCTGCCCCCTCCACCGGCAGAGAGCTGGGGGGAGCCAGAGTCTGTCAGGCAGCTGCTGGGCTGGCCGCCTGTGTGGGAAGGGGCAGAGCCGACCTAGGGGCAAGTTGGGCCTCTTGCTCTCCCTGCTGCCCTGAGGCTGCTGGGCCAAAGACGTCTTGGGCATCCAGCCCCTTGCTGGTCCCTTCCCTCTGACGAGGCCCTCTGAGCTCCAGCACCTTGCAGTGTGGAGACAGCCCCTGCCAGCAACCTCCTCTCCAAGGAGGCCTCAACCGAGGCCTAGGCACAGGGGAAAGGCACCAGCGGGGATGAGCCTGGGGAGGCGCCCGGGCATGTCTGGACCCAGTCCCCGCAGCCTGCCCCTTGGTGGGGCAGTACCCCCGGAGGCCAGGAAGGTCTGGGCAAGGCTGGCCAGGGGCAGGGTCCCTGCTGGGTCCTGCCCCTGGCCTGTGGGGCCTCTGAGCACAACCGGCCCTCTCCCACTGGAAGACCTCCCCGGCTGCCTCCAAAGGCGGGTTTGCCAACACTCCCGCCCGCTGTTCCGCCAGGCACGCACAACGCTCCCAAGGCCAGGAGAAAAGCGCTTCGGGGTGTTGCTCTCTCCGGGCCCTTGCCCCTGAGCCTGGGGTCCAGGCAGTGGGTCCACACTCCCAGACCAAGGCAGAACCACTTGCACACGTCTGTTCCTGACCCCTGCACCGGCAGAGAGCTCGGGGGAGCCAGAGTCTGTCAGGCAGCTGCTGGGTTGGCTGCCTGTGTGGGAAGGGGCAGAGCCGACCTAGGGGCAAGTTGGGCCTCTTGCTCTCCCTGCTGCCCTGAGGCTGCTGGGCCAAAGAGGTCTTGGGCATCCAGCCCCTTGCTGGTCCCTTCCCGCTGACGAGGCCCTCTGAGCTCCAGCACCTTGCAGTGTGGAGACAGCCCCTGCCAGCAACCTCCTCTCCAAGGAGGCATCAACCGAGGCCTATGCCCAGGGGAAAGGCACCAGCGGGGATGAGCCTGGGGAGGCGCCCAGGCATGTCTGGACCCAGTCCCCGCAGCCTGCCCCTTGGTGGGGCAGTACCCCCGGAGGCCAGGAAGGTCTGGGCAAGGCTGGCCAGGGGCAGGGGCCCTACTGGGTCCTGCCCCTGGCCTGTGGGGCCTCTGAGCACAACCGGCCCTCTCCCACTCGAAGAACTCCCCGGCTGCCTCCAAAGGCCAGTTTGCCAACACTCCCGCCCGCTGTTCCCGCCAGGCACGCACAATGCTCCCAAGCCCGGGAGAAAAGCACTTCGGGGTGGTGCTCTCCTCGGGCCCTTGCCCCTGAGCCTGGGGGCCAGGCAGTTGGTCCACACTCCCAGACCAAGGCAGAACCACATGCACACGTCTGTTCCTGACCCCTGCACCGGCAGAGAGCTCGGGGGAGCCAGAGTCTGTCAGGCAGCTGCTGGGCTGGCCGCCTGTGTGGGAAGGGGCAGAGCCGACCTAGGGGCAAGTTGGGCCTCTTCCTCTCCCTGCTGCCCTGAGGCTGCTGGGCCAAATAGGTCTTGGGCATCCAGCCCCTTGCTGGTCCCTTCCCTCTGACGAGGCCCTCTGAGCTCTAGCACCTTGCAGTGTGGAGACAGCCCCTGCCAGCAACATCCTCTCCAAGGAGGCCTCAACCGAGGCCTAGGCCCAGGGGAAAGGCACCAGCGGGGATGAGCCTGGGGAGGCGCCCGGGCATGTCTGGACCCAGTCCCCGCAGCCTGCCCCTTGGTGGGGCAGTACCCCCGGAGGCCAGGAAGATCTGGGCAAGGCTGGCCAGGGGCAGGGGCCCTGCTGGGTCCTCCCCATGGCCTGTGGGGCCTCTGAGCACAACCGGCCCTCTCCCACTGGAAGACCTCCCCGGCTGCCTCCAAAGGCCAGTTTGCCAACACTCCTGCCCGCTCTTCCCGCCAGGCACGCACAATGCTCCCAAGCCCGGGAGAAAAGCGCTTCGGGGTGGTGCTCTCTCCGGGCCCTTGCCCCTGAGCCTGTGGGCAAGGCAGGGGGAACACACTCCCAGACCAAGGCAGAAACACATGCACACGTCTGGTCCTGTCCCCTGCACCGGCAGAGAGCTCGGGGGAGCCAGAGTCTCTCAGGCAGGTGCTGGGCTGGCCGCCTGTGTGGGAAGGGGCAGAGCCGACCTAGGGGCAAGTTGGGACTCTTGCTCTCCCTGCTGCCCTGAGGCTGCAGGGCCAAAGAGGTCTTGGGCATCCAGCCCCTTACTGGTCCCTTCCCTCTGACGAGGCCCTCTGAGCTCCAGCACCTTGCAGTGTGGAGACAGCCCCTGCCAGCAATCTCCTCTCCAAGGAGGCCTCAACCGAGGCCTAGGCCCAGGGGAAAGGCACCAGCGGGGTTGAGCCAGGGGAGGCGCCCGGGCATGTCTGGACCCTGTCCCCGCAGCCTGCCCCTTGGTGGGGCAGTACCCCCGGAGGCCAGGAAGGTCTGGGCAAGGCTGGCCAGGGGCAGGGGCCCTGCTGGGTCCTGCCCCTGGCCTGTGGGGCCTCTGAGCACAACCGGCCCTCTCCCACTGGAAGACCTCCCCGGCTGCCTCCAAAGTCCTGTTTGCAAGCACTCCCGCCCACTGTTCCCGCCAGGCGCGCACAATGCTCCCAAGCCCGGGAGAAAAGCGCTTCGGGGTGGTGCTCTCTCCGGGCCCTTGCCCCTGAGCCTGGGGGCCAGGCAGGGGATCCACAGTCCCAGGCCAAGGCACAACATCATGCACACGTCTGTTCCTGCCCCCTCCACCGGCAGAGAGCTGGGGGGAGCCAGAGTCTGTCAGGCAGCTGCTGGGCTGGCCGCCTGTGTGGGAAGGGGCAGAGCCGACCTAGGGGCAAGTTGGGCCTCTTGCTCTCCCTGCTGCCCTGAGGCTGCTGGGCCAAAGAGGTCTTGGGCATCCAGCCCCTTGCTGGTCCCTTCCCTCTGACGAGGCCCTCTGAGCTCCAGCACCTTGCAGTGTGGAGACAGCCCCTGCCAGCAACCTCCTCTCCAAGGAGGCCTCAACCGAGGCCTAGGCACAGGGGAAAGGCACCAGCGGGGATGAGCCAGTGGAGGCGCACGGGCATATCAGGACCCAGTCCCTGCAGCCTGCCCCTTGGTGGGGCAGTACCCCCGGAGGCCAGGAAGGTCTGGGCAAGGCTGGCCAGGGGCAGGGTCCCTGCTGGGTCCTGCCCCTGGCCTGTGGGGCCTCTGAGCACAACCGGCCCTCTCCCACTGGAAGACCTCCCCGGCTGCCTCCAAAGGCGGGTTTGCCAACACTCCCGCCCGCTGTTCCCGCCAGGCACGCACAACGCTCCCAAGGCCAGGAGAAAAGCGCTTCGGGGTGTTGCTCTCTCCGGGCCCTTGCCCCTGAGCCTGGGGTCCAGGCAGTGGGTCCACACTCCCAGACCAAGGCAGAACCACATGCACACGTCTGTTCCTGACCCCTGCACCGGCAGAGAGCTCGGGGGAGCCAGAGTCTGTCAGGCAGCAGCTGGGTTGGCTGCCTGTGTGGGAAGGGGCAGAGCCGACCTAGGGGCAAGTTGGGCCTCTTGCTCTCCCTGCTGCCCTGAGGCTGCTGGGCCAAAGAGGTCTTGGGCATCCAGCCCCTTGCTGGTCCCTTCCCGCTGACGAGGCCCTCTGAGCTCCAGCACCTTGCAGTGTGGAGACAGCCCCTGCCAGCAACCTCCTCTCCAAGGAGGCCTCAACCGAGGCCTAGGCCCAGGGGAAAGGCACCAGCGGGGATGAGCCTGGGGAGGCGCCCGGGCATGTCTGGACCCAGGCCCCGCAGCCTGCCCCTTGGTGGGGCAGTACCCCCCGGAGGCCAGGAAGGTCTGGGCAAGGCTGGCCAGGGGCAGGGGCCCTGCTGCGTCCTGCCCCTGGCCTGTGGGGCCTCTGAGCACAACCGGCCCTCTCCCACTGGAAGACCTCCCCGGCTGCCTCCAAGGCCGGTTTGCAAGCGCTCCCGCCCACTGTTCCCAGCAGGCGTGCAAAATGCTCCCAAGCCCGGGAGAAAAGCGCTTCAGGGTGGTGCTCTCTCCGGGCCCTTGCCCCTGAGCCTGGGGGCAAGGCAGGATGTCCACACTCCGAGGACAAGGCAGAACCACATGCACACGTCTGATCTGCCCCCTGCACCGGCAGAGAGCTCGGGGGAGCCAGAGTCTGTCAGGCAGCTGCTGGGCTGGCCGCCTGTGTGGGAAGGGGCAGAGCTGACCTAGGGGCAAGTTGGGCCTCTTGCTCTCCCTGCTGCCCTGAGGCTGCTGGGCCAAAGAGGTCTTGGGCATCCAGCCCCTTGCTGGTCCCTTCCCTCTGACGAGGCCCTCTGAGCTCCAGCACCTTTCAGTGTGGAGACAGCCCCTGCCAGCAACCTCCTCTCCAAGGAGGCCTCAACCGAGGCCTAGGCCCAGGGGAAAGGCACCAGCGGGGATGAGCCTGGGGAGGCGCCCGGGCATGTCTGGACCCAGTCCCCGCAGCCTGCCCCTTGGTGGGGCAGTACCCCCGGAGGCCAGGAAGGTCTGGGCAAGGCTGCCAGGGGCAGGGACACTGCTGGGTCTTGCCCCTGGCCTGTGGGGCGTCTGAGCACAACCGGCACTCTCCCGCTGGAAGACCTCCCCGTCTGCCTCGAAAGGCCGGTTTGCAAGCACTCCCGCCCGCTGTTCCCGCCAGGCACGCACAATGCTCTCAAGCCCGGGAGAAAAGCGCTTCGGGGTGGTGCTCTCTCCGGGCCCTTGCCCCTGAGCCTGGGGGCAAGGCATGGGGAACACACTCCCAGGCCAAGGCAGAACCACATGCCCACGTCTGTTCCTGTCCCCTGCACCGGCAGAGAGCTCGGGGGAGCCAGAGTCTGTCAGGCAGCTGCTGGGTTGGCCGCCTGTGTGGGAAGTGGCAGAGCCGACCTAGGGGCAAGTTGGGCTTCTTGCTCTCCCTGCTGCCCTGAGCCTGCTGGGCCAAAGAGGTCTTGGGCATCCAGCCCCTTGCTGGTCCCTTCCCTCTGACGAGGCCCTCTGAGCTCCAGCACCTTGCAGTGTGGAGACAGCCCCTGCCAGCAACCTCCTCTCCAAGGAGGCCTCAACCGAGGCCTAGGCCCAGGGGAAAGGCACCAGCGGGGATGAGACTGGGGAGGCGCCCGGGCATGTCTGGACCCAGTCCCCGCAGCCTGCCCCTTGGTGGGGCAGTACCCCCGGAGGCCAGGAAGGTCTGGGCAAGGCTGGCCAGGGGCAGGGGGCCTGCTGGGTCCTGCCCCTGGCCTGTGGGGCCTCTGAGCACAACCGGCCCTCTCCCACTGGAAGAACTCCCCGGCTGCCTCCAAAGGCCAGTTTGCCAACACTCCCGCCCGCTGTTCCCGCCAGGCACGCACAATGCTCCCAAGCCCGGGAGAAAAGCGCTTCGGGGTGGTGCTCTCTCCGGGCCCTTGCCCCTGAGCCTGTGGGCAAGGCAGGGGGAACACACTCCCAGACCAAGGCAGAAACACATGCACACGTCTGGTCCTGTCCCCTGCACCGGCAGAGAGCTCGGGGGAGCCAGAGTCTCTCAGGCAGGTGCTGGGCTGGCCTCCTGTGTGGGAAGGGGCAGAGCCGACCTAGGGGCAAGTTGGGCCTCTTGCTCTCCCTACTGCCCTGAGGCTGCAGGGCCAAATACGTCTTGGGCATCCAGCCCCTTACTGGTCCCTTCCCTCTGACGAGGCCCTCTGAGCTCCAGCACCTTGCAGTGTGGAGACAGCCCCTGCCAGCAATCTCCTCTCCAAGGAGGCCTCAACCGAGGCCTAGGCCCAGGGGAAAGGCACCAGCGGGGTTGAGCCAGGGGAGGCGCCCGGGCATGTCTGGACCCTGTCCCCGCAGCCTGCCCCTTGGTGGGGCAGTACCCCCGGAGGCCAGGAAGGTCTGGGCAAGGCTGGCCAGGGGCAGGGGCCCTGCTGGGTCCTGCCCCTGGCCTGTGGGGCCTCTGAGCACAACCGGCCCTCTCCCACTGGAAGACCTCCCCGGCTGCCTCCAAAGTCCTGTTTGCAAGCACTCCCGCCCACTGTTCCCGCCAGGCGCGCACAATGCTCCCAAGCCCGGGAGAAAAGCGCTTCGGGGTGGTGGTCTCTCCGGGCCCTTGCCCCTGAGCCTGGGGGCCAGGCAGGGGATCCACAGTCCCAGGCCAAGGCACAACAACATGCACACATCTGTTCCTGCCCCCTCCACCGGCAGAGAGCTGGGGGGAGCCAGAGTCTGTCAGGCAGCTGCTGGGCTGGCCGCCTGTGTGGGAAGGGGCAGAGCCGACCTAGGGGCAAGTTGGGCCTCTTGCTCTCCCTGCTGCCCTGAGGCTGCTGGGCCAAAGACGTCTTGGGCATCCAGCCCCTTGCTGGTCCCTTCCCTCTGACGAGGCCCTCTGAGCTCCAGCACCTTGCAGTGTGGAGACAGCCCCTGCCAGCAACCTCCTCTCCAAGGAGGCCTCAACCGAGGCCTAGGCACAGGGGAAAGGCACCAGCGGGGATGAGCCTGGGGAGGCGCCCGGGCATGTCTGGACCCAGTCCCCGCAGCCTGCCCCTTGGTGGGGCAGTACCCCCGGAGGCCAGGAAGGTCTGGGCAAGGCTGGCCAGGGGCAGGGGCCCTACTGGGTCCTGCCCCTGGCCTGTGGGGCCTCTGAGCACAACCGGACCTCTCCCACTCGAAGAACTCCCCGGCTGCCTCCAAAGGCCAGTTTGCCAACACTCCCGCCCGCTGTTCCCGCCAGGCACGCACAATGCTCCCAAGCCCGGGAGAAAAGCGCTTCGGGGTGGTGCTCTCTCCGGGCCCTTGCCCCTGAGCCTGTGGGCAAGGCAGGGGGAACACACTCCCAGACCAAGGCAGAAACACATGCACACGTCTGGTCCTGTCCCCTGCACCGGCAGAGAGCTCGGGGGAGCCAGAGTCTCTCAGGCAGGTGCTGGGCTGGCCGCCTGTGTGGGAAGGGGCAGAGCCGACCTAGGGGCAAGTTGGGACTCTTGCTCTCCCTGCTGCCCTGAGGCTGCAGGGCCAAAGACGTCTTGGGCATCCAGCCCCTTACTGGTCCCTTCCCTCTGACGAGGCCCTCTGAGCTCCAGCACCTTGCAGTGTGGAGACAGCCCCTGCCAGCAATCTCCTCTCCAAGGAGGCCTCAACCGAGGCCTAGGCCCAGGGGAAAGGCACCAGCGGGGTTGAGCCAGGGGAGGCGCCCGGGCATGTCTGGACCCTGTCCCCGCAGCCTGCCCCTTGGTGGGGCAGTACCCCCGGAGGCCAGGAAGGTCTGGGCAAGGCTGGCCAGGGGCAGGGGCCCTGCTGGGTCCTGCCCCTGGCCTGTGGGGCCTCTGAGCACAACCGGCCCTCTCCCACTGGAAGACCTCCCCGGCTGCCTCCAAAGTCCTGTTTGCAAGCACTCACGCCCACTGTTCCCGCCAGGCGCGCACAATGCTCCCAAGCCCGGGAGAAAAGCGCTTCGGGGTGGTGGTCTCTCCGGGCCCTTGCCCCTGAGCCTGGGGGCCAGGCAGGGGATCCACAGTCCCAGGCCAAGGCACAACATCATGCACACGTCTGTTCCTGCCCCCTCCACCGGCAGAGAGCTGGGGGGAGCCAGAGTCTGTCAGGCAGCTGCTGGGCTGGCCGCCTGTGTGGGAAGGGGCAGAGCCGACCTAGGGGCAAGTTGGGCCTCTTCCTCTCCCTGCTGCCCTGAGGCTGCTGGGCCAAAGAGGTCTTGGGCATCCAGCCCCTTCCTGGTCCCTTCCCTCTGACGAGGCCCTCTGAGCTCCAGCACCTTGCAGTGTGGAGACAGCCCCTGCCAGCAACCTCCTCTCCAAGGAGGCCTCAACCTAGGCCTAGGCCCAGGGGAAAGGCACCAGCGGGGATGAGCCAGTGGAGGCGCACGGGCATATCAGGAGACAGTCCCCGCAGCCTGCCCCTTGGTGGGGCAGTACCCCCGGAGGCCAGGAAGGTCTGGGCAAGGCTGGCCAGGGGCAGGGGCCCTGCTGGGTCCTGCCCCTGGCCTGTGGGGCCTCTGAGCACAACCGGCCCTCTCCCACTGGAAGACCTCCCCGGCTGCCTCCAAAGGCGGGTTTGCCAACACTCCCGCCCGCTGTTCCCGCCAGGCACGCACAACGCTCCCAAGGCCAGGAGAAAAGCGCTTCGGGGTGTTGCTCTCTCCGGGCCCTTGCCCCTGAGCCTGGGGTCCAGGCAGTGGGTCCACACTCCCAGACCAAGGCAGAACCACATGCACACGTCTGTTCCTGACCCCTGCACCGGCAGAGAGCTCGGGGGAGCCAGAGTCTGTCAGGCAGCTGCTGGGTTGGCTGCCTGTGTGGGAAGGGGCAGAGCCGACCTAGGGGCAACTTGGGCCTCTTGCTCTCCCTGCTGCCCTGAGGCTGCTGGGCCAAAGAGGTCTTGGGCATCCAGCCCCTTGCTGGTCCCTTCCCTCTGACGAGGCCCTCTGAGCTCCAGCACCTTGCAGTGTGGAGACAGCCCCTGCCAGCAACCTCCTCTCCAAGGAGGCATCAACCGAGGCCTATGCCCAGGGGAAAGGCACCAGCGGGGATGAGCCTGGGGAGGCGCCCAGGCATGTCTGGACCCAGTCCCCGCAGCATGCCCCTTGGTGGGGCAGTACCCCCGGAGGCCAGGAAGGTCTGGGCAAGGCTGGCCAGGGGCAGGGGCCCTGCTTGGTCCTGCCCCTGGCCTGTGGGGCCTCTGAGCACAACCGGCCCTCTCCCACTGGAAGAACTCCCCGGCTGACTCCAAAGGCCAGTTTGCCAACACTCCCGCCCGCTGTTCCCGCCAGGCACGCACAATGCTCCCAAGCCCGGGAGAAAAGCACTTCGGGGTGGTGCTCTCCTCGGGCCATTGCCCCTGAGCCTGGGGGCCAGGCAGTTGGTCCACACTCCCAGACCAAGGCAGAACCACATGCACACGTCTGTTCCTGACCCCTGCACCGGCAGAGAGCTGGGGGGAGCCAGAGTCTGTCAGGCAGGTGCTGGGCTGGCCGCCTGTGTGGGAAGGGGCAGAGCCGACCTAGGGGCAAGTTGGGCCTCTTGCTCTCCCTGCTGCCCTGAGGCTGCTGGGCCAAAGAGGTCTTGGGCATCCAGCCCCTTGCTGGTCCCTTCCCTCTGACGAGGCCCTCTGAGCTCTAGCACCTTGCAGTGTGGAGACAGCCCCTGCCAGCAACATCCTCTCCAAGGAGGCCTCAACCGAGGCCTAGGCCCAGGGGAAAGGCACCAGCGGGGATGAGCCTGGGGAGGTGCCCGGGCATGTCTGGACCCAGTCCCCGCAGCCTGCCCCTTGGTGGGGCAGTACCCCCGGAGGCCAGGAAGATCTGGGCAAGGCTGGCCAGGGGCAGGGGCCCTGTGGGTCCTCCCCATGGCCTGTGGGGCCTCTGAGCACAACCGGCCCTCTCCCACTGGAAGACCTCCCCGGCTGCCTCCAAAGGCCTGTTTGCCAACACTCCTGCCCGCTCTTCCCGCCAGGCACACACAATGCTCCCAAGCCCGGGAGAAAAGCGCTTCGGGGTGGTGCTCTCTCCGGGCCCTTGCCCCTGAGCCTGTGGGCAAGGCAGGGGGAACACACTCCCAGACCAAGGCAGAAACACATGCACACGTCTGGTCCTGTCCCCTGCACCGGCAGAGAGCTCGGGGGAGCCAGAGTCTCTCAGGCAGGTGCTGGGCTGGCCTCCTGTGTGGGAAGGGGCAGAGCCGACCTAGGGGCAAGTTGGGACTCTTGCTCTCCCTGCTGCCCTGAGGCTGCAGGGCCAAATACGTCTTGGGCATCCAGCCCCTTACTGGTCCCTTCCCTCTGACGAGGCCCTCTGAGCTCCAGCACCTTGCAGTGTGGAGACAGCCCCTGCCAGCAATCTCCTCTCCAAGGAGGCCTCAACCGAGGCCTAGGCCCAGGGGAAAGGCACCAGCGGGGTTGAGCCAGGGGAGGCGCCCGGGCATGTCTGGACCCTGTCCCCGCAGCCTGCCCCTTGGTGGGGCAGTACCCCCGGAGGCCAGGAAGGTCTGGGCAAGGCTGGCCAGGTGCAGGGGCCCTGCTGGGTCCTGCCCCTGGCCTGTGGGGCCTCTGAGCACAACCGGCCCTCTCCCACTGGAAGACCTCCCCGGCTGCCTCCAAAGTCCTGTTTGCAAGCACTCCCGCCCACTGTTCCCGCCAGGCGCGCACAATGCTCCCAAGCCCGGGAGAAAAGCGCTTCGGGGTGGTGGTCTCTCCGGGCCCTTGCCCCTGAGCCTGGGGGCCAGGCAGGGGATCCACAGTCCCAGGCCAAGGCACAACAACATGCACACATCTGTTCCTGCCCCCTCCACCGGCAGAGAGCTGGGGGGAGCCAGAGTCTGTCAGGCAGCTGCTGGGCTGGCCGCCTGTGTGGGAAGGGGCAGAGCCGACCTAGGGGCAAGTTGGGCCTCTTGCTCTCCCTGCTGCCCTGAGGCTGCTGGGCCAAAGACGTCTTGGGCATCCAGCCCCTTGCTGGTCCCTTCCCTCTGACGAGGCCCTCTGAGCTCCAGCACCTTGCAGTGTGGAGACAGCCCCTGCCAGCAACCTCCTCTCCAAGGAGGCCTCAACCGAGGCCTAAGCACAGGGGAAAGGCACCAGCGGGGATGAGCCTGGGGAGGCGCCCGGGCATGTCTGGACCCAGTCCCCGCAGCCTGCCCCTTGGTGGGGCAGTACCCCCGGAGGCCAGGAAGGTCTGGGCAAGGCTGGCCAGGGGCAGGGTCCCTGCTGGGTCCTGCCCCTGGCCTGTGGGGCCTCTGAGCACAACCGGCCCTCTCCCACTGGAAGACCTCCCCGGCTGCCTCCAAAGGCGGGTTTGCCAACACTCCCGCCCGCTGTTCCGCCAGGCACGCACAACGCTCCCAAGGCCAGGAGAAAAGCGCTTCGGGGTGTTGCTCTCTCCGGGCCCTTGCCCCTGAGCCTGGGGTCCAGGCAGTGGGTCCACACTCCCAGACCAAGGCAGAACCACATGCACACGTCTGTTCCTGACCCCTGCACCGGCAGAGAGCTCGGGGGAGCCAGAGTCTGTCAGGCAGCTGCTGGGTTGGCTGCCTGTGTGGGAAGGGGCAGAGCCGACCTAGGGGCAAGTTGGGCCTCTTGCTCTCCCTGCTGCCCTGAGGCTGCTGGGCCAAAGAGGTCTTGGGCATCCAGCCCCTTGCTGGTCCCTTCCCGCTGACGAGGCCCTCTGAGCTCCAGCACCTTGCAGTGTGGAGACAGCCCCTGCCAGCAACCTCCTCTCCAAGGAGGCATCAACCGAGGCCTATGCCCAGGGGAAAGGCACCAGCGGGGATGAGCCTGGGGAGGCGCCCAGGCATGTCTGGACCCAGTCCCCGCAGCCTGCCCCTTGGTGGGGCAGTACCCCCGGAGGCCAGGAAGGTCTGGGCAAGGCTGGCCAGGGGCAGGGGCCCTACTGGGTCCTGCCCCTGGCCTGTGGGGCCTCTGAGCACAACCGGCCCTCTCCCACTCGAAGAACTCCCCGGCTGCCTCCAAAGGCCAGTTTGCCAACACTCCCGCCCGCTGTTCCCGCCAGGCACGCACAATGCTCCCAAGCCCGGGAGAAAAGCACTTCGGGGTGGTGCTCTCCTCGGGCCCTTGCCCCTGAGCCTGGGGGCCAGGCAGTTGGTCCACACTCCCAGACCAAGGCAGAACCACATGCACACGTCTGTTCCTGACCCCTGCACCGGCAGAGAGCTCGGGGGCGCCAGAGTCTGTCAGGCAGCTGCTGGGCTGGCCGCCTGTGTGGGAAGGGGCAGAGCCGACCTAGGGGCAAGTTGGGCCTCTTCCTCTCCCTGCTGCCCTGAGGCTGCTGGGCCAAATAGGTCTTGGGCATCCAGCCCCTTGCTGGTCCCTTCACTCTGACGAGGCCCTCTGAGCTCTAGCACCTTGCAGTGTGGAGACAGCCCCTGCCAGCAACATCCTCTCCAAGGAGGCCTCAACCGAGGCCTAGGCCCAGGGGAAAGGCACCAGCGGGGATGAGCCTGTGGAGGCGCCCGGGCATGTCTGGACCCAGTCCCCGCAGCCTGCCCCTTGGTGGGGCAGTACCCCCGGAGGCCAGGAAGATCTGGGCAAGGCTGGCCAGGGGCAGGGGCCCTGCTGGGTCCTCCCCATGGCCTGTGGGGCCTCTGAGCACAACCGGCCCTCTCCCACTGGAAGACCTCCCCGGCTGCCTCCAAAGGCCAGTTTGCCAACACTCCTGCCCGCTCTTCCCGCCAGGCACGCACAATGCTCCCAAGCCCGGGAGAAAAGCGCTTCGGGGTGGTGCTCTCTCCGGGCCCTTGCCCCTGAGCCTGTGGGCAAGGCAGGGGGAACACACTCCCAGACCAAGGCAGAAACACATGCACACGTCTGGTCCTGTCCCCTGCACCGGCAGAGAGCTCGGGGGAGCCAGAGTCTCTCAGGCAGGTGCTGGGCTGGCCGCCTGTGTGGGAAGGGGCAGAGCCGACCTAGGGGCAAGTTGGGACTCTTGCTCTCCCTGCTGCCCTGAGGCTGCAGGGCCAAAGACGTCTTGGGCATCCAGCCCCTTACTGGTCCCTTCCCTCTGACGAGGCCCTCTGAGCTCCAGCACCTTGCAGTGTGGAGACAGCCCCTGCCAGCAATCTCCTCTCCAAGGAGGCCTCAACCGAGGCCTAGGCCCAGGGGAAAGGCACCAGCGGGGTTGAGCCAGGGGAGGCGCCCGGGCATGTCTGGACCCTGTCCCCGCAGCCTGCCCCTTGGTGGGGCAGTACCCCCGGAGGCCAGGAAGGTCTGGGCAAGGCTGGCCAGGGGCAGGGGCCCTGCTGGGTCCTGCCCCTGGCCTGTGGGGCCTCTGAGCACAACCGGCCCTCTCCCACTGGAAGACCTCCCCGGCTGCCTCCAAAGTCCTGTTTGCAAGCACTCCCGCCCACTGTTCCCGCCAGGCGCGCACAATGCTCCCAAGCCCGGGAGAAAAGCGCTTCGGGGTGGTGGTCTCTCCGGGCCCTTGCCCCTGAGCCTGGGGGCCAGGCAGGGGATCCACAGTCCCAGGCCAAGGCACAACATCATGCACACGTCTGTTCCTGCCCCCTCCACCGGCAGAGAGCTGGGGGGAGCCAGAGTCTGTCAGGCAGCTGCTGGGCTGGCCGCCTGTGTGGGAAGGGGCAGAGCCGACCTAGGGGCAAGTTGGGCCTCTTGCTCTCCCTGCTGCCCTGAGGCTGCTGGGCCAAAGAGGTCTTGGGCATCCAGCCCCTTGCTGGTCCCTTCCCTCTGACGAGGCCCTCTGAGCTCCAGCACCTTGCAGTGTGGAGACAGCCCCTGCCAGCAACCTCCTCTCCAAGGAGGCCTCAACCGAGGCCTAGGCACAGGGGAAAGGCACCAGCGGGGATGAGCCAGTGGAGGCGCACGGGCATATCAGGACCCAGTCCCTGCAGCCTGCCCCTTGGTGGGGCAGTACCCCCGGAGGCCAGGAAGGTCTGGGCAAGGCTGGCCAGGGGCAGGGTCCCTGCTGGGTCCTGCCCCTGGCCTGTGGGGCCTCTGAGCACAACCGGCCCTCTCCCACTGGAAGACCTCCCCGGCTGCCTCCAAAGGCGGGTTTGCCAACACTCCCGCCCGCTGTTCCCGCCAGGCACGCACAACGCTCCCAAGGCCAGGAGAAAAGCGCTTCGGGGTGTTGCTCTCTCCGGGCCCTTGTCCCTGAGCCTGGGGTCCAGGCAGTGGGTCCACACTCCCAGACCAAGGCAGAACCACATGCACACGTCTGTTCCTGACCCCTGCACCGGCAGAGAGCTCGGGGGAGCCAGAGTCTGTCAGGCAGCAGCTGGGTTGGCTGCCTGTGTGGGAAGGGGCAGAGCCGACCTAGGGGCAAGTTGGGCCTCTTGCTCTCCCTGCTGCCCTGAGGCTGCTGGGCCAAAGAGGTCTTGGGCATCCAGCCCCTTGCTGGTCCCTTCCCGCTGACAAGGCCCTCTGAGCTCCAGCACCTTGCAGTGTGGAGACAGCCCCTGCCAGCAACCTCCTCTCCAAGGAGGCCTCAACCGAGGCCTAGGCCCAGGGGAAAGGCACCAGCGGGGATGAGCCTGGGGAGGCGCCCGGGCATGTCTGGACCCAGGCCCCGCAGCCTGCCCCTTGGTGGGGCAGTACCCCCCGGAGGCCAGGAAGGTCTGGGCAAGGCTGGCCAGGGGCAGGGGCCCTGCTGCGTCCTGCCCCTGGCCTGTGGGGCCTCTGAGCACAACCGGCCCTCTCCCACTGGAAGACCTCCCCGGCTGCCTCCAAGGCCGGTTTGCAAGCGCTCCCGCCCACTGTTCCCAGCAGGCGTGCACAATGCTCCCAAGCCCGGGAGAAAAGCGCTTCAGGGTGGTGCTCTCTCCGGGCCCTTGCCCCTGAGCCTGGGGGCAAGGCAGGATGTCCACACTCCCAGTCCAAGGCAGAACCACTTGCACACGTCTGATCTGCCCCCTGCACCGGCAGAGAGCTCGGGGGAGCCAGAGTCTGTCAGGCAGCTGCTGGGCTGGCCGCCTGTGTGGGAAGGGGCAGAGCTGACCTAGGGGCAAGTTGGGCCTCTTGCTCTCCCTGCTGCCCTGAGGCTGCTGGGCCAAAGAGGTCTTGGGCATCCAGCCCCTTGCTGGTCCCTTCCCTCTGACGAGGCCCTCTGAGCTCCAGCACCTTGCAGTGTGGAGACAGCCCCTGCCAGCAACCTCCTCTCCAAGGAGGCCTCAACCGAGGCCTAGGCCCAGGGGAAAGGCACCAGCGGGGATGAGCCTGGGGAGGCGCCCGGGCATGTCTGGACCCAGTCCCCGCAGCCTGCCCCTTGGTGGGGCAGTACCCCCGGAGGCCAGGAAGGTCTGGGCAAGGCTGCCAGGGGCAGGGACACTGCTGGGTCTTGCCCCTGGCCTGTGGGGCGTCTGAGCACAACCGGCACTCTCCCGCTGGAAGACCTCCCCGTCTGCCTCGAAAGGCCGGTTTGCAAGCACTCCCGCCCGCTGTTCCCGCCAGGCACGCACAATGCTCTCAAGCCCGGGAAAAAAGCGCTTCGGGGTGGTGCTCTCTCCGGGCCCTTGCCCCTGAGCCTGGGGGCAAGGCATGGGGAACACACTCCCAGGCCAAGGCAGAACCACATGCCCACGTCTGTTCCTGTCCCCTGCACCGGCAGAGAGCTTGGGGGAGCCAGAGTCTGTCAGGCAGCTGCTGGGTTGGCGGCCTGTGTGGGAAGGGGCAGAGCCGCCCTAGGGGCAAGTTGGGCCTCTTGCTCTCCCTGCTGCCCTGAGGCTGCTGGGCCAAAGACGTCTTGGGCATCCAGCCCCTTACTGGTCCCTTCCCTCTGACGAGGCCCTCTGAGCTCCAGCACCTTGCAGTGTGGAGACAGCCCCTGCCAGCAACCTCCTCTCCAAGGAGGCCTCAACCGAGGCCTAGGCCCAGGGGAAAGGCACCAGCGGGGATGAGCCAGGGGAGGCGCCCGAGCATGTCTGGACCCAGTCCCCGCAGCCTGCCCCTTGGTGGGGCAGTACCCCCGGAGGCCAGGAAGGTCTGGGTAAGACTGGCCAGGGGCAGGGGCCCTGCTGGGTCCTGCCCCTGGCCTGTGGGGCCTCTGAGCACAACCGGCCCTCTCCCACTGGAAGACCTCCCCGGCTGCCTCCAAAGGCCGGTTTGCAAGCGCTCCCGGCCACTGTTACCAGCAGGCGGGCACAATGCTCCTAAGCCCGGAAGAAAAGCGCTTCAGGGTGGTGCTCTCTCGGGGCCCTTGCCCCTGAGCCTGGGGGCAAGGCAGGGTGTCCACACTCCCAAGCCAAGGCAGAACCACATGCACACGTCTGACCTGCCCCCTGCACCGGCAGAGAGCTCGGGGGAGCCAGAGTCTGTCAGGCAGCTGCTGGGCTGGCCACCTGTGTGGGAAGTGGCAGAGCCGACCTAGGGGCAAGTTGGGCTTCTTGCTCTCCCTGCTGCCCTGAGGCTGCTGGGCCAAAGAGGTCTTGGGCATCCAGCCCCTTGCTGGTCCCTTCCCTCTGACGAGGCCCTCTGAGCTCCAGCACCTTGCAGTGTGGAGACAGCCCCTGCCAGCAACCTCCTCTCCAAGGAGGCCTCAACCGAGGCCTAGGCCCAGGGGAAAGGCACCAGCGGGGATGAGCCTGGGGAGGCGCCCGGGCATGTCTGGACCCAGTCCCCGCAGCCTGCCCCTTGGTGGGGCAGTACCCCCGGAGGCCAGGAAGGTCTGGGCAAGGCTGGCCAGGGGCAGGGGGCCTGCTGGGTCCTGCCCCTGGCCTGTGGGGCCTCTGAGCACAACCGGCCCTCTCCCACTGGAAGAACTCCCCGGCTGCCTCCAAAGGCCAGTTTGCCAACACTCCCGCCCGCTGTTCCCGCCAGGCACGCACAATGCTCCCAAGCCCGGGAGAAAAGCGCTTCGGGGTCGTGCTCTCTCCGGGCCCTTGCCCCTGAGCCTGGGGGCAAGGCAGGGTGTCCACACTCCCAGGCCAAGGCAGAACCACATGCACACGTCTGTTCCTGACCCCTGCACCGGCAGAGAGCTGGGGGGAGCCAGAGTCTGTCAGGCAGCTGCTGGGCTGGCCGCCTGTGTGGGAAGGGGCAGAGCCGCCCTAGGGGCAAGTTGGGCCTCTTGCTCTCCCTGCTGCCCTGAGGCTGCTGGGCCAAAGAGGTCTTGGGCATCCAGCCCCTTGCTTGTCCCTTCCCTCTGACGAGGCCCTCTGAGCTCCAGCACCTTGCAGTGTGGAGACAGCACCTGCCAGCAATCTCCTCTCCAAGGAGGCCTGAACCGAGGCCTAGGCCCAGGGAAAAGGCACCAGCGGGGTTGAGCCAGGGGAGGCGCCCGGGCATGTCTGGACCCTGTCCCCGCAGCCTGCCCCTTGGTGGGGCAGTACCTCCGGAGGCCAGGAAGGTCTGGGCAAGGCTGGTCAGGGGCAGGGGCCCTGCTGGGTCCTGCCCCTGGCCTGTGAGGCCTCTGAGCACAACCGGCCCTCTCCCACTGGAAGACCTCCCCAGCTGCCTCCAAAGTCCTGTTTGCAAACACTCCCGCCCGCTGTTCACGCCAGGCTCGCACAATGCTCCCAAGCCCGGGAGAAAAGCGCTTCGGGGTGGTGCTCTCTCCGGGCCCTTGCCCCTGAGCCTGGGGGCCAGGCAGTGGGTCCACACTGCCAGACCAAGGCAGAACCACATGCACACGTCTGTTCCTGACCCCTGCACCGGCAGAGAGCTCGGGGGAGCCAGAGTCTGTCAGGCAGCTGCTGGGCTGGCCGCCTATGTGGGAAGGGGCAGAGCCGACCTAGGGGCAAGTTGGGCCTCTTCCTCTCCCTGCTGCCCTGAGGCTGCTGGGCCAAAGAGGTCTTGGGCATCCAGCCCCTTGCTGGTCCCTTCCCTCTGACGAGGCCCTCTGAGCTCCAGCACCTTGCAGTGTGGAGACAGCCCCTGCCAGCAACCTCCTCTCCAATGAGGCCTCAACCGAGGCCTAGGCCCAGGGGAAAGGCACCAGCGGGGATGAGCCTGGGGAGGCGCCCGGGCATGTCTGGACCCAGTCCCCGCAGCCTGCCCCTTGGTGGGGCAGTACCCCCGGAGGCCAGGAAGGTCTGTGCAAGGCTGCCAGGGGCAGGGACAGCGCTGGGTCCTGCCCCTGGCCTGTGGGACGTCTGAGCACAACCGGCACTCTCCCGCTGGAAGACCTCCCTGTCTGCCTCCAAAGGCCGGTTTGCAAGCACTCCCGCCCGATGTTCCCGCCAGGCACGCACAATGCTCCCAAGCCCGGGAGAAAAGCGCTTCGGGGTGGTGCTCTCTCCGGGCCCTTGCCCCTAAGCCTGCGGGCCAGGCAGGGGGAACACACTCCCAGGCCAAGACAGAACGACATGAACACGTCTGTTCCTGCCCCCTACACCGGCAGAGAGCTCGGGGGAGCCAGAGTCTCTCAGGCAGGTGCTGGGCTGGCCGCCTGTGTAGGAAGGGGCAGAGCCGACCTAGGGGCAAGTTGGGCCTCTTGCTCTCCCTGCTGCCCTGAGGCTGCTGGGCCAAAGAGGTCTTGGGCATCCAGCCCTTTGCTGGTCCCTTCCCTCTGACGAGGCCCTCTGAGCTCCAGCACCTTGCAGTGTGGAGACAGCACCTGCCAGCAATCTCCTCTCCAAGGAGGCCTCAACCGAGGCCTAGGCCCAGGGGAAAGGCACCAGCGGGGATGAGCCTGGGGAGGCGCCCGGGCATGTCTGGACCCAGTCCCCGCAGCCTGCCCCTTGGTGGGGCAGTACCACTGGAGGCCAGGAAGGTCTGGGCAAGGCTGGCCAGGGGCAGGGGACCTGCTGGGTCCTGCCCCTGGCCTGTGGGGCCTCTGAGCACAACCGGGCCTCTCCCACTGGAAGACCTCCCCGGCTGCCTCCAAAGGCCGTTTTGCACGCACTCCCGCCCACTCTTCCCACCAAGCGCGCACAATGCTCCCAAGCCCGGGAGAAAAGCGCTTCGGGGTTGTGCTCTCTCCGGGTCCTTGCCCCTGAGACTGGGGGCCAGGCAGGGGGTCCACACTCCCAGGCCAAGGCAGAACCACATGCACACGTCTGTTCCTGACCCCTGCACCGGCAGAGAGCTCGGGGGAGCCAGAGTCTGTCAGGCAGCTGCTGGGCTGGCCGCCTTTGTGGGAAGGGGCAGAGCCGACCTAGGGGCAAGTAGGGCCTCTTGCTCTCCCTGCTGCCCTGAGGCTGCTGGGCCAAAGAGGTCTTGGGCATCCAGCCCTTTGCTTGTCCCTTCCCTCTGACGAGGCCCTCTGAGCTCCAGCACCTTGCAGTGTGGAGACAGCCCCTGCCAGCAACCTCCTCTCCAAGGAGGCCTCAACCGAGACCTAGGACCAGGGGAAAGGCACCAGCGGGGATGAGCCTGGGGAGGCGCCCAGGCATGTCTGGACCCAGTCCCCGCAGCCTGCCCCTTGGTGGGGCAGTACCCCCGGAGGCCAGGAAGGTCTGGGAAAGGCTGGCCAGGGGCAGGGGACCTGCTGGGTCCTGCCCCTGGCCTGTGGGGCCTCTGAGCACAACCGGCCCTCTCCCACTGGAAGACCTCCCCGGCTGCTTCCAAAGTCCTGTTTGCCAACACTCCCACCCGCTGTTCACGCCAGACTTGCACAATGCTCCCAAGCCCGGGAGAAAAGCGCTTCGGGGTGGTGCTCTCTCCGGGCCCTTTCCCCTGAGCCTGGGGGCAAGGCATGGGGAACACACTCCCAGGCCAAGGCAGAACCACATGCCCACGTCTGTTCCTGTCCCCTGCACCGGCAGAGAGCTTGGGGGAGCCAGAGTCTGTCAGGCAGCTGCTGGGTTGGCCGCCTGTGTGGGAAGGGGCAGAGCCGCCCTAGGGGCAAGTTGGGCCTCTTGCTCTCCCTGCTGCCCTGAGGCTGCTGGGCCAAAGACGTCTTGGGCATCCAGCCCCTTACTGGTCCCTTCCCTCTGACGAGGCCCTCTGAGCTCCAGCACCTTGCAGTGTGGAGACAGCCCCTGCCAGCAACCTCCTCTCCAAGGAGGCCTCAACCGAGGCCTAGGCCCAGGGGAAAGGCACCAGCGGGGATGAGCCAGGGGAGGCGCCCGAGCATGTCTGGACCCAGTCCCCGCAGCCTGCCCCTTGGTGGGGCAGTACCCCCGGAGGCCAGGAAGGTCTGGGAAAGGCTGGCCAGGGGCAGGGGACCTGCTGGGTCCTGCCCCTGGCCTGTGGGGCCTCTGAGCACAACCGGCCCTCTCCCACTGGAAGACCTCCCCGGCTGCCTCCAAAGGCCGGTTTGCAAGCGCTCCCGGCCACTGTTACCAGCAGGCGGGCACAATGCTCCTAAGCCCGGAAGAAAAGCGTTTCAGGGTGGTGCTCTCTCTGGGCCCTTGCCCCTGAGCCTGGGGGCAAGGCAGGGTGTCCACACTCCCAGGCCAAGGCAGAACCACATGCACACGTCTGACCTGCCCCCTGCACCGGCAGAGAGCTCGGGGGAGCCAGAGTCTGTCAGGCAGCTGCTGGGCTGGCCGCCTGTGTGGGAAGTGGCAGAGCCGACCTAGGGGCAAGTTGGGCCTCTTGCTCTCCCTGCTGCCCTGAGGCTGCTGGGCCAAAGAGGTCTTGGGCATCCAGCCCCTTGCTGGTCCCTTCCCTCTGACGAGGCCCTCTGAGCTCCAGCACCTTGCAGTGTGGAGACAGCCCCTGCCAGCAACCTCCTCTCCAAGGAGGCCTCAACCTAGGCCTAGGCCCAGGGGAAAGGCACCAGCGGGGATGAGCCAGTGGAGGCGCACGGGCATATCAGGACCCAGTCCCCGCAGCCTGCCCCTTGGTGGGGCAGTACCCCCGGAGGCCAGGAAGGTCTGGGCAAGGCTGGCCAGGGGCAGGGCCCCTGCTGGGTCCTGCCCCTGGCCTGTGGGGCCTCTGAGCACAACCGGCCCTCTCCCACTGGAAGACCTCCCCGGCTGCCTCCAAAGGCGGGTTTGCCAACACTCCCGCCCGCTGTTCCCGCCAGGCACGCACAACGCTCCCAAGGCCAGGAGAAAAGCGCTTCGGGGTGTTGCTCTCTCCGGGCCCTTGCCCCTGAGCCTGGGGTCCAGGCAGTGGGTCCACACTCCCAGACCAAGGCAGAACCACATGCACACGTCTGTTCCTGACCCCTGCACCGGCAGAGAGCTCGGGGGAGCCAGAGTCTGTCAGGCAGCTGCTGGGTTGGCTGCCTGTGTGGGAAGGGGCAGAGCCGACCTAGGGGCAAGTTGGGCCTCTTGCTCTCCCTGCTGCCCTGAGGCTGCTGGGCCAAAGAGGTCTTGGGCATCCAGCCCCTTGCTGGTCCCTTCCCTCTGACGAGGCCCTCTGAGCTCCAGCACCTTGCAGTGTGGAGACAGCCCCTGCCAGCAACCTCCTCTCCAAGGAGGCATCAACCGAGGCCTATGCCCAGGGGAAAGGCACCAGCGGGGATGAGCCTGGGGAGGCGCCCAGGCATGTCTGGACCCAGTCCCCGCAGCCTGCCCCTTGGTGGGGCAGTACCCCCGGAGGCCAGGAAGGTCTGGGCAAGGCTGGCCAGGGGCAGGGGCCCTGCTGGGTCCTGCCCCTGGCCTGTGGGGCCTCTGAGCACAACCGGCCCTCTCCCACTGGAAGAACTCCCCGGCTGACTCCAAAGGCCAGTTTGCCAACACTCCCGCCCGCTGTTCCCGCCAGGCACGCACAATGCTCCCAAGCCCGGGAGAAAAGCACTTCGGGGTGGTGCTCTCCTCGGGCCCTTGCCCCTGAGCCTGGGGGCCAGGCAGTTGGTCCACACTCCCAGACCAAGGCAGAACCACATGCACACGTCTGTTCCTGACCCCTGCACCGGCAGAGAGCTCGGGGGAGCCAGAGTCTGTCAGGCAGCTGCTGGGCTGGCCGCCTGTGTGGGAAGGGGCAGAGCCGACCTAGGGGCAAGTTGGGCCTCTTGCTCTCCCTGCTGCCCTGAGGCTGCTGGGCCAAAGAGGTCTTGGGCATCCAGCCCCTTGCTGGTCCCTTCCCTCTGACGAGGCCCTCTGAGCTCTAGCACCTTGCAGTGTGGAGACAGCCCCTGCCAGCAACATCCTCTCCAAGGAGGCCTCAACCGAGGCCTAGGCCCAGGGGAAAGGCACCAGCGGGGATGAGCCTGGGGAGGCGCCCGGGCATGTCTGGACCCAGTCCCCGCAGCCTGCCCCTTGGTGGGGCAGTACCCCCGGAGGCCAGGAAGATCTGGGCAAGGCTGGCCAGGGGCAGGGGCCCTGCTGGGTCCTCCCCATGGCCTGTGGGGCCTCTGAGCACAACCGGCCCTCTCCCACTGGAAGACCTCCCCGGCTGCCTCCAAAGGCCAGTTTGCCAACACTCCTGCCCGCTCTTCCCGCCAGGCACGCACAATGCTCCCAAGCCCGGGAGAAAAGCGCTTCGGGGTGGTGCTCTCTCCGGGCCCTTGCCCCTGAGCCTGTGGGCAAGGCAGGGGGAACACACTCCCAGACCAAGGCAGAAACACATGCACACGTCTGGTCCTGTCCCCTGCACCGGCAGAGAGCTCGGGGGAGCCAGAGTCTCTCAGGCAGGTGCTGGGCTGGCCGCCTGTGTGGGAAGGGGCAGAGCCGACCTAGGGGCAAGTTGGGACTCTTGCTCTCCCTGCTGCCCTGAGGCTGCAGGGCCAAAGACGTCTTGGGCATCCAGCCCCTTACTGGTCCCTTCCCTCTGACGAGGCCCTCTGAGCTCCAGCACCTTGCAGTGTGGAGACAGCCCCTGCCAGCAATCTCCTCTCCAAGGAGGCCTCAACCGAGGCCTAGGCCCAGGGGAAAGGCACCAGCGGGGTTGAGCCAGGGGAGGCGCCCGGGCATGTCTGGACCCTGTCCCCGCAGCCTGCCCCTTGGTGGGGCAGTACCCCCGGAGGCCAGGAAGGTCTGGGCAAGGCTGGCCAGGGGCAGGGGCCCTGCTGGGTCCTGCCCCTGGCCTGTGGGGCCTCTGAGCACAACCGGCCCTCTCCCACTGGAAGACCTCCCCGGCTGCCTCCAAAGTCCTGTTTGCAAGCACTCCCGCCCACTGTTCCCGCCAGGCGCGCACAATGCTCCCAAGCCCGGGAGAAAAGCGCTTCGGGGTGGTGGTCTCTCCGGGCCCTTGCCCCTGAGCCTGGGGGCCAGGCAGGGGATCCACAGTCCCAGGCCAAGGCACAACATCATGCACACGTCTGTTCCTGCCCCCTCCACCGGCAGAGAGCTGGGGGGAGCCAGAGTCTGTCAGGCAGCTGCTGGGCTGGCCGCCTGTGTGGGAAGGGGCAGAGCCGACCTAGGGGCAAGTTGGGCCTCTTGCTCTCCCTGCTGCCCTGAGGCTGCTGGGCCAAAGAGGTCTTGGGCATCCAGCCCCTTGCTGGTCCCTTCCCTCTGACGAGGCCCTCTGAGCTCCAGCACCTTGCAGTGTGGAGACAGCCCCTGCCAGCAACCTCCTCTCCAAGGAGGCCTCAACCGAGGCCTAGGCACAGGGGAAAGGCACCAGCGGGGATGAGCCAGTGGAGGCGCACGGGCATATCAGGACCCAGTCCCTGCAGCCTGCCCCTTGGTGGGGCAGTACCCCCGGAGGCCAGGAAGGTCTGGGCAAGGCTGGCCAGGGGCAGGGTCCCTGCTGGGTCCTGCCCCTGGCCTGTGGGGCCTCTGAGCACAACCGGCCCTCTCCCACTGGAAGACCTCCCCGGCTGCCTCCAAAGGCGGGTTTGCCAACACTCCCGCCCGCTGTTCCCGCCAGGCACGCACAACGCTCCCAAGGCCAGGAGAAAAGCGCTTCGGGGTGTTGCTCTCTCCGGGCCCTTGTCCCTGAGCCTGGGGTCCAGGCAGTGGGTCCACACTCCCAGACCAAGGCAGAACCACATGCACACGTCTGTTCCTGACCCCTGCACCGGCAGAGAGCTCGGGGGAGCCAGAGTCTGTCAGGCAGCAGCTGGGTTGGCTGCCTGTGTGGGAAGGGGCAGAGCCGACCTAGGGGCAAGTTGGGCCTCTTGCTCTCCCTGCTGCCCTGAGGCTGCTGGGCCAAAGAGGTCTTGGGCATCCAGCCCCTTGCTGGTCCCTTCCCGCTGACAAGGCCCTCTGAGCTCCAGCACCTTGCAGTGTGGAGACAGCCCCTGCCAGCAACCTCCTCTCCAAGGAGGCCTCAACCGAGGCCTAGGCCCAGGGGAAAGGCACCAGCGGGGATGAGCCTGGGGAGGCGCCCGGGCATGTCTGGACCCAGGCCCCGCAGCCTGCCCCTTGGTGGGGCAGTACCCCCCGGAGGCCAGGAAGGTCTGGGCAAGGCTGGCCAGGGGCAGGGGCCCTGCTGCGTCCTGCCCCTGGCCTGTGGGGCCTCTGAGCACAACCGGCCCTCTCCCACTGGAAGACCTCCCCGGCTGCCTCCAAGGCCGGTTTGCAAGCGCTCCCGCCCACTGTTCCCAGCAGGCGTGCACAATGCTCCCAAGCCCGGGAGAAAAGCGCTTCAGGGTGGTGCTCTCTCCGGGCCCTTGCCCCTGAGCCTGGGGGCAAGGCAGGATGTCCACACTCCCAGTCCAAGGCAGAACCACTTGCACACGTCTGATCTGCCCCCTGCACCGGCAGAGAGCTCGGGGGAGCCAGAGTCTGTCAGGCAGCTGCTGGGCTGGCCGCCTGTGTGGGAAGGGGCAGAGCTGACCTAGGGGCAAGTTGGGCCTCTTGCTCTCCCTGCTGCCCTGAGGCTGCTGGGCCAAAGAGGTCTTGGGCATCCAGCCCCTTGCTGGTCCCTTCCCTCTGACGAGGCCCTCTGAGCTCCAGCACCTTGCAGTGTGGAGACAGCCCCTGCCAGCAACCTCCTCTCCAAGGAGGCCTCAACCGAGGCCTAGGCCCAGGGGAAAGGCACCAGCGGGGATGAGCCTGGGGAGGCGCCCGGGCATGTCTGGACCCAGTCCCCGCAGCCTGCCCCTTGGTGGGGCAGTACCCCCGGAGGCCAGGAAGGTCTGGGCAAGGCTGCCAGGGGCAGGGACACTGCTGGGTCTTGCCCCTGGCCTGTGGGGCGTCTGAGCACAACCGGCACTCTCCCGCTGGAAGACCTCCCCGTCTGCCTCGAAAGGCCGGTTTGCAAGCACTCCCGCCCGCTGTTCCCGCCAGGCACGCACAATGCTCTCAAGCCCGGGAAAAAAGCGCTTCGGGGTGGTGCTCTCTCCGGGCCCTTGCCCCTGAGCCTGGGGGCAAGGCATGGGGAACACACTCCCAGGCCAAGGCAGAACCACATGCCCACGTCTGTTCCTGTCCCCTGCACCGGCAGAGAGCTTGGGGGAGCCAGAGTCTGTCAGGCAGCTGCTGGGTTGGCGGCCTGTGTGGGAAGGGGCAGAGCCGCCCTAGGGGCAAGTTGGGCCTCTTGCTCTCCCTGCTGCCCTGAGGCTGCTGGGCCAAAGACGTCTTGGGCATCCAGCCCCTTACTGGTCCCTTCCCTCTGACGAGGCCCTCTGAGCTCCAGCACCTTGCAGTGTGGAGACAGCCCCTGCCAGCAACCTCCTCTCCAAGGAGGCCTCAACCGAGGCCTAGGCCCAGGGGAAAGGCACCAGCGGGGATGAGCCAGGGGAGGCGCCCGAGCATGTCTGGACCCAGTCCCCGCAGCCTGCCCCTTGGTGGGGCAGTACCCCCGGAGGCCAGGAAGGTCTGGGTAAGACTGGCCAGGGGCAGGGGCCCTGCTGGGTCCTGCCCCTGGCCTGTGGGGCCTCTGAGCACAACCGGCCCTCTCCCACTGGAAGACCTCCCCGGCTGCCTCCAAAGGCCGGTTTGCAAGCGCTCCCGGCCACTGTTACCAGCAGGCGGGCACAATGCTCCTAAGCCCGGAAGAAAAGCGCTTCAGGGTGGTGCTCTCTCGGGGCCCTTGCCCCTGAGCCTGGGGGCAAGGCAGGGTGTCCACACTCCCAAGCCAAGGCAGAACCACATGCACACGTCTGACCTGCCCCCTGCACCGGCAGAGAGCTCGGGGGAGCCAGAGTCTGTCAGGCAGCTGCTGGGCTGGCCACCTGTGTGGGAAGTGGCAGAGCCGACCTAGGGGCAAGTTGGGCTTCTTGCTCTCCCTGCTGCCCTGAGGCTGCTGGGCCAAAGAGGTCTTGGGCATCCAGCCCCTTGCTGGTCCCTTCCCTCTGACGAGGCCCTCTGAGCTCCAGCACCTTGCAGTGTGGAGACAGCCCCTGCCAGCAACCTCCTCTCCAAGGAGGCCTCAACCGAGGCCTAGGCCCAGGGGAAAGGCACCAGCGGGGATGAGCCTGGGGAGGCGCCCGGGCATGTCTGGACCCAGTCCCCGCAGCCTGCCCCTTGGTGGGGCAGTACCCCCGGAGGCCAGGAAGGTCTGGGCAAGGCTGGCCAGGGGCAGGGGGCCTGCTGGGTCCTGCCCCTGGCCTGTGGGGCCTCTGAGCACAACCGGCCCTCTCCCACTGGAAGAACTCCCCGGCTGCCTCCAAAGGCCAGTTTGCCAACACTCCCGCCCGCTGTTCCCGCCAGGCACGCACAATGCTCCCAAGCCCGGGAGAAAAGCGCTTCGGGGTCGTGCTCTCTCCGGGCCCTTGCCCCTGAGCCTGGGGGCAAGGCAGGGTGTCCACACTCCCAGGCCAAGGCAGAACCACATGCACACGTCTGTTCCTGACCCCTGCACCGGCAGAGAGCTGGGGGGAGCCAGAGTCTGTCAGGCAGCTGCTGGGCTGGCCGCCTGTGTGGGAAGGGGCAGAGCCGCCCTAGGGGCAAGTTGGGCCTCTTGCTCTCCCTGCTGCCCTGAGGCTGCTGGGCCAAAGAGGTCTTGGGCATCCAGCCCCTTGCTTGTCCCTTCCCTCTGACGAGGCCCTCTGAGCTCCAGCACCTTGCAGTGTGGAGACAGCACCTGCCAGCAATCTCCTCTCCAAGGAGGCCTGAACCGAGGCCTAGGCCCAGGGAAAAGGCACCAGCGGGGTTGAGCCAGGGGAGGCGCCCGGGCATGTCTGGACCCTGTCCCCGCAGCCTGCCCCTTGGTGGGGCAGTACCTCCGGAGGCCAGGAAGGTCTGGGCAAGGCTGGTCAGGGGCAGGGGCCCTGCTGGGTCCTGCCCCTGGCCTGTGAGGCCTCTGAGCACAACCGGCCCTCTCCCACTGGAAGACCTCCCCAGCTGCCTCCAAAGTCCTGTTTGCAAACACTCCCGCCCGCTGTTCACGCCAGGCTCGCACAATGCTCCCAAGCCCGGGAGAAAAGCGCTTCGGGGTGGTGCTCTCTCCGGGCCCTTGCCCCTGAGCCTGGGGGCCAGGCAGTGGGTCCACACTGCCAGACCAAGGCAGAACCACATGCACACGTCTGTTCCTGACCCCTGCACCGGCAGAGAGCTCGGGGGAGCCAGAGTCTGTCAGGCAGCTGCTGGGCTGGCCGCCTATGTGGGAAGGGGCAGAGCCGACCTAGGGGCAAGTTGGGCCTCTTCCTCTCCCTGCTGCCCTGAGGCTGCTGGGCCAAAGAGGTCTTGGGCATCCAGCCCCTTGCTGGTCCCTTCCCTCTGACGAGGCCCTCTGAGCTCCAGCACCTTGCAGTGTGGAGACAGCCCCTGCCAGCAACCTCCTCTCCAATGAGGCCTCAACCGAGGCCTAGGCCCAGGGGAAAGGCACCAGCGGGGATGAGCCTGGGGAGGCGCCCGGGCATGTCTGGACCCAGTCCCCGCAGCCTGCCCCTTGGTGGGGCAGTACCCCCGGAGGCCAGGAAGGTCTGTGCAAGGCTGCCAGGGGCAGGGACAGCGCTGGGTCCTGCCCCTGGCCTGTGGGACGTCTGAGCACAACCGGCACTCTCCCGCTGGAAGACCTCCCTGTCTGCCTCCAAAGGCCGGTTTGCAAGCACTCCCGCCCGATGTTCCCGCCAGGCACGCACAATGCTCCCAAGCCCGGGAGAAAAGCGCTTCGGGGTGGTGCTCTCTCCGGGCCCTTGCCCCTAAGCCTGCGGGCCAGGCAGGGGGAACACACTCCCAGGCCAAGACAGAACGACATGAACACGTCTGTTCCTGCCCCCTACACCGGCAGAGAGCTCGGGGGAGCCAGAGTCTCTCAGGCAGGTGCTGGGCTGGCCGCCTGTGTAGGAAGGGGCAGAGCCGACCTAGGGGCAAGTTGGGCCTCTTGCTCTCCCTGCTGCCCTGAGGCTGCTGGGCCAAAGAGGTCTTGGGCATCCAGCCCTTTGCTGGTCCCTTCCCTCTGACGAGGCCCTCTGAGCTCCAGCACCTTGCAGTGTGGAGACAGCACCTGCCAGCAATCTCCTCTCCAAGGAGGCCTCAACCGAGGCCTAGGCCCAGGGGAAAGGCACCAGCGGGGATGAGCCTGGGGAGGCGCCCGGGCATGTCTGGACCCAGTCCCCGCAGCCTGCCCCTTGGTGGGGCAGTACCACTGGAGGCCAGGAAGGTCTGGGCAAGGCTGGCCAGGGGCAGGGGACCTGCTGGGTCCTGCCCCTGGCCTGTGGGGCCTCTGAGCACAACCGGGCCTCTCCCACTGGAAGACCTCCCCGGCTGCCTCCAAAGGCCGTTTTGCACGCACTCCCGCCCACTCTTCCCACCAAGCGCGCACAATGCTCCCAAGCCCGGGAGAAAAGCGCTTCGGGGTTGTGCTCTCTCCGGGTCCTTGCCCCTGAGACTGGGGGCCAGGCAGGGGGTCCACACTCCCAGGCCAAGGCAGAACCACATGCACACGTCTGTTCCTGACCCCTGCACCGGCAGAGAGCTCGGGGGAGCCAGAGTCTGTCAGGCAGCTGCTGGGCTGGCCGCCTTTGTGGGAAGGGGCAGAGCCGACCTAGGGGCAAGTAGGGCCTCTTGCTCTCCCTGCTGCCCTGAGGCTGCTGGGCCAAAGAGGTCTTGGGCATCCAGCCCTTTGCTTGTCCCTTCCCTCTGACGAGGCCCTCTGAGCTCCAGCACCTTGCAGTGTGGAGACAGCCCCTGCCAGCAACCTCCTCTCCAAGGAGGCCTCAACCGAGACCTAGGACCAGGGGAAAGGCACCAGCGGGGATGAGCCTGGGGAGGCGCCCAGGCATGTCTGGACCCAGTCCCCGCAGCCTGCCCCTTGGTGGGGCAGTACCCCCGGAGGCCAGGAAGGTCTGGGAAAGGCTGGCCAGGGGCAGGGGACCTGCTGGGTCCTGCCCCTGGCCTGTGGGGCCTCTGAGCACAACCGGCCCTCTCCCACTGGAAGACCTCCCCGGCTGCTTCCAAAGTCCTGTTTGCCAACACTCCCACCCGCTGTTCACGCCAGACTTGCACAATGCTCCCAAGCCCGGGAGAAAAGCGCTTCGGGGTGGTGCTCTCTCCGGGCCCTTTCCCCTGAGCCTGGGGGCAAGGCATGGGGAACACACTCCCAGGCCAAGGCAGAACCACATGCCCACGTCTGTTCCTGTCCCCTGCACCGGCAGAGAGCTTGGGGGAGCCAGAGTCTGTCAGGCAGCTGCTGGGTTGGCCGCCTGTGTGGGAAGGGGCAGAGCCGCCCTAGGGGCAAGTTGGGCCTCTTGCTCTCCCTGCTGCCCTGAGGCTGCTGGGCCAAAGACGTCTTGGGCATCCAGCCCCTTACTGGTCCCTTCCCTCTGACGAGGCCCTCTGAGCTCCAGCACCTTGCAGTGTGGAGACAGCCCCTGCCAGCAACCTCCTCTCCAAGGAGGCCTCAACCGAGGCCTAGGCCCAGGGGAAAGGCACCAGCGGGGATGAGCCAGGGGAGGCGCCCGAGCATGTCTGGACCCAGTCCCCGCAGCCTGCCCCTTGGTGGGGCAGTACCCCCGGAGGCCAGGAAGGTCTGGGAAAGGCTGGCCAGGGGCAGGGGACCTGCTGGGTCCTGCCCCTGGCCTGTGGGGCCTCTGAGCACAACCGGCCCTCTCCCACTGGAAGACCTCCCCGGCTGCCTCCAAAGGCCGGTTTGCAAGCGCTCCCGGCCACTGTTACCAGCAGGCGGGCACAATGCTCCTAAGCCCGGAAGAAAAGCGTTTCAGGGTGGTGCTCTCTCTGGGCCCTTGCCCCTGAGCCTGGGGGCAAGGCAGGGTGTCCACACTCCCAGGCCAAGGCAGAACCACATGCACACGTCTGACCTGCCCCCTGCACCGGCAGAGAGCTCGGGGGAGCCAGAGTCTGTCAGGCAGCTGCTGGGCTGGCCGCCTGTGTGGGAAGTGGCAGAGCCGACCTAGGGGCAAGTTGGGCCTCTTGCTCTCCCTGCTGCCCTGAGGCTGCTGGGCCAAAGAGGTCTTGGGCATCCAGCCCCTTGCTGGTCCCTTCCCTCTGACGAGGCCCTCTGAGCTCCAGCACCTTGCAGTGTGGAGACAGCCCCTGCCAGCAACCTCCTCTCCAAGGAGGCCTCAACCTAGGCCTAGGCCCAGGGGAAAGGCACCAGCGGGGATGAGCCAGTGGAGGCGCACGGGCATATCAGGACCCAGTCCCCGCAGCCTGCCCCTTGGTGGGGCAGTACCCCCGGAGGCCAGGAAGGTCTGGGCAAGGCTGGCCAGGGGCAGGGCCCCTGCTGGGTCCTGCCCCTGGCCTGTGGGGCCTCTGAGCACAACCGGCCCTCTCCCACTGGAAGACCTCCCCGGCTGCCTCCAAAGGCGGGTTTGCCAACACTCCCGCCCGCTGTTCCCGCCAGGCACGCACAACGCTCCCAAGGCCAGGAGAAAAGCGCTTCGGGGTGTTGCTCTCTCCGGGCCCTTGCCCCTGAGCCTGGGGTCCAGGCAGTGGGTCCACACTCCCAGACCAAGGCAGAACCACATGCACACGTCTGTTCCTGACCCCTGCACCGGCAGAGAGCTCGGGGGAGCCAGAGTCTGTCAGGCAGCTGCTGGGTTGGCTGCCTGTGTGGGAAGGGGCAGAGCCGACCTAGGGGCAAGTTGGGCCTCTTGCTCTCCCTGCTGCCCTGAGGCTGCTGGGCCAAAGAGGTCTTGGGCATCCAGCCCCTTGCTGGTCCCTTCCCTCTGACGAGGCCCTCTGAGCTCCAGCACCTTGCAGTGTGGAGACAGCCCCTGCCAGCAACCTCCTCTCCAAGGAGGCATCAACCGAGGCCTATGCCCAGGGGAAAGGCACCAGCGGGGATGAGCCTGGGGAGGCGCCCAGGCATGTCTGGACCCAGTCCCCGCAGCCTGCCCCTTGGTGGGGCAGTACCCCCGGAGGCCAGGAAGGTCTGGGCAAGGCTGGCCAGGGGCAGGGGCCCTGCTGGGTCCTGCCCCTGGCCTGTGGGGCCTCTGAGCACAACCGGCCCTCTCCCACTGGAAGAACTCCCCGGCTGACTCCAAAGGCCAGTTTGCCAACACTCCCGCCCGCTGTTCCCGCCAGGCACGCACAATGCTCCCAAGCCCGGGAGAAAAGCACTTCGGGGTGGTGCTCTCCTCGGGCCCTTGCCCCTGAGCCTGGGGGCCAGGCAGTTGGTCCACACTCCCAGACCAAGGCAGAACCACATGCACACGTCTGTTCCTGACCCCTGCACCGGCAGAGAGCTCGGGGGAGCCAGAGTCTGTCAGGCAGCTGCTGGGCTGGCCGCCTGTGTGGGAAGGGGCAGAGCCGACCTAGGGGCAAGTTGGGCCTCTTGCTCTCCCTGCTGCCCTGAGGCTGCTGGGCCAAAGAGGTCTTGGGCATCCAGCCCCTTGCTGGTCCCTTCCCTCTGACGAGGCCCTCTGAGCTCTAGCACCTTGCAGTGTGGAGACAGCCCCTGCCAGCAACATCCTCTCCAAGGAGGCCTCAACCGAGGCCTAGGCCCAGGGGAAAGGCACCAGCGGGGATGAGCCTGGGGAGGCGCCCGGGCATGTCTGGACCCAGTCCCCGCAGCCTGCCCCTTGGTGGGGCAGTACCCCCGGAGGCCAGGAAGATCTGGGCAAGGCTGGCCAGGGGCAGGGGCCCTGCTGGGTCCTCCCCATGGCCTGTGGGGCCTCTGAGCACAACCGGCCCTCTCCCACTGGAAGACCTCCCCGGCTGCCTCCAAAGGCCAGTTTGACAACACTCCTGCCCGCTCTTCCCGCCAGGCACGCACAATGCTCCCAAGCCCGGGAGAAAAGCGCTTCGGGGTGGTGCTCTCTCCGGGCCCTTGCCCCTGAGCCTGTGGGCAAGGCAGGGGTAACACACTCCCAGACCAAGGCAGAAACACATGCACACGTCTGGTCCTGTCCCCTGCACCGGCAGAGAGCTCGGGGGAGCCAGAGTCTCTCAGGCAGGTGCTGGGCTGGCCGCCTGTGTGGGAAGGGGCAGAGCCGACCTAGGGGCAAGTTGGGCCTCTTGCTCTCCCTGCTGCCCTGAGGCTGCAGGGCCAAAGACGTCTTGGGCATCCAGCCCCTTACTGGTCCCTTCCCTCTGACGAGGCCCTCTGAGCTCCAGCACCTTGCAGTGTGGAGACAGCCCCTGCCAGCAATCTCCTCTCCAAGGAGGCCTCAACCGAGGCCTAGGCCCAGGGGAAAGGCACCAGCGGGGTTGAGCCAGGGGAGGCGCCCGGGCATGTCTGGACCCTGTCCCCGCAGCCTGCCCCTTGGTGGGGCAGTACCCCCGGAGGCCAGGAAGGTCTGGGCAAGGCTGGCCAGGTGCAGGGGCCCTGCTGGGTCCTGCCCCTGGCCTGTGGGGCCTCTGAGCACAACCGGCCCTCTCCCACTGGAAGACCTCCCCGGCTGCCTCCAAAGTCCTGTTTGCAAGCACTCCCGCCCACTGTTCCCGCCAGGCGCGCACAATGCTCCCAAGCCCGGGAGAAAAGCGCTTCGGGGTGGTGGTCTCTCCGGGCCCTTGCCCCTGAGCCTGGGGGCCAGGCAGGGGATCCACAGTCCCAGGCCAAGGCACAACAACATGCACACATCTGTTCCTGCCCCCTCCACCGGCAGAGAGCTGGGGGGAGCCAGAGTCTGTCAGGCAGCTGCTGGGCTGGCCGCCTGTGTGGGAAGGGGCAGAGCCGACCTAGGGGCAAGTTGGGCCTCTTGCTCTCCCTGCTGCCCTGAGGCTGCTGGGCCAAAGACGTCTTGGGCATCCAGCCCCTTGCTGGTCCCTTCCCTCTGACGAGGCCCTCTGAGCTCCAGCACCTTGCAGTGTGGAGACAGCCCCTGCCAGCAACCTCCTCTCCAAGGAGGCCTCAACCGAGGCCTAGGCACAGGGGAAAGGCACCAGCGGGGATGAGCCTGGGGAGGCGCCCGGGCATGTCTGGACCCAGTCCCCGCAGCCTGCCCCTTGGTGGGGCAGTACCCCCGGAGGCCAGGAAGGTCTGGGCAAGGCTGGCCAGGGGCAGGGTCCCTGCTGGGTCCTGACCCTGGCCTGTGGGGCCTCTGAGCACAACCGGCCCTCTCCCACTGGAAGACCTCCCCGGCTGCCTCCAAAGGCGGGTTTGCCAACACTCCCGCCCGCTGTTCCGCCAGGCACGCACAACGCTCCCAAGGCCAGGAGAAAAGCGCTTCGGGGTGGTGCTCTCTCCGGGCCCTTGCCCCTGAGCCAGGGGGCAAGGCAGGGGGAACACACTCCCAGGCCAAGGCAGAACCACATGCCCACGTCTGTTCCTGTCCCCTGCACCGGCAGAGAGCTTGGGGGAGCCAGAGTCTGTCAGGCAGCTGCTGAGTTGGCCGCCTGTGTGGGAAGGGGCAAAGCCGCCCTAGGGGCAAGTTGGGCCTCTTGCTCTCCCTGCTGCCCTGAGGCTGCTGGGCCAAAGAGGTCTTGGGCATCCAGCCCCTTGCTGGTCCCTTCCCTCTGACGAGGCCCTCTGAGCTCCAGCACCTTGCAGTGTGGAGACAGCCCCTGCCAGCAACCTCCTCTCCAAGGAGGCCTCAACCGAGGCCTATGCCCAGGGGAAAGGCACCAGCGGGGATGAGCCTGGGGAGGCGCCCGGGCATGTCTGGACCCAGGCCCCGCAGCCTGCCCCTTGGTGGGGCAGTACCCCCGGAGGCCAGGAAGGTCTGGGCAAGGCTGCCAGAGGCAGGGACACTGCTGGGTCCTGCCCCTGGCCTGTGGGGCCTCTGAGAACAACTGGCACTCTCCCGCTGGAAGACCTCCCCGGCTGCCTCCAAAGGCTGGTTTGCAAGCACTCAATCCCGCTGTTCCCGCCAGGCACGCACAATGCTCCCAAGCCCGGGAGAAAAGCATTTTGGGGTGGTGCTCACTCCGGGCTTTGGAAGACCTCCCCGGCTGCCTCCAAGGCCGGTTTGCAAGCACTTCTGCCTGCTGTTCCCGCCACCCGCGCACAATGCTCCCAAGCCCGGGAGAAAAGCGTTTCGGGGTGGTGTTCTCTCTGGACCCAAGAAAGACCTCCCGGACTGCCCCCAAATGCCGGTTTGCAAGCACTCCCACTCACTGTTCCCGCCATCCGTGCAAATGCTCCAAGCCCAGGAGAAAAGCCCTTCAGGGTGGTGCTCTCTCCCGGCCCTTGGAAGACCTCCCCGGCTGCCTCCAAAGGCTGGATTTCAAGTACTCCCTCCCGCTGTCCCGCCAGCCGCACACAATGCTCCCAATCACGGGAGAAAAGCGCTTCGGGGTGGTGCTCTCTACGGGCCCTTGGAAGACCTCCCCGTTTGTCTCCAAAGGCCGGTTTGCAAGCACTCATGCCCGCTGTTCCCGCCAGCCGCGCACAATGCTCCCAAGCCTAGGAGAAAAGCGCTTCGGGGTGGTGCTCTCTCCCGGCCCTTGGAAGACCTCCCCGGCTGCCTCCAAAGGCCGGTTTGCAAGCACTCAATCCCGCTGTTCCCGCCAGCCGCGCACAATGCTCCCAAGCCCGGGAGAAAAGCGCTTCGGGGTGGTGCTCTCTCCCGGCCCTTGGAAGACCTCCCCGGCTGCCTCCAAAGGCTGGTTTTCAAGAACTCCCTCCCGCTGACCCGCCAGCCGCACACAATGCTCCCAAGCCCGGGAGAAAAGCATTTTGAGGTGGTCTCTCTCCGGGCCCTTGGAAGACTCCCCGGCTGCCTCTAAAGGCCGGTTTGCAAGCACTCATGTCCTCTGTTCCCGACAGCCGCGAACAATGCTCCCAATTCCGTGAGAAAAGTGCTTCGGGATGGTGCTCTCTCCGGGCCCTTGGAAGACCTCCCAAGCTGCCTCCAAAGGCCGGTTTGCAAGCACTCCCGCCCGCTGTTCCCGCCAGCCTCGCACAATGCTCCCAAGCCCGGGAGAAAAGCGCTTCGGGGTGGTGTTCTCTCCGTGCCAATGGAGGACCTCCCTGGCTGCCCCCAAAGGCCGGTTTGCAAGCACTCCCACTCGCTGTTCCCGCCAGCCACGCACAATCCTCCAAAACCCCGGAGAAAAGCGCTTCGGGGTGGTGTTCTCTCCGTGCCCATGGAAGACCTCCCAGGGTGCCCCCAAAGGCCGGTTTGGAAGCACTCCCACTCGCTGTTCCCGCCATCCGCGCACAATGCTCCCAAGCCCGGGAGAAAAGCATTTTGGGGTGGTGCTCACACCGGGCCCTGGAAGACCTCCCCGGCTGCCTCCAAAGGACGGTTTTCAAGCACTCCTGCCTGCTGTTCCCGCCACCCGCGCACAGTGCTCCCAAGCCTGGGAGAAAAGCGCTTCGGGGTGGTGCTCTCTACAGGCCCTTGGAAGACCTCCCCGGCTGCCTCCAAAGGCCGGTTTGCAAGGACTCCTTCCTGCTGTTCCCGCCATCCGCGCACAATGCTCCCAAGCCCGGGAGAAAAGCATTTTGGGGTGGTGTTCACACCGGGCCCTGGAAGACCTCCCCGGCTGCCTCCAAAGGACGGTTTTCAAGCACTCCTGCCTGCTGTTCCCGCCACCCGCGCAGAATGCTCCCAAGCGCGGGAGAAAAGCGCTTCGGGGTGGTGCTCTCTACAGGCCCTTGGAAGACCTCCCCGGCTGCCTCCAAAGGCCGGTTTGCAAGGACTCCTTCCTGCTGTTCCCGCCAGCCACGCACAATGCTCCCAAGCCCGGGAGAAAAGCATTTTGGGGTGGTGCTCACTCCGGGCCCTTGGAAGACCTCCCCGGCTGCCTCCAATGGCCAGTTTGCAAGCACTGCTGCCTGCTGTTCCCGCCACCTGCGCACAATGCTCCCAAGCCCGGGAGAAAAGCGCTTCGGGGTGGTGCTCTCTACAGGCCCTTGGAAGACCTCCCCGGCTGCCTCAAAAGGCCGGTTTGCAAGGACTCCTTCCTGCTGTTCCCGCCAGCCACGCACAATGCTCCCAAGCCTGGGAGAGAAGCATTTTGGGGTGGTGCTCTCTACAGGCCCTTGGAAGACCTCCCCGGCTGCCTCCAGTGGCCAGTTTGCAAGCACTCATGCCCGCTGTTCCCACCAGCCGCGCACAATGCTCCCAAGCCCGGGAGAAAAGCTTTTTGGGGTGGTGCTCACACCGGGCCCTGGAAGACCTCCCCGGCTGCCTGCAAAGGCCGGTTTTCAAGCACTCCTGCCTGCTGTTCCTGCCACCCGCGCACAATACTCCCAAGCCCGGGAGAAAAGCGCTTCGGGGTGGTGCTCTCTACAGGCCCTTGGAAGACCTCCCCCGCTGCCTCCAAAGGCCGGTTTGCAAGGACTCCTTCCTGCTGTTCCCGCCAGCCACGCACAATGCTCCCAAGCCCGGGAGAAAAGTGCTTCGGGGTGGTGATCTCTCCGGGCCCTTGGAAGTCGTCCCCGGCTGCCTCCAAAGGCCGGTTTGCAAGCACTCATGCCCGTTGTTCCCACCAGCCGCGCACAATGCTCCCAAGCCCGGGAGAAAAGCATTTTGGGGTGGTGCTCACTCCGGGCCCTTGGAAGACCTCCCCGGCTGCCTCCAAAGGCCAGTTTGCAAGCAGTCCTGCCTGCTGTTCCCGCCAGCCGCGCACAATGTTCCCAAGCCCGGGAGAAAAGCGCTTCGGGGTGGTGCTCTCTCCGGGCACTTTCAAGACCTCCCCGGTTGCCTCCAAAGGCCGGTTTGTAAGTACTCATTCCCGCTGCTTCCGCCAGCCACGCACAATGCTCCCAAGCCCGGGAGAAAAGCATTTTGGGGTGGTGCTCTCTCCGGGCCCTTGGAAGACCTCCCGGGCTGCCTCCAAAGGCAGGTTTGCAAGCATTCATGTCCGTTGTTCCCGACGGCCGCGCACAATGCTCCCAAGCCCGAGAGAAAAGCATTTTGGGGTGGTGATCAGTCCGGCCCTTGGAAGACCTCCCCGGCTGCCTCCAAAGGACAGTTTGCAAGCACTCATGCCCGCTGTTCCCGCCAGCCGCGCACAATGCTCCCAAGACCGTGAGAAAAGCGCTTCGGGGTGGTGTTCTCTCAGGGACCATGGAGGACCTCCCCGGCTGCCCCCAAAGGCCGGTTTGCAAGCATTCCCACTCGCTGTTCCCGCCAGGCAAACACAATGTTCCAAAACCCCGGAGAAAAGCGCTTTGGGGTGGTGGTCTCTCCGGGCCCCTGCCCCTGAGCCTGGGGGCCAGGCAGGGGATCCACAGTCCCAGGCCAAGGCAGAACCACATGCACACGTCTGTTCCTGCCCCCTCCACCGGCAGAGAGCTGGGGGGAGCCAGAGTCTGTCAGGCAGCTGCTGGGCTGGCCGCCTGTGTGGGAAGGGGCAGAGCCGACCTAGGGGCAAGTTGGGCCTCTTGCTCTCCCTGCTGCCCTGAGGCTGCTGGGCCAAAGAGGTCTTGGGCATCCAGCCCCTTGCTGGTCCCTTCCCTCTGACGAGGCCCTCTGAGCTCCAGCACCTTGCAGTGTGGAGACAGCCCCTGCCAGCAACCTCCTCTCCAAGGAGGCCTCAACCGAGGCCTAGGCCCAGGGGAAAGGCACCAGCGGAGATGAGCCAGTGGAGGCGCACGGGCATGTCTGGACCCAGTCCCCGCAGCCTGCCCCTTGGTGGGGCAGTACCCCCGGAGGCCAGGAAGGTCTGAGCAAGGCTGCGAGGGGCAGGGGCCCTGCTGGGTCGTGCCCATGGCCTGTGGGGCGTCTGAGCACAACCGGCACTCTCCCGCTGGAAGACCTCCCCGTCTGCCTCCAAAGGCCGGTTTGCAAGCACTCCCGTCCGCTGTTCCCGCCAGGCACGCACAATGCTTCCAAGCCCGGGAGAAAAGCGCTTCGGGGTGGTGCTCTCTCCGGGCCCTTGCCCCTGAGCCTGGGGGCCAGGCAGTTGGAACACACTCCCAGGCCAATGCAGAACGACATGCACACGTCTGTTCCTGCCCCCTACACCGGCAGAGAGCTCGGGGGAGCCAGAGACTGCCAGGCTGCTGCTGGGCTGGCTGCCAGTGTGGGACGGGGCAGAGCCGACCAAGGGGCAAGTTGGGCCTCTTGCTCTCCCTGCTGCCCTGAGGCTGCTGGGTCAAAGAGGTCTTGGGCATCCAACCCTTTGCTGGTCCCTTCCCTCTGACGAGGCCCTCTGAGCTCCAGCACCTTGCAGTGTGGAGACAGCCCCTGCCAGCAACCTCCTCTCCAAAGAGGCCTCAACCGAGGCCTACGCCCAGGGGAAAAGCACCAGCGGGGATGATCCTGGGGAGGCGCACGGACATGTCTGGACCCAGTCCCCGCAGCCTGCCCCTTGGTGGGGCAGTACCCCCGGAGGCCAGGAAGGTCTGGGCAAGGCTGGCCAGGGGCAGGGTCCCTGCTGGGTCCTGCCCCTGGCCTGTGAGGCCTCTGAGCACAACCGGCCCTCTCCCACTGGAAGACCTCCCCAGCTGCCCCCAAAGTCCTGTTTGCAAACACTCCCGCCCGCTGTTCACGCCAGGCTCGCACAATGCTCCCAAGCCCGGGAGAAAAGCGCTTCGGGGTGGTGCTCTCTCCGGGCCCTTGCCCCTGAGCCTGGGGGCCAGGCAGTGGGTCCACACTCCCAGACCAAGGCAGAACCACATGCACACGTCTGTTCCTGACCCCTGCACCGGCAGAGAGCTCGGGGGAGCCAGAGTCTGTCAGGCAGGTGCTGGGCTGGCCGCCTGTGTGGGAAGGGGCAGAGCCGACCTAGGGGCAAGTTGGGCCTCTTGCTCTCCCTGCTGCCCTGAGGCTGCTGGGCCAAAGAGGTCTTGGGCATCCAGCCCCTTGCTGGTCCCTTCCCGCTGACGAGGTCCTCTGAGCTCCAGCACCTTGCAGTGTGGAGACAGCCCCTGCCAGCAACCTCCTCTCCAAGGAGGCCTCAACCGAGGCCTAGGCCCAGGGGAAAGGCACCAGCGGGGATGAGCCTGGGGAGGCGCCCGGGCATGTCTGGACCCAGTCCCCGCAGCCTGCCCCTTGGTGGGGCAGTACCCCCGGAGGCCAGGAAGGTCTGGGCAAGGCTGGCCAGGGGCAGGGGCCCTGCTGGGTTCTGCCCCTGGCCTGTGGGGCCTCTGAGCACAACCGGCCCTCTCCCACTGGAAGAACTCCCCGGCTCCCTCCAAAGGCCAGTTTGCCAACACTCCCGCCCGCTGTTCCCGCCAGGCACGCACAATGCTCCCAAGCCCGGGAGAAAAGCGCTTCGGGGTGGTGCTCTCCTCGGGCCCTTGCCCCTGAGCCTGGGGTCCAGGCAGTTGGTACACACTCCCAGACCAAGGCAGAACCACATGCACACGTCTGTTCCTGACCCCTGCACCGGCAGAGAGTTCGGGGGAGCCAGAGTCTGTCAGGCAGGTGCTGGGCTGGCCGCCTGTGTGGGAAGGGGCAGAGCCGATCTAGGGGCAAGTTGGGCCTCTTCCTCTCCCTGCTGCCCTGAGGCTGCTGGGCCAAAGAGGTCTTGGGCATCCAGCCCCTTGCTGGTCCCTTCCCTCTGACGAGGCCCTCTGAGCTCCAGCACCTTGCAGTGTGGAGACAGCCCCTGCCAGCAACATCCTCTCCAAGGAGGCCTCAACCGAGGCCTAGGCCCAGGGGAAAGGCACCAGCGGGGATGAGCCTGGGGAGGCGCCCGGGCATGTCTGGACCCAGTCCCCGCAGCCTGCCCCTTGGTGGGGCAGTACCCCCGGAGGCCAGGAAGATCTGGGCAAGGCTGGCCAGGGGCAGGGGCCCTGCTGGGTCCTCCCCATGGCCTGTGGGGCCTCTGAGCACAACCGGCCCTCTCCCACTGGAAGACCTCCCCGGCTGCCTCCAAAGGCCGGTTTGCAAGCACTCCCGCCCACTGTTCCCGCCAGGCGCGCACAATGCTCCCAAGCCCGGGAGAAAAGCGCTTCGGGGTGGTGCTCTCTCCGGGCCCTTGCCCCTGAGCCTGTGGGCAAGGCAGGGGGATCACACTCCCAGACCAAGGCAGAAACACATGCACACGTCTGTTCCTGTCCCCTGCACCGGCAGAGAGCTCGGGGGAGCCAGAGTCTCTCAGGCAGGTGCTGGGCTGGCCGCCTGTGTGGGAAGGGGCAGAGCCGACCTAGGGGCAAGTTGGGCCTCTTGCTCTCCCTGCTGCCCTGAGGCTGCAGGGCCAAAGACGTCTTGGGCATCCAGCCCCTTACTGGTCCCTTCCCTCTGACGAGGCCCTCTGAGCTCCAGCACCTTGCAGTGTGGAGACAGCCCCTGCCAGCAATCTCCTCTCCAAGGAGGCCTCAACCGAGGCCTAGGCCCAGGGGAAAGGCACCAGCGGGGTTGAGCCAGGGGAGGCGCCCGGGCATGTCTGGACCCTGTCCCCGCAGCCTGCCCCTTGGTGGGGCAGTACCCCCGGAGGCCAGGAAGGTCTGGGCAAGGCTGGCCAGGGGCAGGGGCCCTGCTGGGTCCTGCCCCTGGCCTGTGGGGCCTCTGAGCACAACCGGCCCTCTCCCACTGGAAGACCTCCCCGGCTGCCTCCAAAGGCCGGTTTGCAAGCACTCCCGCCCACTGTTCCCGCCAGGCGCGCACAATGCTCCCAAGCCCGGGAGAAAAGCGCTTCGGGGTGGTGGTCTATCCGGGCCCTTGCCCCTGAGCCTGGGGGCCAGGCAGGGGGTCCACAGTCCCAGGCCAAGGCACAACAACATGCAAACGTCTGTTCCTGCCCCCTCCACCGGCAGAGAGCTGGGGGGAGCCAGAGTCTGTCAGGCAGCTGCTGGGCTGGCCGCCTGTGTGGGAAGGGGCAGAGCCGACCTAGGGGCAAGTTGGGCCTCTTGCTCTCCCTGCTGCCCTGAGGCTGCTGTGCCAAAGAGGTCTTGGGCATCCAGCCCCTTGCTGGTCCCTTCCCTCTGACGAGGCCCTCTGAGCTCCAGCACCTTGCAGTGTGGAGACAGACCCTGCCAGCAACCTCCTCTCCAAGGAGGCCTCAACCGAGGCCTAGGCCCAGGGGAAAGGCACCAGCGGGGATGAGCCAGTGGAGGCGCACGGGCATATCAGGACCCAGTCCCCGCAGCCTGCCCCTTGGTGGGGCAGTACCCCCGGAGGCCAGGAAGGTCTGGGCAAGGCTGGCCAGGGGCAGGGTCCCTGCTGGGTCCTGCCCCTGGCCTGTGGGGCCTCTGAGCACAACCGGCCCTCTCCCACTGGAAGACCTCCCCGGCGCCTTCAAAGGCGGGTTTGCCAACACTCCCGCCCGCTGTTCCCGCCAGGCACGCACAACGCTCCCAAGGCCAGGAGAAAAGCGCTTCGGGGTGTTGCTCTCTCCGGGCCCTTGCCCCTGAGCCAGGGGTCCAGGCAGTGGGTCCACACTCCCAGACCAAGGCAGAACCACATGCACACGTCTGTTCCTGACCCCTGAACCGGCAGAGAGCTCGGGGGAGCCAGAGTCTATCAGGCAGCTGCTGGGTTGGCTGCCTGTGTGGGAAGGGGCAGAGCCGACCTAGGGGCAAGTTGGGCCTCTTGCTCTCCCTGCTGCCCTGAGGCTGCTGGGCCAAAGAGGTCTTGGGCATCCAGCCCCTTGCTGGTCCCTTCCCTCTGACGAGGCCCTCTGAGCTCCAGCACCTTGCAGTGTGGAGACAGCCCCTGCCAGCAACCTCCTCTCCAAGGAGGCATCAACCGAGGCCTATGCCCAGGGGAAAGGCACCAGCGGGGATGAGCCTGGGGAGGCGCCCGGGCATGTCTGGACCCAGTCCCCGCAGCCTTCCCCTTGGTGGGGCAGTACCCCCGGAGGCCAGGAAGGTCTGGGCAAGGCTGGCCAGGGGCAGGGGACCTGCTGGGTCCTGCCCCTGGCCTGTGAGGCCTCTGAGCACAACCGGCCCTCTCCCACTGGAAGACCTCCACGGCTGCCTCCAAAGTCCTGTTTGCAAACACTCCCGCCCGCTGTTCACGCCAGGCTCGCACAATGCTCCCAAGCCCGGGAGAAAAGCGCTTCGGGGTTGTGCTCTCTCCGGGCCCTTGCCCCTAAGCCTGCGGGCCAGGCAGGGGGAACACACTCCCAGGCCAAGACAGAACGACATGAACACGTCTGTTCCTGCCCCCTACACCGGCAGAGAGCTCGGGGGAGCCAGAGTCTCTCAGGCAGGTGCTGGGCTGGCCGCCTGTGTGGGAAGGGGCAGAGCCGCCCTAGGGGCAAGTTGGGCCTCTTGCTCTCCCTGCTGCCCTGAGGCTGCTGGGCCAAAGACGTCTTGGGCATCCAGCCCCTTACTGGTCCCTTCCCTCTGACGAGGCCCTCTGAGCTCCAGCACCTTGCAGTGTGGAGACAGCCCCTGCCAGCAACCTCCTCTCCAAGGAGGCCTCAACCGAGGCCTAGGCCCAGGGGAAAGGCACCAGCGGGGATGAGCCAGGGGAGGCGCCCGAGCATGTCTGGACCCAGTCCCCGCAGCCTGCCCCTTGGTAGGGCAGTACCCCCGGAGGCCAGGAAGGTCTGGGTAAGGCTGGCCAGGGGCAGGGGCCCTGCTGGGTCCTGCCCCTGGCCTGTGGGGCCTCTGAGCACAACCGGCCCTCTCCCACTGGAAGACCTCCCCGGCTGCCTCCAAAGGCCGGTTTGCAAGCGCTCCCGGCCACTGTTACTAGCAGGCGGGCACAATGCTCCTAAGCCCGGAAGAAAAGCGCTTCAGGGTGGTGCTCTCTCTGGGCCCTTGCCCGTGAGCCTGGGGGCAAGGCAGGGTGTCCACACTCCCAGGCCAAGGCAGAACCACATGCACACGTCTGATCTGCCCCCTGCACCGGCAGAGAGCTCGGGGGAGCCAGAGACTGTCAGGCAGCTGCTGGGCTGGCCGCCTGTGTGGGAAGGGGCAGAGCCGACCTAGGGGCAAGTTGGGCCTCTTGCTCTCCCTGCTGCCCTGAGGCTGCTGGGCCATAGAGGTCTTGGGCATCCAGCCCCTTGCTGGTCCCTTCCCTCTGACGAGGCCCTCTGAGCTCCAGCACCTTGCAGTGTGGAGACAGCCCCTGCCAGCAACCTCCTCTCCAAGGAGGCCTCAACCGAGGCCTAGGCCCAGGGGAAAGGCACCAGCGGGGATGAGCCTGGGGAGGCGCCCGGCCATGTCTGGACCCAGTCCCCGCAGCCTGCCCCTTGGTGGGGCAGTACCCCCGGAGGCCAGGAAGGTCTGGGCAAGGCTGGCCAGGGGCAGGGGCCCTGCTGGGTCCTGCCCCTGGCCTGTGGTGCCTCTGAGCACAACCGGCCCTCTCCCACTGGAAGAACTCCCCGGCTCCCTCCAAAGGCCAGTTTGCCAACACTCCCGCCCGCTGTTCCCGCCAGGCACGCACAATGCTCCCAAGCCCGGGAGAAAAGCGCTTCGGGGTGGTGCTCTCTCCGGGCCCTTGCCCCTGAGCCTGGGGGACAGGCAGGGGGAACACACTCCCAGGCCAAGGCAGAACGACATGCACACGTCTGTTCCTGCCCCCTACACCGGCAGAGAGTTCGGGGGAGCCAGAGACTGCCAGGCTGCTGCTGGGCTGGCTGCCTGTGTGGGACGGGGTAGAGCCGACCTAGGGGCAAGTTGGGCCTCTTGCTCTCCCTGCTGCCCTGAGGCTGCTGGGTCAAAGAGGTCTTGGGCATCCAGCCCTTTGCTGGTCCTTTCCCTCTGACGAGGCCCTCTGAGCTCCAGCACCTTGCAGTGTGCAGACAGCCCCTGCCGGCAACCTCCTCTCCAAGGAGGCCTCAACCGAGGCCTAGGCCCAGGGGAAAGGCACCAGCGGGGATGAGCCTGCGGAGGCGCCCGGGCATGTCTGGACCCAGGCCCCGCAGCCTGCCCCTTGGTGGGGTAGTACCCCCGGAGGCCAGGAAGGTCTGGGCAAGGCTGCCAGAGGCAGGGACACTGCTGGGTCCTGCCCCTGGCCTGTGGGGCCTCTGAGAACAACTGGCACTCTCCCGCTGGAAGACCTCCCCGGCTGCCTCCAAAGGCTGCTTTGCAAGCACTCACTCCCGCTGTTCACGCCAGCTGCGCACAATGCTCCCAAGCCCGGGAGAAAAGCATTTTGGGGTGGTGCTCACTCCGGGCTTTGGAAGACCTCCCCGGCTGCCTCCAAGGCCGGTTTGCAAGCACTTCTGCCTGCTGTTCCCGCCACCCGCGCACAATGCTCCCAAGCCCGGGAGAAAAGCGTTTCGGGGTGGTGTTCTCTCTGGGCCCAAGAAAGACCTCCCAGGCTGCCCCCAAATGCCGGTTTGCAAGCACTCCCACTCACTGTTCCCGCCATCCGTGCAAATGCTCCAAGCCCAGGAGAAAAGCCCTTCAGGGTGGTGCTCTCTCCCGGCCCTTGGAAGACCTCCCCGGCTGCCTCCAAAGGCTGGATTTCAAGTACTCCCTCCCGCTGTCCCGCCAGCCGCACACAATGCTCCCAATCACGGGAGAAAAGCGCTTCGGGGTGGTGCTCTCTACGGGCCCTTGGAAGACCTCCCCGTTTGTCTCCAAAGGCCGGTTTGCAAGCACTCATGCCCGCTGTTCCCGCCAGCCGCGCACAATGCTCCCAAGCCTAGGAGAAAAGCGCTTCGGGGTGGTGCTCTCTCCCGGCCCTTGGAAGACCTCCCCGGCTGCCTCCAAAGGCCGGTTTGCAAGCACTCAATCCCGCTGTTCCCGCCAACCGCGCACAATGCTCCCAAGCCCGGGAGAAAAGCGCTTCGGGGTGGTGCTCTCTCCCGGCCCTTGGAAGACCTCCCCGGCTGCCTCCAAAGGCTGGTTTTCAAGAACTCCCTCCCGCTGACCCGCCAGCCGCACACAATGCTCCCAAGCCCGGGAGAAAAGCATTTTGAGGTGGTCTCTCTCCGGGCCCTTGGAAGACTCCCCGGCTGCCTCTAAAGGCCGGTTTGCAAGCACTCATGTCCTCTGTTCCCGACAGCCGCGAACAATGCTCCCAATTCCGTGAGAAAAGTGCTTCGGGATGGTGCTCTCTCCGGGCCCTTGGAAGACCTCCCAAGCTGCCTCCAAAGGCCGGTTTGCAAGCACTCCCGCCCGCTGTTCCCGCCAGCCTCGCACAATGCTCCCAAGCCCGGGAGAAAAGCGCTTCGGGGTGGTGTTCTCTCCGTGCCAATGGAGGACCTCCCTGGCTGCCCCCAAAGGCCAGTTTGCAAGCACTCCCACTCGCTGTTCCCGCCAGCCACGCACAATCCTCCAAAACCCCGGAGAAAAGCGCTTCGGGGTGGTGTTCTCTCCGTGCCCATGGAAGACCTCCCGGGGTGCCCCCAAAGGCCGGTTTGGAAGCACTCCGACTCGCTGTTCCCGCCATCCGCGCACAATGCTCCCAAGCCCAGGAGAAAAGCATTTTGGGGTGGTGCTCACACCGGGCCCTGGAAGACCTCCCCGGCTGCCTCCAAAGGACGGTTTTCAAGCACTCCTGCCTGCTGTTCCCGCCACCCGCGCACAATGCTCCCAAGCCCGGGAGAAAAGCGCTTCGGGGTGGTGCTCTCTACAGGCCCTTGGAAGACCTCCCCGGCTGCCTCCAAAGGCCGGTTTGCAAGGACTCCTTCCTGCTGTTCCCGCCATCCGCGCACAATGCTCCCAAGTCCGGGAGAAAAGCATTTTGGGGTGGTGCTCACACCGGGCCCTGGAAGACCTCCCCGGCTGCCTCCAAAGGAAGGTTTTCAAGCACTCCTGCCTGCTGTTCCCGCCACCCGCGCAAAATGCTCCCAAGCCCGGGAGAAAAGCGCTTCGGGGTGGTGCTCTCTACAGGCCCTTGGAAGACCTCCCCGGCTGCCTCCAAAGGCCGGTTTGCAAGGACTCCTTCCTGCTGTTCCCGCCAGCCACGCACAATGCTCCCAAGCCCGGGAGAAAAGCATTTTGGGGTGGTGCTCACACCGGGCCCTGGAAGACCTCCCCGGCTGCCTCCAAAGGACGGTTTTCAAGCACTCCTGCCTGCTGTTCCCGCCACCCGCGCAGAATGCTCCCAAGCGCAGGAGAAAAGCGCTTCGGGGTGGTGCTCTCTACAGGCCCTTGGAAGACCTCCCCGGCTGCCTCCAAAGGCCGGTTTGCAAGGACTCCTTCCTGCTGTTCCCGCCAGCCACGCACAATGCTCCCAAGCCCCGGAGAAAAGCATTTTGGGGTGGTGCTCACTCCGGGCCCTTGGAAGACCTCCCCGGCTGCCTCCAATGGCCAGTTTGCAAGCACTCATGTCCGCTGTTCCCACCAGCCGCGCACAATGCTCCCAAGCCCGGGAGAAAAGCTTTTTGGGGTGGTGCTCACACCGGGCCCTGGAAGACCTCCCCGGCTGCCTGCAAAGGCCGGTTTTCAAGCACTCCTGCCTGCTGTTCCCGCCACCTGCGCACAATGCTCCCAAGCCCGGGAGAAAAGCGCTTCGGGGTGGTGCTCTCTACAGGCCCTTGGAAGACCTCCCCGGCTGCCTCCAAAGGCCGGTTTGCAAGGACTCCTTCCTGCTGTTCCCGCCAGCCACGCACAATGCTCCCAAGCCCGGGAGAGAAGCATTTTGGGGTGGTGCTCTCTACAGGCCCTTGGAAGACCTCCCCGGCTGCCTCCAGTGGCCAGTTTGCAAGCACTCATGCCCGCTGTTCCCACCAGCCGCGCACAATGCTCCCAAGCCCGGGAGAAAAGCTTTTTGGGGTGGTGCTCACACCGGGCCCTGGAAGACCTCCCCGGCTGCCTGCAAAGGCCGGTTTTCAAGCACTCCTGCCTGCTGTTCCTGCCACCCGCGCACAATACTCCCAAGCCCGGGAGAAAAGCGTTTCGGGGTGGTGCTCTCTACAGGCCCTTGGAAGACCTCCCCCGCTGCCTCCAAAGGCCGGTTTGCAAGGACTCCTTCCTGCTGTTCCCGCCAGCCACGCACAATGCTCCCAAGCCCAGGAGAAAAGTGCTTCGGGGTGGTGATCTCTCCGGGCCCTTGGAAGTCGTCCCCGGCTGCCTCCAAAGGCCGGTTTGGAAGCACTCATGCCCGTTGTTCCCACCAGCCGCGCACAATGCTCCCAAGCCCGGGAGAAAAGCATTTTGGGGTGGTGCTCACTCCGGGCCCTTGGAAGACCTCCCCGGCTGCCTCCAAAGTCCAGTTTGCAAGCAGTCCTGCCTGCTGTTCCCGCCAGCCGCGCACAATGCTCCCAAGCCCGGGAGAAAAGCGCTTCGGGGTGGTGCTCTCTCCGGGCCCTTGGAAGACGTCCCCGGCTGCCTCCAAAGGCCGGTTTGCAAGCACTCATGCCCGTTGTTCCCACCAGCCGCGCACAATGCTCCCAAGCCCGGGAGAAAAGCATTTTGGGGTGGTGCTCACTCCGGGCCCTTGGAAGACCTCCCCGGCTGCCTCCAAAGGCCAGTTTGCAAGCAGTCCTGCCTGCTGTTCCCGCCAGCCGCGCACAATGTTCCCAAGCCCGGGAGAAAAGCGCTTCGGGGTGGTGCTCTCTCCGGGCACTTTCAAGACCTCCCCGGCTGACTCCAAAGGCCGGTTTGTAAGTACTCATTCCCGCTGCTTCCGCCAGCCACGCACAATGCTCCCAACCCCGGGAGAAAAGCATTTTGGGGTGGTGCTCTCTCCGGGCCCTTGGAAGACCTCCCGGGCTGCCTCCAAAGGCCAGTTTGCAAGCATTCATGTCCGTTGTTCCCGACAGCCGCGCACAATGCTCCCAAGCCCGAGAGAAAAGCATTTTGGGGTGGTGATCAGTCCGGCCCTTGGAAGACCTCCCCGGCTGCCTCCAAAGGACAGTTTGCAAGCACTCATGCCCGCTGTTCCCGCCAGCCGCGCACAATGCTCCCAAGACCGTGAGAAAAGCGCTTCGGGGTGGTGTTCTCTCAGGGACCATGGAGGACCTCCCCGGCTGCACCCAAAGGCCGGTTTGCAAGCATTCCCACTCGCTGTTCCCGCCAGGCACACACAATGTTCCAAAACCCCGGAGAAAAGCGCTTCGGGGTGGTGGTCTCTCCGGGCCCCTGCCCCTGAGCCTGGGGGCCAGGCAGGGGATCCACAGTCCCAGGCCAAGGCAGAACCACATGCACACGTCTGTTCCTGCCCCCTCCACCGGCAGAGAGCTGGGGGGAGCCAGAGTCTGTCAGGCAGCTGCTGGGCTGGCCGCCTGTGTGGGAAGGGGCAGAGCCGACCTAGGGGCAAGTTGGGCCTCTTGCTCTCCCTGCTGCCCTGAGGCTGCTGGGCCAAAGAGGTCTTGGGCATCCAGCCCCTTGCTGGTCCCTTCCCTCTGACGAGGCCCTCTGAGCTCCAGCACCTTGCAGTGTGGAGACAGCCCCTGCCAGCAACCTCCTCTCCAAGGAGGCCTCAACCGAGGCCTAGGCCCAGGGGAAAGGCACCAGCGGAGATGAGCCAGTGGAGGCGCACGGGCATGTCTGGACCCAGTCCCCGCAGCCTGCCCCTTGGTGGGGCAGTACCCCCGGAGGCCAGGAAGGTCTGGGCAAGGCTGGCCAGGGGCAGGGGCCCTGCTGGGTTCTGCCCCTGGCCTGTGGGGCCTCTGAGCACAACCGGCCCTCTCCCACTGGAAGAACTCCCCGGCTCCCTCCAAAGGCCAGTTTGCCAACACTCCCGCCCGCTGTTCCCGCCAGGCACGCACAATGCTCCCAAGCCCGGGAGAAAAGCGCTTCGGGGTGGTGCTCTCCTCTTGCCCTTGCCCCTGAGCCTGGGGTCCAGGCAGTTGGTACACACTCCCAGACCAAGGCAGAACCACATGCACACGTCTGTTCCTGACCCCTGCACCGGCAGAGAGTTCGGGGGAGCCAGAGTCTGTCAGGCAGGTGCTGGGCTGGCCGCCTGTGTGGGAAGGGGCAGAGCCGACCTAGGGGCAAGTTGGGCCTCTTCCTCTCCCTGCTGCCCTGAGGCTGCTGGGCCAAAGAGGTCTTGGGCATCCAGCCCCTTGCTGGTCCCTTCCCTCTGTCGAGGCCCTCTGAGCTCCAGCACCTTGCAGTGTGGAGACAACCCCTGCAAGCAACATCCTCTCCAAGGAGGCCTCAACCGAGGCCTAGGCCCAGGGGAAAGGCACCAGCGGGGATGAGCCTGGGGAGGCGCCCGGGCATGTCTGGACCCAGTCCCCGCAGCCTGCCCCTTGGTGGGGCAGTACCCCCGGAGGCCAGGAAGATCTGGGCAAGGCTGGCCAGGGGCAGGGGCCCTGCTGGGTCCTCCCCATGGCCTGTGGGGCCTCTGAGCACAACCGGCCCTCTCCCACTGGAAGACCTCCCCGGCTGCCTCCAAAGGCCGGTTTGCAAGCACTCCCGCCCACTGTTCCCGCCAGGCGCGCACAATGCTCCCAAGCCCGGGAGAAAAGCGCTTCGGGGTGGTGCTCTCTCCGGGCCCTTGCCCCTGAGCCTGTGGGCAAGGCAGGGGGATCACACTCCCAGACCAAGGCAGAAACACATGCACACGTCTGTTCCTGTCCCCTGCACCGGCAGAGAGCTCGGGGGAGCCAGAGTCTCTCAGGCAGGTGCTGGGCTGGCCGCCTGTGTGGGAAGGGGCAGAGCCGACCTAGGGGCAAGTTGGGCCTCTTGCTCTCCCTGCTGCCCTGAGGCTGCAGGGCCAAAGACGTCTTGGGCATCCAGCCCCTTACTGGTCCCTTCCCTCTGACGAGGCCCTCTGAGCTCCAGCACCTTGCAGTGTGGAGACAGCCCCTGCCAGCAATCTCCTCTCCAAGGAGGCCTCAACCGAGGCCTAGGCCCAGGGGAAAGGCACCAGCGGGGTTGAGCCAGGGGAGGCGCCCGGGCATGTCTGGACCCTGTCCCCGCAGCCTGCCCCTTGGTGGGGCAGTACCCCCGGAGGCCAGGAAGGTCTGGGCAAGGCTGGCCAGGGGCAGGGGCCCTGCTGGGTCCTGCCCCTGGCCTGTGGGGCCTCTGAGCACAACCGGCCCTCTCCCACTGGAAGACCTCCCCGGCTGCCTCCAAAGGCCGGTTTGCAAGCACTCCCGCCCACTGTTCCCGCCAGGCGCGCACAATGCTCCCAAGCCCGGGAGAAAAGCGCTTCGGGGTGGTGGTCTATCCGGGCCCTTGCCCCTGAGCCTGGGGGCCAGGCAGGGGGTCCACAGTCCCAGGCCAAGGCACAACAACATGCAAACGTCTGTTCCTGCCCCCTCCACCGGCAGAGAGCTGGGGGGAGCCAGAGTCTGTCAGGCAGCTGCTGGGCTGGCCGCCTGTGTGGGAAGGGGCAGAGCCGACCTAGGGGCAAGTTGGGCCTCTTGCTCTCCCTGCTGCCCTGAGGCTGCTGTGCCAAAGAGGTCTTGGGCATCCAGCCCCTTGCTGGTCCCTTCCCTCTGACGAGGCCCTCTGAGCTCCAGCACCTTGCAGTGTGGAGACAGACCCTGCCAGCAACCTCCTCTCCAAGGAGGCCTCAACCGAGGCCTAGGCCCAGGGGAAAGGCACCAGCGGGGATGAGCCAGTGGAGGCGCACGGGCATATCAGGACCCAGTCCCCGCAGCCTGCCCCTTGGTGGGGCAGTACCCCCGGAGGCCAGGAAGGTCTGGGCAAGGCTGGCCAGGGTCAGGGGCCCTGCTGGGTCCTGCCCCTGGCCTGTGGGGCCTCTGAGCACAACCGGCCCTCTCCCACTGGAAGACCTCCCCGGCGCCTTCAAAGGCGGGTTTGCCAACACTCCCGCCCGCTGTTCCCGCCAGGCACGCACAACGCTCCCAAGGCCAGGAGAAAAGCGCTTCGGGGTGTTGCTCTCTCCGGGCCCTTGCCCCTGAGCCTGGGGTCCAGGCAGTGGGTCCACACTCCCAGACCAAGGCAGAACCACATGCACACGTCTGTTCCTGACCCCTGAACCGGCAGAGAGCTCGGGGGAGCCAGAGTCTATCAGGCAGCTGCTGGGTTGGCTGCCTGTGTGGGAAGGGGCAGAGCCGACCTAGGGGCAAGTTGGGCCTCTTGCTCTCCCTGCTGCCCTGAGGCTGCTGGGCCAAAGAGGTCTTGGGCATCCAGCCCCTTGCTGGTCCCTTCCCTCTGACGAGGCCCTCTGAGCTCCAGCACCTTGCAGTGTGGAGACAGCCCCTGCCAGCAACCTCCTCTCCAAGGAGGCATCAACCGAGGCCTATGCCCAGGGGAAAGGCACCAGCGGGGATGAGCCTGGGGAGGCGCCCGGGCATGTCTGGACCCAGTCCCCGCAGCCTTCCCCTTGGTGGGGCAGTACCCCCGGAGGCCAGGAAGGTCTGGGCAAGGCTGGCCAGGGGCAGGGGACCTGCTGGGTCCTGCCCCTGGCCTGTGAGGCCTCTGAGCACAACCGGCCCTCTCCCACTGGAAGACCTCCACGGCTGCCTCCAAAGTCCTGTTTGCAAACACTCCCGCCCGCTGTTCACGCCAGGCTCGCACAATGCTCCCAAGCCCGGGAGAAAAGCGCTTCGGGGTTGTGCTCTCTCCGGGCCCTTGCCCCTAAGCCTGCGGGCCAGGCAGGGGGAACACACTCCCAGGCCAAGACAGAACGACATGAACACGTCTGTTCCTGCCCCCTACACCGGCAGAGAGCTCGGGGGAGCCAGAGTCTCTCAGGCAGGTGCTGGGCTGGCCGCCTGTGTGGGAAGGGGCAGAGCCGCCCTAGGGGCAAGTTGGGCCTCTTGCTCTCCCTGCTGCCCTGAGGCTGCTGGGCCAAAGACGTCTTGGGCATCCAGCCCCTTACTGGTCCCTTCCCTCTGACGAGGCCCTCTGAGCTCCAGCACCTTGCAGTGTGGAGACAGCCCCTGCCAGCAACCTCCTCTCCAAGGAGGCCTCAACCGAGGCCTAGGCCCAGGGGAAAGGCACCAGCGGGGATGAGCCAGGGGAGGCGCCCGAGCATGTCTGGACCCAGTCCCCGCAGCCTGCCCCTTGGTAGGGCAGTACCCCCGGAGGCCAGGAAGGTCTGGGTAAGGCTGGCCAGGGGCAGGGGCCCTGCTGGGTCCTGCCCCTGGCCTGTGGGGCCTCTGAGCACAACCGGCCCTCTCCCACTGGAAGACCTCCCCGGCTGCCTCCAAAGGCCGGTTTGCAAGCGCTCCCGGCCACTGTTACTAGCAGGCGGGCACAATGCTCCTAAGCCCGGAAGAAAAGCGCTTCAGGGTGGTGCTCTCTCTGGGCCCTTGCCCGTGAGCCTGGGGGCAAGGCAGGGTGTCCACACTCCCAGGCCAAGGCAGAACCACATGCACACGTCTGATCTGCCCCCTGCCACCGGCAGAGAGCTCGGGGGAGCCAGAGACTGTCAGGCAGCTGCTGGGCTGGCCGCCTGTGTGGGAAGGGGCAGAGCCGACCTAGGGGCAAGTTGGGCCTCTTGCTCTCCCTGCTGCCCTGAGGCTGCTGGGCCATAGAGGTCTTGGGCATCCAGCCCCTTGCTGGTCCCTTCCCTCTGACGAGGCCCTCTGAGCTCCAGCACCTTGCAGTGTGGAGACAGCCCCTGCCAGCAACCTCCTCTCCAGGAGGAGCCTCAACCGAGGCCTAGGCCCAGGGGAAAGGCACCAGCGGGGATGAGCTGGGGAGGCGCCCGGCCATGTCTGGACCCAGTCCCCGCAGCCTGCCCCTTGGTGGGGCAGTACCCCCGGAGGCCAGGAAGGTCTGGGCAAGGCTGGCCAGGGGCAGGGGCCCTGCTGGGTCCTGCCCCTGGCCTGTGGTGCCTCTGAGCACAACCGGCCCCTCTCCCACTGGAAGAACTCCCCGGCTCCCTCCAAAGGCCAGTTTGCCAACACTCCCGCCCGCTGTTCCCGCCAGGCACGCACAATGCTCCCAAGCCCGGGAGAAAAGCGCTTCGGGGTGGTGCTCTCTCCGGGCCCTTGCCCCTGAGCCTGGGGGACAGGCAGGGGGAACACACTCCCAGGCCAAGGCAGAACGACATGCACACGTCTGTTCTGCCCCCTACACCGGCAGAGAGTTCGGGGGAGCCAGAGACTGCCAGGCTGCTGCTGGGCTGGCTGCCTGTGTGGGACGGGGTAGAGCCGACCTAGGGGCAAGTTGGGCCTCTTGCTCTCCCTGCTGCCCTGAGGCTGCTGGGTCAAAGAGGTCCTTGGGCATCCAGCCCTTTGCTGGTCCTTTCCCTCTGACGAGGCCCCTCTGAGCTCCAGCACCTTGCAGTGTGCAGCAGCCCCTGCCGGCAACCTCCTCTCCAAGGAGGCCTCAACCGAGGCCTAGGCCCAGGGGAAAGGCACCAGCGGGGATGAGCCTGCGGAGGCGCCCGGGCATGTCTGGACCCAGGCCCCGCAGCCTGCCCCTTGGTGGGGTAGTACCCCCGGAGGCCAGGAAGGTCTGGGCAAGGCTGCCAGAGGCAGGGACACTGCTGGGTCCTGCCCCTGGCCTGTGGGGCCTCTGAGAACAACTGGCACTCTCCCGCTGGAAGACCTCCCCGGCTGCCTCCAAAGGCTGCTTTGCAAGCACTCACTCCCGCTGTTCACGCCAGCTGCGCACAATGCTCCCAAGCCCGGGAGAAAAGCATTTTGGGGTGGTGCTCACTCCGGGCTTTGGAAGACCTCCCCGGCTGCCTCCAAGGCCGGTTTGCAAGCACTTCTGCCTGCTGTTCCCGCCACCCGCGCACAATGCTCCCAAGCCCGGGAGAAAAGCGTTTCGGGGTGGTGTTCTCTCTGGGCCCAAGAAAGACCTCCCAGGCTGCCCCCAAATGCCGGTTTGCAAGCACTCCCACTCACTGTTCCCGCCATCCGTGCAAATGCTCCAAGCCCAGGAGAAAAGCCCTTCAGGGTGGTGCTCTCTCCCGGCCCTTGGAAGACCTCCCCGGCTGCCTCCAAAGGCTGGATTTCAAGTACTCCCTCCCGCTGTCCCGCCAGCCGCACACAATGCTCCCAATCACGGGAGAAAAGCGCTTCGGGGTGGTGCTCTCTACGGGCCCTTGGAAGACCTCCCCGTTTGTCTCCAAAGGCCGGTTTGCAAGCACTCATGCCCGCTGTTCCCGCCAGCCGCGCACAATGCTCCCAAGCCTAGGAGAAAAGCGCTTCGGGGTGGTGCTCTCTCCCGGCCCTTGGAAGACCTCCCCGGCTGCCTCCAAAGGCCGGTTTGCAAGCACTCAATCCCGCTGTTCCCGCCAACCGCGCACAATGCTCCCAAGCCCGGGAGAAAAGCGCTTCGGGGTGGTGCTCTCTCCCGGCCCTTGGAAGACCTCCCCGGCTGCCTCCAAAGGCTGGTTTTCAAGAACTCCCTCCCGCTGACCCGCCAGCCGCACACAATGCTCCCAAGCCCGGGAGAAAAGCATTTTGAGGTGGTCTCTCTCCGGGCCCTTGGAAGACTCCCCGGCTGCCTCTAAAGGCCGGTTTGCAAGCACTCATGTCCTCTGTTCCCGACAGCCGCGAACAATGCTCCCAATTCCGTGAGAAAAGTGCTTCGGGATGGTGCTCTCTCCGGGCCCTTGGAAGACCTCCCAAGCTGCCTCCAAAGGCCGGTTTGCAAGCACTCCCGCCCGCTGTTCCCGCCAGCCTCGCACAATGCTCCCAAGCCCGGGAGAAAAGCGCTTCGGGGTGGTGTTCTCTCCGTGCCAATGGAGGACCTCCCTGGCTGCCCCCAAAGGCCAGTTTGCAAGCACTCCCACTCGCTGTTCCCGCCAGCCACGCACAATCCTCCAAAACCCCGGAGAAAAGCGCTTCGGGGTGGTGTTCTCTCCGTGCCCATGGAAGACCTCCCGGGGTGCCCCCAAAGGCCGGTTTGGAAGCACTCCGACTCGCTGTTCCCGCCATCCGCGCACAATGCTCCCAAGCCCAGGAGAAAAGCATTTTGGGGTGGTGCTCACACCGGGCCCTGGAAGACCTCCCCGGCTGCCTCCAAAGGACGGTTTTCAAGCACTCCTGCCTGCTGTTCCCGCCACCCGCGCACAATGCTCCCAAGCCCGGGAGAAAAGCGCTTCGGGGTGGTGCTCTCTACAGGCCCTTGGAAGACCTCCCCGGCTGCCTCCAAAGGCCGGTTTGCAAGGACTCCTTCCTGCTGTTCCCGCCATCCGCGCACAATGCTCCCAAGTCCGGGAGAAAAGCATTTTGGGGTGGTGCTCACACCGGGCCCTGGAAGACCTCCCCGGCTGCCTCCAAAGGAAGGTTTTCAAGCACTCCTGCCTGCTGTTCCCGCCACCCGCGCAAAATGCTCCCAAGCCCGGGAGAAAAGCGCTTCGGGGTGGTGCTCTCTACAGGCCCTTGGAAGACCTCCCCGGCTGCCTCCAAAGGCCGGTTTGCAAGGACTCCTTCCTGCTGTTCCCGCCAGCCACGCACAATGCTCCCAAGCCCGGGAGAAAAGCATTTTGGGGTGGTGCTCACACCGGGCCCTGGAAGACCTCCCCGGCTGCCTCCAAAGGACGGTTTTCAAGCACTCCTGCCTGCTGTTCCCGCCACCCGCGCAGAATGCTCCCAAGCGCAGGAGAAAAGCGCTTCGGGGTGGTGCTCTCTACAGGCCCTTGGAAGACCTCCCCGGCTGCCTCCAAAGGCCGGTTTGCAAGGACTCCTTCCTGCTGTTCCCGCCAGCCACGCACAATGCTCCCAAGCCCGGGAGAGAAGCATTTTGGGGTGGTGCTCTCTACAGGCCCTTGGAAGACCTCCCCGGCTGCCTCCAGTGGCCAGTTTGCAAGCACTCATGCCCGCTGTTCCCACCAGCCGCGCACAATGCTCCCAAGCCCGGGAGAAAAGCTTTTTGGGGTGGTGCTCACACCGGGCCCTGGAAGACCTCCCCGGCTGCCTGCAAAGGCCGGTTTTCAAGCACTCCTGCCTGCTGTTCCTGCCACCCGCGCACAATACTCCCAAGCCCGGGAGAAAAGCGCTTCGGGGTGGTGCTCTCTACAGGCCCTTGGAAGACCTCCCCCGCTGCCTCCAAAGGCCGGTTTGCAAGGACTCCTTCCTGCTGTTCCCGCCAGCCACGCACAATGCTCCCAAGCCCGGGAGAAAAGTGCTTCGGGGTGGTGATCTCTCCGGGCCCTTGGAAGTCGTCCCCGGCTGCCTCCAAAGGCCGGTTTGGAAGCACTCATGCCCGTTGTTCCCACCAGCCGCGCACAATGCTCCCAAGCCCGGGAGAAAAGCATTTTGGGGTGGTGCTCACTCCGGGCCCTTGGAAGACCTCCCCGGCTGCCTCCAAAGGCCAGTTTGCAAGCAGTCCTGCCTGCTGTTCCCGCCAGCCGCGCACAATGCTCCCAAGCCCGGGAGAAAAGCGCTTCGGGGTGGTGCTCTCTCCGGGCCCTTGGAAGACGTCCCCGGCTGCCTCCAAAGGCCGGTTTGCAAGCACTCATGCCCGTTGTTCCCACCAGCCGCGCACAATGCTCCCAAGCCCGGGAGAAAAGCATTTTGGGGTGGTGCTCACTCCGGGCCCTTGGAAGACCTCCCCGGCTGCCTCCAAAGGCCAGTTTGCAAGCAGTCCTGCCTGCTGTTCCCGCCAGCCGCGCACAATGTTCCCAAGCCCGGGAGAAAAGCGCTTCGGGGTGGTGCTCTCTCCGGGCACTTTCAAGACCTCCCCGGCTGACTCCAAAGGCCGGTTTGTAAGTACTCATTCCCGCTGCTTCCGCCAGCCACGCACAATGCTCCCAACCCCGGGAGAAAAGCATTTTGGGGTGGTGCTCTCTCCGGGCCCTTGGAAGACCTCCCGGGCTGCCTCCAAAGGCCAGTTTGCAAGCATTCATGTCCGTTGTTCCCGACAGCCGCGCACAATGCTCCCAAGCCCGAGAGAAAAGCATTTTGGGGTGGTGATCAGTCCGGCCCTTGGAAGACCTCCCCGGCTGCCTCCAAAGGACAGTTTGCAAGCACTCATGCCCGCTGTTCCCGCCAGCCGCGCACAATGCTCCCAAGACCGTGAGAAAAGCGCTTCGGGGTGGTGTTCTCTCAGGGACCATGGAGGACCTCCCCGGCTGCACCCAAAGGCCGGTTTGCAAGCATTCCCACTCGCTGTTCCCGCCAGGCACACACAATGTTCCAAAACCCCGGAGAAAAGCGCTTCGGGGTGGTGGTCTCTCCGGGCCCCTGCCCCTGAGCCTGGGGGCCAGGCAGGGGATCCACAGTCCCAGGCCAAGGCAGAACCACATGCACACGTCTGTTCCTGCCCCCTCCACCGGCAGAGAGCTGGGGGGAGCCAGAGTCTGTCAGGCAGCTGCTGGGCTGGCCGCCTGTGTGGGAAGGGGCAGAGCCGACCTAGGGGCAAGTTGGGCCTCTTGCTCTCCCTGCTGCCCTGAGGCTGCTGGGCCAAAGAGGTCTTGGGCATCCAGCCCCTTGCTGGTCCCTTCCCTCTGACGAGGCCCTCTGAGCTCCAGCACCTTGCAGTGTGGAGACAGCCCCTGCCAGCAACCTCCTCTCCAAGGAGGCCTCAACCGAGGCCTAGGCCCAGGGGAAAGGCACCAGCGGAGATGAGCCAGTGGAGGCGCACGGGCATGTCTGGACCCAGTCCCCGCAGCCTGCCCCTTGGTGGGGCAGTACCCCCGGAGGCCAGGAAGGTCTGGGCAAGGCTGCGAGGGGCAGGGGCCCTGCTGGGTGGTGCCCCTGGCCTGTGGGGCGTCTGAGCACAACCGGCACTCTCCCGCTGGAAGACCTCCCCGTCTGCCTCCAAAGGCCGGTTTGCAAGCACTCCCGCCCGCTGTTCCCGCCAGGCACGCACAATGCTCCCAAGCCCGGGAGAAAAGCGCTTCGGGGTGGTGCTCTCTCCGGGCCCTTGCCCCTGAGCCTGGGGGCCAGGCAGTTGGAACACACTCCCAGGCCAATGCAGAACGACATGCACACGTCTGTTCCTGCCCCCTACACCGGCAGAGAGCTCGGGGGAGCCAGAGACTGCCAGGCTGCTGCTGGGCTGGCTGCCTGTGTGGGACGGGGCAGAGCCGACCTAGGGGCAAGTTGGGCCTCTTGCTCTCCCTGCTGCCCTGAGGCTGCTGGGCCAAAGACGTCTTGGGCATCCAGCCCTTTGTTGGTCCCTTCCCTCTGACGAGGCCCTCTGAGCTCCAGCACCTTGCAGTGTGGAGACAGCACCTGCCAGCAATCTCCTCTCCAAGGAGGCCTCAACCGAGGCCTAGGCCCAGGGGAAAAGCACCAGCGGGGATGAGCCTGGGGAGGCGCCCGGGCATGTCTGGACCTAGTCCCCGCAGCCTGCCCCTTGGTGGGGCAGTACCCCCGGAGGCCAGGAAGGTCTGGGAAAGGCTGGCCAGGGGCAGGGGACCTACTGGGTCCTGCCCCTGGCCTGTGGGGCCTCTGAGCACAACCGGCCCTCTCCCACTGGAAGACCTCCCCGGCTGCCTCCAAAGTCCTGTTTGCCAACACTCCCACCCGCTGTTCACGCCAGACTTGCACAATGCTCCCAAGCCCGGGAGAAAAGCGCTTCGGGGTGGTGCTCTCTCCGGGCCCTTGCCCCTGAGCCTGGGGGCAAGGCATGGGGAACACACTCCCAGGCCAAGGCAGAACCACATGCCCACGTCTGTTCCTGTCCCCTGCACCGGCAGAGAGCTTGGGGGAGCCAGAGTCTGTCAGGCAGCTGCTGGGTTGGCCGCCTGTGTGGGAAGGGGCAGAGCCGCCCTAGGGGCAAGTTGGGCCTCTTGCTCTCCCTGCTGCCCTGAGGCTGCTGTGCCAAAGACGTCTTGGGCATCCAGCCCCTTACTGGTCCCTTCCCTCTGACGAGGCCCTCTGAGCTCCAGCACCTTGCAGTGTGGAGACAGCCCCTGCCAGCAACCTCCTCTCCAAGGAGGCCTCAACCGAGGCCTAGGCCCAGGGGAAAGACACCAGCGGGGATGAGCCAGGGGAGGTGCCCGAGCATGTCTGGACCCAGTCCCCGCAGCCTGCCCCTTGGTGGGGCAGTACCCCCGGAGGCCAGGAAGTTCTGGGTAAGGCTGGCCAGGGGCAGGGGCCCTGCTGCGTCCTGCCCCTGGCCTGTGGGGCCTCTGAGCACAACCGGCCCTCTCCCACTGGAAGACCTCCCCGGCTGCCTCCAAAGGCCGGTTTGCAAGCGCTCCCGGCCACTGTTACCAGCAGGCGGGCACAATGCTCCTAAGCCCGGAAGAAAAGCGCTTCAGGGTGGTGCTCTCTCTGGGCCCTTGCCCCTGAGCCTGTGGGCAAGGCAGGGGGAACACACTCCCAGACCAAGGCAGAAACACATGCACACGTCTGTTCCTGTCCCCTGCACCGGCAGAGAGCTCGGGGGAGCCAGAGTCTCTCAGGCAGGTGCTGGGCTGTCCGCCTGTGTGGGAAGGGGCAGAGCCGACCTAGGGGCAAGTTGGGCCTCTTGCTCTCCCTGCTGCCCTGAGGCTGCAGGGCCAAAGACGTCTTGGGCATCCAGCCCCTTACTGGTCCCTTCCCTCTGACGAGGCCCTCTGAGCTCCAGCACCTTGCAGTGTGGAGACAGCCCCTGCCAGCAATCTCCTCTCCAAGGAGGCCTCAACCGAGGCCTAGGCCCAGGGGAAAGGCACCAGCGGGGTTGAGCCAGGGGAGGCGCCCGGGCATGTCTGGACCCTGTCCCCGCAGCCTGCCCCTTGGTGGGGCAGTACCCCCGGAGGCCAGGAAGGTCTGGGCAAGGCTGGCCAGGGGCAGGGGCCCTGCTGCGTCCTGCCCCTGGCCTGTGGGGCCTCTGAGCACAACCGGCCCTCTCCCACTGGAAGACCTCCCCGGCTGCCTCCAAAGGCCGGTTTGGAAGCACTCCCGCCCACTGTTCCCGCCAGGCGCGCACAATGCTCCCAAGCCCGGGAGAAAAGCGCTTCGGGGTGGTGGTCTCTCCGGGCCCTTGCCCCTGAGCCTGGGGGCCAGGCAGGGGATCCACAGTCCCAGGCCAAGGCACAACAACATGCACACGTCTGTTCCTGCCCCCTCCACTGGCAGAGAGCTGGGGGGAGCCAGAGTCTGTCAGGCAGCTGCTGGGCTGGCCGCCTGTGTGGGAAGGGGCAGAGCCGACCTAGGGGCAAGTTGGGCCTCTTGCTCTCCCTGCTGCCCTGAGGCTGCTGGGCCAAAGAGGTCTTGAGCATCCAGGCCCTTGCTGGTCCCTTCCCTCTGACGAGGCCCTCTGAGCTCCAGCACCTTGCAGTGTGGAGACAGACCCTGCCAGCAACCTCCTCTCCAAGGAGGCCTCAACCGAGGCCTAGGCCCAGGGGAAAGGCACCAGCGGGGATGAGCCAGTGGAGGGGCCCGGGCATGTCTGGACCCAGTCCCCGCAGCCTGCCCCTTGGTGGGGCAGTACCCCCGGAGGCCAGGAAGGTCTGGGCAAGGCTGGCCAGGGGCAGGGTCCCTGCTGGGTCCTGCCCCTGGCCTGTGGGGCCTCTGAGCACAATAGGCCCTCTCCCACTGGAAGACCTCCCCGGCTGCCTTCAAAGGCGGGTTTGCCAACACTCCCGCCCGCTGTTCCCGCCAGGCACGCACAACGCTCCCAAGGCCAGGAGAAAAGCGCTTCGGGGTGTTGCTCTCTCCGGGCCCTTGCCCCTGAGCCTGGGGTCCAGGCAGTGGGTCCACACTCCCAAACCAAGGCAGAACCACATGCACACGTCTGTTCCTGACACCTGAACCGGCAGAGAGCTCGGGGGAGCCAGAGTCTATCAGGCAGCTGCTGGGTTGGCTGCCTGTGTGGGAAGGGGCAGACCCGACCTAGGGGCAAGTTGGGCCTCTTGCTCTCCCTGCTGCCCTGAGGCTGCTGGGCCAAAGAGGTCTTGGGCATCCAGCCCCTTGCTGGTCCCTTCCCGCTGACGAGGCCCTCTGAGCTCCAGCACCTTGCAGTGTGGAGACAGCCCCTGCCAGCAACCTCCTCTCCAAGGAGGCATCAACCGAGGCCTATGCCCAGGGGAAAGGCACCAGCGGGGATGAGCCTGGGGAGGCGCCCAGGCATGTCTGGACCCAGTCCCCGCAGCCTGCCCCTTGGTGGGGCAGTACCCCCGGAGGCCAGGAAGGTCTGGGCAAGGCTGGCCAGGGGCAGGGGACCTGCTGGGTCCTGCCCCTGGCTTGTGAGGCCTCTGAGCACAACCGGCCCTCTCCCACTGGAAGACCTCCACGGCTGCCTCCAAAGTCCTGTTTGCAAACACTCCCGCCCGCTGTTCACGCCAGGCTCGCACAATGCTCCCAAGCCCGGGAGAAAAGCGCTTCGGGGTGGTGCTCTCTCCGGGCCCTTGCCCCTGAGCCTGGGGGCAAGGCAGGGGGAACACACTCCCAGGCCAAGGCAGAACCACATGCCCACGTCTGTTCCTGTCCCCTGCACCGGCAGAGAGCTTGGGGGAGCCAGAGTCTGTCAGGCAGCTGCTGAGTTGGCCGCCTGTGTGGGAAGGGGCAGAGCCGCCCTAGGGGCAAGTTGGGCCTCTTGCTCTCCCTGCTGCCCTGAGGCTGCTGGGCCAAAGACGTCTTGGGCATCCAGCCCCTTACTGGTCCCTTCCCTCTGACGAGGCCCTCTGAGCTCCAGCACCTTGCAGTGTGGAGACAGCCCCTGCCAGCAACCTCCTCTCCAAGGAGGCCTCAACCGAGGCCTAGGCCCAGGGGAAAGGCACCAGCGGGGATGAGCCTGGGGAGGCGCCCGGGCATGTCTGGACACAGGCCCCGCAGCCTGCCCCTTGGTGGGGCAGTACCCCCGGAGGCCAGGAAGGTCTGGGCAAGGCTGGCCAGGGGCAGGGGCCCTGCTGGGTCCTGCCCCTGGCCTGTGGGGCCTCTGAGCACAACTGGCCCTCTCCCACTGGAAGACCTCCCCGGCTGCCTCCAAAGGCCGGTTTGCAAGCGCTCCCGCCCACTGTTCCCAGCAGGCGTGCACAATGCTCCCAAGCCCGGGAGAAAAGCGCTTCAGGGTGGTGCTCTCTCCGGGCCCTTGCCCCTGAGCCTGGGGTCAAGGCAGGGTGTCCACACTCCCAGGACAAGGCAGAACCACATGCACACGTCTGATCTGCCCCCTGCACCGGCAGAGAGCTCGGGGGAGCCAGAGTCTGTCAGGCAGCTGCTGGGCTGGCCGCCTGTGTGGGAAGGGGCAGAGCCGACCTAGGGGCAAGTTGGGCCTCTTGCTCTCCCTGCTGCCCTGAGGCTGCTGGGCCAAAGAGGTCTTGGGCATCCAGCCCCTTGCTGGTCCCTTCCCTCGGACGAGGCCCTCTGAGCTCCAGCACCTTGCAGTGTGGAGACAGCCCCTGCCAGCAACCTCCTCTCCAAGGAGTCCTCAACCGAGGCCTAGGCCCAGGGGAATGGCACCAGCGGGGATGAGCCTGGGGAGGCGCCCGGGCATGTCTGGACCCAGTCCCCGCAGCCTGCCCCTTGGTGGGGCAGTACCCCCGGAGGCCAGGAAGGTCTGGGCAAGGCTGCCAGGGGCAGGGACACTGCTGGGTCCTGCCCCTGGCCTGTGGGGCGTCTGAGCACAACCAGCACTCTCCCGCTGGAAGACCTCCCTGTCTGCCTCGAAAGGCCGGTTTGCAAGCACTCCCGCCCGCTGTTCCCGCCAGGCACTCACAATGCTCCCAAGCCCGGGAGAAAAGCGCTTCGGGGTGGTGCTCTCTCCGGGCCCTTGCCCCTGAGCCTGGGGGCCAGGCAGGGGGAACACACTCCCAGGCCAAGGCAGAACGACATGCACACGTCTGTTCCTGCCCCCTACACCGGCAGAGAGCTCGGGGAAGCCAGAGACTGCCAGGCTGCTGCTGGGCTGGCCGCCTGTGTGGGACGGGGCAGAGCCGACCTAGGGGCAAGTTGGGCCTCTTGCTCTCCCTGCTGCCCTGAGGCTGCTGGGTCAAAGAGGTCTTGGGCATCCAGCCCTTTGCTGGTCCCTTCCCTCTGACGAGGCCCTCTGATCTCCAGCACCTTGCAGTGTGGAGACAGCCCCTGCCAGCAACCTCCTCTCCAAGGAGGCCTCAACCGAGGCCTAGGCCCAGGGGAAAGGCACCAGCGGGGATTAGCCTGGGGAGGCGCCCGGGCATGTCTGGACCCAGTCCCCGCAGCCTGCCCCTTGGTGGGGCAGTACCCCCGGAGGCCAGGAAGGTCTGGGCAAGGCTGGCCAGGGGCAGGGGCCCTGCTGGGTCCTGCCCCTGGCCTGTGGGGCCTCTGAGCACAACCGGCCCTCTCCCACTGGAAGAACTCCCCGGCTCCCTCCAAAGGCCAGTTTGCCAACACTCCCGCCCGCTGTTCCCGCCAGGCACGCACAATGCTCCCAAGCCCGGGAGAAAAGCGCTTCGGGGTGGTGCTCTCCTCGGGCCCTTGCCCCTGAGCCTGGGGTCCAGGCAGTTGGTCCACACTCCCAGACCAAGGCAGAACCACATGCACACGTCTGTTCCTGACCCCTGCACCGGCAGAGAGTTCGGGGGAGCCAGAGTCTGTCAGGCAGCTGCTGGGCTGGCCGCCTGTGTGGGAAGGGGCAGAGCCGACCTAGGGGCAAGTTGGGCCTCTTCCTCTCCCTGCTGCCCTGAGGCTGCTTGGCCAAAGAGGTCTTGGGCATCCAGCCCCTTGCTGGTCCCTTCCCTCTGACGAGGCCCTCTGAGCTCCAGCACCTTGCAGTGTGGAGACAGCCCCTGCCAGCAACATCCTCTCCAAGGAGGCCTCAACCGAGGCCTAGGCCCAGGGGAAAGGCACCAGCGGGGATGAGCCTGGGGACGCGCCCGGGCATGTCTGGACCCAGTCCCCGCAGCCTGCCCCTTGGTGGGGCAGTACCCCCGGAGGCCAGGAAGATCTGGGCAAGGCTGGCCAGGGGCAGGGGCCCTGCTGGGTCCTCCCCATGGCCTGTGGGGCCTCTGAGCACAACCGGCCCTCTCCCACTGGAAGACCTCCCCGGCTGCCTCCAAAGGCCGGTTTGCAAGCACTCCCGCCCACTGTTCCCGCCAGGCGCGCACAATGCTCCCAAGCCCGGGAGAAAAGCGCTTCGGGGTGGTGCTCTCTCCGGGCCCTTGCCCCTGAGCCTGTGGGCAAGGCAGGGGGAACACACTCCCAGACCAAGGCAGAAACACATGCACACGTCTGTTCCTGTCCCCTGCACCGGCAGAGAGCTCGGGGGAGCCAGAGTCTCTCAGGCAGGTGCTGGGCTGGCGCCTGTGTGGGAAGGGGCAGAGCCGACCTACGGGCAAGTTGGGCCTCTTGCTCTCCCTGCTGCCCTGAGGCTGCAGGGCCAAAGACGTCTTGGGCATCCAGCCCCTTACTGGTCCCTTCCCTCTGACGAGGCCCTCTGAGCTCCAGCACCTTGCAGTGTGGAGACAGCCCCTGCCAGCAATCTCCTCTCCAAGGAGGCCTCAACCGAGGCCTAGGCCCAGGGGAAAGGCACCAGCGGGGTTGAGCCAGGGGAGGCGCCCGGGCATGTCTGGACCCTGTCCCCGCAGCCTGCCCCTTGGTGGGGCAGTACCCCCGGAGGCCAGGAAGGTCTGGGCAAGGCTGGCCAGGGGCAGGGCCCCTGCTGGGTCCTGCCCCTGGCCTGTGGGGCCTCTGAGCACAACCGGCCCTCTCCCACTGGAAGACCTCCCCGGCTGCCTCCAAAGGCCGGTTTGGAAGCACTCCCGCCCACTGTTCCCGCCAGGCGCGCACAATGCTCCCAAGCACGGGAGAAAAGCGCTTCGGGGTGGTGGTCTCTCCGGGCCCTTGCCCCTGAGCCTGGGGGCCAGGCAGGGGATCCACAGTCCCAGGCCAAGGCACAACAACATGCACACGTCTGTTCCTGCCCCATGCACCGGCAGAGAGCTGGGGGGAGCCAGAGTCTGTCAGGCAGCTGCTGGGCTGGCCGCCTGTGTGGGAAGGGGCAGAGCCGACCTAGGGGCAAGTTGGGCCTCTTGCTCTCCCTGCTGCCCTGAGGCTGCTGGGCCAAAGAGGTCTTGAGCATCCAGCCCCTTGCTGGTCCCTTCCCTCTGACGAGGCCCTCTGAGCTCCAGCACCTTGCAGTGTTGAGACAGACCCTGCCAGCAACCTCCTCTCCAAGGAGGCCTCAACCGAGGCCTAGGCCCAGGGGAAAGGCACCAGCGGGGATGAGCCAGTGGAGGGGCCCGGGCATGTCTGGACCCAGTCCCCGCAGCCTGCCCCTTGGTGGGGCAGTACCCCCGGAGGCCAGGAAGGTCTGGGCAAGGCTGCCAGGGGCAGGGACACTGCTGGGTCCTGCCCCTGGCCTGTGGGGCGTCTGAGCACAACCGGCACTCTCCCGCTGGAAGACCTCCCCATCTGCCTCGAAAGGCCGGTTTGCAAGCACTCCCGCCCGGTGTTCCCGCCAAGCACGCACAATGCTCCCAAGCCCGGGAGAAAAGCGCTTCGGGGTGGTGCTCTCCTCGGGCCCTTGCCCCTGAGCCTGGGGGCCAGGCAGGGGGAACACACTCCCAGGCCAAGGCAGAACGACATGCACACGTCTGTTCCTGCCCCCTACACCGGCAGAGAGCTCGGGGGAGCCAGAGACTGCCAGGCTGCTGCTGGGCTGGCCGCCTGTGTGGGACGGGGCAGAGCCGACCTAGGGGCAAGTTGGGCCTCTTGCTCTCCCTGCTGCCCTGAGGCTGCTGGGTCAAAGAGGTCTTGGGCATCCAGCCCTTTGCTGGTCCCTTCCCTCTGACGAGGCCCTCTGATCTCCAGCACCTTGCAGTGTGGAGACAGCCCCTGCCAGCAACCTCCTCTCCAAGGAGGCCTCAACCGAGGCCTAGGCCCAGGGGAAAGGCACCAGCGGGGATGAGCCTGGGGAGGCGCCCGGGGATGTCTGGACCCAGTCCCCGCAGCCTGCCCCTTGGTGGGGCAGTACCCCCGGAGGCCAGGAAGTTCTGGGCAAGGCTGGCCAGGGGCAGGGTCCCTGCTGGGTCCTGCCCCTGGCCTGTGGGGCCTCTGAGCACAACCGGCCCTCTCCCACTGGAAGACCTCCCCGGCTGCCTCCAAAGGCGGGTTTGCCAACACTCCCGCCCGCTGTTCCCGCCAGGCACGCACAACGCTCCCAAGCCCGGGAGAAAAGCGCTTCGGGGTGGTGCTCTCTCCGGGCCCTTGCCCCTGAGCCTGGGGTCCAGGCAGTGGGTCCACACTCCCAGACCAAGGCAGAACCACATGCACACGTCTGTTCCTGACCCCTGCACCGGCAGAGAGCTCGGGGGAGCCAGAGACTGCCAGGCTGCTGCTGGGCTGGCCGCCTGTGTGGGACGGGGCAGAGCCGACCTAGGGGCAAGTTGGGCCTCTTGCTCTCCCTGCTGCCCTGAGGCTGCTGGGCCAAAGAGGTCTTGGGCATCCAGCCCCTTGCTGGTCCCTTCCCGCTGACGAGGCCCTCTGAGCTCCAGCACCTTGCAGTGTGGAGACAGCCCCTGCCAGCAACCTCCTCTCCAAGGAGGCCTCAACCGAGGCCTCGGCCCAGGGGAAAGGCACCAGCGGGGATGAGCCTGGGGAGTCGCCCGGGCATCTCTGGACCCAGTCCCCGCAGCCTGCCCCTTGGTGGGGCAGTACCCCCGGAGGCCAGGAAGGTCTGGGCAAGGCTGCCAGGGGCAGGGACACTGCTGGGTCCTGCCCCTGGCCTGTGGGGCGTCTGAGCACAACCGGCACTCTCCCGCTGGAAGACCTCCCCGTCTGCCTCGAAAGGCCGGTTTGCAAGCACTCCCGCCCGCTGTTCCCGCCAGGCACGCACAATGCTCCCAAGCCCGGGAGAAAAGCGCTTCGGGGTGGTGGTCTTTCCGGGCCCTTGCCCCTGAGCCTGGGGGCAAGGCATGGGGAACACACTCCCAGGCCAAGGCAGAACCACATGCCCACGTCTGTTCCTGTCCCCTGCACCGGCAGAGAGCTTGGGGGAGCCAGAGTCTGTCAGGCAGCTGCTGGGTTGGCCGCCTGTGTGGGAAGGGGCAGAGCCGCCCTAGGGGCAAGTTGGGCCTCTTGCTCTCCCTGCTGCCCTGAGGCTGCTGGGCCAAAGACGTCTTGGGCATCCAGCCCCTTACTGGTCCCTTCCCTCTGACGAGGCCCTCTGAGCTCCAGCACCTTGCAGTGTGGAGACAGCCCCTGCCAGCAACCTCCTCTCCAAGGAGGCCTCAACCGAGGCCTAGGCCCAGGGGAAAGGCACCAGCGGGGATGAACCAGTGGAGGCGCCCGAGCATGTCTGGACCCAGTCCCCGCAGCCTGCCCCTTGGTGGGGCAGTACCTCCGGAGGCCAGGAAGGTCTGGGTAAGACTGGCCAGGGGCAGGGGCCCTGCTGGGTCCTGCCCCTGGCCTGTGGGGCCTCTGAGCACAACCGGCCCTCTCCCACTGGAAGACCTCCCCGGCTGCCTCCAAAGGCCGGTTTGCAAGCGCTCCCGGCCACTGTTACCAGCAGGCGGGCACAATGCTCCTAAGCCCGGAAGAAAAGCGCTTCAGGGTGGTGCTCTCTCTGGGCCCTTGCCCCTGAGCCTGGGGGCAAGGCAGGGTGTCCACACTCCCAGGCCAAGGCAGAACCACATGCACACGTCTGACCTGCCCCCTGCACCGGCAGAGAGCTCGGGGGAGCCAGAGTCTGTCAGGCAGCTGCTGGGCTGGCCGCCTGTGTGGGAAGTGGCAGAGCCGACCTAGGGGCAAGTTGGGCCTCTTGCTCTCCCTGCTGCCCTGAGGCTGCTGGGCCAAAGAGGTCTTGGGCATCCAGCCCCTTGCTGGTCCCTTCCCTCTGACGAGGCCCTCTGAGCTCCAGCACCTTGCACTGTGGAGACAGCCCCTGCCAGCAACCTCCTCTCCAAGGAGGCCTCAACCGAGGCCTAGGCCCAGGGGAAAGGCACCAGCGGGGATGAGCCTGGGGAGGCGCCCGGGCATGTCTGGACCCAGTCCCCGCAGCCTGCCCCTTGGTGGGACAGTACCCCCGGAGGCCAGGAAGGTCTGGGCAAGGCTGGCCAGGGGCAGGGGCCCTGCTGGGTCCTGCCCCTGGCCTGTGGGGCCTCTGAGCACAACCGGCCCTCTCCCACTGGAAGAACTCCCCGGATGCCTCCAAAGGCCAGTTTGCCAACACTCCCGCCCGCTGTTCCCGCCAGGCACGCACAATGCTCCCAAGCCCGTGAGAAAAGCGCTTCGGGGTGGTGCTCTCCTCGGGCCCTTGCCCCTGAGCCTGGGGGCCAGGCAGTTGGTCCACACTCCCAGACCAAGGCAGAACCACATGCACACGTCTGTTCCTGACCCCTGCACCGGCAGAGAGCTCGGGGGAGCCAGAGTCTGTCAGGCAGCTGCTGGGCTGGCCGCCTGTGTGGGAAGGGGCAGAGCCGACCTAGGGGCAAGTTGGGCCTCTTCCTCTCCCTGCTGCCCTGAGGCTGCTGGGCCAAAGAGGTCTTGGGCATCCAGCCCCTTGCTGGTCCCTTCCCTCTGACGAGGCCCTCTGAGCTCCAGCACCTTGCAGTGTGGAGACAGCCCCTGCCAGCAACCTCCTCTCCAAGGAGGCCTCAACCGAGGCCTAGGCCCAGGGGAAAGGCACCAGCGGGGATGAGCCAGTGGAGGCGCACGGGCATGTCTGGACCCAGTCCCCGCAGCCTGCCCCTTGGTGGGGCAGTACCCCCGGAGGCCAGGAAGGTCTGAGCAAGGCTGCCAGGGGCAGGGACACTGCTGGGTCCTGCCCCTGGCCTGTGGGGCGTCTGAGCACAACCGGCACTCTCCCGCTGGAAGACCTGCCCAGCCGCCTCCAAAGGCCTGTTAACAAGCGCTCCCGCCCACTGTTCCCAGCAGGCGTGCACAATGCTCCCAAGCCCGGGAGAAAAGCGCTTCGGGGTGGTGCTCTCTCCGGGCCCTTGCCCCTGAGCCTGGGGGCAAGGCAGGGTGTCCACACTCCCAGGCCAAGGCAGAACCACATGCACACGTCTGATCTGCCCCCTGCACCGGCAGAGAGCTCGGGGGAGCCAGAGTCTGTCAGGCAGCTGCTGGGCTGGCCGCCTGTGTGGGAAGGGGCAGAGCCGACCTAGGGGCAAGTTGGGCCTCTTGCTCTCCCTGCTGCCCTGAGGCTGCTGGGCCAAAGAGGTCTTGGGCATCCAGCCCCTTGCTTGTCCCTTCCCTCTGACGAGGCCCTCTGAGCTCCAGCACCTTGCAGTGTGGAGACAGCCCCTGCCAGCAATCTCCTCTCCAAGGAGGCCTCAACCGAGGCCTAGGCCCAGGGAAAAGGCACCAGCGGGGTTGAGCCAGGGGAGGCGCCCGGGCATGTCTGGACCCTGTCCCCGCAGCCTGCCCCTTGGTGGGGCAGTACCCCCGGAGGCCAGGAAGGTCTGGGCAAGGCTGGCCAGGGGCAGGGGCCCTGCTGGGTCCTGCCCCTGGCCTGTGGGGCCTCTGAGCACAACCGGCCCTTGCCCACTGGAAGACCTCCCCGGCTGCCTCCAAAGGCCGGTTTGCAAGCACTCCCGCCCACTGTTCCCGCCAGGCGCGCACAATGCTCCCAAGCCCGGGAGAAAAGCGCTTCGGGGTGGTGGTCTCTCCGGGCCCCTGCCCCTGAGCCTGGGGGCCAGGCAGGGGATCCACAGTCCCAGGCCAAGGCAGAACCACATGCACACGTCTGTTCCTGCCCCCTCCACCGGCAGAGAGCTGGGGGGAGCCAGAGTCTGTCAGGCAGCTGCTGGGCTGGCCGCCTGTGTGGGAAGGGGCAGAGCCGACCTAGGGGCAAGTTGGGCCTCTTGCTCTCCCTGCTGCCCTGAGGCTGCTGGGCCAAAGAGGTCTTGGGCATCCAGCCCCTTGCTGGTCCCTTCCCTCTGACGAGGCCCTCTGAGCTCCAGCACCCTGCAGTGTGGAGACAGCCCCTGCCAGCAACCTCTTCTCCAAGGAGGCCTCAACCGAGGCCTAGGCCCAGGGGAAAGGCACCAGCGGGGATGAGCCAGTGGAGGCGCACGGGCATGTCTGGACCCAGTCCCCGCAGCCTGCCCCTTGGTGGGGCAGTACCCCCGGAGGCCAGGAAGGTCTGGGCAAGGCTGGCCAGGGGCAGGGGCCCTGCTGGGTCCTGCCCCTGGCCTGTGGGGCCTCTGAGCACAACCGGCCCTCTCCCACTGGAAGACCTCCCCGGCTGCCTCCAAAGGCCGTTTTGCACGCACTCCCGCCCACTGTTCCCACCAAGCGCGCACAATGCTCCCATCCCGGGAGAAAAGCGCTTCGGGGTGGTGCTCTCTCCGGGCCCTTGCCCCTGAGACTGGGGGCCAGGCAGGGGATCCACAGTCCCAGGCCAAGGCACAACAACATGCACACGTCTGTTCCTGCCCCCTCCACCGGCAGAGAGCTGGGGGGAGCCAGAGTCTGTCAGGCAGCTGCTGGGCTGGCCGCCTGTGTGGGAAGGGGCAGAGCCGACCTAGGGGCAAGTTGGGCCTCTTGCTCTCCCTGCTGCCCTGAGGCTGCTGGGCCAAAGAGGTCTTGGGCATCCAGCCCCTTGCTGGTCCCTTCCCTCTGACGAGGCCCTCTGAGCTCCAGCACCTTGCAGTGTGGAGACAGCCCCTGCCAGCAACCTCCTCTCCAAGGAGGCCTCAACCGAGGCCTAGGCACAGGGGAAAGGCACCAGCGGGGATGAGCCAGTGGAGGCGCACGGGCATATCAGGACCCAGGCCCTGCAGCCTGCCCCTTGGTGGGGCAGTACCCCCGGAGGCCAGGAAGTTCTGGGCAAGGCTGTCCAGGGGCAGGGTCCCTGCTGGGTCCTGCCCCTGGCCTGTGGGGCCTCTGAGCACAACCGGCCCTCTCCCACTGGAAGACCTCCCCGGCTGCCTCCAAAGGCGGGTTTGCCAACACTCCCGCCCGCTGTTCCCGCCAGGCACGCACAACGCTCCCAAGCCCGGGAGAAAAGCGCTTCGGGGTGGTGCTCTCTCCGGGCCCTTGCCCCTGAGCCTGGGGTCCAGGCAGTGGGTCCACACTCCCAGACCAAGGCAGAACCACATGCACACGTCTGTTCCTGACCCCTGCACCGGCAGAGAGCTCGGGGGAGCCAGAGTCTGTCAGGCAGCTGCTGGGTTGGCTGCCTGTGTGGGAAGGGGCAGAGCCGACCTAGGGGCAAGTTGGGCCTCTTGCTCTCCCTGCTGCCCTGAGGCTTGCTCTCCATCCAGCCCCTTGCTGGTCCCTTCCCGCTGACGAGGCCCTCTGAGCTCCAGCACCTTGCAGTGTGGAGACAGCCCCTGCCAGCAACCTCCTCTCCAAGGAGGCCTCAACCGAGGCCTAGGCCCAGGGGAAAGGCACCAGCGGGGATGAGCCTGGGGAGGCGCCCGGGCATCTCTGGACCCAGGCCCCGCAGCCTGCCCCTTAGTGGGGCAGTACCCCCGGAGGCCAGGAAGGTCTGGGCAAGGCTGGCCAGGGGCAGGGGCCCTGCTGCGTCCTGCCCCTGGCCTGTGGGGCCTCTGAGCACAACCGGCCCTCTCCCACTGGAAGACCTCCCCGGCTGCCTCCAAGGCCGGTTTGCAAGCGCTCCCGCCCACTGTTCCCAGCAGGCGTGCACAATGCTCCCAAGCCCGGGAGAAAAGCGCTTCAGGGTGGTGCTCTCTCCGGGCCCTTGCCCCTGAGCCTGGGGTCAAGGCAGGGTGTCCACACTCCCAGGACAAGGCAGAACCACATGCACACGTCTGATCTGCCCCCTGCACCGGCAGAGAGCTCGGGGGAGCCAGAGTCTGTCAGGCAGCTGCTGGGCTGGCCGCCTGTGTGGGAAGGGGCAGAGCCGACCTAGGGGCAAGTTGGGCCTCTTGCTCTCCCTGCTGCCCTGAGGCTGCTGGGCCAAAGAGGTCTTGGGCATCCAGCCCCTTGCTGGTCCCTTCCCTCTGACGAGGCCCTCTGAGCTCCAGCACCTTGCAGTGTGGAGACAGCCCCTGCCAGCAATCTCCTCTCCAAGGAGGCCTCAACCGAGGCCTAGGCCCAGGGGAAAGGCACCAGCGGGGATGAGCCTGGGGAGGCGCCCGGGCATGTCTGGACCCAGTCCCCGCAGCCTGCCCCTTGGTGTTGCAGTACCCCCGGAGGCCAGGAAGGTCTGGGCAAGGCTGCCAGGGGCAGGGACACTGCTGGGTCCTGCCCCTGGCCTGTGGGGCGTCTGAGCACAACCGGCACTCTCCCGCTGGAAGACCTCCCCGTCTGCCTCGAAAGGCCGGTTTGCAAGCACTCCCGCCCGCTGTTCCCGCCAGGCACGCACAATGCTCCCAAGCCCGGGAGAAAAGCGCTTCGGGGTGGTGCTCTCACCGGGCCCTTGCCCCTGAGCCTGGGGGCAAGGCATGGGGAACACACTCCCAGGCCAAGGCAGAACCACATGCCCACGTCTGTTCCTGTCCCCTGCACCGGCAGAGAGCTTGGGGGAGCCAGAGTCTGTCAGGCAGCTGCTGGGTTGGCCGCCTGTGTGGGAAGGGGCAGAGCCGCCCTAGGGGCAAGTTGGGCCTCTTGCTCTCCCTGCTGCCCTGAGGCTGCTGGGCCAAAGACGTCTTGGGCATCCAGCCCCTTACTGGTCCCTTCCCTCTGACGAGGCCCTCTGAGCTCCAGCACCTTGCAGTGTGGAGACAGCCCCTGCCAGCAACCTCCTCTCCAAGGAGGCCTCAACCGAGCCTAGGCCCAGGGGAAAGGCACCAGCGGGGATGAGCCAGGGGAGGCGTCCGAGCATGTCTGGACCCAGTCCCCGCAGCCTGCCCCTTGGTGGGGCAGTACCCCCGGAGGCCAGGAAGGTCTGGGTAAGACTGGCCAGGGGCAGGGGCCCTGCTGGGTCCTGCCCCTGGCCTGTGGGGCCTCTGAGCACAACCGGCCCTCTCCCACTGGAAGACCTCCCCGGCTGCCTCCAAAGGCCGGTTTGCAAGCGCTCCCGGCCACTGTTACCAGCAGGCGGGCACAATGCTCCTAAGCCCGGAAGAAAAGCGCTTCAGGGTGGTGCTCTCTCTGGGCCCTTGCCCCTGAGCCTGGGGGCAAGGCAGGGTGTCCACACTCCCAGGCCAAGGCAGAACCACATGCACACGTCTGACCTGCCCCTTGCACCGGCAGAGAGCTCGGGGGAGCCAGAGTCTGTCAGGCAGCTGCTGGGCTGGCCGCCTGTGTGGGAAGTGGCAGAGCCGACCTAGGGGCAAGTTGGGCCTCTTGCTCTCCCTGCTGCCCTGAGGCTGCTGGGCCAAAGACGTCTTGGGCATCCAGCCCCTTACTGGTCCCTTCCCTCTGACGAGGCCCTCTGAGCTCCAGCACCTTGCAGTGTGGAGACAGCCCCTGCCAGCAACCTCCTCTCCAAGGAGGCCTCAACCGAGGCCTAGGCCCAGGGGAAAGGCACCAGCGGGGATGAGCCTGGGGAGGCGCCCGGGCATGTCTGGACCCAGTCCCCGCAGCCTGCCCCTTGGTGGGGCAGTACCCCCGGAGGCCAGGAAGGTCTGGGCAAGGCTGGCCAGGGGCAGGGGCCCTGCTGGGTCCTGCCCCTGGCCTGTGGGGCCTCTGAGCACAACCGGCCCTCTCCCACTGGAAGAACTCCCCGGATGCCTCCAAAGGCCAGTTTGCCAACACTCCCGCCCGCTGTTCCCGCCAGGCACGCACAATGCTCCCAAGCCCGTGAGAAAAGCGCTTCGGGGTGGTGCTCTCCTCGGGCCCTTGCCCCTGAGCCTGGGGGCCAGGCAGTTGGTCCACACTCCCAGACCAAGGCAGAACCACATGCACACGTCTGTTCCTGACCCCTGCACCGGCAGAGAGCTCGGGGGAGCCAGAGTCTGTCAGGCAGCTGCTGGGCTGGCCGCCTGTGTGGGAAGGGGCAGAGCCGACCTAGGGGCAAGTTGGGCCTCTTCCTCTCCCTGCTGCCCTGAGGCTGCTGGGCCAAAGAGGTCTTGGGCATCCAGCCCCTTGCTGGTCCCTTCCCTCTGACGAGGCCCTCTGAGCTCCAGCACCTTGCAGTGTGGAGACAGCCCCTGCCAGCAACCTCCTCTCCAAGGAGGCCTCAACCGAGGCCTAGGCCCAGGGGAAAGGCACCAGCGGGGATGAGCCAGTGGAGGCGCACGGGCATGTCTGGACCCAGTCCCCGCAGCCTGCCCCTTGGTGGGGCAGTACCCCCGGAGGCCAGGAAGGTCTGAGCAAGGCTGCCAGGGGCAGGGACACTGCTGGGTCCTGCCCCTGGCCTGTGGGGCGTCTGAGCACAACCGGCACTCTCCCGCTGGAAGACCTGCCCAGCCGCCTCCAAAGGCCTGTTAACAAGCGCTCCCGCCCACTGTTCCCAGCAGGCGTGCACAATGATCCCAAGCCCGGGAGAAAAGCGCTTCGGGGTGGTGCTCTCTCCGGGCCCTTGCCCCTGAGCCTGGGGGCAAGGCAGGGTGTCCACACTCCCAGGCCAAGGCAGAACCACATGCACACGTCTGATCTGCCCCCTGCACCGGCAGAGAGCTCGGGGGAGCCAGAGTCTGTCAGGCAGCTGCTGGGCTGGCCGCCTGTGTGGGAAGGGGCAGAGCCGACCTAGGGGCAAGTTGGGCCTCTTGCTCTCCCTGCTGCCCTGAGGCTGCTGGGCCAAAGAGGTCTTGGGCATCCAGCCCCTTGCTTGTCCCTTCCCTCTGACGAGGCCCTCTGAGCTCCAGCACCTTGCAGTGTGGAGACAGCCCCTGCCAGCAATCTCCTCTCCAAGGAGGCCTCAACCGAGGCCTAGGCCCAGGGAAAAGGCACCAGCGGGGTTGAGCCAGGGGAGGCGCCCGGGCATGTCTGGACCCTGTCCCCGCAGCCTGCCCCTTGGTGGGGCAGTACCCCCGGAGGCCAGGAAGGTCTGGGCAAGGCTGGCCAGGGGCAGGGGCCCTGCTGGGTCCTGCCCCTGGCCTGTGGGGCCTCTGAGCACAACCGGCCCTTGCCCACTGGAAGACCTCCCCGGCTGCCTCCAAAGGCCGGTTTGCAAGCACTCCCGCCCACTGTTCCCGCCAGGCGCGCACAATGCTCCCAAGCCCGGGAGAAAAGCGCTTCGGGGTGGTGGTCTCTCCGGGCCCCTGCCCCTGAGCCTGGGGGCCAGGCAGGGGATCCACAGTCCCAGGCCAAGGCAGAACCACATGCACACGTCTGTTCCTGCCCCCTCCACCGGCAGAGAGCTGGGGGGAGCCAGAGTCTGTCAGGCAGCTGCTGGGCTGGCCGCCTGTGTGGGAAGGGGCAGAGCCGACCTAGGGGCAAGTTGGGCCTCTTGCTCTCCCTGCTGCCCTGAGGCTGCTGGGCCAAAGAGGTCTTGGGCATCCAGCCCCTTGCTGGTCCCTTCCCTCTGACGAGGCCCTCTGAGCTCCAGCACCCTGCAGTGTGGAGACAGCCCCTGCCAGCAACCTCTTCTCCAAGGAGGCCTCAACCGAGGCCTAGGCCCAGGGGAAAGGCACCAGCGGGGATGAGCCAGTGGAGGCGCACGGGCATGTCTGGACCCAGTCCCCGCAGCCTGCCCCTTGGTGGGGCAGTACCCCCGGAGGCCAGGAAGGTCTGGGCAAGGCTGGCCAGGGGCAGGGGCCCTGCTGGGTCCTGCCCCTGGCCTGTGGGGCCTCTGAGCACAACCGGCCCTCTCCCACTGGAAGACCTCCCCGGCTGCCTCCAAAGGCCGTTTTGCACGCACTCCCGCCCACTGTTCCCACCAAGCGCGCACAATGCTCCCATCCCGGGAGAAAAGCGCTTCGGGGTGGTGCTCTCTCCGGGCCCTTGCCCCTGAGACTGGGGGCCAGGCAGGGGATCCACAGTCCCAGGCCAAGGCACAACAACATGCACACGTCTGTTCCTGCCCCCTCCACCGGCAGAGAGCTGGGGGGAGCCAGAGTCTGTCAGGCAGCTGCTGGGCTGGCCGCCTGTGTGGGAAGGGGCAGAGCCGACCTAGGGGCAAGTTGGGCCTCTTGCTCTCCCTGCTGCCCTGAGGCTGCTGGGCCAAAGAGGTCTTGGGCATCCAGCCCCTTGCTGGTCCCTTCCCTCTGACGAGGCCCTCTGAGCTCCAGCACCTTGCAGTGTGGAGACAGCCCCTGCCAGCAACCTCCTCTCCAAGGAGGCCTCAACCGAGGCCTAGGCACAGGGGAAAGGCACCAGCGGGGATGAGCCAGTGGAGGCGCACGGGCATATCAGGACCCAGGCCCTGCAGCCTGCCCCTTGGTGGGGCAGTACCCCCGGAGGCCAGGAAGTTCTGGGCAAGGCTGTCCAGGGGCAGGGTCCCTGCTGGGTCCTGCCCCTGGCCTGTGGGGCCTCTGAGCACAACCGGCCCTCTCCCACTGGAAGACCTCCCCGGCTGCCTCCAAAGGCGGGTTTGCCAACACTCCCGCCCGCTGTTCCCGCCAGGCACGCACAACGCTCCCAAGCCCGGGAGAAAAGCGCTTCGGGGTGGTGCTCTCTCCGGGCCCTTGCCCCTGAGCCTGGGGTCCAGGCAGTGGGTCCACACTCCCTGACCAAGGCAGAACCACATGCACACGTCTGTTCCTGACCCCTGCACCGGCAGAGAGCTCGGGGGAGCCAGAGTCTGTCAGGCAGCTGCTGGGTTGGCTGCCTGTGTGGGAAGGGGCAGAGCCGACCTAGGGGCAAGTTGGGCCTCTTGCTCTCCCTGCTGCCCTGAGGCTTGCTCTCCATCCAGCCCCTTGCTGGTCCCTTCCCGCTGACGAGGCCCTCTGAGCTCCAGCACCTTGCAGTGTGGAGACAGCCCCTGCCAGCAACCTCCTCTCCAAGGAGGCCTCAACCGAGGCCTAGGCCCAGGGGAAAGGCACCAGCGGGGATGAGCCTGGGGAGGCGCCCGGGCATCTCTGGACCCAGGCCCCGCAGCCTGCCCCTTAGTGGGGCAGTACCCCCGGAGGCCAGGAAGGTCTGGGCAAGGCTGGCCAGGGGCAGGGGCCCTGCTGCGTCCTGCCCCTGGCCTGTGGGGCCTCTGAGCACAACCGGCCCTCTCCCACTGGAAGACCTCCCCGGCTGCCTCCAAGGCCGGTTTGCAAGCGCTCCCGCCCACTGTTCCCAGCAGGCGTGCACAATGCTCCCAAGCCCGGGAGAAAAGCGCTTCAGGGTGGTGCTCTCTCCGGGCCCTTGCCCCTGAGCCTGGGGTCAAGGCAGGGTGTCCACACTCCCAGGACAAGGCAGAACCACATGCACACGTCTGATCTGCCCCCTGCACCGGCAGAGAGCTCGGGGGAGCCAGAGTCTGTCAGGCAGCTGCTGGGCTGGCCGCCTGTGTGGGAAGGGGCAGAGCCGACCTAGGGGCAAGTTGGGCCTCTTGCTCTCCCTGCTGCCCTGAGGCTGCTGGGCCAAAGAGGTCTTGGGCATCCAGCCCCTTGCTGGTCCCTTCCCTCTGACGAGGCCCTCTGAGCTCCAGCACCTTGCAGTGTGGAGACAGCCCCTGCCAGCAATCTCCTCTCCAAGGAGGCCTCAACCGAGGCCTAGGCCCAGGGGAAAGGCACCAGCGGGGATGAGCCTGGGGAGGCGCCCGGGCATGTCTGGACCCAGTCCCCGCAGCCTGCCCCTTGGTGTTGCAGTACCCCCGGAGGCCAGGAAGGTCTGGGCAAGGCTGCCAGGGGCAGGGACACTGCTGGGTCCTGCCCCTGGCCTGTGGGGCGTCTGAGCACAACCGGCACTCTCCCGCTGGAAGACCTCCCCGTCTGCCTCGAAAGGCCGGTTTGCAAGCACTCCCGCCCGCTGTTCCCGCCAGGCACGCACAATGCTCCCAAGCCCGGGAGAAAAGCGCTTCGGGGTGGTGCTCTCACCGGGCCCTTGCCCCTGAGCCTGGGGGCAAGGCATGGGGAACACACTCCCAGGCCAAGGCAGAACCACATGCCCACGTCTGTTCCTGTCCCCTGCACCGGCAGAGAGCTTGGGGGAGCCAGAGTCTGTCAGGCAGCTGCTGGGTTGGCCGCCTGTGTGGGAAGGGGCAGAGCCGCCCTAGGGGCAAGTTGGGCCTCTTGCTCTCCCTGCTGCCCTGAGGCTGCTGGGCCAAAGACGTCTTGGGCATCCAGCCCCTTACTGGTCCCTTCCCTCTGACGAGGCCCTCTGAGCTCCAGCACCTTGCAGTGTGGAGACAGCCCCTGCCAGCAACCTCCTCTCCAAGGAGGCCTCAACCGAGGCCTAGGCCCAGGGGAAAGGCACCAGCGGGGATGAGCCAGGGGAGGCGTCCGAGCATGTCTGGACCCAGTGCCCGCAGCCTGCCCCTTGGTGGGGCAGTACCCCCGGAGGCCAGGAAGGTCTGGGTAAGACTGGCCAGGGGCAGGGGCCCTGCTGGGTCCTGCCCCTGGCCTGTGGGGCCTCTGAGCACAACCGGCCCTCTCCCACTGGAAGACCTCCCCGGCTGCCTCCAAAGGCCGGTTTGCAAGCGCTCCCGGCCACTGTTACCAGCAGGCGGGCACAATGCTCCTAAGCCCGGAAGAAAAGCGCTTCAGGGTGGTGCTCTCTCTGGGCCCTTGCCCCTGAGCCTGGGGGCAAGGCAGGGTGTCCACACTCCCAGGCCAAGGCAGAACCACATGCACACGTCTGACCTGCCCCCTGCACCGGCAGAGAGCTCGGGGGAGCCAGAGTCTGTCAGGCAGCTGCTGGGCTGGCCGCCTGTGTGGGAAGTGGCAGAGCCGACCTAGGGGCAAGTTGGGCCTCTTGCTCTCCCTGCTGCCCTGAGGCTGCTGGGCCAAAGACGTCTTGGGCATCCAGCCCCTTACTGGTCCCTTCCCTCTGACGAGGCCCTCTGAGCTCCAGCACCTTGCAGTGTGGAGACAGCCCCTGCCAGCAACCTCCTCTCCAAGGAGGCCTCAACCGAGGCCTAGGCCCAGGGGAAAGGCACCAGCGGGGATGAGCCTGGGGAGGCGCCCGGGCATGTCTGGACCCAGTCCCCGCAGCCTGCCCCTTGGTGGGGCAGTACCCCCGGAGGCCAGGAAGGTCTGGGCAAGGCTGGCCAGGGGCAGGGGCCCTGCTGGGTCCTGCCCCTGGCCTGTGGGGCCTCTGAGCACAACCGGCCCTCTCCCACTGGAAGAACTCCCCGGCTGCCTCCAAAGGCCAGTTTGCCAACACTCCCGCCCGCTGTTCCCGACAGGCACGCACAATGCTCCCAAGCCCGTGAGAAAAGCGCTTCGGGGTGGTGTTCTCCTCGGGCCCTTGCCCCTGAGCCTGGGGGCCAGGCAGTTTGTCCACACTCCCAGACCAAGGCAGAACCACATGCACACGTCTGTTCCTGACCCCTGCACCGGCAGAGAGCTCGGGGGAGCCAGAGTCTGTCAGGCAGCTGCTGGGCTGGCCGCCTGTGTGGGAAGGGGCAGAGCCGACCTAGGGGCAAGTTGGGCCTCTTCCTCTCCCTGCTGCCCTGAGGCTGCTGGGCCAAAGAGGTCTTGGGCATCCAGCCCCTTGCTGGTCCCTTCCCTCTGACGAGGCCCTCTGAGCTCCAGCACCTTGCAGTGTGGAGACAGCCCCTGCCAGCAACCTCCTCTCCAAGGAGGCCTCAACCGAGGCCTAGGCCCAGGGGAAAGGCACCAGCGGGGATGAGCCTGGGGAGGCGCCCGGGCATGTCTGGACCCAGTCCCCGCAGCCTGCCCCTTGGTGGGGCAGTACCCCCGGAGGCCAGAAAGGTCTGGGCAAGGCTGCCAGGGGCAGGGACACTGCTGGGTCCTGCCCCTGGCCTGTGGGGCGTCTGAGCACAACCGGCACTCTCCCGCTGGAAGACCTGCCCGGCCGCCTCCAAAGGCCGGTTAACAAGCGCTCCCGCCCACTGTTCCCAGCAGGCGTGCACAATGCTCCCAAGCCCGGGAGAAAAGCGCTTCGGGGTGGTGCTCTCTCCGGGCCCTTGCCCCTGAGCCTGGGGGCAAGGCAGGGTGTCCACACTCCCAGGCCAAGGCAGAACCACATGCACACGTCTGATCTGCCCCCTGCACGGGCAGAGAGCTCGGGGGAGCCAGAGTCTGTCAGGCAGCTGCTGGGCTGGCCGCCTGTGTGGGAAGGGGCAGAGCCGACCTAGGGGCAAGTTGGGCCTCTTGCTCTCCCTGCTGCCCTGAGGCTGCTGGGCCAAAGAGGTCTTGGGCATCAAGCCCCTTGCTTGTCCCTTCCCTCTGACGAGGCCCTCTGAGCTCCAGCACCTTGCAGTGTGGAGACAGCCCCTGCCAGCAATCTCCTCTCCAAGGAGGCCTCAACCGAGGCCTAGGCCCAGGGAAAAGGCACCAGCGGGGTTGAGCCAGGGGAGGCGCCCTGGCATGTCTGGACCCTGTCCCCGCAGCCTGCCCCTTGGTGGGGCAGTACCCCCGGAGGCCAGGAAGGTCTGGGCAAGGCTGGCCAGGGGCAGGGGCCCTGCTGGGTCCTGCCCCTGGCCTGTGGGGCCTCTGAGCACAACCGGCCCTTGCCCACTGGAAGACCTCCCCGGCTGCCTCCAAAGGCCGGTTTGCAAGCACTCCCGCCCACTGTTCCCGCCAGGCGCGCACAATGCTCCCAAGCCCGGGAGAAAAGCGCTTCGGGGTGGTGGTCTCTCCGGGACCCTGCCCCTGAGCCTGGGGGCCAGGCAGGGGATCCACTGTCCCAGGCCAAGGCAGAACCACATGCACACGTCTGTTCCTGCCCCCTCCACCGGCAGAGAGCTGGGGGGAGCCAGAGTCTGTCAGGCAGCTGCTGGGCTGGCCGCCTGTGTGGGAAGGGGCAGAGCCGACCTAGGGGCAAGTTGGGCCTCTTGCTCTCCCTGCTGCCCTGAGGCTGCTGGGCCAAAGAGGTCTTGGGCATCCAGCCCCTTGCTGGTCCCTTCCCTCTGACGAGGCCCTCTGAGCTCCAGCACCTTGCAGTGTGGAGACAGCCCCTGCCAGCAACCTCTTCTCCAAGGAGGCCTCAACCGAGGCCTAGGCCCAGGGGAAAGGCACCAGCGGGGATGAGCCAGTGGAGGCGCACGGGCATGTCTGGACCCAGTCCCCGCAGCCTGCCCCTTGGTGGGGCAGTACCCCCGGAGGCCAGGAAGGTCTGGGCAAGGCTGGCCAGGGGCAGGGGCCCTGCTGGGTCCTGCCCCTGGCCTGTGGGGCCTCTGAGCACAACCGGCCCTCTCCCACTGGAAGACCTCCCCGGCTGCCTCCAAAGGCCGGTTTGCCAACACTCCCGCCCGCTGTTCCCGCCAGGCACGCACAATGCTCCCAAGCCCGGGAGAAAAGCGCTTCAGGGTGTTACCCTCTCCGGGCCCTTGCCCCTGAGCCTGGGGTCCAGGCAGTGGGTCCACACTCCCAGACCAAGGCAGAACCACATGCACACGTCTGTTCCTGACCCCTGCACCGGCAGAGAGCTCGGGGGAGCCAGAGTCTGTCAGGCAGCTGCTGGGTTGGCTGCCTGTGTGGGAAGGGGCAGAGCCGACCTAGGGGCAAGTTGGGCCTCTTCCTCTCCCTGCTGCCCTGAGGCTGCTGGGCCAAAGACGTCTTGGGCATCCAGCCCCTTACTGGTCCCTTCCCTCTGACGAGGCCCTCTGAGCTCCAGCACCTTGCAGTGTGGAGACAGCCCCTGCCAGCAACCTCCTCTCCAAGGAGGCCTCAACCGAGGCCTAGGCCCAGGGGAAAGGCACCAGCGGGGATGAGCAAGTGGAGGCGCAAGGGCATGTCTGGACCCAGTCCCCGCAGCCTGCCCCTTGGTGGGGCAGTACCCCCGGAGGCCAGGAAGGTCTGGGCAAGGCTGCGAGGGGCAGGGGCCCTGCTGGGTCGTGCCCCTGGCCTGTGGGGCGTCTGAGCACAACCGGCACTCTCCCGCTGGAAGACCTCCCCGTCTGCCTCCAAAGGCCGGTTTGAAAGCACTCCCGCCCGCTGTTCCCGCCAGGCAGGCACAATGCTCCCAAGCCCGGGAGAAAAGCGCTTCGGGGTGGTGCTCTCCTCGGGCCCTTGCCCCTGAGCCTGGGGGCCAGGCAGTTGGAACACACTCCCAGGCCAAGGCAGAACGACATGCACACGTCTGTTCCTGCCCCCTACACCGGCAGAGAGCTCGGGGGAGCCAGAGACTGCCAGGCTGCTGCTGGGCTGGCTGCCTGTGTGGGACGGGGCAGAGCCGACCTAGGGGCAAGTTGGGCCTCTTGCTCTCCCTGCTGCCCTGAGGCTGCTGGGTCAAAGAGGTCTTGGGCATCCAGCCCTTTGCTGGTCCCTTCCCTCTGACGAGGCCCTCTGAGCTCCAGCACCTTGCAGTGTGGAGACAGCCCCTGCCAGCAACCTCCTCTCCAAAGAGGCCTCAACCGAGGCCTACGCCCAGGGGAAAAGCACCAGCGGGGATGATCCTGGGGAGGCGCACGGACATGTCTGGACCCAGTTCCCGCAGCCTGCCCCTTGGTGGGGCAGTACCCCCGGAGGCCAGGAAGGTCTGGGCAAGGCTGGCCAGGGGCAGGGGACCTGCTGGGTCCTGCCCCTGGCCTGTGAGGCCTCTGAGCACAACCGGCCCTCTCCCACTGGAAGACCTCCCCAGCTGCCTCCAAAGTCCTGTTTGCAAACACTCCCGCCCGCTGTTCACGCCAGGCTCGCACAATGCTCCCAAGCCCGGGAGAAAAGCGCTTCGGGGTGGTGCTCTCTCCGGGCCCTTGCCACTGAGCCTGGGGGCCAGGCAGTGGGTCCACACTCCCAGACCAAGGCAGAACCACATGCACACGTCTGTTCCTGACCCCTGCACCGGCAGAGAGCTCGGGGGAGCCAGAGTCTGTCAGGCAGCTGCTGGGCTGGCCGCCTGTGTGGGAAGGGGCAGAGCCGACCTAGGGGCAAGTTGGGCCTCTTCCTCTCCCTGCTGCCCTGAGGCTGCTGGGCCAAAGAGGTCTTGGGCATCCAGCCCCTTGCTGGTCCCTTCCCTCTGACGAGGCCCTCTGAGCTCCAGCACCTTGCAGTGTGGAGACAGCCCCTGCCAGCAACCTCCTCTCCAATGAGGCCTCAACCGAGGCCTAGGCCCAGGGGAAAGGCACCAGCGGGGATGAGCCTGGGGAGGCGCCCGGGCATGTCTGGACCCAGTCCCCGCAGCCTGCCCCTTGGTGGGGCAGTACCCCCGGAGGCCAGGAAGGTCTGTGCAAGGCTGCCAGGGGCAGGGACAGCGCTGGGTCCTGCCCCTGGCCTGTGGGACGTCTGAGCACAACCGGCACTCTCCCGCTGGAAGACCTCCCCGTCTGCCTCCAAAGGCTGGTTTGCAAGCACTCCCGCCCGCTGTTCCCGCCAGGCACGCACAATGCTCCCAAGCCCGGGAGAAAAGCGCTTCGGGGTGGTGCTCTGTCCGGGCCCTTGCCCCTAAGCCTGCGGGCCAGGCAGGGGGAATATACTCCCAGGCCAAGACAGAACGACATGAACACGTCTGTTCCTGCCCCCTACACCGGCAGAGAGCTCGGGGGAGCCAGAGTCTCTCAGGCAGGTGCTGGGCTGTCCGCCTGTGTGGGAAGGGGCAGAGCCGACCTAGGGGCAAGTTGGGCCTCTTGCTCTCCCTGCTGCCCTGAGGCTGCTGGGCCAAAGACGTCTTGGGCATCCAGCCCTTTGCTGGTCCCTTCCCTCTGACGAGGCCCTCTGAGCTCCAGCACCTTGCAGTGTGGAGACAGCACCTGCCAGCAATCTCCTCTTCAAGGAGGCCTCAACCGAGGCCTAGGCCCAGGGGAAAGGCACCAGCGGGGATGAGCCTGGGGAGGCGCCCGGGCATGTCTGGACCCAGTCCCCGCAGCCTGCCCCTTGGTGGGGCAGTACCACTGGAGGCCAGGAAGGTCTGGGCAAGGCTGACCAGGGGCAGGGGACCTGCTGGGTCCTGCCCCTGGCCTGTGGGGCCTCTGAGCACAACCGGCCCTCTCCCACTGGAAGACCTCCCCGGCTGCCTCCAAAGGCCGGTTTGCCAACACTCCCGCCCGCTGTTCCCGCCAGGCACGCACAATGCTCCCAAGCCCGGGAGAAAAGCGCTTCGGGGTGGTGCTCTCTCCGGGCCCTTGCCCCTAAGCCTGCGGGCCAGGCAGGGGGAACACACTCCCAGGCCAAGACAGAACGACATGAACACTTCTGTTCCTGCCCCCTACACCGGCAGAGAGCTCGGGGGAGCCAGAGTCTGTCAGGCAGGTGCTGGGCTGGCCGCCTGTGTGGGAAGTGGCAGAGCCGACCTACGGGCATGTTGGGCCTCTGCTCTCCCTGCTGCCCTGAGGCTGCTGGGCCAAAGAGGTCTTGGGCATCCAGCCCCTTGCTGGTCCCTTCCCTCTGACGAGGCCCTCTGAGCTCCAGCACCTTGCAGTGTGGAGACAGCCCCTGCCAGCAACCTCCTCTCCAAGGAGGCCTCAACCGAGGCCTAGCCCCAGGGGAAAGGCACCAGCTGGGAAGAGCCTGGGGAGGCGCCCGGGCATGTCTGGACCCAGTCCCCGCAGCCTGCCCCTTGGTGAGGCAGTACCCCCGGAGGCCAGGAAGGTCTGGGCAAGGCTGGTCAGGGGCAGGGGCCCTGCTGGGCCCTGCCCCTGGCCTGTGGGGCCTCTGAGCACAACCGGCCCTCTCCCACTGGAAGACCTCCCCGGGTGCCTCCAAAGGCCGGTTTGCCAACACTCCCGCCCGCTGTTCCCGCCAGGCACGCACAATTCTCCCAAGCCCGGGAGAAAAGCGCTTCGGGGTGGTGCTCTCTCCGGGCCCTTGCCCATGAGCCTGGGGGCAAGGCAGGGAGAACACACTCCCAGGCCAAGGCAGAACCACATGCCCACGTCTGTTCCTGTCCCCTGCACCGGCAGAGAGCTTGGGGGAGCCAGAGTCTGTCAGGCAGCTGCTGGGTTGGCCGCCTGTGTGGGAAGGGGCAGAGCCGAATAGGGGCATGTTGGGCCTCTTGCTCTCCCTGCTGCCCTGAGGCTGCTGGGCCAAAGATGAATTGGGCATCCAGCCCTTTACTGGTCCCTTCTCTCTGACGAGGCTCTCTGAGCTGCAGCACCTTGCAGTGTGGAGACAGCCCCTGCCAGCAAACTCCTCTCCAAGGAGGCCTCAACCGAGGCCTAGGCCCAGGGGAAAGGCACCAGCGGGAATGAGCCAGGGGAGGCGCCCGAGCATGTCTGGACCCAGTCCCCGCAGCCTGCCCCTTGGTGGGGCAGTACCCCCGGAGGCCAGGAAGGTCTGGGCAAGGCTGGCCAGGGGCAGGGGCCCTGCTGGGTCCTGCCCCTGGCCTGTGGGGCCTCTGAGCACAACCGGCCCTCTCCCACTGGAAGACCTCCCCGGCTGCCTCCAAAGGCCGGTTTGCAAGCGCTCCCGCCCACTGTTCCCAGCAGGCGTGCACAATGCTCCTAAGCCCGGGAGAAAAGCGCTTCGGGGTGGTGCTCTCTCCGGGCCCTTGCCCCTGAGCCTGGGGGCAAGGCAGGGTGTCCACACTCCCAGGCCAAGGCAGAACCACATGCACACGTCTGATCTGCCCCCTGCACCGGCAGAGAGCTCGGGGGAGCCAGAGTCTGTCAGGCAGCTGCTGGGCTGGCCGCCTGTGTGGGAAGGGGCAGAGCCGTCCTAGGGGCAAGTTGGGCCTCTTGCTCTCCCTGCTGCCCTGAGCCTGCTGGGCCAAAGAGGTCTTGGGCATCCAGCCCCTTGCTGGTCCCTTCCCTCTGATGAGGCCCTCTGAGCTCCAGCACCTTGCAGTGTGGAGACAGCCCCTGCCAGCAACCTCCTCTCCAAGGAGGCCTCAACCGAGGCCTAGGCCCAGGGGAAAGGCACCAGCGGGGATGAGCCTGGGGAGGCGCCCGGGCATGACTGGACCCAGGCCCGCAGCCTGCCCCTTGGTGGGGCAGTACCCCCGGAGGCCAGGAAGGTCTGGGCAAGGCTGGCCAGGGGCAGGGGCCCTGCTGGGTCCTGTCCCTGGCCTGTAGGGCCTCTGAGCACAACCGGCCCTCTCCCACTGGAAGACCTCCCCGGCTGCCTCCAAAGGCCAGTTTGCCAACACTCCTGCCCGCTGTTCCCGCCAGGCACACACAATGCTCCCAATTCCGTGAGAAAAGCGCGTCGGGGTGGTGGTCTCTCAGGGCCCCTGCCCGTGAGCCTTGGGGCCAGGCAGGGGATCCACAGTCCCAGGCCAAGGAAGAACCACATGCACACGTCTGTTCCTGCCCCCTCCACTGGCAGAGAGCTGGGGGGAGCCAGAGTCTGTCAGGCAGCTGCTGGGCTGGCCGCCTGTGTGGGAAGGGGCAGAGCCGAACTAGGGGCAAGTTGGGCCTCTTGCTCTCCCTGCTGCCCTGAGGCTGCTGGGCCAAAGAGGTCTTGGGCATCCAGCCCCTTGCTGGTCCCTTCCCTCTGACGAGGCCCTCTGAGCTCCAGCACCTTGCAGTGTGGAGACAGCCCCTGCCAGCAACCTCCTCTCCAAGGAGGCCTCAACCGAGGCCTAGGCCCAGGGGAAAGGCACCAGCGGGGATGAGCCAGTGGAGGCGCACGGGCATGTCTGGACCCAGTCCCCGCAGCCTGCCCCTTGGTGGGGCAGTACCCCCGGAGGCCAGGAAGGTCTGAGCAAGGCTGCCAGGGGCAGGGACACTGCTGGGTCCTGCCCCTGGCCTGTGGGGCGTCTGAGCACAACCGGCACTCTCCCGCTGGAAGACCTGCCCGGCCGCCTCCAAAGGCCTGTTAACAAGCGCTCCCGCCCACTGTTCCCAGCAGGCGTGCACAATGCTCCCAAGCCCGGGAGAAAAGCGCTTCGGGGTGGTGCTCTCTCCGGGCCCTTGCCCCTGAGCCTGGGGGCAAGGCAGGGTGTCCACACTCCCAGGCCAAGGCAGAACCACATGCACACGTCTGATCTGCCCCCTGCACCGGCAGAGAGCTCGGGGGAGCCAGAGTCTGTCAGGCAGCTGCTGGGCTGGCCGCCTGTGTGGGAAGGGGCAGAGCCGACCTAGGGGCAAGTTGGGCCTCTTGCTCTCCCTGCTGCCCTGAGGCTGCTGGGCCAAAGAGGTCTTGGGCATCCAGCCCCTTGCTTGTCCCTTCCCTCTGACGAGGCCCTCTGAGCTCCAGCACCTTGCAGTGTGGAGACAGCCCCTGCCAGCAATCTCCTCTCCAAGGAGGCCTCAACCGAGGCCTAGGCCCAGGGAAAAGGCACCAGCGGGGTTGAGCCAGGGGAGGCGCCCGGGCATGTCTGGACCCTGTCCCCGCAGCCTGCCCCTTGGTGGGGCAGTACCCCCGGAGGCCAGGAAGGTCTGGGCAAGGCTGGCCAGGGGCAGGGGCCCTGCTGGGTCCTGCCCCTGGCCTGTGGGGCCTCTGAGCACAACCGGCCCTTGCCCACTGGAAGACCTCCCCGGCTGCCTCCAAAGGCCGGTTTGCAAGCACTCCCGCCCACTGTTCCCGCCAGGCGCGCACAATGCTCCCAAGCCCGGGAGAAAAGCGCTTCGGGGTGGTGGTCTCTCCGGGCCCCTGCCCCTGAGCCTGGGGGCCAGGCAGGGGATCCACAGTCCCAGGCCAAGGCAGAACCACATGCACACGTCTGTTCCTGCCCCCTCCACCGGCAGAGAGCTGGGGGGAGCCAGAGTCTGTCAGGCAGCTGCTGGGCTGGCCGCCTGTGTGGGAAGGGGCAGAGCCGACCTAGGGGCAAGTTGGGCCTCTTGCTCTCCCTGCTGCCCTGAGGCTGCTGGGCCAAAGAGGTCTTGGGCATCCAGCCCCTTGCTGGTCCCTTCCCTCTGACGAGGCCCTCTGAGCTCCAGCACCTTGCAGTGTGTAGACAGCCCCTGCCAGCAACCTCTTCTCCAAGGAGGCCTCAACCGAGGCCTAGGCCCAGGGGAAAGGCACCAGCGGGGATGAGCCAGTGGAGGCGCACGGGCATGTCTGGACCCAGTCCCCGCAGCCTGCCCCTTGGTGGGGCAGTACCCCCGGAGGCCAGGAAGGTCTGGGCAAGGCTGGCCAGGGGCAGGGGCCCTGCTGGGTCCTGCCCCTGGCCTGTGGGGCCTCTGAGCACAACCGGCCCTCTCCCACTGGAAGACCTCCCCGGCTGCCTCCAAAGGCCGTTTTGCACGCACTCCCGCCCACTGTTCCCACCAAGCGCGCACAATGCTCCCATCCCGGGAGAAAAGCGCTTCGGGGTGGTGCTCTCTCCGGGCCCTTGCCCCTGAGACTGGGGGCCAGGCAGGGGATCCACAGTCCCAGGCCAAGGCACAACAACATGCACACGTCTGTTCCTGCCCCCTCAACCGGCAGAGAGCTGGGGGGAGCCAGAGTCTGTCAGGCAGCTGCTGGGCTGGCCGCCTGTGTGGGAAGGGGCAGAGCCGACCTAGGGGCAAGTTGGGCCTCTTGCTCTCCCTGCTGCCCTGAGGCTGCTGGGCCAAAGAGGTCTTGGGCATCCAGCCCCTTGCTGGTCCCTTCCCTCTGACGAGGCCCTCTGAGCTCCAGCACCTTGCAGTGTGGAGACAGCCCCTGCCAGCAACCTCCTCTCCAAGGAGGCCTCAACCGAGGCCTAGGCACAGGGGAAAGGCACCAGCGGGGATGAGCCAGTGGAGGCGCACGGGCATATCAGGACCCAGGCCCTGCAGCCTGCCCCTTGGTGGGGCAGTACCCCCGGAGGCCAGGAAGGTCTGGGCAAGGCTGACCAGGGGCAGGGTCCCTGCTGGGTCCTGCCCCTGGCCTGTGGGGCCTCTGAGCACAACCGGCCCTCTCCCACTGGAAGACCTCCCCGGCTGCCTCCAAAGGCGGGTTTGCCAACACTCCCGCCCGCTGTTCCCGCCAGGCACGCACAACGCTCCCAAGGCCAGGAGAAAAGCGCTTCGGGGTGTTGCTCTCTCCGGGCCCTTGCCCCTGAGCCTGGGGTCCAGGCAGTGGGTCCACACTCCCAGACCAAGGCAGAACCACATGCACACGTCTGTTCCTGACCCCTGCACCGGCAGAGAGCTCGGGGGAGCCAGAGTCTGTCAGGCAGCTGCTGGGTTGGCTGCCTGTGGGGGAAGGGGCAGAGCCGACCTAGGGGCAAGTTGGGCCTCTTGCTCTCCCTGCTGCCCTGAGGCTGCTGGGCCAAAGAGGTCTTGGGCATCCAGCCCCTTGCTGGTCCCTTCCCGCTGACGAGGCCCTCTGAGCTCCAGCACCTTGCAGTGTGGAGACAGCCCCTGCCAGCAACCTCCTCTCCAAGGAGGCCTCAACCGAGGCCTAGGCCCAGGGGAAAGGCACCAGCGGGGATGAGCCTGGGGAGGCGCCCGGGCATCTCTGGACCCAGGCCCCGCAGCCTGCCCCTTAGTGGGGCAGTACCCCCGGAGGCCAGGAAGGTCTGGGCAAGGCTGGCCAGGGGCAGGGGCCCTGCTGCGTCCTGCCCCTGGCCTGTGGGGCCTCTGAGCACAACCGGCCCTCTCCCACTGGAAGACCTCCCCGGCTGCCTCCAAGGCCGGTTTGCAAGCGCTCCCGCCCACTGTTCCCAGCAGGCGTGCACAATGCTCCCAAGCCCGGGAGAAAAGCGCTTCAGGGTGGTGCTCTCTCCGGGCACTTGCCCCTGAGCCTGGGGTCAAGGCAGGGTGTCCACACTCCCAGGACAAGGCAGAACCACATGCACACGTCTGATCTGCCCCCTGCACCGGCAGAGAGCTCGGGGGAGCCAGAGTCTGTCAGGCAGCTGCTGGGCTGGCCGCCTGTGTGGGAAGGGGCAGAGCCGACCTAGGGGCAAGTTGGGCCTCTTGCTCTCCCTGCTGCCCTGAGGCTGCTGGGCCAAAGAGGTCTTGGGCATCCAGCCCCTTGCTGGTCCCTTCCCTCTGACGAGGCCCTCTGAGCTCCAGCACCTTGCAGTGTGGAGACAGCCCCTGCCAGCAACCTCCTCTCCAATGAGGCCTCAACCGAGGCCTAGGCCCAGGGGAAAGGCACCAGCGGGGATGAGCCTGGGGAGGCGCCCGGGCATGTCTGGACCCAGTCCCCGCAGCCTGCCCCTTGGTGGGGCAGTACCCCCGGAGGCCAGGAAGGTCTGTGCAAGGCTGCCAGGGGCAGGGACAGCGCTGGGTCCTGCCCCTGGCCTGTGGGACGTCTGAGCACAACCGGCACTCTCCCGCTGGAAGACCTCCCCGTCTGCCTCCAAAGGCCGGTTTGCAAGCACTCCCGCCCGCTGTTCCCGCCAGGCACGCACAATGCTCCCAAGCCCGGGAGAAAAGCGCTTCGGGGTGGTGCTCTCTCCGGGCCCTTGCCCCTAAGCCTGCGGGCCAGGCAGGGGGAACACACTCCCAGGCCAAGACAGAACGACATGAACACGTCTGTTCCTGCCCCCTACACCGGCAGAGAGCTCGGGGGAGCCAGAGTCTCTCAGGCAGGTGCTGGGCTGGCCGCCTGTGTGGGAAGGGGCAGAGCCGACCTAGGGGCAAGTTGGGCCTCTTGCTCTCCCTGCTGCCCTGAGGCTGCTGGGCCAAAGACGTCTTGGGCATCCAGCCCTTTGCTGGTCCCTTCCCTCTGACGAGGCCCTCTGAGCTCCAGCACCTTGCAGTGTGGAGACAGCACCTGCCAGCAATCTCCTCTTCAAGGAGGCCTCAACCGAGGCCTAGGCCCAGGGGAAAGGCACCAGCGGGGATGAGCCTGGGGAGGCGCCCGGGCATGTCTGGACCCAGTCCCCGCAGCCTGCCCCTTGGTGGGGCAGTACCACTGGAGGCCAGGAAGGTCTGGGCAAGGCTGACCAGGGGCAGGGGACCTGCTGGGTCCTGCCCCTGGCCTGTGGGGCCTCTGAGCACAACCGGCCCTCTCCCACTGGAAGACCTCCCCGGCTGCCTCCAAAGGCCGGTTTGCCAACACTCCCGCCCGCTGTTCCCGCCAGGCACGCACAATGCTCCCAAGCCCGGGAGAAAAGCGCTTCGGGGTGGTGCTCTCTCCGGGCCCTTGCCCCTAAGCCTGCGGGCCAGGCAGGGGGAACACACTCCCAGGCCAAGACAGAACGACATGAACACGTCTGTTCCTGCCCCCTACACCGGCAGAGAGCTCGGGGGAGCCAGAGTCTGTCAGGCAGGTGCTGGGCTGGCCGCCTGTGTGGGAAGTGGCAGAGCCGACCTAGGGGCATGTTGGGCCTCTGCTCTCCCTGCTGCCCTGAGGCTGCTGGGCCAAAGAGGTCTTGGGCATCCAGCCCCTTGCTGGTCCCTTCCCTCTGACGAGGCCCTCTGAGCTCCAGCACCTTGCAGTGTGGAGACAGCCCCTGCCAGCAACCTCCTCTCCAAGGAGGCCTCAACCGAGGCCTAGCCCCAGGGGAAAGGCACCAGCTGGGAAGAGCCTGGGGAGGCGCCCGGGCATGTCTGGACCCAGTCCCCGCAGCCTGCCCCTTGGTGAGGCAGTACCCCCGGAGGCCAGGAAGGTCTGGGCAAGGCTGGTCAGGGGCAGGGGCCCTGCTGGGCCCTGCCCCTGGCCTGTGGGGCCTCTGAGCACAACCGGCCCTCTCCCACTGGAAGACCTCCCCGGGTGCCTCCAAAGGCCGGTTTGCCAACACTCCCGCCCGCTGTTCCCGCCAGGCACGCACAATTCTCCCAAGCCCGGGAGAAAAGCGCTTCGGGGTGGTGCTCTCTCCGGGCCCTTGCCCATGAGCCTGGGGGCAAGGCAGGGAGAACACACTCCCAGGCCAAGGCAGAACCACATGCCCACGTCTGTTCCTGTCCCCTGCACCGGCAGAGAGCTTGGGGGAGCCAGAGTCTGTCAGGCAGCTGCTGGGTTGGCCGCCTGTGTGGGAAGGGGCAGAGCCGAATAGGGGCAAGTTGGGCCTCTTGCTCTCCCTGCTGCCCTGAGGCTGCTGGGCCAAAGATGTCTTGGGCATCCAGCCCTTTACTGGTCCCTTCTCTCTGACGAGGCTCTCTGAGCTGCAGCACCTTGCAGTGTGGAGACAGCCCCTGCCAGCAAACTCCTCTCCAAGGAGGCCTCAACCGAGGCCTAGGCCCAGGGGAAAGGCACCAGCGGGAATGAGCCAGGGGAGGCGCCCGAGCATGTCTGGACCCAGTCCCCGCAGCCTGCCCCTTGGTGGGGCAGTACCCCCGGAGGCCAGGAAGGTCTGGGCAAGGCTGGCCAGGGGCAGGGGCCCTGCTGGGTCCTGCCCCTGGCCTGTGGGGCCTCTGAGCACAACCGGCCCTCTCCCACTGGAAGACCTCCCCGGCTGCCTCCAAAGGCCGGTTTGCAAGCGCTCCCGCCCACTGTTCCCAGCAGGCGTGCACAATGCTCCTAAGCCCGGGAGAAAAGCGCTTCGGGGTGGTGCTCTCTCCGGGCCCTTGCCCCTGAGCCTGGGGGCAAGGCAGGGTGTCCACACTCCCAGGCCAAGGCAGAACCACATGCACACGTCTGATCTGCCCCCTGCACCGGCAGAGAGCTCGGGGGAGCCAGAGTCTGTCAGGCAGCTGCTGGGCTGGCCGCCTGTGTGGGAAGGGGCAGAGCCGTCCTAGGGGCAAGTTGGGCCTCTTGCTCTCCCTGCTGCCCTGAGGCTGCTGGGCCAAAGAGGTCTTGGGCATCCAGCCCCTTGCTGGTCCCTTCCCTCTGATGAGGCCCTCTGAGCTCCAGCACCTTGCAGTGTGGAGACAGCCCCTGCCAGCAACCTCCTCTCCAAGGAGGCCTCAACCGAGGCCTAGGCCCAGGGGAAAGGCACCAGCGGGGATGAGCCTGGGGAGGCGCCCGGGCATGACTGGACCCAGGCCCGCAGCCTGCCCCTTGGTGGGGCAGTACCCCCGGAGGCCAGGAAGGTCTGGGCAAGGCTGGCCAGGGGCAGGGGCCCTGCTGGGTCCTGTCCCTGGCCTGTAGGGCCTCTGAGCACAACCGGCCCTCTCCCACTGGAAGACCTCCCCGGCTGCCTCCAAAGGCCAGTTTGCCAACACTCCTGCCCGCTGTTCCCGCCAGGCACACACAATGCTCCCAATTCCGTGAGAAAAGCGCGTCGGGGTGGTGGTCTCTCCGGGCCCCTGCCCGTGAGCCTTGGGGCCAGGCAGTTGATCCACAGTCCCAGGCCAAGGAAGAACCACATGCACACGTCTGTTCCTGCCCCCTCCACTGGCAGAGAGCTGGGGGGAGCCAGAGTCTGTCAGGCAGCTGCTGGGCTGGCCGCCTGTGTGGGAAGGGGCAGAGCCGAACTAGGGGCAAGTTGGGCCTCTTGCTCTCCCTGCTGCCCTGAGGCTGCTGGGCCAAAGAGGTCTTGGGCATCCAGCCCCTTGCTGGTCCCTTCCCTCTGACGAGGCCCTCTGAGCTCCAGCACCTTGCAGTGTGGAGACAGCCCCTGCCAGCAACCTCCTCTCCAAGGAGGCCTCAACCGAGGCCTAGGCCCAGGGGAAAGGCACCAGCGGGGATGAGCCAGTGGAGGCGCACGGGCATGTCTGGACCCAGTCCCCGCAGCCTGCCCCTTGGTGGGGCAGTACCCCCGGAGGCCAGGAAGGTCTGAGCAAGGCTGCCAGGGGCAGGGACACTGCTGGGTCCTGCCCCTGGCCTGTGGGGCGTCTGAGCACAACCGGCACTCTCCCGCTGGAAGACCTGCCCGGCCGCCTCCAAAGGCCTGTTAACAAGCGCTCCCGCCCACTGTTCCCAGCAGGCGTGCACAATGCTCCCAAGCCCGGGAGAAAAGCGCTTCGGGGTGGTGCTCTCTCCGGGCCCTTGCCCCTGAGCCTGGGGGCAAGGCAGGGTGTCCACACTCCCAGGCCAAGGCAGAACCACATGCACACGTCTGATCTGCCCCCTGCACCGGCAGAGAGCTCGGGGGAGCCAGAGTCTGTCAGGCAGCTGCTGGGCTGGCCGCCTGTGTGGGAAGGGGCAGAGCCGACCTAGGGGCAAGTTGGGCCTCTTGCTCTCCCTGCTGCCCTGAGGCTGCTGGGCCAAAGAGGTCTTGGGCATCCAGCCCCTTGCTTGTCCCTTCCCTCTGACGAGGCCCTCTGAGCTCCAGCACCTTGCAGTGTGGAGACAGCCCCTGCCAGCAATCTCCTCTCCAAGGAGGCCTCAACCGAGGCCTAGGCCCAGGGAAAAGGCACCAGCGGGGTTGAGCCAGGGGAGGCGCCCGGGCATGTCTGGACCCTGTCCCCGCAGCCTGCCCCTTGGTGGGGCAGTACCCCCGGAGGCCAGGAAGGTCTGGGCAAGGCTGGCCAGGGGCAGGGGCCCTGCTGGGTCCTGCCCCTGGCCTGTGGGGCCTCTGAGCACAACCGGCCCTTGCCCACTGGAAGACCTCCCCGGCTGCCTCCAAAGGCCGGTTTGCAAGCACTCCCGCCCACTGTTCCCGCCAGGCGCGCACAATGCTCCCAAGCCCGGGAGAAAAGCGCTTCGGGGTGGTGGTCTCTCCGGGCCCCTGCCCCTGAGCCTGGGGGCCAGGCAGGGGATCCACAGTCCCAGGCCAAGGCAGAACCACATGCACACGTCTGTTCCTGCCCCCTCCACCGGCAGAGAGCTGGGGGGAGCCAGAGTCTGTCAGGCAGCTGCTGGGCTGGCCGCCTGTGTGGGAAGGGGCAGAGCCGACCTAGGGGCAAGTTGGGCCTCTTGCTCTCCCTGCTGCCCTGAGGCTGCTGGGCCAAAGAGGTCTTGGGCATCCAGCCCCTTGCTGGTCCCTTCCCTCTGACGAGGCCCTCTGAGCTCCAGCACCTTGCAGTGTGGAGACAGCCCCTGCCAGCAACCTCTTCTCCAAGGAGGCCTCAACCGAGGCCTAGGCCCAGGGGAAAGGCACCAGCGGGGATGAGCCAGTGGAGGCGCACGGGCATGTCTGGACCCAGTCCCCGCAGCCTGCCCCTTGGTGGGGCAGTACCCCCGGAGGCCAGGAAGGTCTGGGCAAGGCTGGCCAGGGGCAGGGTCCCTGCTGGGTCCTGCCCCTGGCCTGTGGGGCCTCTGAGCACAACCGGCCCTCTCCCACTGGAAGACCTCCCCGGCTGCCTCCAAAGGCGGGTTTGCCAACACTCCCGCCCGCTGTTCCCGCCAGGCACGCACAACGCTCCCAAGGCCAGGAGAAAAGCGCTTCGGGGTGTTGCTCTCTCCGGGCCCTTGCCCCTGAGCCTGGGGTCCAGGCAGTGGGTCCACACTCCCAGACCAAGGCAGAACCACATGCACACGTCTGTTCCTGACCCCTGCACCGGCAGAGAGCTCGGGGGAGCCAGAGTCTGTCAGGCAGCTGCTGGGTTGGCTGCCTGTGGGGGAAGGGGCAGAGCCGACCTAGGGGCAAGTTGGGCCTCTTGCTCTCCCTGCTGCCCTGAGGCTGCTGGGCCAAAGAGGTCTTGGGCATCCAGCCCCTTGCTGGTCCCTTCCCGCTGACGAGGCCCTCTGAGCTCCAGCACCTTGCAGTGTGGAGACAGCCCCTGCCAGCAACCTCCTCTCCAAGGAGGCCTCAACCGAGGCCTAGGCCCAGGGGAAAGGCACCAGCGGGGATGAGCCTGGGGAGGCGCCCGGGCATCTCTGGACCCAGGCCCCGCAGCCTGCCCCTTAGTGGGGCAGTACCCCCGGAGGCCAGGAAGGTCTGGGCAAGGCTGGCCAGGGGCAGGGGCCCTGCTGCGTCCTGCCCCTGGCCTGTGGGGCCTCTGAGCACAACCGGCCCTCTCCCACTGGAAGACCTCCCCGGCTGCCTCCAAGGCCGGTTTGCAAGCGCTCCCGCCCACTGTTCCCAGCAGGCGTGCACAATGCTCCCAAGCCCGGGAGAAAAGCGCTTCAGGGTGGTGCTCTCTCCGGGCACTTGCCCCTGAGCCTGGGGTCAAGGCAGGGTGTCCACACTCCCAGGACAAGGCAGAACCACATGCACACGTCTGATCTGCCCCCTGCACCGGCAGAGAGCTCGGGGGAGCCAGAGTCTGTCAGGCAGCTGCTGGGCTGGCCGCCTGTGTGGGAAGGGGCAGAGCCGACCTAGGGGCAAGTTGGGCCTCTTGCTCTCCCTGCTGCCCTGAGGCTGCTGGGCCAAAGAGGTCTTGGGCATCCAGCCCCTTGCTGGTCCCTTCCCTCTGACGAGGCCCTCTGAGCTCCAGCACCTTGCAGTGTGGAGACAGCCCCTGCCAGCAACCTCCTCTCCAATGAGGCCTCAACCGAGGCCTAGGCCCAGGGGAAAGGCACCAGCGGGGATGAGCCTGGGGAGGCGCCCGGGCATGTCTGGACCCAGTCCCCGCAGCCTGCCCCTTGGTGGGGCAGTACCCCCGGAGGCCAGGAAGGTCTGTGCAAGGCTGCCAGGGGCAGGGACAGCGCTGGGTCCTGCCCCTGGCCTGTGGGACGTCTGAGCACAACCGGCACTCTCCCGCTGGAAGACCTCCCCGTCTGCCTCCAAAGGCCGGTTTGCAAGCACTCCCGCCCGCTGTTCCCGCCAGGCACGCACAATGCTCCCAAGCCCGGGAGAAAAGCGCTTCGGGGTGGTGCTCTCTCCGGGCCCTTGCCCCTAAGCCTGCGGGCCAGGCAGGGGGAACACACTCCCAGGCCAAGACAGAACGACATGAACACGTCTGTTCCTGCCCCCTACACCGGCAGAGAGCTCGGGGGAGCCAGAGTCTCTCAGGCAGGTGCTGGGCTGGCCGCCTGTGTGGGAAGGGGCAGAGCCGACCTAGGGGCAAGTTGGGCCTCTTGCTCTCCCTGCTGCCCTGAGGCTGCTGGGCCAAAGACGTCTTGGGCATCCAGCCCTTTGCTGGTCCCTTCCCTCTGACGAGGCCCTCTGAGCTCCAGCACCTTGCAGTGTGGAGACAGCACCTGCCAGCAATCTCCTCTTCAAGGAGGCCTCAACCGAGGCCTAGGCCCAGGGGAAAGGCACCAGCGGGGATGAGCCTGGGGAGGCGCCCGGGCATGTCTGGACCCAGTCCCCGCAGCCTGCCCCTTGGTGGGGCAGTACCACTGGAGGCCAGGAAGGTCTGGGCAAGGCTGACCAGGGGCAGGGGACCTGCTGGGTCCTGCCCCTGGCCTGTGGGGCCTCTGAGCACAACCGGCCCTCTCCCACTGGAAGACCTCCCCGGCTGCCTCCAAAGGCCGGTTTGCCAACACTCCCGCCCGCTGTTCCCGCCAGGCACGCACAATGCTCCCAAGCCCGGGAGAAAAGCGCTTCGGGGTGGTGCTCTCTCCGGGCCCTTGCCCCTAAGCCTGCGGGCCAGGCAGGGGGAACACACTCCCAGGCCAAGACAGAACGACATGAACACGTCTGTTCCTGCCCCCTACACCGGCAGAGAGCTCGGGGGAGCCAGAGTCTGTCAGGCAGGTGCTGGGCTGGCCGCCTGTGTGGGAAGTGGCAGAGCCGACCTAGGGGCATGTTGGGCCTCTGCTCTCCCTGCTGCCCTGAGGCTGCTGGGCCAAAGAGGTCTTGGGCATCCAGCCCCTTGCTGGTCCCTTCCCTCTGACGAGGCCCTCTGAGCTCCAGCACCTTGCAGTGTGGAGACAGCCCCTGCCAGCAACCTCCTCTCCAAGGAGGCCTCAACCGAGGCCTAGCCCCAGGGGAAAGGCACCAGCTGGGAAGAGCCTGGGGAGGCGCCCGGGCATGTCTGGACCCAGTCCCCGCAGCCTGCCCCTTGGTGAGGCAGTACCCCCGGAGGCCAGGAAGGTCTGGGCAAGGCTGGTCAGGGGCAGGGGCCCTGCTGGGCCCTGCCCCTGGCCTGTGGGGCCTCTGAGCACAACCGGCCCTCTCCCACTGGAAGACCTCCCCGGGTGCCTCCAAAGGCCGGTTTGCCAACACTCCCGCCCGCTGTTCCCGCCAGGCACGCACAATTCTCCCAAGCCCGGGAGAAAAGCGCTTCGGGGTGGTGCTCTCTCCGGGCCCTTGCCCATGAGCCTGGGGGCAAGGCAGGGAGAACACACTCCCAGGCCAAGGCAGAACCACATGCCCACGTCTGTTCCTGTCCCCTGCACCGGCAGAGAGCTTGGGGGAGCCAGAGTCTGTCAGGCAGCTGCTGGGTTGGCCGCCTGTGTGGGAAGGGGCAGAGCCGAATAGGGGCAAGTTGGGCCTCTTGCTCTCCCTGCTGCCCTGAGGCTGCTGGGCCAAAGATGTCTTGGGCATCCAGCCCTTTACTGGTCCCTTCTCTCTGACGAGGCTCTCTGAGCTGCAGCACCTTGCAGTGTGGAGACAGCCCCTGCCAGCAAACTCCTCTCCAAGGAGGCCTCAACCGAGGCCTAGGCCCAGGGGAAAGGCACCAGCGGGAATGAGCCAGGGGAGGCGCCCGAGCATGTCTGGACCCAGTCCCCGCAGCCTGCCCCTTGGTGGGGCAGTACCCCCGGAGGCCAGGAAGGTCTGGGCAAGGCTGGCCAGGGGCAGGGGCCCTGCTGGGTCCTGCCCCTGGCCTGTGGGGCCTCTGAGCACAACCGGCCCTCTCCCACTGGAAGACCTCCCCGGCTGCCTCCAAAGGCCGGTTTGCAAGCGCTCCCGCCCACTGTTCCCAGCAGGCGTGCACAATGCTCCTAAGCCCGGGAGAAAAGCGCTTCGGGGTGGTGCTCTCTCCGGGCCCTTGCCCCTGAGCCTGGGGGCAAGGCAGGGTGTCCACACTCCCAGGCCAAGGCAGAACCACATGCACACGTCTGATCTGCCCCCTGCACCGGCAGAGAGCTCGGGGGAGCCAGAGTCTGTCAGGCAGCTGCTGGGCTGGCCGCCTGTGTGGGAAGGGGCAGAGCCGTCCTAGGGGCAAGTTGGGCCTCTTGCTCTCCCTGCTGCCCTGAGGCTGCTGGGCCAAAGAGGTCTTGGGCATCCAGCCCCTTGCTGGTCCCTTCCCTCTGATGAGGCCCTCTGAGCTCCAGCACCTTGCAGTGTGGAGACAGCCCCTGCCAGCAACCTCCTCTCCAAGGAGGCCTCAACCGAGGCCTAGGCCCAGGGGAAAGGCACCAGCGGGGATGAGCCTGGGGAGGCGCCCGGGCATGACTGGACCCAGGCCCGCAGCCTGCCCCTTGGTGGGGCAGTACCCCCGGAGGCCAGGAAGGTCTGGGCAAGGCTGGCCAGGGGCAGGGGCCCTGCTGGGTCCTGTCCCTGGCCTGTAGGGCCTCTGAGCACAACCGGCCCTCTCCCACTGGAAGACCTCCCCGGCTGCCTCCAAAGGCCAGTTTGCCAACACTCCTGCCCGCTGTTCCCGCCAGGCACACACAATGCTCCCAATTCCGTGAGAAAAGCGCGTCGGGGTGGTGGTCTCTCCGGGCCCCTGCCCGTGAGCCTTGGGGCCAGGCAGTTGATCCACAGTCCCAGGCCAAGGAAGAACCACATGCACACGTCTGTTCCTGCCCCCTCCACTGGCAGAGAGCTGGGGGGAGCCAGAGTCTGTCAGGCAGCTGCTGGGCTGGCCGCCTGTGTGGGAAGGGGCAGAGCCGAACTAGGGGCAAGTTGGGCCTCTTGCTCTCCCTGCTGCCCTGAGGCTGCTGGGCCAAAGAGGTCTTGGGCATCCAGCCCCTTGCTGGTCCCTTCCCTCTGACGAGGCCCTCTGAGCTCCAGCACCTTGCAGTGTGGAGACAGCCCCTGCCAGCAACCTCCTCTCCAAGGAGGCCTCAACCGAGGCCTAGGCCCAGGGGAAAGGCACCAGCGGGGATGAGCCAGTGGAGGCGCACGGGCATGTCTGGACCCAGTCCCCGCAGCCTGCCCCTTGGTGGGGCAGTACCCCCGGAGGCCAGGAAGGTCTGAGCAAGGCTGCCAGGGGCAGGGACACTGCTGGGTCCTGCCCCTGGCCTGTGGGGCGTCTGAGCACAACCGGCACTCTCCCGCTGGAAGACCTGCCCGGCCGCCTCCAAAGGCCTGTTAACAAGCGCTCCCGCCCACTGTTCCCAGCAGGCGTGCACAATGCTCCCAAGCCCGGGAGAAAAGCGCTTCGGGGTGGTGCTCTCTCCGGGCCCTTGCCCCTGAGCCTGGGGGCAAGGCAGGGTGTCCACACTCCCAGGCCAAGGCAGAACCACATGCACACGTCTGATCTGCCCCCTGCACCGGCAGAGAGCTCGGGGGAGCCAGAGTCTGTCAGGCAGCTGCTGGGCTGGCCGCCTGTGTGGGAAGGGGCAGAGCCGACCTAGGGGCAAGTTGGGCCTCTTGCTCTCCCTGCTGCCCTGAGGCTGCTGGGCCAAAGAGGTCTTGGGCATCCAGCCCCTTGCTTGTCCCTTCCCTCTGACGAGGCCCTCTGAGCTCCAGCACCTTGCAGTGTGGAGACAGCCCCTGCCAGCAATCTCCTCTCCAAGGAGGCCTCAACCGAGGCCTAGGCCCAGGGAAAAGGCACCAGCGGGGTTGAGCCAGGGGAGGCGCCCGGGCATGTCTGGACCCTGTCCCCGCAGCCTGCCCCTTGGTGGGGCAGTACCCCCGGAGGCCAGGAAGGTCTGGGCAAGGCTGGCCAGGGGCAGGGGCCCTGCTGGGTCCTGCCCCTGGCCTGTGGGGCCTCTGAGCACAACCGGCCCTTGCCCACTGGAAGACCTCCCCGGCTGCCTCCAAAGGCCGGTTTGCAAGCACTCCCGCCCACTGTTCCCGCCAGGCGCGCACAATGCTCCCAAGCCCGGGAGAAAAGCGCTTCGGGGTGGTGGTCTCTCCGGGCCCCTGCCCCTGAGCCTGGGGGCCAGGCAGGGGATCCACAGTCCCAGGCCAAGGCAGAACCACATGCACACGTCTGTTCCTGCCCCCTCCACCGGCAGAGAGCTGGGGGGAGCCAGAGTCTGTCAGGCAGCTGCTGGGCTGGCCGCCTGTGTGGGAAGGGGCAGAGCCGACCTAGGGGCAAGTTGGGCCTCTTGCTCTCCCTGCTGCCCTGAGGCTGCTGGGCCAAAGAGGTCTTGGGCATCCAGCCCCTTGCTGGTCCCTTCCCTCTGACGAGGCCCTCTGAGCTCCAGCACCTTGCAGTGTGGAGACAGCCCCTGCCAGCAACCTCTTCTCCAAGGAGGCCTCAACCGAGGCCTAGGCCCAGGGGAAAGGCACCAGCGGGGATGAGCCAGTGGAGGCGCACGGGCATGTCTGGACCCAGTCCCCGCAGCCTGCCCCTTGGTGGGGCAGTACCCCCGGAGGCCAGGAAGGTCTGGGCAAGGCTGGCCAGGGGCAGGGGCCCTGCTGGGTCCTGCCCCTGGCCTGTGGGGCCTCTGAGCACAACCGGCCCTCTCCCACTGGAAGACCTCCCCGGCTGCCTCCAAAGGCCGTTTTGCACGCACTCCCGCCCACTGTTCCCACCAAGCGCGCACAATGCTCCCATCCCGGGAGAAAAGCGCTTCGGGGTGGTGCTCTCTCCGGGCCCTTGCCCCTGAGACTGGGGGCCAGGCAGGGGATCCACAGTCCCAGGCCAAGGCACAACAACATGCACACGTCTGTTCCTGCCCCCTCCACCGGCAGAGAGCTGGGGGGAGCCAGAGTCTGTCAGGCAGCTGCCGGGCTGGCCGCCTGTGTGGGAAGGGGCAGAGCCGACCTAGGGGCAAGTTGGGCCTCTTGCTCTCCCTGCTGCCCTGAGGCTGCTGGGCCAAAGAGGTCTTGGGCATCCAGCCCCTTGCTGGTCCCTTCCCTCTGACGAGGCCCTCTGAGCTCCAGCACCTTGCAGTGTGGAGACAGCCCCTGCCAGCAACCTCCTCTCCAAGGAGGCCTCAACCGAGGCCTAGGCACAGGGGAAAGGCACCAGCGGGGATGAGCCAGTGGAGGCGCACGGGCATATCAGGACCCAGGCCCTGCAGCCTGCCCCTTGGTGGGGCAGTACCCCCGGAGGCCAGGAAGGTCTGGGCAAGGCTGACCAGGGGCAGGGTCCCTGCTGGGTCCTGCCCCTGGCCTGTGGGGCCTCTGAGCACAACCGGCCCTCTCCCACTGGAAGACCTCCCCGGCTGCCTCCAAAGGCGGGTTTGCCAACACTCCCGCCCGCTGTTCCCGCCAGGCACGCACAACGCTCCCAAGGCCAGGAGAAAAGCGCTTCGGGGTGTTGCTCTCTCCGGGCCCTTGCCCCTGAGCCTGGAGTCCAGGCAGTGGGTCCACACTCCCAGACCAAGGCAGAACCACATGCACACGTCTGTTCCTGACCCCTGCACCGGCAGAGAGCTCGGGGGAGCCAGAGTCTGTCAGGCAGCTGCTGGGTTGGCTGCCTGTGGGGGAAGGGGCAGAGCCGACCTAGGGGCAAGTTGGGCCTCTTGCTCTCCCTGCTGCCCTGAGGCTGCTGGGCCAAAGAGGTCTTGGGCATCCAGCCCCTTGATGGTCCCTTCCCGCTGACGAGGCCCTCTGAGCTCCAGCACCTTGCAGTGTGGAGACAGCCCCTGCCAGCAACCTCCTCTCCAAGGAGGCCTCAACCGAGGCCTAGGCCCAGGGGAAAGGCACCAGCGGGGATGAGCCTGGGGAGGCGCCCGGGCATCTCTGGACCCAGGCCCCGCAGCCTGCCCCTTAGTGGGGCAGTACCCCCGGAGGCCAGGAAGGTCTGGGCAAGGCTGGCCAGGGGCAGGGGCCCTGCTGCGTCCTGCCCCTGGCCTGTGGGGCCTCTGAGCACAACCGGCCCTCTCCCACTGGAAGACCTCCCCGGCTGCCTCCAAGGCCGGTTTGCAAGCGCTCCCGCCCACTGTTCCCAGCAGGCGTGCACAATGCTCCCAAGCCCGGGAGAAAAGCGCTTCAGGGTGGTGCTCTCTCCGGGCCCTTGCCCCTGAGCCTGGGGTCAAGGCAGGGTGTCCACACCCCCAGGACAAGGCAGAACCACATGCACACGTCTGATCTGCCCCCTGCACCGGCAGAGAGCTCGGGGGAGCCAGAGTCTGTCAGGCAGCTGCTGGGCTGGCCGCCTGTGTGGGAAGGGGCAGAGCCGACCTAGGGGCAAGTTGGGCCTCTTGCTCTCCCTGCTGCCCTGAGGCTGCTGGGCCAAAGAGGTCTTGGGCATCCAGCCCCTTGCTGGTCCCTTCCCTCTGACGAGGCCCTCTGAGCTCCAGCACCTTGCAGTGTGGAGACAGCCCCTGCCAGCAACCTCCTCTCCAAGGAGGCCTCAACCGAGGCCTAGGCCCAGGGGAAAGGCACCAGCGGGGATGAGCCTGGGGAGGCGCCCGGGCATGTCTGGACCCAGTCCCCGCAGCCTGCCCCTTGGTGGGGCAGTACCCCCGGAGGCCAGGAAGGTCTGGGCAAGGCTGCCAGGGGCAGGGACACTGCTGGGTCCTGCCCCTGGCCTGTGGGGCGTCTGAGCACAACCGGCACTCTCCCGCTGGAAGACCTCCCCGTCTGCCTCGAAAGGCCGGTTTGCAAGCACTCCCGCCCGCTGTTCCCGCCAGGCACGCACAATGCTCCCAAGCCCGGGAGAAAAGCGCTTCGGGGTGGTGCTCTCTCCGGGCCCTTGCCCCTGAGCCTGGGGGCAAGGCATGGGGAACACACTCCCAGGCCAAGGCAGAACCACATGCCCACGTCTGTTTCTGTCCCCTGCACCGGCAGAGAGCTTGGGGGAGCCAGAGTCTGTCAGGCAGCTGCTGGGTTGGCCGCCTGTGTGGGAAGGGGCAGAGCCGCCCTAGGGGCAAGTTGGGCCTCTTGCTCTCCCTGCTGCCCTGAGGCTGCTGGGCCAAAGACGTCTTGGGCATCCAGCCCCTTACTGGTCCCTTCCCTCTGACGAGGCCCTCTGAGCTCCAGCACCTTGCAGTGTGGAGACAGCCCCTGCCAGCAACCTCCTCTCCAAGGAGGCCTCAACCGAGGCCTAGGCCCAGGGGAAAGGCACCAGCGGGGATGAGCCAGGGGAGGCGCCCGAGCATGTCTGGACCCAGTCCCCGCAGCCTGCCCCTTGGTGGGGCAGTACCCCCGGAGGCCAGGAAGGTCTGGGTAAGACTGGCCAGGGGCAGGGGCCCTGCTGGGTCCTGCCCCTGGCCTGTGGGGCCTCTGAGCACAACCGGCCCTCTCCCACTGAAAGACCTCCCCGGCTGCCTCCAAAGGCCGGTTTGCAAGCGCTCCCGGCCACTGTTACCAGCAGGCGGGCACAATGCTCCTAAGCCCGGAAGAAAAGCGCTTCAGGGTGGTGCTCTTTCTGGGCCCTTGCCCCTGAGCCTGGGGGCAAGGCAGGGTGTCCACACTCCCAGGCCAAGGCAGAACCACATGCACACGTCTGACCTGCCCCCTGCACCGGCAGAGAGCTCGGGGGAGCCAGAGTCTGTCAGGCAGCTGCTGGGCTGGCCGCCTGTGTGGGAAGTGGCAGAGCCGACCTAGGGGCAAGTTGGGCCTCTTGCTCTCCCTGCTGCCCTGAGGCTGCTGGGCCAAAGACGTCTTGGGCATCCAGCCCCTTACTGGTCCCTTCCCTCTGACGAGGCCCTCTGAGCTCCAGCACCTTGCAGTGTGGAGACAGCCCCTGCCAGCAACCTCCTCTCCAAGGAGGCCTCAACCGAGGCCTAGGCCCAGGGGAAAGGCACCAGCGGGGATGAGCCTGGGGAGGCGCCCGGGCATGTCTGGACCCAGTCCCCGCAGCCTGCCCCTTGGTGGGGCAGTACCCCCGGAGGCCAGGAAGGTCTGGGCAAGGCTGGCCAGGGGCAGGGGCCCTGCTGGGTCCTGCCCCTGGCCTGTGGGGCCTCTGAGCACAACCGGCCCTCTCCCACTGGAAGAACTCCCCGGCTGCCTCCAAAGGCCAGTTTGCCAACACTCCCGCCCGCTGTTCCCGCCAGGCACGCACAATGCTCCCAAGCCCGTGAGAAAAGCGCTTCGGGGTGGTGCTCTCCTCGGGCCCTTGCCCCTGAGCCTGGGGGCCAGGCAGTTGGTCCACACTCCCAGACCAAGGCAGAACCACATGCACACGTCTGTTCCTGACCCCTGCACCGGCAGAGAGCTCGGGGGAGCCAGAGTCTGTCAGGCAGCTGCTGGGCTGGCCGCCTGTGTGGGAAGGGGCAGAGCCGACCTAGGGGCAAGTTGGGCCTCTTCCTCTCCCTGCTGCCCTGAGGCTGCTGGGCCAAAGAGGTCTTGGGCATCCAGCCCCTTGCTGGTCCCTTCCCTCTGACGAGGCCCTCTGAGCTCCAGCACCTTGCAGTGTGGAGACAGCCCCTGCCAGCAACCTCCTCTCCAAGGAGGCCTCAACCGAGGCCTAGGCCCAGGGGAAAGGCACCAGCGGGGATGAGCCAGTGGAGGCGCACGGGCATGTCTGGACCCAGTCCCCGCAGCCTGCCCCTTGGTGGGGCAGTACCCCCGGAGGCCAGGAAGGTCTGGGCAAGGCTGCCAGGGGCAGGGACACTGCTGGGTCCTGCCCCTGGCCTGTGGGGCGTCTGAGCACAACCGGCACTCTCCCGCTGGAAGACCTGCCCGGCCGCCTCCAAAGGCCGGTTAACAAGCGCTCCCGCCCACTGTTCCCAGCAGGCGTGCACAATGCTCCCAAGCCCGGGAGAAAAGCGCTTCGGGGTGGTGCTCTCTCCGGGCCCTTGCCCCTGAGCCTGGGGGCAAGGCAGGGTGTCCACACTCCCAGGCCAAGGCAGAACCACATGCACACGTCTGATCTGCCCCCTGCACCGGCAGAGAGCTCGGGTGAGCCAGAGTCTGTCAGGCAGCTGCTGGGCTGGCCGCCTGTGTGGGAAGGGGCAGAGCCGACCTAGGGGCAAGTTGGGCCTCTTGCTCTCCCTGATGCCCTGAGGCTGCTGGGCCAAAGAGGTCTTGGGCATCCAGCCCCTTGCTTGTCCCTTCCCTCTGACGAGGCCCTCTGAGCTCCAGCACCTTGCAGTGTGGAGACAGCCCCTGCCAGCAATCTCCTCTCCAAGGAGGCCTCAACCGAGGCCTAGGCCCAGGGAAAAGGCACCAGCGGGGTTGAGCCAGGGGAGGCGCCCGGGCATGTCTGGACCCTGTCCCCGCAGCCTGCCCCTTGGTGGGGCAGTACCCCCGGAGGCCAGGAAGGTCTGGGCAAGGCTGGCCAGGGGCAGGGGCCCTGCTGGGTCCTGCCCCTGGCCTGTGGGGCCTCTGAGCACAAGCGGCCCTTGCCCACTGGAAGACCTCGCCGGCTGCCTCCAAAGGCCGGTTTGCAAGCACTCCCGCCCACTGTTCCCGCCAGGCGCGCACAATGCTCCCAAGCCCGGGAGAAAAGCGCTTCGGGGTGGTGGTCTCTCCGGGCCCCTGCCCCTGAGCCTGGGGACCAGGCAGCGGATCCACTGTCCCAGGCCAAGGCAGAACCACATGCACACGTCTGTTCCTGCCCCCTCCACCGGCAGAGAGCTGGGGGGAGCCAGAGTCTGTCAGGCAGCTGCTGGGCTGGCCGCCTGTGTGGGAAGGGGCAGAGCCGACCTAGGGGCAAGTTGGGCCTCTTGCTCTCCCTGCTGCCCTGAGGCTGCTGGGCCAAAGAGGTCTTGGGCAGCCAGCCCCTTGCTGGTCCCTTCCCTCTGACGAGGCCCTCTGAGCTCCAGCACCTTGCAGTGTGGAGACAGCCCCTGCCAGCAACCTCTTCTCCAAGGAGGCCTCAACCGAGGCCTAGGCCCAGGGGAAAGGCACCAGCGGGGATGAGCCAGTGGAGGCGCACGGGCATGTCTGGACCCAGTCCCCGCAGCCTGCCCCTTGGTGGGGCAGTACCCCCGGAGGCCAGGAAGGTCTGGGCAAGGCTGGCCAGGGGCAGGGGCCCTGCTGGGTCCTGCCCCTGGCCTGTGGGGCCTCTGAGCACAACAGGCCCTCTCCCACTGGAAGACCTCCCCGGCTGCCTCCAAAGGCCGGTTTGCCAACACTCCCGCCCGCTGTTCCCGCCAGGCACGCACAATGCTCCCAAGCCCGGGAGAAAAGCGCTTCAGGGTGTTGCCCTCTCCGGGCCCTTGCCCCTGAGCCTGGGGTCCAGGCAGTGAGTCCACACTCCCAGACCAAGGCAGAACCACATGCACACGTCTGTTCCTGCCCCCTCCACCGGCAGAGAGCTGGGGGGAGCCAGAGTCTGTCAGGCAGCTGCTGGGCTGGCCGCCTGTGTGGGAAGGGGCAGAGCCGACCTAGGGGCAAGTTGGGCCTCTTGCTCTCCCTGCTGCCCTGAGGCTGCAGGGCCAAAGAGGTCTTGGGCATCCAGCCCCTTGCTGGTCCCTTCCCTCTGACGAGGCCCTCTGAGCTCAAGCACCTTGCAGTGTGGAGACAGCCCCTGCCAGCAACCTCCTCTCCAAGGAGGCCTCAACCGAGGCCTAGGCCCAGGGGAAAGGCACCAGCGGGGATGAGCCAGTGGAGGCGCACGGGCATGTCTGGACCCAGTCCCCGCAGCCTGCCCCTTGGTGGGGCAGTACCCCCGGAGGCCAGGAAGGTCTGGGCAAGGCTGGCCAGGGGCAGGGGCCCTGCTGGGTCCTGCCCCTGGCCTGTGGGGCCTCTGAGCACAACCGGCCCTCTCCCACTGGAAGAACTCCCCGGCTGCCTCCAAAGGCCAGTTTGCCAACACTCCCGCCCGCTGTTCCCGCCAGGCACGCACAATGCTCCCAAGCCCGTGAGAAAAGCGCTTCGGGGTGGTGCTCTCCTCGGGCCCTTGCCCCTGAGCCTGGGGGCCAGGCAGTTGGTCCACACTCCCAGACCAAGGCAGAACCACATGCACACGTCTGTTCCTGACCCCTGCACCGGCAGAGAGCTCGGGGGAGCCAGAGTCTGTCAGGCAGCTGCTGGGCTGGCCGCCTGTGTGGGAAGGGGCAGAGCCGACCTAGGGGCAAGTTGGGCCTCTTCCTCTCCCTGCTGCCCTGAGGCTGCTGGGCCAAAGAGGTCTTGGGCATCCAGCCCCTTGCTGGTCCCTTCCCTCTGACGAGGCCCTCTGAGCTCCAGCACCTTGCAGTGTGGAGACAGCCCCTGCCAGCAACCTCCTCTCCAAGGAGGCCTCAACCGAGGCCTAGGCCCAGGGGAAAGGCACCAGCGGGGATGAGCCAGTGGAGGCGCACGGGCATGTCTGGACCCAGTCCCCGCAGCCTGCCCCTTGGTGGGGCAGTACCCCCGGAGGCCAGGAAGGTCTGGGCAAGGCTGCCAGGGGCAGGGACACTGCTGGGTCCTGCCCCTGGCCTGTGGGGCGTCTGAGCACAACCGGCACTCTCCCGCTGGAAGACCTGCCCGGCCGCCTCCAAAGGCCGGTTAACAAGCGCTCCCGCCCACTGTTCCCAGCAGGCGTGCACAATGCTCCCAAGCCCGGGAGAAAAGCGCTTCGGGGTGGTGCTCTCTCCGGGCCCTTGCCCCTGAGCCTGGGGGCAAGGCAGGGTGTCCACACTCCCAGGCCAAGGCAGAACCACATGCACACGTCTGATCTGCCCCCTGCACCGGCAGAGAGCTCGGGTGAGCCAGAGTCTGTCAGGCAGCTGCTGGGCTGGCCGCCTGTGTGGGAAGGGGCAGAGCCGACCTAGGGGCAAGTTGGGCCTCTTGCTCTCCCTGCTGCCCTGAGGCTGCTGGGCCAAAGAGGTCTTGGGCATCCAGCCCCTTGCTTGTCCCTTCCCTCTGACGAGGCCCTCTGAGCTCCAGCACCTTGCAGTGTGGAGACAGCCCCTGCCAGCAATCTCCTCTCCAAGGAGGCCTCAACCGAGGCCTAGGCCCAGGGAAAAGGCACCAGCGGGGTTGAGCCAGGGGAGGCGCCCGGGCATGTCTGGACCCTGTCCCCGCAGCCTGCCCCTTGGTGGGGCAGTACCCCCGGAGGCCAGGAAGGTCTGGGCAAGGCTGGCCAGGGGCAGGGGCCCTGCTGGGTCCTGCCCCTGGCCTGTGGGGCCTCTGAGCACAACCGGCCCTCTCCCACTGGAAGACCTCCCCGGCTGCCTCCAAAGGCCGGTTTGCCAACACTCCCGCCCGCTGTTCCCGCCAGGCACGCACAATGCTCCCAAGCCCGGGAGAAAAGCGCTTCAGGGTGTTGCCCTCTCCGGGCCCTTGCCCCTGAGCCTGGGGTCCAGGCAGTGAGTCCACACTCCCAGACCAAGGCAGAACCACATGCACACGTCTGTTCCTGCCCCCTCCACCGGCAGAGAGCTGGGGGGAGCCAGAGTCTGTCAGGCAGCTGCTGGGCTGGCCGCCTGTGTGGGAAGGGGCAGAGCCGACCTAGGGGCAAGTTGGGCCTCTTGCTCTCCCTGCTGCCCTGAGGCTGCTGGGCCAAAGAGGTCTTGGGCATCCAGCCCCTTGCTGGTCCCTTCCCTCTGACGAGGCCCTCTGAGCTCAAGCCCCTTGCAGTGTGGAGACAGCCCCTGCCAGCAACCTCCTCTCCAAGGAGGCCTCAACCGAGGCCTAGGCCCAGGGGAAAGGCACCAGCGGGGATGAGCCAGTGGAGGCGCACGGGCATGTCTGGACCCAGTCCCCGCAGCCTGCCCCTTGGTGGGGCAGTAACCCCGGAGGCCAGGAAGGTCTGGGCAAGGCTGCCAGGGGCAGGGACAGCGCTGGGTCCTGCCCCTGGCCTGAGGGACGTCTGAGCACAACCGGCACTCTCCCGCTGGAAGACCTCCCCGTCTGCCTCGAAAGGCCGGTTTGCAAGCACTCCCGCCCGCTGTTCCCGCCAGGCACGCACAATGCTCCCAAGCCCGGTAGAAAAGCGCTTCGGGGTGGTGCTCTCTCCGGGCCCTTGCCCCTAAGCCTGCGGGCCAGGCAGGGGGAACACACTCCCAGGCCAAGACAGAACGACATGAACACGTCTGTTCCTGCCCCCTACACCGGCAGAGAGCTCGGGGGAGCCAGAGTCTCTCAGGCAGGTGCTGGGCTGGCCGCCTGTGTGGGAAGGGGCAGAGCCGACCTAGGGGCAAGTTGGGCCTCTTGCTCTCCCTGCTGCCCTGAGGTTGCTGGGCCAAAGACGTCTTGGGCATCCAGCCCTTTGCTGGTCCCTTCCCTCTGACGAGGCCCTCTGAGCTCCAGCACCTTGCAGTGTGGAGACAGCACCTGCCAGCAATCTCCTCTCCAAGGAGGCCTCAACCGAGGCCTAGGCCCAGGGGAAAGGCACCAGCGGGGATGAGCCTGGGGAGGCGCCCGGGCATGTCTGGACCCAGTCCCCGCAGCCTGCCCCTTGGTGGGGCAGAACCCCTGGAGGCCAGGAAGGTCTGGGCAAGGCTGACCAGGGGCAGGGGACCTGCTGGGTCCTGCCTCTGGCCTGTGGGGCCTCTGAGCACAACCGGCCCTCTCCCACTGGAAGACCTCCCCGGCTGCCTCCAAAGGCCGTTTTGCACGCACTCCCGCCCACTGTTCCCACCAAGCGCGCACAATGCTCCCATCCCGGGAGAAAAGCGCTTCGGGGTGGTGCTCTCTCCGGGCCCTTGCCCCTGAGACTGGGGGCCAGGCAGGGGGTCCACACTCCCAGGCCAAGGCAGAACCACATGCACACGTCTGTTCCTGACCCCTGCACCGGCAGAGAGCTCGGGGGAGCCAGAGTCTGTCAGGCAGCTGCTGGGCTGGCCGCCTTTGTGGGAAGGGGCAGAGCCGACCTAGGGGCAAGTTGGGCCTCTTGCTCTCCCTGCTGCCCTGAGGCTGCTGGGCCAAAGAGGTCTTGGGCATCCAGCCCTTTGCTTGTCCCTTCCCTCTGACGAGGCCCTCTGAGTTCCAGCACCTTGCAGTGTGGAGACAGCCCCTGCCAGCAACCTCCTCTCCAAGGAGGCCTCAACCGAGACCTAGGACCAGGGGAAAGGCACCAGCGGGGATGAGCCTGGGGAGGCGACCAGGCATGTCTGGACCCAGTCCCCGCAGCCTGCCCCTTGGTGGTGCAGTACCCCCGGAGGCCAGGAAGGTCTGGGAAAGGCTGGCCAGGGGCAGGGGACCTGCTGGGTCCTGCCCCTGGCCTGTGGGGCCTCTGAGCACAACCGGCCCTCTCCCACTGGAAGACCTCCCCGGCTGCCTCCAAAGTCCTGTTTGCCAACACTCCCACCCGCTGTTCACGCCAGACTTGCACAATGCTCCCAAGCCCGGGAGAAAAGCGCTTTAGGGTGGTGCTCTCTCCGGGCCCTTGCCCCTGAGCCTGGGGGCAAGGCATGGGGAACACACTCCCAGGCCAAGTCAGAACCACATGCCCACGTCTGTTACTGTCTCCTGCACCGGCAGAGAGCTTGGGGGAGCCAGAGTCTGTCAGGCAGCTGCTGGGTTGGCCGCCTGTGTGGGAAGGGGCAGAGCCGCCCTAGGGGCAAGTTGGGCCTCTTGCTCTCCCTGCTGCCCTGAGGCTGCTGGGCCAAAGACGTCTTGGGCATCCAGCCCCTTACTGGTCCCTTCCCTCTGACGAGGCCCTCTGAGCTCCAGCACCTTGCAGTGTGGAGACAGCCCCTGCCAGCAACCTCCTCTCCAAGGAGGCCTCAACCGAGGCCTAGGCCCAGGGGAAAGGCACCAGCGGGGATGAGCCAGGGGAGGCGCCCGAGCATGTCTGGACCCAGTCCCCGCAGCCTGCCCCTTAGTGGGGCAGTACCCCCGGAGGCCAGGAAGGTCTGGGTAAGACTGGCCAGGGGCAGGGGCCCTGCTGGGTCCTGCCCCTGGCCTGTGGGGCCTCTGAGCACAACCGGCCCTCTCCCACTGGAAGACCTCCCCGGCTGCCTCCAAAGGCCGGTTTGCAAGCGCTCCCGGCCACTGTTACCAGCAGGCGGGCACAATGCTCCTAAGCCCGGAAGAAAAGCGCTTCAGGGTGGTGCTCTCTCTGGGCCCTTGCCCCTGAGCCTGGGGGCAAGGCAGGGTGTCCACACTCCCAGGCCAAGGCAGAACCACATGCACACGTCTGACCTGCCCCCTGCACCGGCAGAGAGCTCGGGGGAGCCAGAGTCTGTCAGGCAGCTGCTGGGCTGGCCGCCTGTGTGGGAAGTGGCAGAGCCGACCTAGGGGCAAGTTGGGCCTCTTGCTCTCCCTGCTGCCCTGAGGCTGCTGGGCCAAAGAGGTCTTGGGCATCCAGCCCCTTGCTGGTCCCTTCCCTCTGACGAGGCCCTCTGAGCTCCAGCACCTTGCAGTGTGGAGACAGCCCCTGACAGCAACATCCTCTCCAAGGAGGCCTCAACCGAGGCCTAGGCCCAGGGGAAAGGCACCAGCGGGGATGAGCCTGGGGAGGCGCCCGGGCATGTCTGGACCCAGTCCCCGCAGCCTGCCCCTTGGTGGGGCAGTACCCCCGGAGGCCAGGAAGATCTGGGCAAGGCTGGCCAGGGGCAGGGGCCCTGCTGGGTCCTCCCCATGGCCTGTGGGGCCTCTGAGCACAACCGGCCCTCTCCCACTGGAAGACCTCCCCGGCTGCCTCCAAAGGCCAGTTTGCCAACACTCCTGCCCGCTCTTCCCGCCAGGCACGCACAATGCTCCCAAGCCCGGGAGAAAAGCGCTTCGGGGTGGTGCTCTCTCCGGGCCCTTGCCCCTGAGCCTGTGGGCAAGGCAGGGGGAACACACTCCCAGACCAAGGCAGAAACACATGCACACGTCTGTTCCTGTCCCCTGCACCGGCAGAGAGCTCGGGGGAGCCAGAGTCTCTCAGGCAGGTGCTGGGCTGGCCGCCTGTGTGGGAAGGGGCAGAGCCGACCTAGGGGCAAGTTGGGCCTCTTGCTCTCTCTGCTGCCCTGAGGCTGCAGGGCCAAAGACGTCTTGGGCATCCAGCCCCTTACTGGTCCCTTCCCTCTGACGAGGCCCTCTGAGCTCCAGCACCTTGCAGTGTGGAGACAGCCCCTGCCAGCAATCTCCTCTCCAAGGAGGCCTCAACCGAGGCCTAGGCCCAGGGGAAAGGCACCAGCGGGGTTGAGCCAGGGGAGGCGCCCGGGCATGTCTGGACCCTGTCCCCGCAGCCTGCCCCTTGGTGGGGCAGTACCCCCGGAGGCCAGGAAGGTCTGGGCAAGGCTGGCCAGGGGCAGGGTCCCTGCTGGGTCCTGCCCCTGGCTTGTGGGGCCTCTGAGCACAACCGGCCCTCTCCCACTGGAAGACCTCCCCGGCTGCCTCCAAAGGCCGGTTTGCCAACACTCCCGCCCGCTGTTCCCGCCAGGCACGCACAACGCTCCCAAGGCCAGGAGAAAAGCGCTTCGGGGTGTTGCTCTCTCCGGGCCCTTGCCCCTGAGCCTGGGGTCCAGGCAGTGGGTCCACACTCCCAGACCAAGGCAGAACCACATGCACACGTCTGTTCCTGACCCCTGCACCGGCAGAGAGCTCGGGGGAGCCAGAGTCTGTCAGGCAGCTGCTGGGTTGGCTGCCTGTGTGGGAAGGGGCAGAGGCGACCTAGGGGCATGTTGGGCCTCTTGCTCTCCCTGCTGCCCTGAGGCTGCTGGGCCAAAGAGGTCTTGGGCATCCAGCCCCTTGCTGGTCCCTTCCCGCTGACGAGGCCCTCTGAGCTCCAGCACCTTGCAGTGTGGAGACAGCCCCTGCCAGCAACCTCCTCTCCAAGGAGGCATCAACCGAGGCCTATGCCCAGGGGAAAGGCACCAGCGGGGATGAGCCTGGGGAGGCGCCCAGGCATGTCTGGACCCAGTCCCCGCAGCCTGCCCCTTGGCGGGGCAGTACCCCCGGAGGCCAGGAAGGTCTGGGCAAGGCTGGCCAGGGGCAGGGGCCCTACTGGGTCCTGCCCCTGGCCTGTGGGGCCTCTGAGCACAACCGGCCCTCTCCCACTCGAAGAACTCCCCGGCTGCCTCCAAAGGCCAGTTTGCCAACACTCCCGCCCGCTGTTCCCGCCAGGCACGCACAATGCTCCCAAGCCCGGGAGAAAAGCACTTCGGGGTGGTGCTCTCCTCGGGCCCTTGCCCCTGAGCCTGGGGGCCAGGCAGTTGGTCCACACTCCCAGACCAAGGCAGAACCACATGCACACGTCTGTTCCTGTCCCCTGCACCGGCAGAGAGCTCGGGGGAGCCAGAGTCTGTCAGGCAGCTGCTGGGCTGGCCACCTGTGTGGGAAGGGGCAGAGCCGACCTAGGGGCAAGTTGGGCCTCTTCCTCTCCCTGCTGCCCTGAGGCTGCTGGGCCAAATAGGTCTTGGGCATCCAGCCCCTTGCTGGTCCCTTCACTCTGACGAAGCCCTCTGAGCTCTAGCACCTTGCAGTGTGGAGACAGCCCCTGCCAGCAACATCCTCTCCACGGAGGCCTCAACCGAGGCCTAGGCCCAGGGGAAAGGCACCAGCGGGGATGAGCCTGGGGAGGCGCCCGGGCATGTCTGGACCCAGTCCCCGCAGCCTGCCCCTTGGTGGGGCAGTACCCCCGGAGGCCAGGAAGATCTGGGCAAGGCTGGCCAGGGGCAGGGGCCCTGCTGGGTCCTCCCCATGGCCTGTGGGGCCTCTGAGCACAACCGGCCCTCTCCCACTGGAAGACCTCCCCGGCTGCCTCCAAAGGCCAGTTTGCCAACACTCCTGCCCCCTCTTCCCGCCAGGCACGCACAATGCTCCCAAGCCCGGGAGAAAAGCGCTTCGGGGTGGTGCTCTCTCCGGGCCCTTGCCCCTGAGCCAGTGGGCAAGGCAGGGGGAACACACTCCCAGACCAAGGCAGAAACACATGCACACGTCTGTTCCTGTCCCCTGCACCGGCAGAGAGCTCGGGGGAGCCAGAGTCTCTCAGGCAGGTGCTGGGCTGGCCGCCTGTGTGGGAAGGGGCAGAGCCGACCTAGGGGCAAGTTGGGCCTCTTGCTCTCCCTGCTGCCCTGAGGCTGCAGGGCCAAAGACGTCTTGGGCATCCAGCCCCTTACTGGTCCCTTCCCTCTGACGAGGCCCTCTGAGCTCCAGCACCTTGCAGTGTGGAGACAGCCCCTGCCAGCAATCTCCTCTCCAAGGAGGCCTCAACCGAGGCCTAGGCCCAGGGGAAAGGCACCAGCGGGGTTGAGCCAGGGGAGGCGCCCGGGCATGTCTGGACCCTGTCCCCGCAGCCTGCCCCTTGGTGGGGCAGTACCCCCGGAGGCCAGGAAGGTCTGGGCAAGGCTGGCCAGGGGCAGGGGCCCTGCTGGGTCCTGCCCCTGGCCTGTGGGGCCTCTGAGCACAACCGGCCCTCTCCCACTGGAAGACCTCCCCGGCTGCCTCCAAAGTCCTGTTTGCAAGCACTCCCGCCCACTGTTCCCGCCAGGCGCGCACAATGCTCCCAAGCCCGGGAGAAAAGCGCTTCGGGGTGGTGGTCTCTCCGGGCCCTTGCCCCTGAGCCTGGGGGCCAGGCAGGGGATCCACAGTCCCAGGCCAAGGCACAACAACATGCACACGTCTGTTCCTGCCCCCTCCACCGGCAGAGAGCTGGGGGAAGCCAGAGTCTGTCAGGCAGCTGCTGGGCTGGCCGCCTGTGTGGGAAGGGGCAGAGCCGACCTAGGGGCAAGTTGGGCCTCTTGCTCTCCCTGCTGCCCTGAGGCTGCTGGGCCAAAGATGTCTTGGGCATCCAGCCCCTTGCTGGTCCCTTCCCTCTGACGAGGCCCTCTGAGCTCCAGCACCTTGCAGTGTGGAGACAGCCCCTGCCAGCAACCTCCTCTCCAAGGAGGCCTCAACCGAGGCCTAGGCACAGGGGAAAGGCACCAGCGGGGATGAGCCAGTGGAGGCGCACGGGCATATCAGGACCCAGTCCCTGCAGCCTGCCCCTTGGTGGGGCAGTACCCCCGGAGGCCAGGAAGGTCTGGGCAAGGCTGGCCAGGGGCAGGGTCCCTGCTGGGTCCTGCCCCTGGCCTGTGGGGCCTCTGAGCACAACCGGCCCTCTCCCACTGGAAGACCTCCCCGGCTGCCTCCAAAGGCGGGTTTGCCAACACTCCCGCCCGCTGTTCCCGCCAGGCACGCACAACGCTCCCAAGGCCAGGAGAAAAGCGCTTCGGGGTGTTGCTCTCTCCGGGCCCTTGCCCCTGAGCCTGGGGTCCAGGCAGTGGGTCCACACTCCCAGACCAAGGCAGAACCACATGCACACGTCTGTTCCTGACCCCTGCACCGGCAGAGAGCTCGGGGGAGCCAGAGTCTGTCAGGCAGCTGCTGGGTTGGCTGCCTGTGTGGGAAGGGGCAGAGCCGACCTAGGGGCAAGTTGGGCCTCTTGCTCTCCCTGCTGCCCTGAGGCTGCTGGGCCAAAGAGGTCTTGGGCATCCAGCCCCTTGCTGGTCCCTTCCCGCTGACGAGGCCCTCTGAGCTCCAGCACCTTGCAGTGTGGAGACAGCCCCTGCCAGCAACCTCCTCTCCAAGGAGGCCTCAACCGAGGCCTAGGCCCAGGGGAAAGGCACCAGCGGGGATGAGCCTGGGGAGGCGCCCGGGCATCTCTGGACCCAGGCCCCGCAGCCTGCCCCTTAGTGGGGCAGTACCCCCGGAGGCCAGGAAGGTCTGGGCAAGGCTGGCCAGGGGCAGGGGCCCTGCTGCGTCCTGCCCCTGGCCTGTGGGGCCTCTGAGCACAACCGGCCCTCTCCCACTGGAAGACCTCCCCGGCTGCCTCCAAGGCCGGTTTGCAAGCGCTCCCGCCCACTGTTCCCAGCAGGCGTGCACAATGCTCCCAAGCCCGGGAGAAAAGCGCTTCAGGGTGGTGCTCTCTCCGGGCCCTTGCCCCTGAGCCTGGGAGCAAGGCAGGGTGTCCACACTCCCAGGACAAGGCAGAACCACATGCACACGTCTGATCTGCCCCCTGCACCGGCAGAGAGCTCGGGGGAGCCAGAGTCTGTCAGGCAGCTGCTGGGCTGGCCGCCTGTGTGGGAAGGGGCAGAGCCGACCTAGGGGCAAGTTGGGCCTCTTGCTCTCCCTGCTGCCCTGAGGCTGCTGGGCCAAAGAGGTCTTGGGCATCCAGCCCCTTGCTGGTCCCTTCCCTCTGACGAGGCCCTCTGAGCTCCAGCACCTTTCAGTGTGGAGACAGCCCCTGCCAGCAACCTCCTCTCCAAGGAGGCCTCAACCGAGGCCTAGGCCCAGGGGAAAGGCACCAGCGGGGATGAGCCTGGGGAGGCGCCCGGGCATGTCTGGACCCAGTCCCCGCAGCCTGCCCCTTGGTGGGGCAGTACCCCCGGAGGCCAGGAAGGTCTGGGCAAGGCTGCCAGGGGCAGGGACACTGCTGGGTCCTGCCCCTGGCCTGTGGGGCGTCTGAGCACAACCGGCACTCTCCCGCTGGAAGACCTCCCCGTCTGCCTCGAAAGGCCGGTTTGCAAGCACTCCCGCCCGCTGTTCCCGCCAGGCACGCACAATGCTCCCAAGCCCGGGAGAAAAGCGCTTCGGGGTGGTGCTCTCTCCGGGCCCTTGCCCCTGAGCCTGGGGGCAAGGCATGGGGAACACACTCCCAGGCCAAGGCAGAACCACATGCCCACGTCTGTTCCTGTCCCCTGCACCGGCAGAGAGCTTGGGGGAGCCAGGGTCTGTCAGGCAGCTGCTGGGTTGGCCGCCTGTGTGGGAAGGGGCAGAGCCAACCTAGGGGCAAGTTGGGCCTCTTGCTCTCCCTGCTGCCCTGAGGCTGCTGGGCCAAAGACGTCTTGGGCATCCAGCCCCTTACTGGTCCCTTCCCTCTGACGAGGCCCTCTGAGCTCCAGCACCTTGCAGTGTGGAGACAGCCCCTGATAGCAACCTCCTCTCCAAGGAGGCCTCAACCGAGGCCTAGGCCCATGGGAAAGGCACCAGAGGGGATGAGCCAGGGGAGGCGCCCGAGCATGTCTGGACCCAGTCTCCGCAGCCTGCCCCTTGGTGGGGCAGTACCCCCGGAGGCCAGGAAGGTCTGGGTAAGACTGGCCAGGGGCAGGGGCCCTGCTGGGTCCTGCCCCTGTCCTGTGGGGCCTCTGAGCACAACCGGCCCTCTCCCACTGGAAGACCTCCCCGGCTGCCTCCAAAGGCCGTTTTGCACGCACTCCCGCCCACTGTTCCCACCAAGCGCGCACAATGCTCCCATCCCGGGAGAAAAGCGCTTCGGGGTGGTGCTCTCTCCGGGCCCTTGCCCCTGAGACTGGGGGCCAGGCAGGGGATCCACAGTCCCAGGCCAAGGCACAACAACATGCACACGTCTGTTCCTGCCCCCTCCACCGGCAGAGAGCTGGGGGGAGCCAGAGTCTGTCAGGCAGCTGCTGGGCTGGCCGCCTGTGTGGGAAGGGGCAGAGCCGACCTAGGGGCAAGTTGGGCCTCTTGCTCTCCCTGCTGCCCTGAGGCTGCTGGGCCAAAGAGGTCTTGGGCATCCAGCCCCTTGCTGGTCCCTTCCCTCTGACGAGGCCCTCTGAGCTCCAGCACCTTGCAGTGTGGAGACAGCCCCTGCCAGCAACCTCCTCTCCAAGGAGGCCTCAACCGAGGCCTAGGCACAGGGGAAAGGCACCAGCGGGGATGAGCCAGTGGAGGCGCACGGGCATATCAGGACCCAGGCCCTGCAGCCTGCCCCTTGGTGGGGCAGTACCCCCGGAGGCCAGGAAGGTCTGGGCAAGGCTGACCAGGGGCAGGGTCCCTGCTGGGTCCTGCCCCTGGCCTGTGGGGCCTCTGAGCACAACCGGCCCTCTCCCACTGGAAGACCTCCCCGGCTGCCTCCAAAGGCGGGTTTGCCAACACTCCCGCCCGCTGTTCCCGCCAGGCACGCACAACGCTCCCAAGGCCAGGAGAAAAGCGCTTCGGGGTGTTGCTCTCTCCGGGCCCTTGCCCCTGAGCCTGGGGTCCAGGCAGTGGGTCCACACTCCCAGACCAAGGCAGAACCACATGCACACGTCTGTTCCTGACCCCTGCACCGGCAGAGAGCTCGGGGGAGCCAGAGTCTGTCAGGCAGCTGCTGGGTTGGCTGCCTGTGTGGGAAGGGGCAGAGCCGACCTAGGGGCAAGTTGGGCCTCTTGCTCTCCCTGCTGCCCTGAGGCTGCTGGGCCAAAGAGGTCTTGGGCATCCAGCCCCTTGCTGGTCCCTTCCCGCTGACGAGGCCCTCTGAGCTCCAGAACCTTGCAGTGTGGAGACAGCCCCTGCCAGCAACCTCCTCTCCAAGGAGGCCTCAACCGAGGCCTAGGCCCAGGGGAAAGGCACCAGCGGGGATGAGCCTGGGGAGGCGCCCGGGCATCTCTGGACCCAGGCCCCGCAGCCTGCCCCTTAGTGGGGCAGTACCCCCGGAGGCCAGGAAGGTCTGGGCAAGGCTGGCCAGGGGCAGGGGCCCTGCTGCGTCCTGCCCCTGGCCTGTGGGGCCTCTGAGCACAACCGGCCCTCTCCCACTGGAAGACCTCCCCGGCTGCCTCCAAGGCCGGTTTGCAAGCGCTCCCGCCCACTGTTCCCAGCAGGCGTGCACAATGCTCCCAAGCCCGGGAGAAAAGCGCTTCAGGGTGGTGCTCTCTCCGGGCCCTTGCCCCTGAGCCTGGGGTCAAGGCAGGGTGTCCACACTCCCAGGACAAGGCAGAACCACATGCACACGTCTGATCTGCCCCCTGCACCGGCAGAGAGCTCGGGGGAGCCAGAGTCTGTCAGGCAGCTGCTGGGCTGGCCGCCTGTGTGGGAAGGGGCAGAGCCGACCTAGGGGCAAGTTGGGCCTCTTGCTCTCCCTGCTGCCCTGAGGCTGCTGGGCCAAAGAGGTCTTGGGCATCCAGCCCCTTGCTGGTCCCTTCCCTCTGACGAGGCCCTCTGAGCTCCAGCACCTTGCAGTGTGGAGACAGCCCCTGCCAGCAACCTCCTCTCCAAGGAGGCCTCAACCGAGGCCTAGGCCCAGGGGAAAGGCACCAGCGGGGATGAGCCTGGGGAGGCGCCCGGGCATGTCTGGACCCAGTCCCCGCAGCCTGCCACTTGGTGGGGCAGTACCCCCGGAGGCCAGGAAGGTCTGGGCAAGGCTGCCAGGGGCAGGGACACTGCTGGGTCCTGCCCCTGGCCTGTGGGGCGTCTGAGCACAACCGGCACTCTCCCGCTGGAAGACCTCCCCGTCTGCCTCGAAAGGCCGGTTTGCAAGCACTCCCGCCCGCTGTTCCCGCCAGGCACGCACAATGCTCCCAAGCCCGGGAGAAAAGCGCTTCGGGGTGGTGCTCTCTCCGGGCCCTTGCCCCTGAGCCTGGGGGCAAGGCATGGGGAACACACTCCCAGGCCAAGGCAGAACCACATGCCCACGTCTGTTACTGTCTCCTGCACCGGCAGAGAGCTTGGGGGAGCCAGAGTCTGTCAGGCAGCTGCTGGGTTGGCCGCCTGTGTGGGAAGGGGCAGAGCCGCCCTAGGGGCAAGTTGGGCCTCTTGCTCTCCCTGCTGCCCTGAGGCTGCTGGGCCAAAGACGTCTTGGGCATCCAGCCCCTTACTGGTCCCTTCCCTCTGACGAGGCCCTCTGAGCTCCAGCACCTTGCAGTGTGGAGACAGCCCCTGCCAGCAACCTCCTCTCCAAGGAGGCCTCAACCGAGGCCTAGGCCCAGGGGAAAGGCACCAGCGGGGATGAGCCAGGGGAGGCGCCCGAGCATGTCTGGACCCAGTCCCCGCAGCCTGCCCCTTGGTGGGGCAGTACCCCCGGAGGCCAGGAAGGTCTGGGTAAGACTGGCCAGGGGCAGGGGCCCTGCTGGGTCCTGCCCCTGGCCTGTGGGGCCTCTGAGCACAACCGGCCCTCTCCCACTGGAAGACCTCCCCGGCTGCCTCCAAAGGCCGGTTTGCAAGCGCTCCCGGCCACTGTTACCAGCAGGCGGGCACAATGCTCCTAAGCCCGGAAGAAAAGCGCTTCAGGGTGGTGCTCTCTCTGGGCCCTTGCCCCTGAGCCTGGGGGCAAGGCAGGGTGTCCACACTCCCAGGACAAGGCAGAACCACATGCACACGTCTGACCTGCCCCCTGCACCGGCAGAGAGCTCGGGGGAGCCAGAGTCTGTCAGGCAGCTGCTGGGCTGGCCGCCTGTGTGGGAAGTGGCAGAGCCGACCTAGGGGCAAGTTGGGCCTCTTGCTCTCCCTGCTGCCCTGAGGCTGCTGGGCCAAAGACGTCTTGGGCATCCAGCCCCTTACTGGTCCCTTCCCTCTGACGAGGCCCTCTGAGCTCCAGCACCTTGCAGTGTGGAGACAGCCCCTGCCAGCAACCTCCTCTCCAAGGAGGCCTCAACCGAGGCCTAGGCCCAGGGGAAAGGCACCAGCGGGGATGAGCCTGGGGAGGCGCCCGGGCATGTCTGGACCCAGTCCCCGCAGCCTGCCCCTTGGTGGGGCAGTACCCCCGGAGGCCAGGAAGGTCTGGGCAAGGCTGGCCAGGGGCAGGGGCCCTGCTGGGTCCTGCCCCTGGCCTGTGGGGCCTCTGAGCACAACCGGCCCTCTCCCACTGGAAGAACTCCCCGGCTGCCTCCAAAGGCCAGTTTGCCAACACTCCCGCCCGCTGTTCCCGCCAGGCACGCACAATGCTCCCAAGCCCGTGAGAAAAGCGCTTCGGGGTGGTGCTCTCCTCGGGCCCTTGCCCCTGAGCCTGGGGGCCAGGCAGTTGGTCCACACTCCCAGACCAAGGCAGAACCACATGCACACGTCTGTTCCTGACCCCTGCACCGGCAGAGAGCTCGGGGGAGCCAGAGTCTGTCAGGCAGCTGCTGGGCTGGCCGCCTGTGTGGGAAGGGGCAGAGCCGACCTAGGGGCAAGTTGGGCCTCTTCCTCTCCCTGCTGCCCTGAGGCTGCTGGGCCAAAGAGGTCTTGGGCATCCAGCCCCTTGCTGGTCCCTTCCCTCTGACGAGGCCCTCTGAGCTCCAGCACCTTGCAGTGTGGAGACAGCCCCTGCCAGCAACCTCCTCTCCAAGGAGGCCTCAACCGAGGCCTAGGCCCAGGGGAAAGACACCAGCGGGGATGTGCCAGTGGAGGCGCACGGGCATGTCTGGACCCAGTCCCCGCAGCCTGCCCCTTGTTGGGGCAGTACCCCCGGAGGCCAGGAAGGTCTGGGCAAGGCTGCCAGGGGCAGGGACACTGCTGGGTCCTGCCCCTGGCCTGTGGGGCGTCTGAGCACAACCGGCACTCTCCCGCTGGAAGACCTGCCCGGCCGCCTCCAAAGGCCGGTTAACAAGCGCTCCCGCCCACTGTTCCCAGCAGGCGTGCACAATGCTCCCAAGCCCGGGAGAAAAGCGCTTCGGGGTGGTGCTCTCTCCGGGCCCTTGCCCCTGAGCCTGGGGGCAAGGCAGGGTGTCCACACTCCCAGGCCAAGGCAGAACCATATGCACACGTCTGATCTGCCCCCTGCACCGGCAGAGAGCTCGGGTGAGCCAGAGTCTGTCAGGCAGCTGCTGGGCTGGCCGCCTGTGTGGGAAGGGGCAGAGCCGACCTAGGGGCAAGTTGGGCCTCTTGCTCTCCCTGCTGCCCTGAGGCTGCTGGGCCAAAGAGGTCTTGGGCATCCAGCCCCTTGCTTGTCCCTTCCCTCTGACGAGGCCCTCTGAGCTCCAGCACCTTGCAGTGTGGAGACAGCCCCTGCCAGCAATCTCCTCTCCAAGGAGGCCTCAACCGAGGCCTAGGCCCAGGGAAAAGGCACCAGCGGGGTTGAGCCAGGGGAGGCGCCCGGGCATGTCTGGACCCTGTCCCCGCAGCCTGCCCCTTGGTGGGGCAGTACCCCCGGAGGCCAGGAAGGTCTGGGCAAGGCTGGCCAGGGGCAGGGGCCCTGCTGGGTCCTGCCCCTGGCCTGTGGGGCCTCTGAGCACAACCGGCCCTTGCCCACTGGAAGACCTCGCCGGCTGCCTCCAAAGGCCGGTTTGCAAGCACTCCCGCCCACTGTTCCCGCCAGGCGCGCACAATGCTCCCAAGCCCGGGAGAAAAGCGCTTCGGGGTGGTGGTCTCTCCGGGCCCCTGCCCCTGAGCCTGGGGACCAGGCAGCGGATCCACTGTCCCAGGCCAAGGCAGAACCACATGCACACGTCTGTTCCTGCCCCCTCCACCGGCAGAGAGCTGGGGGGAGCCAGAGTCTGTCAGGCAGCTGCTGGGCTGGCCGCCTGTGTGGGAAGGGGCAGAGCCGACCTAGGGGCAAGTTGGGCCTCTTGCTCTCCCTGCTGCCCTGAGGCTGCTGGGCCAAAGAGGTCTTGGGCAGCCAGCCCCTTGCTGGTCCCTTCCCTCTGACGAGGCCCTCTGAGCTCCAGCACCTTGCAGTGTGGAGACAGCCCCTGCCAGCAACCTCTTCTCCAAGGAGGCCTCAACCGAGGCCTAGGCCCAGGGGAAAGGCACCAGCGGGGATGAGCCAGTGGAGGCGCACGGGCATGTCTGGACCCAGTCCCCGCAGCCTGCCCCTTGGTGGGGCAGTACCCCCGGAGGCCAGGAAGGTCTGGGCAAGGCTGGCCAGGGGCAGGGGCCCTGCTGGGTCCTGCCCCTGGCCTGTGGGGCCTCTGAGCACAACCGGCCCTCTCCCACTGGAAGACCTCCCCGGCTGCCTCCAAAGGCCGGTTTGCCAACACTCCCGCCCGCTGTTCCCGCCAGGCACGCACAATGCTCCCAAGCCCGGGAGAAAAGCGCTTCAGGGTGTTGCCCTCTCCGGGCCCTTGCCCCTGAGCCTGGGGTCCAGGCAGTGAGTCCACACTCCCAGACCAAGGCAGAACCACATGCACACGTCTGTTCCTGCCCCCTCCACCGGCAGAGAGCTGGGGGGAGCCAGAGTCTGTCAGGCAGCTGCTGGGCTGGCCGCCTGTGTGGGAAGGGGCAGAGCCGACCTAGGGGCAAGTTGGGCCTCTTGCTCTCCCTGCTGCCCTGAGGCTGCTGGGCCAAAGAGGTCTTGGGCATCCAGCCCCTTGCTGGTCCCTTCCCTCTGACGAGGCCCTCTGAGCTCAAGCACCTTGCAGTGTGGAGACAGCACCTGCCAGCAATCTCCTCTCCAAGGAGGCCTCAACCGAGGCCTAGGCCCAGGGGAAAGGCACCAGCGGGGATGAGCCTGGGGAGGCGCCCGGGCATGTCTGGACCCAGTCCCCGCAGCCTGCCCCTTGGTGGGGCAGAACCCCTGGAGGCCAGGAAGGTCTGGGCAAGGCTGACCAGGGGCAGGGGACCTGCTGGGTCCTGCCCCTGGCCTGTGGGGCCTCTGAGCACAACCGGCCCTCTCCCACTGGAAGACCTCCCCGGCTGCCTCCAAAGGCCGTTTTGCACGCACTCCCGCCCACTGTTCCCACCAAGCGCGCACAATGCTCCCATCCCGGGAGAAAAGCGCTTCGGGGTGGTGCTCTCTCCGGGCCCTTGCCCCTGAGACTGGGGGCCAGGCAGGGGGTCCACACTCCCAGGCCAAGGCAGAACCACATGCACACGTCTGTTCCTGACCCCTGCACCGGCAGAGAGCTCGGGGGAGCCAGAGTCTGTCAGGCAGCTGCTGGGCTGGCCGCCTTTGTGGGAAGGGGCAGAGCCGACCTAGGGGCAAGTTGGGCCTCTTGCTCTCCCTGCTGCCCTGAGGCTGCTGGGCCAAAGAGGTCTTGGGCATCCAGCCCTTTGCTTGTCCCTTCCCTCTGACGAGGCCCTCTGAGTTCCAGCACCTTGCAGTGTGGAGACAGCCCCTGCCAGCAACCTCCTCTCCAAGGAGGCCTCAACCGAGACCTAGGACCAGGGGAAAGGCACCAGCGGGGATGAGCCTGGGGAGGCGACCAGGCATGTCTGGACCCAGTCCCCGCAGCCTGCCCCTTGGTGGTGCAGTACCCCCGGAGGCCAGGAAGGTCTGGGAAAGGCTGGCCAGGGGCAGGGGACCTGCTGGGTCCTGCCCCTGGCCTGTGGGGCCTCTGAGCACAACCGGCCCTCTCCCACTGGAAGACCTCCCCGGCTGCCTCCAAAGTCCTGTTTGCCAACACTCCCACCCGCTGTTCACGCCAGACTTGCACAATGCTCCCAAGCCCGGGAGAAAAGCGCTTTGGGGTGGTGCTCTCTCCGGGCCCTTGCCCCTGAGCCTGGGGGCAAGGCATGGGGAACACACTCCCAGGCCAAGGCAGAACCACATGCCCACGTCTGTTACTGTCTCCTGCACCGGCAGAGAGCTTGGGGGAGCCAGAGTCTGTCAGGCAGCTGCTGGGTTGGCCGCCTGTGTGGGAAGGGGCAGAGCCGCCCTAGGGGCAAGTTGGGCCTCTTGCTCTCCCTGCTGCCCTGAGGCTGCTGGGCCAAAGACGTCTTGGGCATCCAGCCCCTTACTGGTCCCTTCCCTCTGACGAGGCCCTCTGAGCTCCAGCACCTTGCAGTGTGGAGACAGCCCCTGCCAGCAACCTCCTCTCCAAGGAGGCCTCAACCGAGGCCTAGGCCCAGGGGAAAGGCACCAGCGGGGATGAGCCAGGGGAGGCGCCCGAGCATGTCTGGACCCAGTCCCCGCAGCCTGCCCCTTGGTGGGGCAGTACCCCCGGAGGCCAGGAAGGTCTGGGTAAGACTGGCCAGGGGCAGGGGCCCTGCTGGGTCCTGCCCCTGGCCTGTGGGGCCTCTGAGCACAACCGGCCCTCTCCCACTGGAAGACCTCCCCGGCTGCCTCCAAAGGCCGGTTTGCAAGCGCTCCCGGCCACTGTTACCAGCAGGCGGGCACAATGCTCCTAAGCCCGGAAGAAAAGCGCTTCAGGGTGGTGCTCTCTCTGGGCCCTTGCCCCTGAGCCTGGGGGCAAGGCAGGGTGTCCACACTCCCAGGCCAAGGCAGAACCACATGCACACGTCTGACCTGCCCCCTGCACCGGCAGAGAGCTCGGGGGAGCCAGAGTCTGTCAGGCAGCTGCTGGGCTGGCCGCCTGTGTGGGAAGTGGCAGAGCCGACCTAGGGGCAAGTTGGGCCTCTTGCTCTCCCTGCTGCCCTGAGGCTGCTGGGCCAAAGAGGTCTTGGGCATCCAGCCCCTTGCTGGTCCCTTCCCTCGGACGAGGCCCTCTGAGCTCCAGCACCTTGCAGTGTGGAGACAGCCCCTGCCAGCAACCTCCTCTCCAAGGAGGCCTCAACCGAGGCCTAGGCCCAGGGGAAAGGCACCAGCGGGGATGAGCCTGGGGAGGCGCCCGGGCATGTCTGGACCCAGTCCCCGCAGCCTGCCCCTTGGTGGGGCAGTACCCCCGGAGGCCAGGAATGTCTGGGCAAGGCTGGCCAGGGGCAAGGGCCCTGCTGGGTCCTGCCCCTGGCCTGTGGGGCCTCTGAGCACAACCGGCCCTCTCCCACTGGAAGAACTCCCCGGCTGCCTCCAAAGGCCAGTTTGCCAACACTCCCGCCCGCTGTTCCCGCCAGGCACGCACAATGCTCCCAAGCCCGGGAGAAAAGCACTTCGGGGTGGTGCTCTCCTCGGGCCCTTGCCCCTGAGCCTGGGGGCCAGGCAGTTGGTCCACACTCCCAGACCAAGGCAGAACCACATGCACACGTCTGTTCCTGACCCCTGCACCGGCAGAGAGCTCGGGGGAGCCAGAGTCTGTCAGGCAGCTGCTGGGCTGGCCGCCTGTGTGGGAAGGGGCAGAGCCGACCTAGGGGCAAGTTGGGCCTCTTCCTCTCCCTGCTGCCCTGAGGCTGCTGGGCCAAAGAGGTCTTGGGCATCCAGCCCCTTGCTGGTCCCTTCCCTCTGACGAGGCCCTCTGAGCTCCAGCACCTTGCAGTGTGGAGACAGCCCCTGACAGCAACATCCTCTCCAAGGAGGCCTCAACCGAGGCCTAGGCCCAGGGGAAAGGCACCAGCGGGGATGAGCCTGGGGAGGCGCCCGGGCATGTCTGGACCCAGTCCCCGCAGCCTGCCCCTTGGTGGGGCAGTACCCCCGGAGGCCAGGAAGATCTGGGCAAGGCTGGCCAGGGGCAGGGGCCCTGCTGGGTCCTCCCCATGGCCTGTGGGGCCTCTGAGCACAACCGGCCCTCTCCCACTGGAAGACCTCCCCGGCTGCCTCCAAAGGCCAGTTTGCCAACACTCCTGCCCGCTCTTCCCGCCAGGCACGCACAATGCTCCCAAGCCCGGGAGAAAAGCGCTTCGGGGTGGTGCTCTCTCCGGGCCCTTGCCCCTGAGCCTGTGGGCAAGGCAGGGGGAACACACTCCCAGACCAAGGCAGAAACACATGCACACGTCTGTTCCTGTCCTCTGCACCGGCAGAGAGCTCGGGGGAGCCAGAGTCTCTCAGGCAGGTGCTGGGCTGGCCGCCTGTGTGGGAAGGGGCAGAGACGACCTAGGGGCAAGTTGGGCCTCTTGCTCTCTCTGCTGCCCTGAGGCTGCAGGGCCAAAGACGTCTTGGGCATCCAGCCCCTTACTGGTCCCTTCCCTCTGACGAGGCCCTCTGAGCTCCAGCACCTTGCAGTGTGGAGACAGCCCCTGCCAGCAATCTCCTCTCCAAGGAGGCCTCAACCGAGGCCTAGGCCCAGGGGAAAGGCACCAGCGGGGTTGAGCCAGGGGAGGCGCCCGGGCATGTCTGGACCCTGTCCCCGCAGCCTGCCCCTTGGTGGGGCAGTACCCCCGGAGGCCAGGAAGGTCTGGGCAAGGCTGGCCAGGGGCAGGGTCCCTGCTGGGTCCTGCCCCTGGCTTGTGGGGCCTCTGAGCACAACCGGCCCTCTCCCACTGGAAGACCTCCCCGGCTGCCTCCAAAGGCCGGTTTGCCAACACTCCCGCCCGCTGTTCCCGCCAGGCACGCACAACGCTCCCAAGGCCAGGAGAAAAGCGCTTCGGGGTGTTGCTCTCTCCGGGCCCTTGCCCCTGAGCCTGGGGTCCAGGCAGTGGGTCCACACTCCCAGACCAAGGCAGAACCACATGCACACGTCTGTTCCTGACCCCTGCACCGGCAGAGAGCTCGGGGGAGCCAGAGTCTGTCAGGCAGCTGCTGGCTTGGCTGCCTGTGTGGGAAGGGGCAGAGGCGACCTAGGGGCATGTTGGGCCTCTTGCTCTCCCTGCTGCCCTGAGGCTGCTGGGCCAAAGAGGTCTTGGGCATCCAGCCCCTTGCTGGTCCCGTCCCGCTGACGAGGCCCTCTGAGCTCCAGCACCTTGCAGTGTGGAGACAGCCCCTGCCAGCAACCTCCTCTCCAAGGAGGCATCAACCGAGGCCTATGCCCAGGGGAAAGGCACCAGCGGGGATGAGCCTGGGGAGGCGCCCAGGCATGTCTGGACCCAGTCCCCGCAGCCTGCCCCTTGGTGGGGCAGTACCCCCGGAGGCCAGGAAGGTCTGGGCAAGGCTGGCCAGGGGCAGGGGCCCTACTGGGTCCTGCCCCTGGCCTGTGGGGCCTCTGAGCACAACCGGCCCTCTCCCACTCGAAGAACTCCCCGGCTGCCTCCAAAGGCCAGTTTGCCAACACTCCCGCCCGCTGTTCCCGCCAGGCACGCACAATGCTCCCAAGCCCGGGAGAAAAGCACTTCGGGGTGGTGCTCTCCTCGGGCCCTTGCCCCTGAGCCTGGGGGCCAGGCAGTTGGTCCACACTCCCAGACCAAGGCAGAACCACATGCACACGTCTGTTCCTGTCCCCTGCACCGGCAGAGAGCTCGGGGGAGCCAGAGTCTGTCAGGCAGCTGCTGGGCTGGCCACCTGTGTGGGAAGGGGCAGAGCCGACCTAGGGGCAAGTTGGGCCTCTTCCTCTCCCTGCTGCCCTGAGGCTGCTGGGCCAAATAGGTCTTGGGCATCCAGCCCCTTGCTGGTCCCTTCACTCTGACGAGGCCCTCTGAGCTCTAGCACCTTGCAGTGTGGAGACAGCCCCTGCCAGCAACATCCTCTCCAAGGAGGCCTCAACCGAGGCCTAGGCCCAGGGGAAAGGCACCAGCGGGGATGAGCCTGGGGAGGCGCCCGGGCATGTCTGGACCCAGTCCCCGCAGCCTGCCCCTTGGTGGGGCAGGACCCCCGGAGGCCAGGAAGATCTGGGCAAGGCTGGCCAGGGGCAGGGGCCCTGCTGGGTCCTCCCCATGGCCTGTGGGGCCTCTGAGCACAACCGGCCCTCTCCCACTGGAAGACCTCCCTGGCTGCCTCCAAAGGCCAGTTTGCCAACACTCCTGCCCGCTCTTCCCGCCAGGCACGCACAATGCTCCCAAGCCCGGGAGAAAAGCGCTTCGGGGTGGTGCTCTCTCCGGGCCCTTGCCCCTGAGCCAGTGGGCAAGGCAGGGGGAACACACTCCCAGACCAAGGCAGAAACACATGCACACGTCTGTTCCTGTCCCCTGCACCGGCAGAGAGCTCGGGGGAGCCAGAGTCTCTCAGGCAGGTGCTGGGCTGGCCGCCTGTGTGGGAAGGGGCAGAGCCGACCTAGGGGCAAGTTGGGCCTCTTGCTCTCCCTGCTGCCCTGAGGCTGCAGGGCCAAAGACGTCTTGGGCATCCAGCCCCTTACTGGTCCCTTCCCTCTGACGAGGCCCTCTGAGCTCCAGCACCTTGCAGTGTGGAGACAGCCCCTGCCAGCAATCTCCTCTCCAAGGAGGCCTCAACCGAGGCCTAGGCCCAGGGGAAAGGCACCAGCGGGGTTGAGCCAGGGGAGGCGCCCGGGCATGTCTGGACCCTGTCCCCGCAGCCTGCCCCTTGGTGGGGCAGTACCCCCGGAGGCCAGGAAGGTCTGGGCAAGGCTGGCCAGGGGCAGGGGCCCTGCTGGGTCCTGCCCCTGGCCTGTGGGGCCTCTGAGCACAACCGGCCCTCTCCCACTGGAAGACCTCCCCGGCTGCCTCCAAAGTCCTGTTTGCAAGCACTCCCGCCCACTGTTCCCGCCAGGCGCGCACAATGCTCCCAAGCCCGGGAGAAAAGCGCTTCGGGGTGGTGGTCTCTCCGGGCCCTTGCCCCTGAGCCTGGGGGCCAGGCAGGGGATCCACAGTCCCAGGCCAAGGCACAACAACATGCACACGTCTGTTCCTGCCCCCTCCACCGGCAGAGAGCTGGGGGAAGCCAGAGTCTGTCAGGCAGCTGCTGGGCTGGCCGCCTGTGTGGGAAGGGGCAGAGCCGACCTAGGGGCAAGTTGGGCCTCTTGCTCTCCCTGCTGCCCTGAGGCTGCTGGGCCAAAGAGGTCTTGGGCATCCAGCCCCTTGCTGGTCCCTTCCCTCTGACGAGGCCCTCTGAGCTCCAGCACCTTGCAGTGTGGAGACAGCCCCTGCCAGCAACCTCCTCTCCAAGGAGGCCTCAACCGAGGCCTAGGCACAGGGGAAAGGCAACAGCGGGGATGAGCCAGTGGAGGCGCACGGGCATATCAGGACCCAGTCCCTGCAGCCTGCCCCTTGGTGGGGCAGTACCCCCGGAGGCCAGGAAGGTCTGGGCAAGGCTGGCCAGGGGCTGGGTCCCTGCTGGGTCCTGCCCCTGGCCTGTGGGGCCTCTGAGCACAACCGGCCCTCTCCCACTGGAAGACCTCCCCGGCTGCCTCCAAAGGCGGGTTTGCCAACACTCCCGCCCGCTGTTCCCGCCAGGCACGCACAACGCTCCCAAGGCCAGGAGAAAAGCGCTTCGGGGTGTTGCTCTCTCCGGGCCCTTGCCCCTGAGCCTGGGGTCCAGGCAGTGGGTCCACACTCCCAGACCAAGGCAGAACCACATGCACACGTCTGTTCCTGACCCCTGCACCGGCAGAGAGCTCGGGGGAGCCAGAGTCTGTCAGGCAGCTGCTGGGTTGGCTGCCTGTGTGGGAAGGGGCAGAGCCGACCTAGGGGCAAGTTGGGCCTCTTGCTCTCCCTGCTGCCCTGAGGCTGATGGGCCAAAGAGGTCTTGGGCATCCAGCCCCTTGCTGGTCCCTTCCCGCTGACGAGGCCCTCTGAGCTCCAGCACCTTGCAGTGTGGAGACAGCCCCTGCCAGCAACCTCCTCTCCAAGGAGGCCTCAACCGAGGCCTAGGCCCAGGGGAAAGGCACCAGCGGGGATGAGCCTGGGGAGGCGCCCGGGCATCTCTGGACCCAGGCCCCGCAGCCTGCCCCTTAGTGGGGCAGTACCCCCGGAGGCCAGGAAGGTCTGGGCAAGGCTGGCCAGGGGCAGGGGCCCTGCTGCGTCCTGCCCCTGGCCTGTGGGGCCTCTGAGCACAACCGGCCCTCTCCCACTGGAAGACCTCCCCGGCTGCCTCCAAGGCCGGTTTGCAAGCGCTCCCGCCCACTGTTCCCAGCAGGCGTGCACAATGCTCCCAAGCCCGGGAGAAAAGCGCTTCAGGGTGGTGCTCTCTCCGGGCCCTTGCCCCTGAGCCTGGGGGCAAGGCAGGGTGTCCACACTCCCAGGACAAGGCAGAACCACATGCACACGTCTGATCTGCCCCCTGCACCGGCAGAGAGCTCGGGGGAGCCAGAGTCTGTCAGGCAGCTGCTGGGCTGGCCGCCTGTGTGGGAAGGGGCAGAGCCGACCTAGGGACAAGTTGGGCCTCTTGCTCTCCCTGCTGCCCTGAGGCTGCTGGGCCAAAGAGGTCTTGGGCATCCAGCCCCTTGCTGGTCCCTTCCCTCTGACGAGGCCCTCTGAGCTCCAGCACCTTTCAGTGTGGAGACAGCCCCTGCCAGCAACCTCCTCTCCAAGGAGGCCTCAACCGAGGCCTAGGCCCAGGGGAAAGGCACCAGCGGGGATGAGCCTGGGGAGGCGCCCGGGCATGTCTGGACCCAGTCCCCGCAGCCTGCCCCTTGGTGGGGCAGTACCCCCGGAGGCCAGGAAGGTCTGGGCAAGGCTGCCAGGGGCAGGGACACTGCTGGGTCCTGCCCCTGGCCTGTGGGGCGTCTGAGCACAACCGGCACTCTCCCGCTGGAAGACCTCCCCGTCTGCCTCGAAAGGCCGGTTTGCAAGCACTCCCGCCCGCTGTTCCCGCCAGGCACGCACAATGCTCCCAAGCCCGGGAGAAAAGCGCTTCGGGGTGGTGCTCTCTCCGGGCCCTTGCCCCTGAGCCTGGGGGCAAGGCATGGGGAACACACTCCCAGGCCAAGGCAGAACCACATGCCCACGTCTGTTCCTGTCCCCTGCACCGGCAGAGAGCTTGGGGGAGCCAGAGTCTGTCAGGCAGCTGCTGGGTTGGCCGCCTGTGTGGGAAGGGGCAGAGCCGCCCTAGGGGCAAGTTGGGCCTCTTGCTCTCCCTGCTGCCCTGAGGCTGCTGGGCCAAAGACGTCTTGGGCATCCAGCCCCTTACTGGTCCCTTCCCTCTGACGAGGCCCTCTGAGCTCCAGCACCTTGCAGTGTGGAGACAGCCCCTGCCAGCAACCTCCTCTCCAAGGAGGCCTCAACCGAGGCCTAGGCCCATGGGAAAGGCACCAGAGGGGATGAGCCAGGGGAGGCGCCCGAGCATGTCTGGACCCAGTCCCCGCAGCCTGCCCCTTGGTGGGGCAGTACCCCCGGAGGCCAGGAAGGTCTGGGTAAGACTGGCCAGGGGCAGGGGCCCTGCTGGGTCCTGCCCCTGGCCTGTGGGGCCTCTGAGCACAACCGGCCCTCTCCCACTGGAAGACCTCCCCGGCTGCCTCCAAAGGCCGGTTTGCAAGCGCTCCCGGCCACTGTTACCAGCAGGCGGGCACAATGCTCCTAAGCCCGGAAGAAAAGCGCTTCAGGGTCGTGCTCTCTCTGGGCCCTTGCCCCTGAGCCTGGGGGCAAGGCAGGGTGTCCACACTCCCAGGCCAAGGCAGAACCACATGCACACGTCTGACCTGCCCCCTGCACCGGCAGAGAGCTCGGGGGAGCCAGAGTCTGTCAGGCAGCTGCTGGGCTGGCCGCCTGTGTGGGAAGTGGCAGAGCCGACCTAGGGGCAAGTTGGGCCTCTTGCTCTCCCTGCTGCCCTGAGGCTGCTGGGCCAAAGAGGTCTTGGGCATCCAGCCCCTTGCTGGTCCCTTCCCTCTGACGAGGCCCTCTGAGCTCCAGCACCTTGCAGTGTGGAGACAGCCCCTGCCAGCAACCTCCTCTCCAAGGAGGCCTCAACCGAGGCCTAGGCCCAGGGGAAAGGCACCAGCGGGGATGAGCCTGGGGAGGCGCCCGGGCATGTCTGGACCCAGTCCCCGCAGCCTGCCCCTTGGTGGGGCAGTACCCCCGGAGGCCAGGAAGGTCTGGGCAAGGCTGGCCAGGGGCAGGGGCCCTGCTGGGTCCTGCCCCTGGCCTGTGGGGCCTCTGAGCACAACCGGCCCTCTCCCACTGGAAGAACTCCCCGGCTGCCTCCAAAGGCCAGTTTGCCAACACTCCCGCCCGCTGTTCCCGCCAGGCACGCACAATGCTCCCAAGCCCGTGAGAAAAGCGCTTCGGGGTGGTGCTCTCCTCGGGCCCTTGCCCCTGAGCCTGGGGGCCAGGCAGTTGGTCCACACTCCCAGACCAAGGCAGAACCACATGCACACGTCTGTTCCTGACCCCTGCACCGGCAGAGAGCTCGGGGGAGCCAGAGACTGTCAGGCAGCTGCTGGGCTGGCCGCCTGTGTGGGAAGGGGCAGAGCCGGCCTAGGGGCAAGTTGGGCCTCTTCCTCTCCCTGCTGCCCTGAGGCTGCTGGGCCAAAGACGTCTTGGGCATCCAGCCCCTTACTGGTCCCTTCCCTCTGACGAGGCCCTCTGAGCTCCAGCACCTTGCAGTGTGGAGACAGCCCCTGCCAGCAACCTCCTCTCCAAGGAGGCCTCAACCGAGGCCTAGGCCCAGGGGAAAGGCCCCAGCGGGGATGAGCCAGTGGAGGCGCAAGGGCATGTCTGGACCCAGTCCCCGCAGCCTGCCCCTTGGTGGGGCAGTACCCCCGGAGGCCAGGAAGGTCTGGGCAAGGCTGCGAGGGGCAGGGGCCCTGCTGGGTCGTGCCCCTGGCCTGTGGGGCGTCTGAGCACAACCGGCACTCTCCCGCTGGAAGACCTCCCCGTCTGCCTCCAAAGGCCGGTTTGCAAGCACTCCCGCCCGCTGTTCCCGCCAGGCAGGCACAATGCTCCCAAGCCCAGGAGAAAAGCTCTTCGGGGTGGTGCTCTCCTCGGGCCCTTGCCCCTGAGCCTGGGGGCCAGGCAGTTGGAACACACTCCCAGGCCAAGGCAGAACGACATGCACACGTCTGTTCCTGCCCCCTACGCCGGCAGAGAGCTCGGGGGAGCCAGAGACTGCCAGGCTGCTGCTGGGCTGGCTGCCTGTGTGGGACGGGGCAGAGCCGACCTAGGGGCAAGTTGGGCCTCTTGCTCTCCCTGCTGCCCTGAGGCTGCTGGGTCAAAGAGATCTTGGGCATCCAGCCCTTTGCTGGTCCCTTCCCTCTGACGAGGCCCTCTGAGCTCCAGCACCTTGCAGTGTGGAGACAGCCCCTGCCAGCAACCTCCTCTCCAAAGAGGCCTCAACCGAGGCCTACGCCCAGGGGAAAAGCACCAGCGGGGATGATCCTGGGGAGGCGCACGGACATTTCTGGACCCAGTCCCCGCAGCCTGCCCCTTGGTGGGGCAGTACCCCCGGAGGCCAGGAAGGTCTGGGCAAGGCTGGCCAGGGGCAGGGGACCTGCTGGGTCCTGCCCCTGGCCTGTGAGGCCTCTGAGCACAACCGGCCCTCTCCCACTGGAAGACCTCCCCAGCTGCCTTCAAAGTCCTGTTTGCAAACACTCCCGCCCGCTGTTCACGCCAGGCTCGCACAATGCTCCCAAGCCCGGGAGAAAAGCGCTTCGGGGTGGTGCTCTCTCCGGGCCCTTGCCCCTGAGCCTGGGGGCCAGGCAGTGGGTCCACACTCCCAGACCAAGGCAGAACCACATGCACACGTCTGTTCCTGACCCCTGCACCGGCAGAGAGCTCGGGGGAGCCAGAGTCTGTCAGGCAGCTGCTGGGCTGGCCGCCTGTGTGGGAAGGGGCAGAGCCGACCTAGGGGCAAGTTGGGCCTCTTGCTCTCCCTGCTGCCCTGAGGCTGCTGGGCCAAAGAGGTCTTGGGCATCCAGCCCCTTGCTGGTCCCTTCCCTCTGACGAGGCCCTCTGAGCTCCAGCACCTTGCAGTGTGGAGACAGCCCCTGCCAGCAACCTCCTCTCCAATGAGGCCTCAACCGAGGCCTAGGCCCAGGGGAAAGGCACCAGCGGGGATGAGCCTGGGGAGGCGCCCGGGCATGTCTGGACCCAGTCCCCGCAGCCTGCCCCTTGGTGGGGCAGTACCCCCGGAGGCCAGGAAGGTCTGTGCAAGGCTGCCAGGGGCAGGGACAGCGCTGGGTCCTGCCCCTGGCCTGTGGGACGTCTGAGCACAACCGGCACTCTCCCGCTGGAAGACCTCCCCGTCTGCCTCCAAAGGCCGGTTTGCAAGCACTCCCGCCCGCTGTTCCCGCCAGGCACGCACAATGCTCCCAAGCCCGGGAGAAAAGCGCTTCGGGGTGGTGCTCTCTCCGGGCCCTTGCCCCTAAGCCTGCGGGCCAGGCAGGGGGAACACACTCGCAGGCCAAGACAGAACGACATGAACACGTCTGTTCCTGCCCCCTACACCGGCAGAGAGCTCGGGGGAGCCAGAGTCTCTCAGGCAGGTGCTGGGCTGGCCGCCTGTGTGGGAAGGGGCAGAGCCGACCTAGGAGCAAGTTGGGCCTCTTGCTCTCCCTGCTGCCCTGAGGCTGCTGGGCCAAAGACGTCTTGGGCATCCAGCCCTTTGCTGGTCCCTTCCCTCTGACGAGGCCCTCTGAGCTCCAGCACCTTGCAGTGTGGAGACAGCCCCTGCCAGCAATCTCCTCTCCAAGGAGGCCTCAACCGAGGCCTAGGCCCAGGGGAAAGGCACCAGCGGGGATGAGCGTGGGGAGGCGCCCGGGCATGTCTAGACCCAGTCCCCGCAGCCTGCCCCTTGGTGGGGCAGTACCACTGGAGGCCAGGAAGGTCTGGGCAAGGCTGACCAGGGGCAGGGGACCTGCTGGGTCCTGCCCCTGGCCTGTGGGGCCTCTGAGCACAACCGGCCCTCTCCCACTGGAAGACCTCCCCGGCTGCCTCCAAAGGCCGTTTTGCACGCACTCCCGCCCACTCTCCCCACCAAGCGCGCACAATGCTCCCAAGCCCGGGAGAAAAGCGCTTCGGGGTGGTGCTCTCTCCGGGCCCTTGCCCCTGAGACTGGGGGCCAGGCAGGGGGTCCACACTCCCAGGCCAAGGCAGAACCACATGCACACGTCTGTTCCTGACCCCTGCACCGGCAGAGAGCTCGGGGGAGCCAGAGTCTGTCAGGCAGCTGCTGGGCTGGCCGCCTTTGTGGGAAGGGGCAGAGCCGACCTAGGTTCAAGTAGGGCCTCTTGCTCTCCCTGCTGCCCTGAGGCTGCTGGGACAAAGAGGTCTTGGGCATCCAGCCCTTTGCTTGTCCCTTCCCTCTGACGAGGCCCTCTGAGCTCCAGCACCTTGCAGTGTGGAGACAGCCCCTGCCAGCAACCTCCTCTCCAAGGAGGCCTCAACCGAGACCTAGGACCAGGGGAAAGGCTCCAGCGGGGATGAGCCTGGGGAGGCGCCCAGGCATGTCTGGACCCAGTCCCCGCAGCCTGCCCCTTGGTGGGGCAGTACCCCCGGAGGCCAGGAAGGTCTGGGAAAGGCTGGCCAGGGGCAGGGGACCTGCTGGGTCCTGCCCCTGGCCTGTGGGGCCTCTGAGCACAACCGGCCCTCTCCCACTGGAAGACCTCCCCGGCTGCCTCCAAAGGCCGGTTTGCAAGCGCTCCCGGCCACTGTTACCAGCAGGCGGGCACAATGCTCCTAAGCCCGGAAGAAAAGCGCTTCAGGGTGGTGCTCTCTCTGGGCCCTTGCCCCTGAGCCTGGGGGCAAGGCAGGGTGTCCACACTCCCAGGCCAAGGCAGAACCACATGCACACGTCTGACCTGCCCCCTGCACCGGCAGAGAGCTCGGGGGAGCCAGAGTCTGTCAGGCAGCTGCTGGGCTGGCCGCCTGTGTGGGAAGTGGCAGAGCCGTCCTAGGGGCAAGTTTGGCCTCTTGCTCTCCCTGCTGCCCTGAGGCTGCTGGGCCAAAGAGGTCTTGGGCATCCAGCCCCTTGCTGGTCCCTTCCCTCTGACGAGGCCCTCTGAGCTCCAGCACCTTGCAGTGTGGAGACAGCCCAGCCAGCAACCTCCTCTCCAAGGAGGCCTCAACCGAGGCCTAGGCCCAGGGGAAAGGCACCAGCGGGGATGAGCCTGGGGAGGCGCCCGGGCATGTCTGGACCCAGTCCCCGCAGCCTGCCCCTTGGTGGGGCAGTACCCCCGGAGGCCAGGAAGGTCTGGGCAAGGCTGGCCAGGGGCAGGGGCCCTGCTGGGTCCTGCCCCTGGCCTGTGGGGCCTCTGAGCACAACCGGCCCTCTCCCACTGGAAGAACTCCCCGGCTGCCTCCAAAGGCCAGTTTGCCAACACTCCCGCCCGCTGTTCCCGCCAGGCACGCACAATGCTCCCAAGCCCAGGAGAAAAGCGCTTCGGGGTGGTGCTCTCCTCGGGCCCTTGCCCCTGAGCCTGGGGGCCAGGCAGTTGGTCCACACTCCCAGACCAAGGCAGAACCACATGCACACGTCTGTTCCTGACCCCTGCACCGGCAGAGAGCTCGGGGGAGCCAGAATCTGTCAGGCAGCTGCTGGGCTGGCCGCCTGTGTGGGAAGGGGCAGAGCCGACTTAGGGGCAAGTTGGGCCTCTTCCTCTCCCTGCTGCCCTGAGGCTGCTGGGCCAAAGAGGTCTTGGGCATCCAGCCACTTGCTGGTCCCTTCCCTCTGACGAGGCCCTCTGAGCTCCAGCACCTTGCAGTGTGGAGACAGCCCCTGCCAGCAACATCCTCTCCAAGGAGGCCTCAACCGAGGCCTAGGCCCAGGGGAAAGGCACCAGCGGGGATGAGCCTGGGGAGGCGCCCGGGCATGTCTGGACCCAGTCCCCGCAGCCTGCCCCTTGGTGGGGCAGTACCCCCGGAGGCCAGGAAGATCTGGGCAAGGCTGGCCAGGGGCAGGGGCCCTGCTGGGTCCTCCCCATGGCCTGTGGGGCCTCTGAGCACAACCGGCCCTCTCCCACTGGAAGACCTCCCCGGCTGCCTCCAAAGGCCAGTGTGCCAACACTCCTGCCCGCTCTTCCCGCCAGGCACGCACAATGCTCCCAAGCCCGGGAGAAAAGCGCTTCGGGGTGGTGGTCTCTCCGGGCCCTTGCCCCTGAGCCTGGGGGCCAGGCAGGGGATCCACAGTCCCAGGCCAAGGCACAACAACATGCACACGTCTGTTCCTGCCCCCTCCACCGGCAGAGAGCTGGGGGGAGCCAGAGTCTGTCAGGCAGCTGCTGGGCTGGCCGCCTGTGTGGGAAGGGGCAGAGCCGACCTAGGGGCAAGTTGGGCCTCTTCCTCTCCCTGCTGCCCTGAGGCTGCTGGGCCAAAGAGGTCTTGGGCATCCAGCCCCTTGCTTGTCCCTTCCCTCTGACGAGGCCCTCTGAGCTCCAGCACCTTGCAGTGTGGAGACAGCCCCTGCCAGCAATCTCCTCTCCAAGGAGGCCTCAACCGAGGCCTAGGCCCAGGGAAAAGGCACCAGCGGGGTTGAGCCAGGGGAGGCGCCCGGGCATGTCTGGACCCTGTCCCCGCAGCCTGCCCCTTGGTGGGGCAGTACCCCCGGAGGCCAGGAAGGTCTGGGCAAGGCTGGCCAGGGGCAGGGGCCCTGCTGGGTCCTGCCCCTGGCCTGTGGGGCCTCTGAGCACAACCGGCCCTTGCCCACTGGAAGACCTCCCCGGCTGCCTCCAAAGGCCGGTTTGCAAGCACTCCCGCCCACTGTTCCCGCCAGGCTCGCACAATGCTCCCAAGCCCGGGAGAAAAGCGCTTCGGGGTGGTGGTCTCTCCGGGCCCCTGCCCCTGAGCCTGGGGGCCAGGCAGGGGATCCACAGTCCCAGGCCAAGGCAGAACCACATGCACACGTCTGTTCCTGCCCCCTGCACCGGCAGAGAGCTGGGGGGAGCCAGAGTCTGTCAGGCAGCTGCTGGGCTGGCCGCCTGTGTGGGAAGGGGCAGAGCCGACCTAGGGGCAAGTTGGGCCTCTTGCTCTCCCTGCTGCCCTGAGGCTGCTGGGCCAAAGAGGTCTTGGGCATCCAGCCCCTTGCTGGTCCCTTCCCTCTGACGAGGCCCTCTGAGCTCCAGCACCTTGCAGTGTGGAGACAGCCCCTGCCAGCAACCTCTTCTCCAAGGAGGCCTAAACCGAGGCCTAGGCCCAGGGGAAAGGCACCAGCGGGGATGAGCCAGTGGAGGCGCACGGGCATGTCTGGACCCAGTCCCCGCAGCCTGCCCCTTGGTGGGGCAGTACCCCCGGAGGCCAGGAAAGTCTGGGCAAGGCTGGCCAGGGGCAGGGGCCCTGCTGGGTCCTGCCCCTGGCCTGTGGGGCCTCTGAGCACAACCGGCCCTCTCCCACTGGAAGACCTCCCCGGCTGCCTCCAAAGGCCGGTTTGCCAACACTCCCGCCCGCTGTTCCCGCCAGGCACGCACAATGCTCCCAAGCCCGGGAGAAAAGCGCTTCAGGGTGTTGCCCTCTCCGGGCCCTTGCCCCTGAGCCTGGGGTCCAGGCAGTGGGTCCACACTCCCAGACCAAGGCAGAACCACATGCACACGTCTGTTCCTGACCCCTGCACCGGCAGATAGCTCGGGGGAGCCAGAGTCTGTCAGGCAGCTGCTGGGTTGGCTGCCTGTGTGGGAAGGGGCAGAGCCGACCTAGGGGCAAGTTGGGCCTCTTCCTCTCCCTGCTGCCCTGAGGCTGCTGGGCCAAAGACGTCTTGGGCATCCAGCCCCTTACTGGTCCCTTCCCTCTGACGAGGCCCTCTGAGCTCCAGCACCTTGCAGTGTTGGGACAGCCCCTGCCAGCAACCTCCTCTCCAAGGAGGCCTCAACCGAGGCCTAGGCCCAGGGGAAAGGCACCAGCGGGGATGAGCCAGTGAAGGCGCAAGGGCATGTCTGGACCCAGTCCCCGCAGCCTGCCCCTTGGTGGGGCAGTACCCCCGGAGGCCAGGAAGGTCTGGGCAAGGCTGCGAGGGGCAGGGGCCCTGCTGGGTCGTGCCCCTGGCCTGTGGGGCGTCTGAGCACAACCGGCACTCTCCCGCTGGAAGACCTCCCCGTCTGCCTCCAAAGGCCGGTTTGCAAGCACTCCCGCCCGCTGTTCCCGCCAGGCAGGCACAATGATCCCAAGCCCGGGAGAAAAGCGCTTCGGGGTGGTGCTCTCCTCGGGCCCTTGCCCCTGAGCCTGGGGGCCAGGCAGTTGGAACACACTCCCAGGCCAAGGCAGAACGACATGCACACGTCTGTTCCTGCCCCCTACACCGGCAGAGAGCTCGGGGGAGCCAGAGACTGCCAGGCTGCTGCTGGGCTGGCTGCCTGTGTGGGACGGGGCAGAGCCGACCTAGGGGCAAGTTGGGCCTCTTGCTCTCCCTGCTGCCCTGAGGCTGCTGGGTCAAAGAGGTCTTGGGCATCCAGCCCTTTGCTGGTCCCTTCCCTCTGACGAGGCCCTCTGAGCTCCAGCACCTTGCAGTGTGGAGACAGCCCCTGCCAGCAACCTCCTCTCCAAAGAGGCCTCAACCGAGGCCTACGCCCAGGGGAAAAGCACCAGTGGGGATGATCCTGGGGAGGCGCACGGACATGTCTGGACCCAGTCCCCGCAGCCTGCCCCTTGGTGGGGCAGTACCCCCGGAGGCCAGGAAGGTCTGGGCAAGGCTGGCCAGGGGCAGGGTCCCTGCTGGGTCCTGCCCCTGGCCTGTGAGGGCTCTGAGCACAACCGACCCTCTCCCACTGGAAGACCTCCCCAGCTGCCTCCAAAGTCCTGTTTGCAAACACTCCCGCCCGCTGTTCACGCCAGGCTCGCACAATGCTCCCAAGCCCGGGAGAAAAGCGCTTCGGGGTGGTGCTCTCTCCGGGCCCTTGCCCCTGAGCCTGGGGGCCAGGCAGTGGGTCCACACTCCCAGACCAAGGCAGAACCACATGCACACGTCTGTTCCTGACCCCTGCACCGGCAGAGAGCTCGGGGGAGCCAGAGTCTGTCAGGCAGCTGCTAGGCTGACCGCCTGTGTGGGAAGGGGCAGAGCCGACCTAGGGGCAAGTTGGGCCTCTTCCTCTCCCTGCTGCCCTGAGGCTGCTGGGCCAAAGAGGTCTTGGGCATCCAGCCCCTTGCTGGTCCCTTCCCTCTGACGAGGCCCTCTGAGCTCCAGCACCTTGCAGTGTGGAGACAGCCCCTGCCAGCAACCTCCTCTCCAATGAGGCCTCAACCGAGGCCTAGGCCCAGGGGAAAGGCACCAGCGGGGATGAGCCTGGGGAGGCGCCCGGGCATGTCTGGACCCAGTCCCCGCAGCCTGCCCCTTGGTGGGGCAGTATCCCCGGAGGCCAGGAAGGTCTGTGCAAGGCTGCCAGGGGCAGGGACAGCGCTGGGTCCTGCCCCTGGCCTGTGGGACGTCTGAGCACAACCGGCACTCTCCCGCTGGAAGACCTCCCCGTCTGCCTCCAAAGGCCGGTTTGCAAGCACTCCCGCCCGCTGTTCCCGCCAGGCACGCACAATGCTCCCAAGCCCGGGAGAAAAGCGCTTCGGGGTGGTGCTCTCTCCGGGCCCTTGCCCCTAAGCCTGCGGGCCAGGCAGGGGGAACACACTCCCAGGCCAAGACAGAACGACATGAACACGTCTGTTCCTGCCCCCTACACCGGCAGAGAGCTCGGGGGAGCCAGAGTCTCTCAGGCAGGTGCTGGGCTGGCCGCCTGTGTGGGAAGGGGCAGAGCCGACCTAGGGGCAAGTTGGGCCTCTTGCTCTCCCTGCTGCCCTGAGGCTGCTGGGCCAAAGACGTCTTGGGCATCCAACCCTTTGCTGGTCCCTTCCCTCTGACGAGGCCCTCTGAGCTCCAGCACCTTGCAGTGTGGAGACAGCACCTGCCAGCAATCTCCTCTCCAAGGAGGCCTCAACCGAGGCCTAGGCCCAGGGGAAAGGCACCAGCGGGGATGAGCCTGGGGAGGCGCCCGGGCATGTCTGGACCCAGTCCCCGCAGCCTGCCCCTTGGTGGGGCAGTACCACTGGAGGCCAGGAAGGTCTGGGCAAGGCTGACCAGGGGCAGGGGACCTGCTGGGTCCTGCCCCTGGCCTGTGGGGCCTCTGAGCACAACCGGCCCTCTCCCACTGGAAGACCTCCCCGGCTGCCTCCAAAGGCCGTTTTGCACGCACTCCCGCCCACTCTTCCCACCAAGCGCGCACAATGCTCCCAAGCCCGGGAGAAAAGCGCTTCGGGGTGGTGCTCTCTCCGGGCCCTTGCCCCTGAGACTGGGGGCCAGGCAGGGGGTCCACACTCCCAGGCCAAGGCAGAACCACATGCACACGTCTGTTCCTGACCCCTGCACCGGCAGAGAGCTCGGGGGAGCCAGAGTCTGTCAGGCAGCTGCTGGGCTGGCCGCCTTTGTGGGAAGGGGCAGAGCCGACCTAGGTTCAAGTAGGGCCTCTTGCTCTCCCTGCTGCCCTGAGGCTGCTAGGCCAAAGAGGTCTTGGGCATCCAGCCCTTTGCTTGTCCCTTCCCTCTGACGAGGCCCTCTGAGCTCCAGCACCTTGCAGTGTGGAGACAGCCCCTGCCAGCAACCTCCTCTCCAAGGAGGCCTCAACCGAGACCTAGGACCAGGGGAAAGGCACCAGCGGGGATGAGCCTGGGGAGGTGCCCAGGCATGTCTGGACCCAGTCCCCGCAGCCTGCCCCTTGGTGGGGCAGTACCCCCGGAGTCCAGGAAGGTCTGGGAAAGGCTGGCCAGGAGCAGGGGACCTGCTGGGTCCTGCCCCTGGCCTGTGGGGCCTCTAAGCACAACCGGCCCTCTCCCACTGGAAGACCTCCCCGGCTGCCTCCAAAGTCCTGTTTGCCAACACTCCCACCCGCTGTTCACGCCAGACTTGCACAATGCTCCCAAGCCCGGGAGAAAAGCGCTTCGGGGTGGTGCTCTCTCTGGGCCCTTGCCCCTGAGCCTGGGGGCAAGGCATGGGGAACACACTCCCAGGCCAAGGCAGAACCACATGCCCACGTCTGTTCCTGTCCCCTGCACCGGCAGAGAGCTTGGGGGAGCCAGAGTCTGTCAGGCAGCTGCTGGGTTGGCCGCCTGTGTGGGAAGGGGCAGAGCCGCCCTAGGGGCAAGTTGGGCCTCTTGCTCTCCCTGCTGCCCTGAGGCTGCTGGGCCAAAGACGTCTTGGGCATCCAGCCCCTTACTGGTCCCTTCCCTCTGACGAGGCCCTCTGAGCTCCAGCACCTTGCAGTGTGGAGACAGCCCCTGCCAGCAACCTCCTCTCCAAGGAGGCCTCAACCGAGGCCTAGGCCCAGGGGAAAGGCACCAGCGGGGATGAGCCAGGGGAGGCGCCCGAGCATGTCTGGACCCAGTCCCCGCAGCCTGCCCCTTGGTGGGGCAGTACCCCCGGAGGCCAGGAAGGTCTGGGTAAGACTGGCCAGGGGCAGGGGCCCTGCTGGGTCCTGCCCCTGGCCTGTGGGGCCTCTGAGCACAACCGGCCCTCTCCCACTGGAAGACCTCCCCGGCTGCCTCCAAAGGCCGGTTTGCAAGCGCTCCCGGCCACTGTTACCAGCAGGCGGGCACAATGCTCCTAAGCCCGGAAGAAAAGCGCTTCAGGGTGGTGCTCTCTCTGGGCCCTTGCCCCTGAGCCTGGGGGCAAGGCAGGGTGTCCACACTCCCAGGCCAAGGCAGAACCACATGCACACGTCTGACCTGCCCCCTGCACCGGCAGAGAGCTCGGGGGAGCCAGAGTCTGTCAGGCAGCTGCTGGGCTGGCCGCCTGTGTGGGAAGTGGCAGAGCCGACCTAGGGGCAAGTTGGGCCTCTTGCTCTCCCTGCTGCCCTGAGGCTGCTGGGCCAAAGAGGTCTTGGGCATCCAGCCCCTTGCTGGTCCCTTCCCTCTGACGAGGCCCTCTGAGCTCCAGCACCTTGCAGTGTGGAGACAGCCCCTGCCAGCAACCTCCTCTCCAAGGAGGCCTCAACCGAGGCCTAGGCCCAGGGGAAAGGCACGAGCGGGGATGAGCCAGTGGAGGCGCACGGGCATGTCTGGACCCAGTCCCCGCAGCCTGCCCCTTGGTGGGGCAGTACCCCCGGAGGCCAGGAAGGTCTGGGCAAGGCTGGCCAGGGGCAGGGGCCCTGCTGGGTCCTGCCCCTGGGCTGTGGGGCCTCTGAGCACAACCGGCCCTCTCCCACTGGAAGACCTCCCCGGCTGCCTCCAAAGGCCATTTTGCCAACACTCCCGCCCGCTGTTCCCGCCAGGCACGCACAATGCTCCCAAGCCCGGGAGAAAAGCGATTCGGGGTGGTGCTCTCCTCGGGCCCTTGCCCCTGAGCCTGGGGGCCAGGCAGTTGGTCCACACTCCCAGACCAAGGCAGAACCACATGCACACGTCTGTTCCTGACCCCTGCACCGGCAGAGAGCTCGGGGGAGCCAGAGTCTGTCAGGCAGCTGCTGGGCTGGCCGCCTGTGTGGGAAGGGGCAGAGCCGACCTAGGGGCAAGTTGGGCCTCTTCCTCTCCCTGCTGCCCTGAGGCTGCTGGGCCAAAGAGGTCTTGGGCATCCAGCCACTTGCTGGTCCCTTCCCTCTGACGAGGCCCTCTGAGCTCCAGCACCTTGCAGTGTGGAGACAGCCCCTGCCAGCAACATCCTCTCCAAGGAGGCCTCAACCGAGGCCTAGGCCCAGGGGAAAGGCACCAGCGGGGATGAGCCTGGGGAGGCGCCCGGGCATGTCTGGACCCAGTCCCCGCAGCCTGCCCCTTGGTGGGGCAGTACCCCCCGGAGGCCAGGAAGATCTGGGCAAGGCTGGCCAGGGGCAGGGGCCCTGCTGGGTCCTCCCCATGGCCTGTGGGGCCTCTGAGCACAACCGGCCCTCTCCCACTGGAAGACCTCCCCGGCTGCCTCCAAAGGCCAGTTTGCCAACACTCCTGCCCGCTGTTCCCGCCAGGCACGCACAATGCTCCCAAGCCCGGGAGAAAAGCGCTTCAGGGTGTTGCCCTCTCCGGGCCCTTGCCCCTGAGCCTGGGGTCCAGGCAGTGGGTCCACACTCCCAGACCAAGGCAGAACCACATGCACACGTCTGTTCCTGACCCCTGCACCGGCAGAGAGCTCGGGGGAGCCAGAGTCTGTCAGGCAGCTGCTGGGTTGGCTGCCTGTGTGGGAAGGGGCAGAGCCGACCTAGGGGCAAGTTGGGCCTCTTCCTCTCCCTGCTGCCCTGAGGCTGCTGGGCCAAAGACGTCTTGGGCATCCAGCCCCTTACTGGTCCCTTCCCTCTGACGAGGCCCTCTGAGCTCCAGCACCTTGCAGTGTGGAGACAGCCCCTGCCAGCAACCTCCTCTCCAAGGAGGCCTCAACCGAGGCCTAGGCCCAGGGGAAAGGCACCAGCGGGGATGAGCCAGTGGAGGCGCAAGGGCATGTCTGGACCCAGTCCCCGCAGCCTGCCCCTTGGTGGGGCAGTACCCCCGGAGGCCAGGAAGGTCTGGGCAAGGCTGCGAGGGGCAGGGGCCCTGCTGGGTCGTGCCCCTGGCCTGTGGGGCGTCTGAGCACAACCGGCACTCTCCCGCTGGAAGACCTCCCCGTCTGCCTCCAAAGGCCGGTTTGCAAGCACTCCCGCCCGCTGTTCCCGCCAGGCAGGCACAATGCTCCCAAGCCCGGGAGAAAAGCGCTTCGGGGTGGTGCTCTCCTCGGGCCCTTGCCCCTGAGCCTGGGGGCCAGGCAGTTGGAACACACTCCCAGGCCAAGGCAGAACGACATGCACACGTCTGTTCCTGCCCCCTACACCGGCAGAGAGCTCGGGGGAGCCAGAGACTGCCAGGCTGCTGCTGGGCTGGCTGCCTGTGTGGGACGGGGCAGAGCCGACCTAGGGGCAAGTTGGGCCTCTTGCTCTCCCTGCTGCCCTGAGGCTGCTGGGTCAAAGAGGTCTTGGGCATCCAGCCCTTTGCTGGTCCCTTCCCTCTGACGAGGCCCTCTGAGCTCCAGCACCTTGCAGTGTGGAGACAGCCCCTGCCAGCAACCTCCTCTCCAAAGAGGCCTCAACCGAGGCCTACGCCCAGGGGAAAAGCACCAGCGGGGATGATCCTGGGGAGGCGCACGGACATGTCTGGACCCAGTCCCCGCAGCCTGCCCCTTGGTGGGGCAGTACCCCCGGAGGCCAGGAAGGTCTGGGCAAGGCTGGCCAGGGGCAGGGTCCCTGCTGGGTCCTGCCCCTGGCCTGTGAGGCCTCTGAGCACAACCGGCCCTCTCCCACTGGAAGACCTCCCCAGCTGCCTCCAAAGTCCTGTTTGCAAACACTCCCGCCCGCTGTTCACGCCAGGCTCGCACAATGCTCCCAAGCCCGGGAGAAAAGCGCTTCGGGGTGGTGCTCTCTCCGGGCCCTTGCCCCTGAGCCTGGGGGCCAGGCAGTGGGTCCACACTCCCAGACCAAGGCAGAACCACATGCACACGTCTGTTCCTGACCCCTGCACCGGCAGAGAGCTCGGGGGAGCCAGAGTCTGTCAGGCAGCTGCTGGGCTGGCCGCCTGTGTGGGAAGGGGCAGAGCCGACCTAGGGGCAAGTTGGGCCTCTTCCTCTCCCTGCTGCCCTGAGGCTGCTGGGCCAAAGAGGTCTTGGGCATCCAGCCCCTTGCTGGTCCCTTCCCTCTGACGAGGCCCTCTGAGCTCCAGCACCTTGCAGTGTGGAGACAGCCCCTGCCAGCAACCTCCTCTCCAATGAGGCCTCAACCGAGGCCTAGGCCCAGGGGAAAGGCACCAGCGGGGATGAGCCTGGGGAGGCGCCCGGGCATGTCTGGACCCAGTCCCCGCAGCCTGCCCCTTGGTGGGGCAGTACCCCCGGAGGCCAGGAAGGTCTGTGCAAGGCTGCCAGGGGCAGGGACAGCGCTGGGTCCTGCCCCTGGCCTGTGGGACGTCTGAGCACAACCGGCACTCTCCCGCTGGAAGACCTCCCCGTCTGCCTCCAAAGGCCGGTTTGCAAGCACTCCCGCCCGCTGTTCCCGCCAGGCACGCACAATGCTCCCAAGCCCGGGAGAAAAGCGCTTCGGGGTGGTGCTCTCTCCGGGCCCTTGCCCCTAAGCCTGCGGGCCAGGCAGGGGGAACACACTCCCAGGCCAAGACAGAACGACATGAACACGTCTGTTCCTGCCCCCTACACCGGCAGAGAGCTCGGGGGAGCCAGAGTCTCTCAGGCAGGTGCTGGGCTGGCCGCCTGTGTGGGAAGGGGCAGAGCCGACCTAGGGGCAAGTTGGGCCTCTTGCTCTCCCTGCTGCCCTGAGGCTGCTGGGCCAAAGACGTCTTGGGCATCCAGCCCTTTGCTGGTCCCTTCCCTCTGACGAGGCCCTCTGAGCTCCAGCACCTTGCAGTGTGGAGACAGCACCTGCCAGCAATCTCCTCTCCAAGGAGGCCTCAACCGAGGCCTAGGCCCAGGGGAAAGGCACAAGCGGGGATGAGCCTGGGGAGGCGCCCGGGCATGTCTGGACCCAGTCCCCGCAGCCTGCCCCTTGGTGGGGCAGTACCACTGGAGGCCAGGAAGGTCTGGGCAAGGCTGACCAGGGGCAGGGGACCTGCTGGGTCCTGCCCCTGGCCTGTCGGGCCTCTGAGCACAACCGGCCCTCTCCCACTGGAAGACCTCCCAGGCTGCCTCCAAAGGCCGTTTTGCACGCACTCCCGCCCACTCTTCCCACCAAGCGCGCACAATGCTCCCAAGCCCGGGAGAAAAGCGCTTCGGGGTGGTGCTCTCTCCGGGCCCTTGCCCCTGAGACTGGGGGCCAGGCAGGGGGTCCACACTCCCAGGCCAAGGCAGAACCACATGCACACGTCTGTTCCTGACCCCTGCACCGGCAGAGAGCTCGGGGGAGCCAGAGTCTGTCAGGCAGCTGCTGGGCTGGCCGCCTTTGTGGGAAGGGGCAGAGCCGACCTAGGTTCAAGTAGGGCCTCTTGCTCTCCCTGCTGCCCTGAGGCTGCTGGGCCAAAGAGGTCTTGGGCATCCAGCCCTTTGCTTGTCCCTTCCCTCTGACGAGGCCCTCTGAGCTCCAGCACCTTGCAGTGTGGAGACAGCCCCTGCCAGCAACCTCCTCTCCAAGGAGGCCTCAACCGAGACCTAGGACCAGGGGAAAGGCACCAGCGGGGATGAGCCTGGGGAGGCGCCCAGGCATGTCTGGACCCAGTCCCCGCAGCCTGCCCCTTGGTGGGGCAGTACCCCCGGAGGCCAGGAAGGTCTGGGAAAGGCTGGCCAGGGGCAGGGGACCTGCTGGGTCCTGCCCATGGCCTGTGGGGCCTCTGAGCACAACCGGCCCTCTCCCACTGGAAGACCTCCCCGGCTGCCTCCAAAGTCCTGTTTGCCAACACTCCCACCCGCTGTTCACGCCAGACTTGCACAATGCTCCCAAGCCCGGGAGAAAAGCGCTTCGGGGTGGTGCTCTCTCCGGGCCCTTGCCCCTGAGCCTGGGGGCAAGGCATGGGGAACACACTCCCAGGCCAAGGCAGAACCACATGCCCACGTCTGTTCCTGTCCCCTGCACCGGCAGAGAGCTTGGGGGAGCCAGAGTCTGTCAGGCAGCTGCTGGGTTGGCCGCCTGTGTGGGAAGTGGCAGAGCCGACCTAGGGGCAAGTTGGGCCTCTTGCTCTCCCTGCTGCCCTGAGGCTGCTGGGCCAAAGAGGTCTTGGGCATCCAGCCCCTTGCTGGTCCCTTCCCTCTGACGAGGCCCTCTGAGCTCCAGCACTTTGCAGTGTGGAGACAGCCCCTGCCAGCAACCTCCTCTCCAAGGAGGCCTCAACCTAGGCCTAGGCCCAGGGGAAAGGCACCAGCGGGGATGAGCCAGTGGAGGCGCACGGGCATATCAGGACCCAGTCCACGCAGCCTGCCCCTTGGTGGGGCAGTACCCCCGGAGGCCAGGAAGGTCTGGGCAAGGCTGGCCAGGGGCAGGGTCCCTGCTGGGTCCTGCCCCTGGCCTGTGGGGCCTCTGAGCACAACCGGCCCTCTCCCACTGGAAGACCTCCCCGGCTGCCTCCAAAGGCGGGTTTGCCAACACTCCCGCCCGCTGTTCCCGCCAGGCACGCACAACGCTCCCAAGGCCAGGAGAAAAGCGCTTCGGGGTGTTGCTCTCTCCGGGCCCTTGCCCCTGAGCCTGGGGTCCAGGCAGTGGGTCCACACTCCCAGACCAAGGCAGAACCACATGCACACGTCTGTTCCTGACCCCTGCACCGGCAGAGAGCTCGGGGGAGCCAGAGTCTGTCAGGCAGCTGCTGGGTTGGCTGCCTGTGTGGGAAGGGGCAGAGCCGACCTAGGGGCAAGTTGGGCCTCTTGCTCTCCCTGCTGCCCTGAGGCTGCTGGGCCAAAGAGGTCTTGGGCATCCAGCCCCTTGCTGGTCCCTTCCCTCTGACGAGGCCCTCTGAGCTCCAGCACCTTGCAGTGTGGAGACAGCCCCTGCCAGGAACCTCCTCTCCAAGGAGGCATCAACCGAGGCCTATGCCCAGGGGAAAGGCACCAGCGGGGATGAGCCTGGGGAGGTGCCCAGGCATGTCTGGACCCAGTCCCCGCAGCCTGCCCCTTGGTGGGGCAGTACCCCCGGAGGCCAGGAAGGTCTGGGCAAGGCTGGCCAGGGGCAGGGGCCCTGCTGGGTCCTGCCCCTGGCCTGTGGGGCCTCTGAGCACAACCGGCCCTCTCCCACTGGAAGAACTCCCCGGCTGACTCCAAGGGCCAGTTTGCCAACACTCCCGCCCGCTGTTCCCGCCAGGCACGCACAATGCTCCCAAGCCCGGGAGAAAAGCACTTCGGGGTGGTGCTCTCCTCGGGCCCTTGCCCCTGAGCCTGGGGGCCAGGCAGTTGGTCCACACTCCCAGACCAAGGCAGAACCACATGCACACGTCTGTTCCTGACCCCTGCACCGGCAGAGAGCTCGGGGGAGCCAGAGTCTGTCAGGCAGCTGCTGGGCTGGCCGCCTGTGTGGGAAGGGGCAGAGCCGACCTAGGGGCAAGTTGGGCCTCTTGCTCTCCCTGCTGCCCTGAGGCTGCTGGGCCAAAGAGGTCTTGGGCATCCAGCCCCTTGCTGGTCCCTTCCCTCTGACGAGGCCCTCTGAGCTCTAGCACCTTGCAGTGTGGAGACAGCCACTGCCAGCAACATCCTCTCCAAGGAGGCCTCAACCGAGGCCTAGGCCCAGGGGAAAGGCACCAGCGGGGATGAGCCTGGGGAGGCGCCCGGGCATGTCTGGACCCAGTACCCGCAGCCTGCCCCTTGGTGGGGCAGTACCCCCGGAGGCCAGGAAGATCTGGGCAAGGCTGGCCAGGGGCAGGGGCCCTGCTGGGTCCTCCCCATGGCCTGTGGGGCCTCTGAGCACAACCGGCCCTCTCCCACTGGAAGACCTCCCCGGCTGACTCCAAAGGCCAGTTTGCCAACACTCCTGCCCGCTCTTCCCGCCAGGCACGCACAATGCTCCCAAGCCCGGGAGAAAAGCGCTTCGGGGTGGTGCTCTCTCCGGGCCCTTGCCCCTGAGCCTGTGGGCAAGGCAGGGGGAACACACTCCCAGACCAAGGCAGAAACACATGCACACGTCTGTTCCTGTCCCCTGCACCGGCAGAGAGCTCGGGGGAGCCAGAGTCTCTCAGGCAGGTGCTGGGCTGGCCGCCTGTGTGGGAAGGGGCAGAGCCGACCTAGGGGCAAGTTGGGCCTCTTGCTCTCCCTGCTGCCCTGAGGCTGCAGGGCCAAAGACGTCTTGGGCATCCAGCCCCTTACTGGTCCCTTCCCTCTGCCGAGGCCCTCTGAGCTCCAGCACCTTGCAGTGTGGAGACAGCCCCTGCCAGCAATCTCCTCTCCAAGGAGGCCTCAACCGAGGCCTAGGCCCAGGGGAAAGGCACCAGCGGGGTTGAGCCAGGGGAGGCGCCCGGGCATGTCTGGACCCAGTCCCCGCAGCCTGCCCCTTGGTGGGGCAGTACCCCCGGAGGCCAGGAAGGTCTGGGCAAGGCTGGCCAGGGGCAGGGGCCCTGCTGGGTCCTGCCCCTGGCCTGTGGGGCCTCTGAGCACAACCGGCCCTCTCCCACTGGAAGACCTCCCCGGCTGCCTCCAAAGTCCTGTTTGCAAGCACTCCCGCCCACTGTTCCCGCCAGGCGCGCACAATGCTCCCAAGCCCGGGAGAAAAGCGCTTCGGGGTGGTGGTCTCTCCGGGCCCTTGCCCCTGAGCCTGGGGGCCAGGCAGGGGATCCACAGTCCCAGGCCAAGGCACAACCACATGCACACGTCTGTTCCTGCCCCCTCCACCGGCAGAGAGCTGGGGGGAGCCAGAGTCTGTCAGGCAGCTGCTGGGCTGGCCGCCTGTGTGGGAAGGGGCAGAGCCGACCTCGGGGCAAGTTGGGCCTCTTGCTCTCCCTGCTGCCCTGAGGCTGCTGGGCCAAAGAGGTCTTGGGCATCCAGCCCCTTGCTGGTCCCTTCCCTCTGACGAGGCCCTCTGAGCTCCAGCACCTTGCAGTGTGGAGACAGCCCCTGCCAGCAACCTCCTCTCCAAGGAGGCCTCAACCGAGGCCTAGGCACAGGGGAAAGGCACCAGCGGGGATGAGCCAGTGGAGGCGCACGGGCATATCAGGACCCAGTCCCTGCAGCCTGCCCCTTGGTGGGGCAGTACCCCCGGAGGCCAGGAAGGTCTGGGCAAGGCTGGCCAGGGGCAGGGGCCCTGCTGGGTCCTCCCCATGGCCTGTGGGGCCTCTGAGCACAACCGGCCCTCTCCCACTGGAAGACCTCCCCGGCTGACTCCAAAGGCCAGTTTGCCAACACTCCTGCCCGCTCTTCCCGCCAGGCACGCACAATGCTCCCAAGCCCGGGAGAAAAGCGCTTCGGGGTGGTGCTCTCTCCGGGCCCTTGCCCCTGAGCCTGTGGGCAAGGCAGGGGGAACACACTCCCAGACCAAGGCAGAAACACATGCACACGTCTGTTCCTGTCCCCTGCACCGGCAGAGAGCTCGGGGGAGCCAGAGTCTCTCAGGCAGGTGCTGGGCTGGCCGCCTGTGTGGGAAGGGGCAGAGCCGACCTAGGGGCAAGTTGGGCCTCTTGCTCTCCCTGCTGCCCTGAGGCTGCAGGGCCAAAGACGTCTTGGGCATCCAGCCCCTTACTGGTCCCTTCCCTCTGCCGAGGCCCTCTGAGCTCCAGCACCTTGCAGTGTGGAGACAGCCCCTGCCAGCAATCTCCTCTCCAAGGAGGCCTCAACCGAGGCCTAGGCCCAGGGGAAAGGCACCAGCGGGGTTGAGCCAGGGGAGGCGCCCGGGCATGTCTGGACCCAGTCCCCGCAGCCTGCCCCTTGGTGGGGCAGTACCCCCGGAGGCCAGGAAGGTCTGGGCAAGGCTGGCCAGGGGCAGGGGCCCTGCTGGGTCCTGCCCCTGGCCTGTGGGGCCTCTGAGCACAACCGGCCCTCTCCCACTGGAAGACCTCCCCGGCTGCCTCCAAAGTCCTGTTTGCAAGCACTCCCGCCCACTGTTCCCGCCAGGCGCGCACAATGCTCCCAAGCCCGGGAGAAAAGCGCTTCGGGGTGGTGGTCTCTCCGGGCCCTTGCCCCTGAGCCTGGGGGCCAGGCAGGGGATCCACAGTCCCAGGCCAAGGCACAACCACATGCACACGTCTGTTCCTGCCCCCTCCACCGGCAGAGAGCTGGGGGGAGCCAGAGTCTGTCAGGCAGCTGCTGGGCTGGCCGCCTGTGTGGGAAGGGGCAGAGCCGACCTCGGGGCAAGTTGGGCCTCTTGCTCTCCCTGCTGCCCTGAGGCTGCTGGGCCAAAGAGGTCTTGGGCATCCAGCCCCTTGCTGGTCCCTTCCCTCTGACGAGGCCCTCTGAGCTCCAGCACCTTGCAGTGTGGAGACAGCCCCTGCCAGCAACCTCCTCTCCAAGGAGGCCTCAACCGAGGCCTAGGCACAGGGGAAAGGCACCAGCGGGGATGAGCCAGTGGAGGCGCACGGGCATATCAGGACCCAGTCCCTGCAGCCTGCCCCTTGGTGGGGCAGTACCCCCGGAGGCCAGGAAGGTCTGGGCAAGGCTGGCCAGGGGCAGGGTCCCTGCTGGGTCCTGCCCCTGGCCTGTGGGGCCTCTGAGCACAACCGGCCCTCTCCCACTGGAAGACCTCCCCAGCTGCCTCGAAAGGCCGGTTTGCCAACACTCCCGCCCGCTGTTCCGCCAGGCACTCACAACGCTCCCAAGGCCAGGAGAAAAGCGCTTCGGGGTGTTGCTCTCTCCGGGCCCTTGCCCCTGAGCCTGGGGTCCAGGCAGTGGGTCCACACTCCCAGACCAAGGCAGAACCACATGCACACGTCTGTTCCTGACCCCTGCACCGGCAGAGAGCTCGGGGGAGCCAGAGTCTGTCAGGCAGCTGCTGGGTTGGCTGCCTGTGTGGGAAGGGGCAGAGCCGACCTAGGGGCAAGTTGGGCCTCTTGCTCTCCCTGCTGCCCTGAGGCTGCTGGGGCAAAGAGGTCTTGGGCATCCAGCCCCTTGCTAGTCCCTTCCCGCTGACGAGGCCCTCTGAGCTCCAGCACCTTGCAGTGTGGAGACAGCCCCTGCCAGCAACCTCCTCTCCAAGGAGGCATCAACCGAGGCCTATGCCCAGGGGAAAGGCACCAGCGGGGATGAGCCTGGGGAGGCGCCCAGGCATGTCTGGACCCAGTCCCCGCAGCCTGCCCCTTGGTGGGGCAGTACCCCCGGAGGCCAGGAAGGTCTGGGCAAGGCTGGCCAGGGGCAGGGGACCTGCTGGGTCCTGCCCCTGGCCTGTGAGGCCTCTGAGCACAACCGGCCCTCTCCCACTGGAAGACCTCCACGGCTGCCTCCAAAGTCCTGTTTGCAAACACTCCCGCCCGCTGTTCACGCCAGGCTCGCACAATGCTCCCAAGCCCGTGAGGAAAGCGCTTCGGGGTGGTGCTCTCTCCGGGCCCTTGCCCCTGAGCCTGAGGGCAAGGCAGGGGGAACACACTCCCAGGCCAAGGCAGAACCTCATGCCCACGTCTGTTCCTGTCCCCTGCACCGGCAGAGAGCTTGGGGGAGCCAGAGTCTGTCAGGCAGCTGCTGGGTTGGCCGCCTGTGTGGGAAGGGGCAGAGCCGCCCTAGGGGCAAGTTGGGCCTCTTGCTCTCCCTGCTGCCCTGAGGCTGCTGGGCCAAAGACGTCTTGGGCATCCAGCCCCTTACTTGTCCCTTCCCTCTGACGAGGCCCTCTGAGCTCCAGCACCTTGCAGTGTGGAGACAGCCCCTGCCAGCAACCTCCTCTCCAAGGAGGCCTCAACCGAGGCCTAGGCCCAGGGGAAAGGCACCAGCGGGGATGAGCCTGGGGAGGCGCCCGGGCATGTCTGGACCCAGGCCCCGCAGCCTGCCCCTTGGTGGGGCAGTACCCCCGGAGGCCAGGAAGGTCTGGGAAAGGCTGGCCAGGGGCAGGGGCCCTGCTGCGTCCTGCCCCTGTCCTGTGGGGCCTCTGAGCACAACCGGCCCTCTCCCACTGGAAGACCTCCCCGGCTGCCTCCAAAGTCCTGTTTGCAAACACTCCCGCCCGCTGTTCACGCCAGGCTCGCACAATGCTCCCAAGCCCGTGAGGAAAGCGCTTCAGGGTGGTGCTCTCTCCGGGCCCTTGCCCCTGAGCCTGGGGGCAAGGCAGGGTGTCCACACTCCCAGGACAAGGCAGAACCACATGCACACGTCTGAACTGCCCCCTGCACCGGCAGAGAGCTCGGGGGAGCCAGAGTCTGTCAGGCAGCTGCTGGGCTGGCCGCCTGTGTGGGAAGGGGCAGAGCCAACCTAGGGGCAAGTTGGGCCTCTTGCTCTCCCTGCTGCCCTGAGGCTGCTGGGCCAAAGAGGTCTTGGGCATCCAGCCCCTTGCTGGTCCCTTCCCTCTGACGAGGCCCTCTGAGCTCCAGCACGTTGCAGTGTGGAGACAGCCCCTGCCAGCAACCTCCTCTCCAAGGAGGCCTCAACCGAGGCCTAGGCCCAGGGGAAAGGCACCAGCGGGGATGAGCCTGGGGAGGCGCCCGGGCATGTCTGGACCCAGTCCCCGCAGCCTGCCCCTTGGTGGGGCAGTACCCCCGGAGGCCAGGAAGGTCTCGGCAAGGCTGCCAGGGGCAGGGACACTGCTGGGTCCTGCCCCTGGCCTGTGGGGCGTCTGAGCACAACCGGCACTCTCCCGCTGGAAGACCTCCCCGTCTGCCTCGAAAGGCCGGTTTGCAAGCACTCCCGCCCGCTGTTCCCGCCAGGCACGCACAACGCTCCCAAGGCCAGGAGAAAAGCGCTTCGGGGTGTTGCTCTCTCCGGGCCCTTGCCCCTGAGCCTGGGGTCCAGGCAGTGGGTCCACACTCCCAGACCAAGGCAGAACCACATGCACACGTCTGTTCCTGACCCCTGCACCGGCAGAGAGCTCGGGGGAGCCAGAGTCTGTCAGGCAGCTGCTGGGTTGGCTGCCTGTGTGGGAAGGGGCAGAGCCGACCTAGGGGCAAGTTGGGCCTCTTGCTCTCCCTGCTGCCCTGAGGCTGCTGGGCCAAAGAGGTCTTGGGCATCCAGCCCCTTGCTGGTCCCTTCCCGCTGACGAGGCCCTCTGAGCTCCAGCACCTTGCAGTGTGGAGACAGCCCCTGCCAGCAACCTCCTCTCCAAGGAGGCATCAACCGAGGCCTATGCCCAGGGGAAAGGCACCAGCGGGGATGAGCCTGGGGAGGCGCCCAGGCATGTCTGGACCCAGTCCCCGCAGCCTGCCCCTTGGTGGGGCAGTACCCCCGGAGGCCAGGAAGGTCTGGGCAAGGCTGGCCAGGGGCAGGGGACCTGCTGGGTCCTGCCCCTGGCCTGTGAGGCCTCTGAGCACAACCGGCCCTCTCCCACTGGAAGACCTCCACGGCTGCCTCCAAAGTCCTGTTTGCAAACACTCCCGCCCGCTGTTCACGCCAGGCTCGCACAATGCTCCCAAGCCCGTGAGAAAAGCGCTTCGGGGTGGTGCTCTCTCCGGGCCCTTGCCCCTGAGCCTGAGGGCAAGGCAGGGGGAACACACTCCCAGGCCAAGGCAGAACCACATGCCCACGTCTGTTCCTGTCCCCTGCACCGGCAGAGAGCTTGGGGGAGCCAGAGTCTGTCAGGCAGCTGCTGGGTTGGCCGCCTGTGTGGGAAGGGGCAGAGCCGCCCTAGGGGCAAGTTGGGCCTCTTGCTCTCCCTGCTGCCCTGAGGCTGCAGGGCCAAAGACGTCTTGGGCATCCAGCCCCTTACTGGTCCCTTCCCTCTGACGAGGCCCTCTGAGCTCCAGCACCTTACAGTGTGGAGACAGCCCCTGCCAGCAACCTCCTCTCCAAGGAGGCCTCAACCGAGGCCTAGGCCCAGGGGAAAGGCACCAGCGGGGATGAGCCTGGGGAGGCGCCCGGGCATGTCTGGACCCAGGCCCCGCAGCCTGCCCCTTGGTAGGGCAGTACCCCCGGAGGCCAGGAAGGTCTGGGCAAGGCTGGCCAGGGGCAGGGGCCCTGCTGGGTCCTGCCCCTGGCCTGTGGGGCCTCTGAGCACAACCGGCCCTCTCCCACTGGAAGAACTCCCCGGCTGCCTCCAAAGGCCAGTTTGCCAACACTCCCGCCCGCTGTTCCCGCCAGGCACGCACAATGCTCCCAAGCCCGGGAGAACAGCGCTTCGGGGTGGTGCTCTCCTCGGGCCCTTGCCCCTGAGCCTGGGGTCCAGGCAGTTGGTCCACACTCCCAGACCAAGGCAGAAACACATGCACAGGTCTGTTCCTGACCCCTGCACCGGCAGAGAGTTCGGGGGAGCCAGAGTCTGTCAGGCAGCTGCTGGGCTGGCCGCCTGTGTGGGAAGGGGCAGAGCCGACCTAGGGGCAAGTTGGGCCTCTTCCTCTCCCTGCTGCCCTGAGGCTGCTGGGCCAAAGAGGTCTTCGGCATCCAACCCCTTGCTGGTCCCTTCCCTCTGACGAGGCCCTCTGAGCTCCAGCACCTTGCAGTGTGGAGACAGCCCCTGCCAGCAACATCCTCTCCAAGGAGGCCTCAACCGAGGCCTAGGCCCAGGGGAAAGGCACCAGCGGGGATGAGCCTGGGGAGGCGCCCGGGCATGTCTGGACCCAGTCCCCGCAGCCTGCCCCTTGGTGGGGCAGTACCCCCGGAGGCCAGGAAGATCTGGGCAAGGCTGGCCAGGGGCAGGGGCCCTGCTGGGTCCTCCCCATGGCCTGTGGGGCCTCTGAGCACAACCGGCCCTCTCCCACTGGAAGACCTCCCCGGCTGCCTCCAAAGGCCGGTTTGCAAGCACTCCCGCCCACTGTTCCCGCCAGGCGCGCACAATGCTCCCAAGCCCGGGAGAAAAGCGCTTCGGGGTGGTGCTCTCTCCGGGCCCTTGCCCCTGAGCCTGTGGGCAAGGCAGGGGGAACACACTCCCAGACCAAGGCAGAAACACATGCACACGTCTGTTCCTGTCCCCTGCACCGGCAGAGAGCTCGGGGGAGCCAGAGTCTCTCAGGCAGCAGCTGGGCTGGCCGCCTGTGTGGGAAGGGGCAGAGCCGACCTAGGGGCAAGTTGGGCCTCTTGCTCTCCCTGCTGCCCTGAGGCTGCAGGGCCAAAGACGTCTTGGTCATCCAGCCCCTTACTGGTCCCTTCCCTCTGACGAGGCCCTCTGAGCTCCAGCACCTTGCAGTGTGGAGACAGCCCCTGCCAGCAATCTCCTCTCCAAGGAGGCCTCAACCGAGGCCTAGGCCCAGGGGAAAGGTACCAGCGGGGTTGAGCCAGGGGAGGCGCCCGGGCATGTCTGGACCCTGTCCCCGCAGCCTGCCCCTTGGTGGGGCAGTACCCCCGGAGGCCAGGAAGGTCTGGGCAAGGCTGGCCAGGGGCAGGGGCCCTGCTGGGTCCTGCCCCTGGCCTGTGGGGCCTCTGAGCACAACCGGCCCTCTCCCACTGGAAGACCTCCCCGGCTGCCTCCAAAGGCCGGTTTGCAAGCACTCCCGCCCACTGTTCCCGCCAGGCGCGCCCAATGCTCCCAAGCCCGGGAGAAAAGCGCGTCGGGGTGGTGGTCTCTCCGGGCCCTTGCCCCTGAGCCTGGGGGCCAGGCAGGGGATCCACAGTCCCAGGCCAAGGCACAACAACATGCACACGTCTGTTCCTGCCCCCTCCACCGGCAGAGAGCTGGGGGGAGCCAGAGTCTGTCAGGCAGCTGCTGGGCTGGCCGCCTGTGTGGGAAGGGGCAGAGCCGACCTAGGGGCAAGTTGGGCCTCTTGCTCTCCCTGCTGCCCTGAGGCTGCTGTGCCAAAGAGGTCTTGGGCATCCAGCCCCTTGCTGGTCCCTTCCCTCTGACGAGGCCCTCTGAGCTCCAGCACCTTGCAGTGTGGAGACAGCCCCTGCCAGCAACCTCCTCTCCAAGGAGGCCTCAACCGAGGCCTAGGCCCAGGGGAAAGGCACCAGCGGGGATGAGCCTGGGGAGGCGCCCGGGCATGTCTGGACCCAGTCCCCGCAGCCTGCCCCTTGGTGGGGCAGTACCCCCGGAGGCCAGGAAGGTCTGGGCAAGGCTGGCCAGGGTCAGGGGCCCTGCTGGGTCCTGCCCCTGGCCTGTGGGGCCTCTGAGCACAACCGGCCCTCTCCCACTGGAAGACCTCCCCGGCTGCCTCCAAAGTCCTGTTTGCTAACACTCCCGCCCGCTGTTCACGCCAGGCTCGCACAATGCTCCCAAGCCCGGGAGAAAAGCGCATTGGGGTGGTTCTCTCTCCGGGCCCTTGCCCCTGAGCCTGGGGGCAAGGCACGGGGAACACACTCCCTGGCCAAGGCAGAACCACATGCCCACGTCTGTTCCTGTCCCCTGCACCGGCAGAGAGCTTGGGGGAGCCAGAGTCTGGCAGGCAGCTGCTGGGTTGGCCGCCTGTGTGGGAAGGGGCAGAGCCGACCGAGGGGCAAGTTGGGCCTCTTGCTCTCCCTGCTGCCCTGAGGCTGCTGGGCCAAAGAGGTCTTGGGCATCCAGCCCCTTACTGGTCCCTTCCCTCTGACGAGGCCCTCTGAGCTCCAGCACCTTGCAGTGTGGAGACAGCCCCTGCCAGCAACCTCCTCTCCAAGGAGGCCTCAACCGAGGCCTAGGCCCAGGGGAAAGGCACCAGCGGGGATGAGCCAGGGGAGGCGCCCGAGCATGTCTGGACCCAGTCCCCGCAGCCTGCCCCTTGGTGGGGCAGTACCCCCGGAGGCCAGGAAGGTCTGGGCAAGGCTGGCCAGGGGCAGGGGCCCTGCTGCGTCCTGCCCCTGGCCTGTGGGGCCTCTGAGCACAACCGGCCCTCTCCCACTGGAAGACCTCCCCGGCTGCCTCCAAAGGCCGGTTTGCAAGCGCTCCCGCCCACTGTTCCCAGCAGGCGTGCACAATGCTCCCAAGCCCGGGAGAAAAGCGCTTCAGGGTGGTGCTCTCTCCGGGCCCTTGCCCCTGAGCCTGGGGTCAAGGCACGGTGTCCACACTCCCAGGCCAAGTCAGAACCACATGCACACGTCTGTTCCTGCCCCCTGCACCGGCAGAGAGCTCGGGGGACCCAGAGTCTGTCAGGCAGCTGCTGGGCTGGCCGCCTGTGTGGGAAGTGGCAGAGCCGATCTAGGGGCAAGTTGGGCCTCTTGCTCTCCCTGCTGCCCTGAGGCTGCTGGGCCAAAGAGGTCTTGGGCATCCAACCCCTTGCTGGTCCCTTCCCTCTGACGAAGCCCTCTGAGCTCTTGCACCTTGCAGTGTGGAGACAGCCCCTGCCAGCAACCTCCTCTCCAAGGAGGCCTAAACCGAGGCCTAGGCACAGGGGAAAAGCACCAGCGGGGATGAGCCTGGGGAGGCGCCCGGGCATGTATGGACCCAGTCCCCGCAGCCTTCCCCTTGGTGGGGCAGTACCCCCGGAGGCGAGGAAGGTCTGGGAAAGGCTGGCCAGGGGCAGGGGACCTGCTGGGTCCTGCCCCTGGCCTGTGGGGCCTCTGAGCACAACCGTCCCTCTCCCACTGGAAGACGTCCCCGGCTGCCTCCAAAGGCCGGTTTGCAAGCACTCCCGCCCACTGTTCCAACCAAGGGCGCACAACGCTCCCAAGCCCGGGAGAAAATCGCTTCGGGGTGGTGCTCTCTCCGGGCCCTTTCCCCTGAGCCTGGGGGCCAGGCAGGGTGTCCACACTCCCAGGCCAAGGCAGAACGACATGCACACGTCTGTTCCTGCCCCATGCACCGGCAGAGAGCTCGGGGGAGCCAAAGTCTGTCAGGCAGCTGCTGGGCTGGCCGCCTGTGTGGGAAAGGGCAGAGCCGACCTAGGGGCAAGTTGGGCCTCTTGCTCTTCCTGCTGCCATGAGGCTGCTGGGCCAAAGAGATCTTGGGCATCCAGCCCCTTGCTTGTCCCTTCCCTCTGACGAGGCCCTCTGAGCTCCAGCACCTTGCAGTGTGGAGACAGCCCCTGCCAGCAACCTCCTCTCCAAGGAGGCCTCAACCGAGGCCTAAGCCCAGGGGAAAGGCACCAGCGGGGATGAGCCTGGGGAGGCGCCCGGGCATGTCTGGACCCAGTCCCCGCAGCCTGCCCCTTGGTGGGGCAGTACCCCCGGAAGCCAGGAAGGTCTGGGCAAGGCTGGCCACGGGCAGGGGCCCTGCTGGGTCCTGCCCCTGGCCTGTGGGGCCTCTGAGCACAACCGGCCCTCTCCCACTGGAAGACTTCCCCGGCTGCCTCCAAAGGCCGGTTTGCCAACACTCCCGCCCGCTGTTCCCGCCAGGCACGCACAATTCTCCCAAGCCCGGGAGAAAAGCGCTTCGGGGTGGTGCTCTCTCCGGGCCCTTGCCCCTGAGCCTGGGGGCGAGGCAGTGGGTCCACACTCCCAGACCAACGCAGAACCACATGCACACGTCTGTTCCTGACCCCTTCACCGGCAGAGAGCTCGGGGGAGCCAGAGTCTGTCAGGCAGCTGCTGGGCTGGCCGCCTGTGTGGGAAGGGGCAGAGCCGACCTAGGGGCAAGTTGGGCCTCTTCCTCTCCCTGCTGCCCTGAGGCTGCTGGGCCAAAGAGGTCTTGGGCATCCAGCCCCTTGCTGGTCCCTTCCCTCTGACGAGGCCCTCTGAGCTCCAGCACCTTGCAGTGTGGAGACAGCCCCTGCCAGCAACCTCCTCTCCAAGGAGGCCTCAACCGAGGCCTAGGCCCAGGGGAAAGGCACCAGCGGGGATGAGCCTGGGGAGGCGCCCGGCCATGTCTGGACCCAGTCCCCGCAGCCTGCCCCTTGGTGGGGCAGTACCCCCGGAGGCCAGGAGGGTCTGGGCAAGGCTGCCAGGGGCAGGGACACTGCTGGGTCCTGCCCCTGGCCTGTGGGGCGTCTGAGCACAACCGGCACTCTCCCGCTGGAAGACCTCCCCGGCTGCCTCCAAAGGCCGGTTTGCAAGCACTCCCGCCCGCTGTTCCCGCCAGGCACGCACAATGCTCCCAAGCCCGGGAGAAAAGCGCTTCGGGGTGGTGCTCTCTCCGGGCCCTTGCCCCTGAGCCTGGGGGACAGGCAGGGGGAACACACTCCCAGGCCAAGGCAGAACGACATGCACACGTCTGTTCCTGCCCCCTACACCGGCAGAGAGTTCGGGGGAGCCAGAGACTGCCAGGCTGCTGCTGGCCTGGCTGCCTGTGTGGGACGGGGTAGAGCCGACCTAGGGGCAAGTTGGGCCTCTTGCTCTCCCTGCTGCCCTGAGGCTGCTGGGTCAAAGAGGTCTTGGGCATCCAGCCCTTTGCTGGTCCTTTCCCTCTGACGAGGCCCTCTGAGCTCCAGCACCTTGCAGTGTGCAGACAGCCCCTGCCGGCAACCTCCTCTCCAAGGAGGCCTCAACCGAGGCCTAGGCCCAGGGGAAAGGCACCAGCGGGGATGAGCCTGGGGAGGCGCCCGGGCATGTCTGGACCCAGGCCCCGCAGCCTGCCCCTTGGTGGGGTAGTACCCCCGGAGGCCAGGAAGGTCTGGGCAAGGCTGCCAGAGGCAGGGACACTGCTGGGTCCTGCCCCTGGCCTGTGGGGCCTCTGAGAACAACTGGCACTCTCCCGCTGGAAGACCTCCCCGGCTGCCTCCAAAGGCTGGTTTGCAAGCACTCAGTCCCGCTGTTCACGCCAGCTGCGCACAATGCTCCCAAGCCCGGGAGAAAAGCATTTTGGGGTGGTGCTCACTCCGAGCTTTGGAAGACCTCCCCGGCTGCCTCCAAGGCCGGTTTGCAAGCACTTCTGCCTGCTGTTCCCGGCACCCGCGCACAATGCTCCCAAGCCCGGGAGAAAAGCGCTTCGGGGTGGTGCTCACTCCGGGCCCTTGGAAGACCTCCCCGGCTGCCTCCAAAGGCCGGTTTGCAAGCACTCATGCCCGTTGTTCCCACCAGCCGCGCACAATGCTCCCAAGCCCGGGAGAAAAGCATTTTGGGGTGGTGATCAGTCCGGGCCCTTGGAAGACCTCCCCGGCTGCCTCCAAAGGCCAGTTTGCAAGCAGTCCTGCCTGCTGTTCCCGCCAGCCGCGCACAATGCTCCCAAGCCCGGGAGAAGAGCGCTTCGGGGTGGTGCTCTCTCCGGGCCCTTGGAAGACGTCCCCGGCTGCCTCCAAAGGCCGGTTTGCAAGCACTCATGCCCGTTGTTCCCACCAGCCGCGCACAATGCTCCCAAGCCCGGGAGAAAAGCATTTTGGGGTGGTGCTCACTCCGGGCCCTTGGAAGACCTCCCCGGCTGCCTCCAAAGGCCAGTTTGCAAGCAGTCCTGCCTGCTGTTCCCGCCAGCCGCGCACAATGTTCCCAAGCCCGGGAGAAAAGCGCTTCGGGGTGGTGCTCTCTCCGGGCACTTTCAAGACCTCCCCGGCTGCCCCCAAAGGCCGGTTTGTAAGTACTCATTCCCGCTGCTTCCGCCATCCACGCACAATGCTCCCAAGCCCGGGAGAAAAGCATTTTGGGGTGGTGCTCTCTCCGGGCCCTTGGAAGACCTCCCGGGCTGCCTCCAAAGGCCGGTTTGCAAGCATTCATGTCCGTTGTTCCCGACAGCCGCGCACAATGCTCCCAAGCCCGAGAGAAAAGCATTTTGGGGTGGTGATCAGTCCGGCCCTTGGAAGACCTCCCCGGCTGCCTCCAAAGGACAGTTTGCAAGCACTCATGCCCGCTGTTCCCGCCAGCCACGCACAATGCTCCCAAGACCGTGAGAAAAGCGCTTCGGGGTGGTGTTCTCTCAGGGACCATGGAGGACCTCCCCGGCTGCCCCCAAAGGCCGGTTTGCAAGCATTCCCACTCGCTGTTCCCGCCAGGCACACACAATGTTCCAAAACCCCGGAGAAAAGCGCTTCGGGGTGGTGCTCTCTCCGCGCCCTTGGAAGACTTCTCTGGCTGCCGCCAAAGGCCGGTTTGCAAGAATTCCCTCCCGCTGTCCCACCAGCCGCACACAATGCTCCAAAACCCGAGAGAAAAGCGCTTCGAGGTGGTGCTCTCTCCAGGCCCTTGGAAGACCTCCCCGGCTGCCTCCAAAGGCCGGTTTGCAAGCACTCCTGCCTGCTGTTCCCGCAACGCACGCACAATGCTCCCAAGCAAGGAAGAAAAGCATTTTGGGGTAGTGCTCTCTCCGGGCCCTTGGAAGACCTCCCGGGCTGCCTCCAAAGGCCGGTTTGCAAGCACTCATGTCCGCTGTTCCCGACAGCCGCGCACAATGCTCCCAAGCCCGGGAGAAAAGCATTTTGGGGTGGTGATCAGTCCGGGCCCTTGGAAGACCTCCCCGGCTGCCTCCAAAGGACAGTTTGCAAGAACTCATGCCCGCTGTTCCCGCCAGGCACGCACAATGCTCCCAAGCCCGGGAGAAAAGCGCTTCGGGGTGGTGCTCTCACCGGGCCCTTGCCCCTGAGCCTGGGGGCAATGCAGGGGGAACACACTCCCAGGCCAAGGCAGAACCACATGCACACGTCTGTTCCTGGTCCCTGCACCGGCAGAGAGCTCGGGGGAGCCAGAGTATGCCAGGCAGCTGCTGGGTTGGCGGCCTGTGTGGAAAGGGGCAGAGCCGACCTAGGGGCAAGTTGGGCCTCTTGCTCTCCCTGCTGCCCTGAGGCTGCTGGGCCAAAGAGGTCTTGGGCATCCAGCCCCTTGCTGGTCCCTTCCCTCTGATGAGGCCCTCTGAGCTCCAGCACCTTGCAGTGTGGAGACAGCCCCTGCCAGCAACCTCCTCTCCAAGGAGGCCTCAACCGAGGCCTAGGCCCAGGGGAAAGGCACCAGCGGGGATGAGCCTGGGGAGGCGCCCGGGCATGTCTGGACCCAGTCCCCGCAGCCTGCCCCTTGGTGGGGCAGTACCCCCGGAGGCCAGGAAGGTCTAGGCAAGGCTGCCAGGGGAAGGGACACTGCTGGGTCCTGCCCCTGGCCTGTGGGGCGTCTTAGCACAACCAGCACCCTCCCGCTGGAAGACCTCCCCGTCTGCCTCCAAAGGCCTGTTTGCAAGCACTCCCACCCGCTGTTCCCGCCAGGCACGCACAATGCTCCCAAGCCCGGGAGAAAAGTGCTTCGGGGTGGTGCTCTCCTCGGGCCCTTGCCCCTGAGCCTGGGGGCCAGGCAGGTGGAACACACTCCCAGGCCAAGGGAGAACGACATGCACACGTCTGTTCCTGCCCCCTACACCGGCAGAGAGCTCGGGGGAGCCAGAATCTCTCAGGCAGCTGCTGGGCTGGCCGCCTGTGTGGGAAGTGGCAGAGCCGACCTAGGGGCATGTTGGGCCTCTGCTCTCCCTGCTGCCCTGAGGCTGCTGGGCCAAAGAGGTCTTGGGCATCCAGCCCCTTGCTGGTCCCTTCCCTCTGACGAGGCCCTCTGAGCTCCAGCACCTTGCAGTGTGGAGACAGCCCCTGCCAGCAACCTCCTCTCCAAGGAGGCCTCAACCGAGGCCTAGGCCCAGGGGAAAGGCACCAGCGGGGATGAGCCTGGGGAGGCGCTCGGGCATGTCTGGACCCAGTCCCCGCAGCCTGCCCCTTGGTGGGGCATTACCCCCGGAGGCCAGGAAGGTCTGGGCAAGGCTGGCCAGGGGCAGGGGCCCTGCTGGGCCCTGCCCCTGGCCTGTGGGGCCTCTGAGCACAACCGGCCCTCTCCCACTGGAAGACCTCCCCGGCTGCCTCCAAAGGCCGGTTTGCCAACACTCCCGCCCGCTGTTCCCGCCAGGCACGCACAATGCTCCCAAGCCCGGGAGAAAAGCGCTTTGGGGTGTTGCTCTCTCCGGGCCCTTGCCCCTGAGCGTGGGGGCCAGGCAGTGGGTCCACACTCCCAGACCAAGGCAGAACCACATGCCCACGTCTGTTCCTGTCCCCTGCACCGGCAGAGAGCTCGGAGGAGCCAGAGTCTGGCAGGCAGCTGCTGGGCTGGCCGCCTGTGTGGGAAGGGGCAGAGCCGACCTAGGGGCAAGTTGGGCCTCTTCCTCTCCCTGCTGCCCTGAGGCTGCTGGGCCAAAGAGGTCTTCGGCATCCAGCCCCTTGCTGGTCCCTTCCCGCTGCCGAGGCCCTCTGAGCTCCAGCACCTTGCAGTGTGGAGACAGCCCCTGCCAGCAACCTCCTCTCCAAGGAGGCCTCAACCGAGGCCTAGGCCCAGGGGAAAGGCACCAGCGGGGATGAGCCTGGGGAGGCGCCCGGGCATGTGTGGACCCAGTCCCCGCAGCCTGCCCCTTGGTGGGGTAGTAACCCCGTAGGCCAGGAGGGTCTGGGCAAGGCTGCCAGGGGCAGGGACACTGCTGGGTCCTGCCCCTGGCCTCTGGGGCGTCTGAGCACAACCGGCACTCTCCCGCTGGAAGACCTCCCTGGCTGCCTCCAAAGGCCGGTTTGCAAGCACTCCCGCCCGCTGTTCCCGCCAGGCACGCACAATGCTACCAAGACCGGGAGAAAAGCGCTTCGGGGTGGTGCTCTCTCCGGGCCCTTGCCCCTGAGCCTGGGGGCCAGGCAGGGGGAACACACTCCCAGGCCAAGGCAGAACGACATGCCCACGTCTGTTCCTGCCCCCTACACCGGCAGAGAGCTCGCGGGAGCCAGAGACTGCCAGGCTGCTGCTGGGCTGGCTGCCTGTCTGGGATGGGGCAGAGCCGAACTAGGGGCAAGTTGGGCCTCTTGCTCTCCCTGCTGCCCTGAGGCTGCTGGGCCAAAGACGTCTTGGGCATCCAGCCCCTTACTGGTCTCTTCCCTCTGACGAGGCCCTCTGAGCTCCAACACCTTGCACTGTGGAGACAGCCCCTGCCAGCAACCTCCTCTCCAAGGAGGCCTCAAGGGAGGCCTAGGCCCAGGGGAAAGGCACCAGCGGTGATGAGCCAGGGGAGGCGCCCGAGCATGTCTGGACCCAGTCCCCGCAGCCTGCCCCTTGGTGGGGCAGTACCCCCGGAGGCCAGGAAGGTCTGGGCAAGGCTGGCCAGGGGCAGGGGCCCTGCTGGGTCCTGCCCCTGGCCTGTGGGGCCTCTGAGCCCAACCGGCCCTCTCCCACTGGAAGACCTCCCCGGCTGCCTCCAAAGGCCGGTTTGCAAGCGCTCCCGCCCACTGTTCCCAGCAGGCGTGCACAATGCTCCCAAGCCCGGGAGAAAAGCGCTTCAGGGTGGTTCTCTCTCTGGGCCCTTGCCCCTGAGCCTGGGGGCAAGGCAGGGTGTCCACACTCCCAGGCCAAGGCAGAACCACATGCACACGTCTGATCTGCCCCCTGCACCGGCAGAGAGCTCGGGGGAGCCAGAGTCTGTCAGGCAGCTGCTGGGCTAGCCGCCTGTGTGGGAAGGGGCAGAGCCGACCTAGGGGCAAGATGGGCCTCTTGCTCTCCCTGCTGCCCTGAGGCTGCTGGGCCAAAGAGGTATTGGCCATCCAGACCCTTGCTGGTCCCTTCCCTCTGACGAGGCCCTCTGAGCTCCAGCACCTTGCAGTGTGGAGACAGCCCCTGCCAGCAACCTCCTCTCCAAGGAGGCCTCAACCGAGGCCTAGGCCCAGGGGAAAGGCACCAGCGGGGATGAGCCTGGGGAGGCGCCCGGGCATGACTGGACCCAGTCCCCGCAGCCTGCCCCTTGGTGGGGCAGTACCCCCGGAGGCCAGGAAGGTCTGGGCAAGGCTGGCCAGGGGCAGGGGCCCTGCTGGGTCCTGCCCCTGGCCTGTGGGGCCTCTGAGCACAACCGGCCCTCTCCCACTGGAAGACCTCCCCGGCTGCCTCCAAAGGCCGGTTTGCCAACACTCCCGCCCGCTGTTCTCGCCAGGCACGCACAATTCTCCCAAGCCCGGGAGAAAAGCGCTTCGGTGTGTTGCTCTCTCCGGGCCCTTGCCCCTGAGTGTGGGGGCCAGGCAGTGGTTCCACACTCCCAGACCAAGGCAGAACCACATGCACACGTCTGTTCCTGCCCCCTGCACCGGCAGAGAGCTCGGGGGAGCCAGAGTCTGTCAGGCAGCTGCTGGGCTGGCCGCCTGTGTGGGAAGGGGCAGAGCCGACCTAGGGGCAAGTTGGGCCTCTTCCTCTCCCTGCTGCCCTGAGGCTGCTGGGCCAAAGGCGTCTAGAGCATCCAGCCCCTTACTGGTCCCTTCCCTCTGACGAGGCCCTCTGAGCTCCAGCACCTTGCAGTGTGGAGACAGCCCCTGCCAGCAACCTCCTATCCAAGGAGGCCTCAACCGAGGCCTAGGCCCAGGGGAAAGGCACCAGCGGGGATGAGCCAGTGGAGGCGCACGGGCATGTCTGGACCCAGTCCCCGCAGCCTGCCCCTTGGTGGGGCAGTACCCCCCGAGGCCAGGAAGATCTGGGCAAGGCTGCGACGGGCAGGGGCCCTGCTGGGTCGTGCCCCTGGCCTGTGGGGCGTCTGAGCACAACCGGCACTCTCCCGCTGGAAGACCTCCCCGTCTGCCTCCAAAGGCCGGTTTGCAAGCACTCCCGCCCGCTGTTCCCGCCAGGCACGCACAATGCTCCCAAGCCCGGGAGAAAAGCGCTTCGGGGTGGTGCTCTCTCCGGGCCCTTGCCCCTGAGCCTGGGGGCCAGGCAGTCGGAACACACTCCCAGGCCAAGGCAGAACGACATGCACACGTCTGTTCCTGCCCCCTACACCGGCAGAGAGTTCGGGGGAGCCAGAGACTGCCAGGCTGCTGCTGGGCTGGCTGCCTGTGTGGGACGGGGCAGAGCCGACCTAGGGGCAAGTTGGGCCTCTTGCTCTAACTGCTGGCCTGAGGCTGCTGGGTCAAAGAGGTCTTGGGCATCCAGCCCTTTGCTGGTCCCTTCCCTCTGACGAGGCCCTCTGAGCTCCAGCACCTTGCAGTGTGGAGACAGCCCCTGCCAGCAACCTCCTCTCCAAAGAGGCCTCAACCGAGGCCTACGCCCAGGGGAAAAGCACCAGCGGGGATGATCCTGGGGCGGCGCACGGACATGTCTGGACCCAGTCCCCGCAGCCTGCCCCTTGGTGGGGCAGTACCCCCGGAGGCCAGGAAGGTCTGGGCAAGGCTGGCCAGGGGCAGGGGCCCTGCTGGGTCCTGCCCCTGGCCTGTGAGGCCTCTGAGCACAACCGGCCCTCTCCCACTGGAAGACCTCCCCAGCTGCCTCCAAAGTCCTGTTTGCAAACACTCCCGCCCGCTGTTCACGCCAGGCTCGCACAATGCTCCCAAGCCTGGGAGAAAAGCGCTTCGGGGTGGTGCTCTCTCCGGGCCCTTGCCCCTGAGCCTGGGGGCCAGGCAGTGGGTCCACACTCCCAGACCAAGGCAGAACCACATGCACACGTCTGTTCCTGACCCCTGCACCGGCAGAGAGCTCGGGGGAGCCAGAGTCTGTCAGGCAGCTGCTGGGCTGGCCGCCTGTGTGGGAAGGGGCAGAGCCGACCTAGGGGCAAGTTGGGCCTCTTGCTCTCCCTGCTGCCCTGAGGCTGCTGGGCCAAAGAGGTCTTGGGCATCCAGCCCCTTGCTGGTCCCTTCCCTCTGCCGAGGCCCTCTGAGCTCCAGCACCTTGCAGTGTGGAGACAGCCCCTGCCAGCAACCTCCTCTCCAATGAGGCCTCAACCGAGGCCTAGGCCCAGGGGAAAGGCACCAGCGGGGATGAGCCTGGGGAGGCGCCCGGGCATGTGTGGACCCAGTCCCCGCAGCCTGCCCCTTGGTGGGGCAGTACCCCCGGAGGCCAGGAAGGTCTGTGCAAGGCTGCCAGGGGCAGGGACAGCGCTGGGTCCTGCCCCTGGCCTGTGGGACGTCTGAGCACAACCGGCACTCTCCCGCTGGAAGACCTCCCCGTCTGCCTCCAAAGGCCGGTTTGCAAGCACTCCCGCCCGCTGTTCCCGCCAGGCACGCACAATGCTCCCAAGCCCGGGAGAAAAGCGCTTCGGGGTGGTGCTCTCTCCGGGCCCTTGCCCCTAAGCCTGCGGGCCAGGCAGGGGGAACACACTCCCAGGCCAAGACAGAACGACATGAACACGTCTGTTCCTGCCCCCTACACCGGCAGAGAGCTTGGGGAGCCAGAGTCTCACAGGCAGGTGCTGGGCTGGCCGCCTGTGTGGGAAGGGGCAGAGCAGACCTAGGGGCAAGTTGGGCCTCTTGCTCTCCCTGCTGCCCTGAGGCTGCTGGGCCAAAGAGGTCTTGGGCATCCAGTCCCTTGCTGGTCCCTTCCCTCTGACGAGGCCCTCTGAGCTCCAGCACCTTGCAGTGTGGAGACAGCCCCTGCCAGCAACCTCCTCTCCAAGGAGGCCTCAACCAAGGCCTAGGCCCAGGGGAAAGGCACCAGCGGGGATGAGCCTGGGGAGGCGCCCGGCCATGTCTGGACCCAGTCCCCGCAGCCTGCCCCTTGGTGGGGCAGTACCCCCGGAGGCCAGGAGGGTCTGGGCAAGGCTGCCAGGGGCAGGGACACTGCTGGGTCCTGCCCCTGGCCTGTGGGGCGTCTGAGCACAACCGGCACTCTCCCGCTGGAAGACCTCCCCGGCTGCCTCAAAAGGCCGGTTTGCAAGCACTCCCGCCCGCTGTTCCCGCCAGGCACGCACAATGCTCCCAAGCCCGGGAGAAAAGCGCTTCGGGGTGGTGCTCTCTCCGGGCCCTTGCCCCTTAGCCTGGGGGACAGGCAGGGGGAACACACTCCCAGGTCAAGGCAGAACGACATGCACACGTCTGTTCCTGCCCCCTACACCGGCAGAGTGTTCGGGGGAGCCAGAGACTGCCAGGCTGCTGCTGGGCTGGCTGCCTGTGTGGGACGGGGTAGAGCCGACCTAGGGGCAAGTTGGGCCTCTTGCTCTCCCTGCTGCCCTGAGGCTGCTGGGTCAAAGAGGTCTTGGGCATCCAGCCCTTTGCTGGTCCTTTCCCTCTGACGAGGCCCTCTGAGCTCCAGCACCTTGCAGTGTGCAGACAGCCCCTGCCGGCAACCTCCTCTCCAAGGAGGCCTCAACCGAGGCCTAGGCCCAGGGGAAAGGCACCAGCGGGGATGAGCCTGGGGAGGCGCCCGGGCATGTCTGGACCTAGGCCCCGCAGCCTGCCCCTTGGTGGGGCAGTACCCCCGGAGGCCAGGAAGGTCTGGGCAAGGCTGGCCAGGGGCAGGGGCCCTGCTGGGTCCTGCCCCTGGCCTGTGAGGCCTCTGAGCACAACTGGCACTCTCCCGCTGGAAGACCTCCCCGGCTGCCTCCAAAGGCTGGTTTGCAAGCACTCAATCCTGCTGTTCACGCCAGCTGCGCACAATGCTCCCAAGCCCGGGAGAAAAGCATTTTGGGGTGGTGCTCACTCCGGGCTTTGGAAGACCTCCCCGGCTGCCTCCAAGGCCGGTTTGCAAGCACTTCTGCCTGCTGTTCCCGCCACCCGCGCACAATGCTCCCAAGCCCGGGAGAAAAGCGTTTCGGGGTGGTGTTCTCTCTGGGCCCAAGAAAGACCTCCCGGGCTGCCCCCAAATGCCGGTTTGCAAGCACTCCCACTCGCTGTTCCCGCCATCCGTGCAAATGCTCCAAGCCCAGGAGAAAAGCCCTTCAGGGTGGTGCTCTCTCCCGGCCCTTGGAAGACCTCCCCGGCTGCCTCCAAAGGCTGGATTTCAAGTACTCCCTCCCGCTGTCCCGCCAGCCGCACACAATGCTCCCAATCACGGGAGAAAAGCGCTTCGGGGTGGTGCTCTCTACGGGCCCTTGGAAGACCTCCCCGTTTGTCTCCAAAGGCCGGTTTGCAAGCACTCATGCCCGCTGTTCCCGCCAGCCGCGCACAATGCTCCCAAGCCTAGGAGAAAAGCGCTTCGGGGTGGTGCTCTCTCCCGGCCCTTGGAAGACCTCCCCGGCTGCCTCCAAAGGCCGGTTTGCAAGCACTCAATCCCGCTGTTCCCGCCAGCCGCGCACAATGCTCCCAAGCCCGGGAGAAAAGCGCTTCGGGGTGGTGCTCTCTCCCGGCCCTTGGAAGACCTCCCCGGCTGCCTCCAAAGGCTGGTTTTCAAGAACTCCCTCCCGCTGACCCCCCAGCCGCACACAATGCTCCCAAGCCCGGGAGAAAAGCATTTTGGGGTGGTCTCTCTCGGGCCCTTGGAAGACTCCCCGGCTGCCTCTAAAGGCCGGTTTGCAAGTACTCATGTCCTCTGTTCCCGACAGCCGCGAACAATGCTCCCAACTCCGTGAGAAAAGTGCTTCGGGATGGTGCTCTCTCCGGGCCCTTGGAAGACCTCCCCGTCTGCCTCCAAAGGCCGGTTTGCAAGCACTCCCGCCCGCTGTTCCCGCCAGGCACGCACAATGCTCCCAAGCCCGGGAGAAAAGCGCTTCGGGGTGGTGCTCTCTCCGGGCCCTTGCCCCTAAGCCTGCGGGCCAGGCAGGGGGAACACTCTCCCAGGCCAAGACAGAACGACATGAACACGTCTGTTCCTGCCCCCTACACCGGCAGAGAGCTCGGGGGAGCCAGAGTCTCTCAGGCAGGTGCTGGGCTGGCCGCCTGTGTGGGAAGGGGCAGAGCCGACCTAGGGGCAAGTTGGGCCTCTTGCTCTCCCTGCTGCCCTGAGGCTGCTGGGCCAAAGACGTCTTGGGCATCCAGCCCTTTGCTGGTCCCTTCCCTCTGACGAGGCCCTCTGAGCTCCAGCACCTTGCAGTGTGGAGACAGCACCTGCCAGCAATCTCCTCTCCAAGGAGGCCTCAACCGAGGCCTAGGCCCAGGGGAAAGGCACCAGCGGGGATGAGCCTGGGGAGGCGCCCGGGCATGTCTGGACCCAGTCCCCGCAGCCTGCCCCTTGGTGGGGCAGTACCCCCGGAGGCCAGGAAGGTCTGGGCAAGGCTGGCCAGGGGCAGGGGCCCTGCTGGGTCCTGCCCCTGGCCTGTGGGGCCTCTGAGCACAACCGGCCCTCTCCCACTGGAAGACCTCCCCGGCTGCCTCCAAAGTCCTGTTTGCAAACACTCCCGCCCGCTGTTCACGCCAGGCTCGCACAATGCTCCCAAGCCCGGGAGAAAAGCGCATTGGGGTGGTGCTCTCTCCGGGCCCTTGCCCCTGAGCCTGGGGGCAAGGCAGGGGGAACACACTCCCAGGCCAAGGCAGAACCACATGCCCACGTCTGTTCCTGTCCCCTGCACCGGCAGAGAGCTTGGGGGAGCCACAGTCTGTCAGGCAGCTGCTGGGTTGGCCGCCTGTGTGGGAAGGGGCAGAGCCGCCCTAGGGGCAAGTTGGGCCTCTTGCTCTCCCTGCTGCCCTGAGGCTGCTGGGCCAAAGACGTCTTGGGCATCCAGCCCCTTACTGGTCCCTTCCCTCTGACGAGGCCCTCTGAGCTCCAGCACCTTGCAGTGTGGAGACAGCCCCTGCCAGCAACCTCCTCTCCAAGGAGGCCTCAACCGAGGCCTAGGCCCAGGGGAAAGGCACCAGCGGGGATGAGCCTGGGGAGGCGCCCGGGCATGTCTGGACCCAGGCCCCGCAGCCTGCCCCTTGGTGGGGCAGTACCCCCGGAGGCCAGGAAGGTCTGGGCAAGGCTGGCCAGGGGCAGGGGCCCTGCTGCGTCCTGCCCCTGGCCTGTGGGGCCTCTGAGCACAACCGGCCCTCTCCCACTGGAAGACCTCCCCGGCTGCCTCCAAAGGCCGGTTTGCAAGCGCTCCCGCCCACTGTTCCCAGCAGGCGTGCACAATGCTCCCAAGCCCGGGAGAAAAGCGCTTCAGGGTGGTGCTCTCTCCGGGCCCTTGCCCCTGAGCCTGGGGGCAAGGCAGTGGGTCCACACTCCCAGACCAAGGCAGAACCACATGCACACGTCTGATCTGTCCCCTGCAACGGCAGAGAGCTCGGGGGAGCCAGAGTCTGTCAGGCAGCTGCTGGGCTGGCCGCCTGTGTGGGAAGGGGCAGAGCCGACCTAGGGGCAAGTTGGGCCTCTTGCTCTCCCTGCTGCCCTGAGGCTGCTGGGCCAAAGAGGTCTTGGGCATCCAGCCCCTTGCTGGTCCCTTCCCTCTGACGAGGCCCTCTGAGCTCCAGCACCTTGCAGTGTGGAGACAGCCCCTGCCAGCAACCTCCTCTCCAAGGAGGCCTCAACCAAGGCCTAGGCCCAGGGGAAAGGCACCAGCGGGGATGAGCCTGGGGAGGCGCCCGGGCATGTCTGGACCCAGTCCCCGCAGCCTGCCCCTTGGTGGGGCAGTACCCCCGGAGGCCAGGAAGGTCTGGGCAAGGCTGCCAGGGGCAGGGACACTGCTGGGTCCTGCCCCTGGCCTGTGGGGCGTCTGAGCACAACCGGCACTCTCCCGCTGGAAGACCTCCCCGTCTGCCTCGAAAGGCCGGTTTGCAAGCACTCCCGCCCGCTGTTCCCGCCAGGCACGCACAATGCTCCCAAGCCCGGGAGAAAAGCGCTTCGGGGTGGTGCTCTCACCGGGCCCTTGCCCCTGAGCCTGGGGGCCAGGCAGGGGGAACACACTCCCAGGCCAAGGCAGAACCACATGCACACGTCTGTTCCTGCCCCCTACACCGGCAGAGAGCTCGGGGGAGCCAGAGACTGCCAGGCTGCTGCTGGGCTTGCCGCCTGTGTGGGACGGGGCAGAGCCGACCTAGGGGCAAGTTGGGCCTCTTGCTCTCCCTGCTGCTCTGAGGCTGCTGGGTCAAAGAGGTCTTGGGCATCCAGCCCTTTGCTGGTCCCTTCCCTCTGACGAGGCCCTCTGAGCTCCAGCACCTTGCAGTGTGGAGACAGCACCTGCCAGCAATCTCCTCTCCAAGGAGGCCTCAACCGAGGCCTAGGCCAGGGGAAAGGCACCAGCGGGGATGAGCCTGGGGAGGCGCCCGGGCATGTCTGGACCCAGTCCCTGCAGCCTGCCCCTTGGTGGGGCAGTACCCCTGGAGGCCAGGAAGGTCTGGGCAAGGCTGACCAGGGGCAGGGGACCTGCTGGGTCCTGCCCCTGGCCTTTGGGGCCTCCGAGCACAACCGGCCCTCTCCCACTGGAAGACCTCCCCGGCTGCCTCCAAAGGCCGTTTTGCACGCACTCCCGCCCACTGTTCCCACCAAGCGCGCACAATGCTCCCAAGCCCGGGAGAAAAGCGCTTCGGGGTGGTGCTCTCTCCGGGCCCTTGCCCCTGAGCCTGGGGGCCAGGAAGGGGGTCCACACTCCCAGGGCAAGGCAGAACCACATGCACACGTCTGTTCCTGACCCCTGCACCGGCAGAGAGCTCGGGGGAGCCAGAGTCTGTCAGGCAGCTGCTGGGCTGGCCGCCTTTGTGGGAAGGGGCAGAGCCGACCTAGGGGCAAGTTGGGCCTCTTGCTCTCCCTGCTGCCCTGAGGCTGCTGGGCCAAAGAGGTCTTGGGCATCCAGCCCTTTGCTTATCCCTTCCCTCTGACGAGGCCCTCTGAGCTCCAGCACCTTGCAGTGTGGAGACAGCCCCTGCCAGCAACCTCCTCTCCAAGGAGGCCTCAACCGAGACCTAGGACCAGGGGAAAGGCACCAGCGGGGATGAGCCTGGGGAGGCGCCCGGGCATGTCTGGACCCAGTCCCCGCAGCCTGCCCCTTGGTGGGGCAGTACCCCCGGAGGCCAGGAAGGTCTGGGCAAGGCTGGCCAGGGGCAGGGGACCTGCTGGGTCCTGCCCCTGGCCTGTGGGGCCTCTGAGCACAACCGGCCCTCTCCCACTGGAAGACCTCCCCGGCTGCTTCCAAAGTCCTGTTTGCCAACACTCCCACCCGCTGTTCACGCCAGACTTGCACAATGCTCCCAAGCCCGGGAGAAAAGCGCTTCGGGGTGGTGCTCTCTCCGGGCCCTTGCCCCTGAGCCTGGGGGCAAGGCATGGGGAACACACTCCCAGGCCAAGGCAGAACCACATGCCCACGTCTGTTCCTGTCCCCTGCACCGGCAGAGAGCTTGGGGGAGCCAGAGTCTGTCAGGCAGCTGCTGGTTTGGCCGCCTGTGTGGGAAGGGGCAGAACCGCCCTAGGGGCAACTTGGGCCTCTTGCTCTCCCTGCTGCCCTGAGGCTGCTGGGCCAAAGACGTCTTGGGCATCCAGCCCCTTACTGGTCCCTTCCCTCTGACGAGGCCCTCTGAGCTCCAGCACCTTGCAGTGTGGAGACAGCCCCTGCCAGCAACCTCCTCTCCAAGGAGGCCTCAACCGAGGCCTAGGACCAGGGGAAAGGCACCAGCGGGGATGAGCCAGGGGAGGCGCCCGAGCATGTCTGGACCCAGTCCCCGCAGCCTGCCCCTTGGTGGGGCAGTACCCCCGGAGGCCAGGAAGGTCTGGGTAAGGCTGGCCAGGGGCAGGGGCCCTGCTGGGTCCTGCCCCTGGCCTGTGGGGCCTCTGAGCACAACCGGCCCTTTCCCACTGGAAGACCTCCCCGGCTGCCTCCAAAGGCCGGTTTGCAAGCACTCCCGCCCACTGTTCCCGCCAGGCGCGCACAATGCTCCCAAGCCCGGGAGAAAAGCGCTTCGGGGTGTTGGTCTCTCCGGGCCCTTGCCCCTGAGCCTGGGGGCCAGGCAGGGGATCCACAGTCCCAGGCCAAGGCACAACAACATGCACACGTCTGTTCCTGCCCCCTCCACCGGCAGAGAGCTGAGGGGAGCCAGAGTCTGTCAGGCAGCTGCTGGGCGGGCCGCCTGTGTGGGAAGGGGCAGAGCCGACCTAGGGGCAAGTTGGGCCTCTTGCTCTCCCTGCTGCCCTGAGGCTGCTGGGCCAAAGAGGTCTTGGGCATCCAGCCCCTTGCTGGTCCCTTCCCTCTGACGAGGCCCTCTGAGCTCCAGCACCTTGCAGTGTGGAGACAGCCCCTGCCAGCAACCTCCTCTCCAAGGAGGCCTCAACCGAGGCCTAGGCCCAGGGGAAAGGCACCAGCGGGGATGAGCCAGTGGAGGCGCACGGGCATATCAGGACCCAGTCCCCGCAGCCTGCCCCTTGGTGGGGCAGTACCCCCGGAGGCCAGGAAGGTCTGGGCAAGGCTGGCCAGGGTCAGGGGCCCTGCTGGGTCCTGCCCCTGGCCTGTGGGGCCTCTGAGCACAACCGGCCCTCTCCCACTGGAAGACCTCCCCGGCTGCCTTCAAAGGCCGGTTTGCAAGCACTCCCGCCCACTGTTCCCACCAAGCGCGCACAATTCTCCCAAGCCCGGGAGAAAAGCGCTTCGGGGTGGTGCTCTCTCCGGGCCCTTGCCCCTGAACCTGGGGGCCAGGCAGTTGGTCCACACTCGGAGACCAAGGCAGAACCACATGCACACGTCTGTTCCTGACCCCTGCACAGGCAGAGAGCTCGGGGGAGCCAGAGTCTGTCAGGCAGCTGCTGGGCTGGCCGCCTGTGTGGGAAGGGGCAGAGCCGACCTAGGGGCAAGTTGGGCCTCTTGCTCTCCCTGCTGCCCTGAGGCTGCTGGGCCAAAGAGGTCTTGGGCATCCAGCCCCTTGCTGGTCCCTTCCCTCTGATGAGGCCCTCTGAGCTCCAGCACCTTGCAGTGTGGAGACAGCCCCTGCCAGCAACCTCCTCTCCAAGGAGGCCTCAACCGAGGCCTAGGCCTAGGGGAAAGGCACCAGTGGGGATGAGCCTGGGGAGGCGCCCGGCCATGTCTGGACCCAGTCCCCGCAGCCTGCCCCTTGGTGGGGCAGTACCCCCGGAAGCCAGGAAGGTCTCGGCAAGGCTGCCAGGGGCAGGGACACTGCTGGGTCCTGCCCCTGGCCTGTTGGGCGTCTGAGCACAACTGGCACTCTCCCGCTGGAAGACCTCCCCGTCTGCCTCCAAAGTCCTGTTTGCAAGCACGCCCACCCGCTGTTCCCCCAGGCACGCACAATGCTCCCAAGCCCGGGAAAAAAGCGCTTCGGGGTGGTGCTCTCTCCGGGCCCTTGCCCCTGAGCCTGGGGCCAGGCAGTGGGAACACACTCCCAGGCCAAGGGAGAACGACATGCACACGTCTGTTCCTGCCCCCTACACCGGCAGAGAGCTCGGGGGAGCCAGAGACTGCCAGGCTGCTGCTGGGCTGGCTGCCTGTGTGGGACGGGGCAGAGCCGACCTAGGGGCAAGTTGGGCCTCTTGCTCTCCCTGCTGCCCTGAGGCTGCTGGGTCAAAGAGGTCTTGGGCATCCAGCCCTTTGCTGGTGCCTTCCCTCTGACGAGGCCCTCTGAGCTCCAGCACCTTGCAGTGTGGAGACAGCCCCTGCCAGCAACCTCCTCTCCAAGGAGGCCTCAACCGAGGCGTAGGACCAGGGGAAAGGCACCAGCGGGGATGAGCCTGGGGAGGCGCCCGGGCATGTCTGGACCCAGTCCCCGCAGCCTGCCCCTTGGTGGGGCAGTACCCCCGGAGGCCAGGAAGGTCTGGGCAAGGCTGGCCACGGGCAGGGGCCCTGCTGGGTCCTGCCCCTGGCCTGTGGGGCCTCTGAGCACAACCGGCCCTCTCCCACTGGAAGACTTCCCCGGCTGCGTCCAAAGGCCGGTTTGCCAACACTCCCGCCCGCTGTTCCCGCCAGGCACGCACAATTCTCCCAAGCCCGGGAGAAAAGCGCTTCGGGGTGTTGCTCTCTCCGGGCCCTTGCCCCTGAGTGTGGGGGCGAGGCAGTGGGACCACACTCCCAGACCAACGCAGAACCACATGCACACGTCTGTTTCTGACCCCTGCACCGGCAGAGAGCTCGGGGGAGCCAGAGTCTGTCAGGCAGCTGCTGGGCTGGCCGCCTGTGTGGGAAGGGGCAGAGCCGACCTAGGGGCAAGTTGGGCCTCTTCCTCTCCCTGCTGCCCTGAGGCTGCTGGGCCAAAGAGGTCTTGGGCATCCAGCCCCTTGCTGGTCCCTTCCCTCTGACGAGGCCCTCTGAGCTCCAGCACCTTACAGTGTGGAGACAGCCCCTGCCAGCAACCTCCTCTCCAAGGAGGCCTCAACCGAGGCCTAGGCCCAGGGGAAAGGCACCAGCGGGGATGAGCCTGGGGAGGCGCCCGGCCATGTCTGGACCCAGTCCCCGCAGCCTGCCCCTTGGTGGGGCAGTACCCCCGGAGGCCAGGAGGGTCTGGGCAAGGCTGCCAGGGGCAGGAACACTGCTGGGTCCTGCCCCTGGCCTGTGGGGCGTCTGAGCACAACCGGCACTCTCCCGCTGGAAGACCTCCCCGGCTGCCTCCAAAGGCCGGTTTGCAAGCACTCCCGCCCGCTGTTCCCGCCAGGCACGCACAATGCTCCCAAGCCCGGGAGAAAAGCGCTTCGGGGTGGTGCTCTCTCCGGGCCCTTGCCCCTGAGCCTGGGGGACAGGCAGGGGGAACACACTCCCAGGCCAAGGCAGAATGACATGCACACGTCTGTTCCTGCCCCCTACACCGGCAGAGAGTTCGGGGGAGCCAGAGACTGCCAGGCTGCTGCTGGGCTGGCTGCCTGTGTGGGACGGGGTAGAGCCGACCTAGGGGCAAGTTGGGCCTCTTGCTCTCCCTGCTGCCCTGAGGCTGCTGGGTCAGAGAGGTCTTGGGCATCCAGCCCTTTGCTGGTCCTTTCCCTCTGACGAGGCCCTCTGAGCTCCAGCACCTTGCAGTGTGCAGACAGCCCCTGCCGGCAACCTCCTCTCCAAGGAGGCCTCAACCGAGGCCTAGGCCCAGGGGAAAGGCACCAGCGGGGATGAGCCTGGGGAGGCGCCCGGGCATGTCTGGACCCAGGCCCCGCAGCCTGCCCCTTGGTGGGGTAGTACCCCCGGAGGCCAGGAAGGTCTGGGCAAGGCTGCCAGAGGCAGGGACACTGCTGGGTCCTGCCCCTGGCCTGTGGGGCCTCTGAGAACAACTGGCACTCTCCCGCTGGAAGACCTCCCCGGCTGCCTCCAAAGGCTGGTTTGCAAGCACTCAATCCCGCTGTTCACGCCAGCTGCGCACAATGCTCCCAAGCCCAGGAGAAAAGCATTTTGGGGTGGTGCTCACTCCGGGCTTTGGAAGACCTCCCCGGCTGCCTCCAAGGCCGGTTTGCAAGCACTTCTGCCTGCTGTTCCCGCCACCCGCGCACAATGCTCCCAAGCCCGGGAGAAAAGCGTTTCGGGGTGGTGTTCTCTCTGGGCCCAAGAAAGACCTCCCGGGCTGCCCCCAAATGCCGGTTTGCAAGCACTCCCACTCGCTGTTCCCGCCATCCGTGCAAATGCTCCAAGCCCAGGAGAAAAGCCCTTCAGGGTGGTGCTCTCTCCCGGCCCTTGGAAGACCTCCCCGGCTGCCTCCAAAGGCTGGATTTCAAGTACTCCCTCCCGCTGTCCCGCCAGCCGCACACAATGCTCCCAATCACGGGAGAAAAGCGCTTCGGGGTGGTGCTCTCTACGGGCCCTTGGAAGACCTCCCCGTTTGTCTCCAAAGGCCGGTTTGCAAGCACTCATGCCCGCTGTTCCCGCCAGCCGCGCACAATGCTCCCAAGCCCGGGAGAAAAGCGCTTCGGGGTGGTGCTCTCTCCCGGCCCTTGGAAGACCTCCCCGGCTGCCTCCAAAGGCTGGTTTTCAAGAACTCCCTCCCGCTGACCCGCCAGCCGCACACAATGCTCCCAAGCCCGGGAGAAAAGCATTTTGGGGTGGTCTCTCTCCGGGCCCTTGGAAGACTCCCCGGCTGCCTCTAAAGGCCGGTTTGCAAGCACTCATGTCCTCTGTTCCCGACAGCCGCGAACAATGCTCCCAATTCCGTGAGAAAAGTGCTTCGGGATGGTGCTCTCTCCGGGCCCTTGGAAGACCTCCCAAGCTGCCTCCAAAGGCCGGTTTGCAAGCACTCCCGCCCGCTGTTCCCGCCAGCCTCGCACAATGCTCCCAAGACCGGGAGAAAAGCGCTTCGGGGTGGTGTTCTCTCCGTGCCAATGGAGGACCTCCCTGGCTGCCCCCAAAGGCCGGTTTGCAAGCACTCCCACTCGCTGTTCCCGCCAGCCACGCACAATCCTCCAAAACCCCGGAGAAAAGCGCTTCGGGGTGGTGTTCTCTCCGAGCCCATGGAAGACCTCCCGGGGTGCCCCCAAAGGCCGGTTTGGAAGCACTCCCACTCGCTGTTCCCGCCATCCACGCACGATGCTCCCAAGCCCGGGAGAAAAGCATTTTGGGGTGGTGCTCACACCGGGCCCTGGAAGACCTCCCCGGCTGCCTCCAAAGGACGGTTTTCAAGCACTCCTGCCTGCTGTTCCCGCCACCCGCGCACAATGCTCCCAAGCCCGGGAGAAAAGCGCTTCGGGGTGGTGCTCTCTACAGGCCCTTGGAAGACCTCCCCGGCTGCCTCCAAAGGCCGGTTTGCAAGGACTCCTTCCTGCTGTTCCCGCCATCCGCGCACAATGCTCCCAAGCCCGGGAGAAAAGCATTTTGGGGTGGTGCTCACACCGGGCCCTGGAAGACCTCCCCGGCTGCCTCCAAAGGACGGTTTTCAAGCACTCCTGCCTGCTGTTCCCGCCACCCGCGCAGAATGCTCCCAAGCGCGGGAGAAAAGCGCTTCGGGGTGGTGCTCTCTACAGGCCCTTGGAAGACCTCCCCGGCTGCCTCCAAAGGCCCGTTTGCAAGGACTCCTTCCTGCTGTTCCCGCCAGCCACGCACAATGCTCCCAAGCCCGGGAGAAAAGCATTTTGGGGTGGTGCTCACTCCGGGCCCTTGGAAGACCTCCCCGGCTGCCTCCAAAGGCCAGTTTGCAAGCAGTCCTGCCTGCTGTTCCCGCCAGCCGCGCACAATGCTCCCAAGCCCGGGAGAAAAGCGCTTCGGGGTGGTGCTCTCTCCGGGCCCTTGGAAGACATCCCCGGCTGCCTCCAAAGGCCGGTTTGCAAGCACTCATGCCCGTTTATCCCACCAGCCGCGCACAATGCTCCCAAGCCCGGGAGAAAAGCATTTTGGGGTGGTGCTCACTCCGGGCCCTTGGAAGACCTCCCCGGCTGCCTCCAAAGGCCAGTTTGCAAGCAGTCCTGCCTGCTGTTCCCGCCAGCCGCGCACAATGTTCCCAAGCCCGGGAGAAAAGCGCTTCGGGGTGGTGCTCTCTCCGGGCACTTGGAAGACCTCCCGGGCTGCCTCCAAAGGCCGGTTTGCAAGCATTCATGTCCGTTGTTCCCGACAGCCGCGCACAATGCTCCCAAGCCCGAGAGAAAAGCATTTTGGGGTGGTGCTCTCTCCGGGCCCTTGGAAGACCTCCCGGGCTGCCTCCAAAGGCCGGTTTGCAAGCATTCATGTCCATTGTTCCCGACAGCCGCACACAATGCTCCCAAGCCCGGGAGAAAAGCGCTTCGGGGTGGTGTTCTCTCAGGGACCATGGAGGACCTCCCCGGCTGCCCCCAAAGGCCGGTTTGCAAGCATTCCCACTCGCTGTTCCCGCCAGGCACACACAATGTTCCAAAACCCCGGAGAAAAGCGCTTCGGGGTGGTGCTCTCTCCGCGCCCTTGGAAGACTTCTCTGGCTGCCGCCAAAGGCCGGTTTGCAAGAATTCCCTCCCGCTGTCCCACCAGCCGCACACAATGCTCCAAAACCCGAGAGAAAAGCGCTTCGAGGTGGTGCTCTCTCCGGGCCCTTGGAAGACCTCCCCGGCTGCCTCCAAAGGCCGGTTTGCAAGCACTCCTGCCTGCTGTTCCCGCCACTCGCGCACAATGCTCCCAAGCCCGGAAGAAAAGCATTTTGGGGTAGTGCTCTCTCCGGGCCCTTGGAAGACCTCCCGGGCTGCCTCCAAAGGCCGGTTTGCAAGCACTCATGTCCGCTGTTCCCGACAGCCGCGCACAATGCTCCCAAGCCCGGGAGAAAAGCATTTTGGGGTGGTGATCAGTCCGGGCCCTTGGAAGACCTCCCCGGCTGCCTCCAAAGGACAGTTTGCAAGAACTCATGCCCGCTGTTCCCGCCAGGCACGCACAATGCTCCCAAGCCCGGGAGAAAAGCGCTTCGGGGTGGTGCTCTCACCGGGCCCTTGCCCCTGAGCCTGGGGGCACTGCAGGGGGAACACACTCCCAGGCCAAGGCAGAACCACATGCAAACGTCTGTTCCTGGTCCCTGCACCGGCAGAGAGCTCGGGGGAGCCAGAGTATGCCAGGCAGCTGCTGGGTTGGCGGCCTGTGTGGAAAGGGGCAGAGTCGACCTAGGGGCAAGTTGGGCCTCTTGCTCTCCCTGCTGCCCTGAGGCTGCTGGGCCAAAGAGGTCTTGGGCATCCAGCCCCTTGCTGGTCCCTTCCCTCTGATGAGGCCCTCTGAGCTCCAGCACCTTGCAGTGTGGAGACAGCCCCTGCCAGCAACCTCCTCTCCAAGGAGGCCTCAACCGAGGCCTAGGCCCAGGGGAAAGGCACCAGCGGGGATGAGCCTGGGGAGGCGCCCGGGCATGTCTGGACCCAGTCCCCGCAGCCTGCCCCTTGGTGGGGCAGTACCCCCGGAGGCCAGGAAGGTCTGGGCAAGGCTGCCAGGGGCAGGACACTGCTGGGTCCTGCCCCTGGCCTGTGGGGCGTCTGAGCACAACCGGCACTCTCCCGCTGGAAGACGTCCCCGGCTGCCTCGAAAGGCCGGTTTGCAAGCACTCCCGCCCACTGTTCCAACCAAGGGCGCACAACGCTCCCAAGCCCGGGAGAAAATCGCCTCGGGGTGGTGCTCTCTCCGGGCCCTTTCCCCTGAGCCTGGGGGCCAGGAAGGGGGTCCACACTCCCAGGCCAAGGCAGAACGACATGCACACGTCTGTTCCTGCCCCATGCACCGGCAGAGAGCTCGGGGGAGCCAGAGTCTGTCAGGCAGCTGCTGGGCTGGCCGCCTGTGTGGGAAGGGGCAGAGCCGACCTAGGGGCAAGTTGGGCCTCTTGCTCTCCCTGCTGCCCTGAGGCTGCTGGGCCAAAGAGATCTTGGGCATCCAGCCCCTTGCTTGTCCCTTCCCTCTGAGGAGGCCCTCTGAGCTCCAGCACCTTGCAGTGTGGAGACAGCCCCTGCCAGCAACCTCCTCTCCAAGGAGGCCTCAACCGAGGCCTAGGACCAGGGGAAAGGCACCAGCGGGGATGAGCCTGGGGAGGCGCCCGGGCATGACTGGACCCAGGCCCGCAGCCTGCCCCTTGGTGGGGCAGTACCCCCGGAGGCCAGGAAGGTCTGGGCAAGGCTGCCAGGGGCAGGGACACTGCTGGGTCCTGCCCCTGGCCTGTGGGGCGTCTGAGCACAACCAGCACCCTCCCGCTGGAAGACCTCCCCGTCTGCCTCCAAAGGCCTGTTTGCAAGCACTCCCACCCGCTGTTCCCGCCAGGCACGCACAATGCTCCCAAGCCCGGGAGAAAAGCGCTTCGGGGTGGTGCTCTCCTCGGGCCCTTGCCCCTGAGCCTGGGGGCCAGGCAGGTGGAACACACTCCCAGGCCAAGGGAGAACGACATGCACACGTCTGTTCCTGCCCCCTACACCGGCAGAGAGCTCGGGGGAGCCAGAGTCTGTCAGGCAGGTGCTGGGCTGGCCGCCTGTGTGGGAAGTGGCAGAGCCGACCTAGGGGCATGTTGGGCCTCTGCTCTCCCTGCTGCCCTGAGGCTGCTGGGCCAAAGAGGTCTTGGGCATCCAGCCCCTTGCTGGTCCCTTCCCTCTGACGAGGCCCTCTGAGCTCCAGCACCTTGCAGTGTGGAGACAGCCCCTGCCAGCAACCTCCCCTCCAAGGAGGCCTCAACCGAGGCCTAGCCCCAGGGGAAAGGCACCAGCTGGGAAGAGCCTGGGGAGGCGCCCGGGCATGTCTGGACCCAGTCCCCGCAGCCTGCCCCTTGGTGAGGCAGTACCCCCGGAGGCCAGGAAGGTCTGGGCAAGGCTGGTCAGGGGCAGGGGCCCTGCTGGGCCCTGCCCCTGACCTGTGGGGCCTCTGAGCACAACCGGCCCTCTCCCACTGGAAGACCTCCCCGGGTGCCTCCAAAGGCCGGTTTGCCAACACTCCCGCCCGCTGTTCCCGCCAGGCACGCACAATTCTCCCAAGCCCGGGAGAAAAGCGCTTCGGGGTGGTGCTCTCTCCGGGCCCTTGCCCATGAGCCTGGGGGCAAGGCAGGGAGAACACACTCCCAGGCCAAGGCAGAACCACATGCCCACGTCTGTTCCTGTCCCCTGCACCGGCAGAGAGCTTGGGGGAGCCAGAGTCTGTCAGGCAGCTGCTGGGTTGGCCGCCTGTGTGGGAAGGGGCAGAGCCGAATAGGGGCAAGTTGGGCCTCTTGCTCTCCCTGCTGCCCTGAGGCTGCTGGGCCAAAGATGTCTTGGGCATCCAGCCCTTTACTGGTCGCTTCTCTCTGACGAGGCTCTCTGAGCTGCAGCACTTTGCAGTGTGGAGACAGCCCCTGCCAGCAACCTCCTCTCCAAGGAGGCCTCAACCGAGGCCTAGGCCCAGGGGAAAGGCACCAGCGGGGATGAGCCTGGGGAGGCGCCCGGGCATGACTGGACCCAGGCCCGCAGCCTGCCCCTTGGTGGGGCAGTACCCCCGGAGGCCAGGAAGGTCTGGGCAAGGCTGGCCAGGGGCAGGGGCCCTGCTGGGTCCTGCCCCTGGCCTGTGGGGCCTCTGAGCACAACCGGCCCTCTCCCACTGGAAGACCTCCCCGGCTGCCTCCAAAGGCCGGTTTGCAAGCGCTCCCGCCCACTGTTCCCAGCAGGCGTGCACAATGCTCCTAAGCCCGGGAGAAAAGCGCTTCGGGGTGGTGCTCTCTCCGGGCCCTTGCCCCTGAGCCTGGGGGCAAGGCAGGGTGTCCACACTCCCAGACCAAGGCAGAACCACATGCACACGTCTGTTCCTGCCCCCTCCACCGGCAGAGAGCTGGGGGAAGCCAGAGTCTGTCAGGCAGCTGCTGGGCTGGCCGCCTGTGTGGGAAGGGGCAGAGCCGAACTAGGGGCAAGTTGGGCCTCTTGCTCTCCCTGCTGCCCTGAGGCTGCTGGGCCAAAGAGGTCTTGGGCATCCAGCCCCTTGCTGGTCCCTTCCCTCTGACGAGGCCCTCTGAGCTCCAGCCCCTTGCAGTGTGGAGACAGCCCCTGCCAGCAACCTCCTCTCCAAGGAGGCCTCAACCGAGGCCTAGGCCCAGGGGAAAGGCACCAGCGGTGATGAGCCAGTGGAGGCGCACGGGCATGTCTGGACCCAGTCCCCGCAGCCTGCCCCTTGGTGGGGCAGTACCCCCGGAGGCCAGGAAGGTCTGGGCAAGGCTGGCCAGGGGCAGGGGCCCTGCTGGGTCCTGCCCCTGGCCTGTGGGGCCTCTGAGCACAACCGGCCCTCTCCCACTGGAAGACCTCCCCGGCTGCCTCCAAAGGCCGGTTTGCCAACACTCCCGCCCGCTGTTCCCGCCAGGCACGCACAATGCTCCCAAGCCCGGGAGAAAAGCGCTTCGGGGTGTTGCTCTCTCCGGGCCCTTGCCCCTGAGCCTGGGGTCCAGGCAGTGTGTCCACACTCCCAGACCAAGGCAGAACCACATGCACACGTCTGTTCCTGACCCCTGCACCGGCAGAGCGCTCGGGGGAGCCACAGTCTGTCAGGCAGCTGCTGGGTTGGCTGCCTGTGTGGGAAGGGGCAGAGCCGACCTAGGGGCAAGTTGGGCCTCTTCCTCTCCCTGCTGCCCTGAGGCTGCTGGGCCAAAGAGGTCTTGGGCATCCAGCCCCTTTCTGGTCCCTTCCCGCTGACGAGGCCCTCTGAGCTCCAGCACCTTGCAGTGTGGAAACAGCCCCTGCCAGCAACCTCCTCTCCAAGGAGGCCTCAACCGAGGCCTAGGACCAGGGGAAAGGCACCAGCGGGGATGAGCCTGGGGAGGCGCCCGGGCATGTCTGGACCCAGTCCCCGCAGCCTGCCCCTTGGTGGGATAGTAACCCCGGAATCCAGGAGGGTCTGGGCAAGGCTGCCAGGGGCAGGGACACTGCTGCGTCCTGCCCCTGGCCTGTGGGGCGTCTGAGCACAACCGGCACTCTCCCGCTGGAAGACCTCCCTGGCTGCCTCCAAAGGCCGGTTTGCAAGCACTCCCGCCCGCTGTTCCCGCCAGGCACGCACAATGCTACCAAGCCCGAGAGAAAAGCGCTTCGGGGTGGTGCTCTCTCCGGACCCTTGCCCCTGAGCCTGGGGGACAGGCAGGGGGAACACACTCCCAGGCCAAGGCAGAACGACATGCACACGTCTGTTCCTGCCCCCTACACCGGCAGAGAGATCGGGGGAGCCAGAGACTGCCAGGCTGCTGCTGGGCTGGCTGCCTGTCTGGGACGGGGCAGAGCCGACCTAGGGGCAAGTTGGGCCTCTTGCTCTCCCTGCTGCCCTGAGGCTGCTGGGTCAAAGAGGTCTTGGGCATCCAGCCCTTTGCTGGTCCCTTCCCTCTGACGAGGCCCTCTGAGCTCCAGCACCTTGCAGTGTGGAGACAGCCCCTGCCAGCAACCTCCTCTCCAAAGAGGCCTCAACCGAGGCCTACGCCCAGGGGAAAGGCACCAGCGGGGATGATCCTGGGGAGGCGCACGGACATGTCTGGACCCAGTCACCGCAGCCTGCCCCTTGGTGGGGCAGTACCCCCGGAGGCCAGGAAGGTCTGGGCAAGGCTGGCCAGGGGCAGGGGTCCTGCTGGGTCCTGCCCCTGGCCTGTGGGGCCTCTGAGCCCAACCGGCCCTCTCCCACTGGAAGACCTCCCCGGCTGCCTCCAAAGGCCGGTTTGCAAGCGCTCCCGCCCACTGTTCCCAGCAGGCGTGGACAATGCTCCCAAGCCCGGGAGAAAAGCGCTTCAGGGTGGTGCTCTCTCTGGGCCCTTGCCCCTGAGCCTGGGGGCAAGGCAGGGTGTCCACACTCCCAGGCCAAGGCAGAACCACATGCACACGTCTGATCTGCGCCCTGCACCGGCAGAGAGCTCGGGGGAGCCAGAGTCTGTCAGGCAGCTGCTGGGCTGGCCGCCTGTGTGGGAAGGGGCAGAGCCGACCTAGGGGCAAGTTGGGCCTCTTCCTCTCCCTGCTGCCCTGAGGCTGCTGGGCCAAAGAGGTCTTGGGCATCCAGCCCCTTGCTGGTCCCTTCCCTCTGACGAGGCCCTCTGAGCTCCAGCACCTTGCAGTGTGGAGACAGCCCCTGCCAGCAACCTCCGCTCCAAGGAGGCCTCAACCGAGGCCTAGGCCCAGGGGAAAGGCACCAGCGGGGATGAGCCAGTGGAGGCGCACGGGCATGTCTGGACCCAGTCCCCGCAGCCTGCCCCTTGGTGGGGCAGTACCCCCGGAGGCCAGGAAGGTCTGGGCAAGGCTGGCCAGGGGCAGGGGCCCTGCTGGGTCCTGCCCCTGGCCTGTGGGGCCTCTGAGCAACCCGGCCCTCTCCCACTGGAAGACCTCCCCGGCTGCCTCCAAAGGCCGGTTTGCCAACACTCCCGCCCGCTGTTCCCGCCAGGCACGCACAATGCTCCCAAGCCCGGTAGAAAAGCGCTTCGGGGTGGTGCTCTCTCCGGGCCCTTGCCCCTGAGCCTGGGGTCCAGGCAGTGTGTCCACACTCCCAGACCAAGGCAGAACCACATGCACACGTCTGTTCCTGACCCCTGCACCGGCAGAGCGCTCGGGGGAGCCACAGTCTGTCAGGCAGCTGCTGGGTTGGCTGCCTGTGTGGGAAGGGGCAGAGCCGACCTAGGGGCAAGTTGGGCCTCTTCCTCTCCCTGCTGCCCTGAGGCTGCTGGGCCAAAGAGGTCTTGGGCATCCAGCCCCTTTCTGGTCCCTTCCCACTGACGAGGCCCTCTGAGCTCCAGCACCTTGCAGTGTGGAAACAGCCCCTGCCAGCAACCTCCTCTCCAAGGAGGCCTCAACCGAGGCCTAGGACCAGGGGAAAGGCACCAGCGGGGATGAGCCTGGGGAGGCGCCCGGGCATGTCTGGACCCAGTCCCCGCAGCCTGCCCCTTGGTGGGATAGTAACCCCGGAGTCCAGGAGGGTCTGGGCAAGGCTGCCAGGGGCAGGGACACTGCTGGGTCCTGCCCCTGGCCTGTGGGGCGTCTGAGCACAACCGGCACTCTCCCGCTGGAAGACCTCCCTGGCTGCCTCCAAAGGCCGGTTTGCAAGCACTCCCGCCCGCTGTTCCCGCCAGGCACGCACAATGCTACCAAGCCCGAGAGAAAAGCGCTTCGGGGTGGTGCTCTCTCCGGACCCTTGCCCCTGAGCCTGGGGGACAGGCAGGGGGAACACACTCCCAGGCCAAGGCAGAACGACATGCACACGTCTGTTCCTGCCCCCTACACCGGCAGAGAGATCGGGGGAGCCAGAGACTGCCAGGCTGCTGCTGGGCTGGCTGCCTGTCTGGGACGGGGCAGAGCCGACCTAGGGGCAAGTTGGGCCTCTTGCTCTCCCTGCTGCCCTGAGGCTGCTGGGTCAAAGAGGTCTTGGGCATCCAGCCCTTTGCTGGTCCCTTCCCTCTGACGAGGCCCTCTGAGCTCCAGCACCTTGCAGTGTGGAGACAGCCCCTGCCAGCAACCTCCTCTCCAAAGAGGCCTCAACCGAGGCCTACGCCCAGGGGAAAGGCACCAGCGGGGATGATCCTGGGGAGGCGCACGGACATGTCTGGACCCAGTCACCGCAGCCTGCCCCTTGGTGGGGCAGTACCCCCGGAGGCCAGGAAGGTCTGGGCAATGCTGGCCAGGGGCAGGGGCCCTGCTGGGTCCTGCCCCTGGCCTGTGGGGCCTCTGAGCCCAACCGGCCCTCTCCCACTGGAAGACCTCCCAGGCTGCCTCCAAAGGCCGGTTTGCAAGCGCTCCCGCCCACTGTTCCCAGCAGGCGTGGACAATGCTCCCAAGCCCGGGAGAAAAGCGCTTCAGGGTGGTGCTCTCTCTGGGCCCTTGCCCCTGAGCCTGGGGGCAAGGCAGGGTGTCCACACTCCCAGGCCAAGGCAGAACCACATGCACACGTCTGATCTGCGCCCTGCACCGGCAGAGAGCTCGGGGGAGCCAGAGTCTGTCAGGCAGCTGCTGGGCTGGCCGCCTGTGTGGGAAGGGGCAGAGCCGACCTAGGGGCAAGTTGGGCCTCTTGCTCTCCCTGCTGCCCTGAGGCTGCTGGGCCAAAGAGGTCTTGGGCATCCAGCCCCTTGCTGGTCCCTTCCCTCTGACGAGGCCCTCTGAGCTCCAGCACCTTGCAGTGTGGAGACAGCCCCTGCCAGCAACCTCCTCGCCAAGGAGGCCTCAACCGAGGCCTAGGCCCAGGGGAAAGGCACCAGCGGGGATGAGCCTGGGGAGGCGCCCGGGCATGACTGGACCCAGGCCCGCAGCCTGCCCCTTGGTGGGGCAGTACCCCCGGAGGCCAGGAAGGTCTGGGCAAGGCTGGCCAGGGGCAGGGGCCCTGCTGGGTCCTGCCCCTGGCCTGTGGGGCCTCTGAGCACAACCGGCCCTCTCCCACTGGAAGACCTCCCCGGCTGCCTCCAAAGGCCGGTTTGCCAACACTCCAGCCCGCTGTTCTCGCCGGGCACGCACAATTCTCCCAAGCCCGGGAGAAAAGCGCTTCGGTGTGTTGCTCTCTCCGGGCCCTTGCCCCTGAGCCTGGGGGCCAGGCAGTGGTTCCACACTCCCAGACCAAGGCAGAACCACATGCACACGTCTGTTCCTGACCCCTGCACCGGCAGAGAGCTCGGGGGAGCCAGAGTCTGTCAGGCAGCTGCTGGGCTGGCCGCCTGTGTGGGAAGGGGCAGAGCCGACCTAGGGGCAAGTTGGGCCTCTTCCTCTCCCTGCTGCCCTAAGGCTGCTGGGCCAAAGAGGTCTTGGGCATCCAGCCCCTTGCTGGTCCCTTCCCTCTGACGAGGCCCTCTGAGCTCCAGCACCTTGCAGTGTGGAGACAGCCCCTGCCAGCAACCTCCTCTCCAAGGAGGCCTCAACCGAGGCCTAGGCCCAGGGGAAAGGCACCAGCGGGGATGAGCCAGTGGAGGCGCAAGGGCATGTCTGGACCCAGTCCCCGCAGCCTGCCCCTTGGTGGGGCAGTACCCCCGGAGGCCAGGAAGGTCTGGGCAAGGCTGCCAGGGGCAGGGACACTGCTGGGTCCTGCCCCTGGCCTGTGGGGCGTCTGAGCACAACCGGCACTCTCCCGCTGGAAGACCTGCCCGGCTGCCTCCAAAGGCCGGTTAACAAGCGCTCCCGCCCACTGTTCCCAGCAGGCGTGCACAATGCTCCCAAGCCCGGGAGAAAAGCGCTTCGGGGTGGTGATCTCTCCGGGCCCTTGCCCCTGAGTCTGGGGGCAAGGCAGGGTGTCCACACTCCCAGGCCAAGGCAGAACCACATGCACACGTCTGATCTGCCCCCTGCACCGGCAGAGAGCTCGGGGGAGCCAGAGTCTGTCAGGCAGCTGCTGGGCTGGCCGCCTGTGTGGGAAGGGGCAGAGCCGACCTAGGGGCAAGTTGGGCCTCTTGCTCTCCCTGCTGCCCTGAGGCTGCTGGGCCAAAGAGTTCTTGGGCATCCAGCCCCTTGCTTGTCCCTTCCCTCTGACGAGGCCCTCTGAGCTCCAGCACCTTGCAGTGTGGAGACAGCACCTGCCAGCAATCTCCTCTCCAAGGAGGCCTCAACCGAGGCCTAGGCCCAGGGAAAAGGCACCAGCGGGGTTGAGCCAGGGGAGGCGCCCGGGCATGTCTGGACCCTGTCCCCGCAGCCTGCCCCTTGGTGGGGCAGTACCCCCGGAGGCCAGGAAGGTCTGGGCAAGGCTGGCCAGGGGCAGGGGCCCTGCTGGGTCCTGCCCCTGGCCTGTGGGGCCTCTGAGCACAACCGGCCCTTGCCCACTGGAAGACCTCCCCGGCTGCCTCCAAAGGCCGGTTTGCAAGCCCTCCCGCCCACTGTTCCCGCCAGGCGCGCACAATGCTCCCAAGCCCGGGAGAAAAGCGCTTCGGGGTGGTGGTCTCTCCAGGCCCCTGCCCCTGAGCCTGGGGGCCAGGCAGGGGATCCACAGTCCCAGGCCAAGGCAGAACCACATGCACACGTCTGTTCCTGCCCCCTCCACCGGCAGAGAGCTGGGGGGAGCCAGAGTCTGTCAGGCAGCTGCTGGGCTGGCCGCCTGTGTGGGAAGGGGCAGAGCCGACCTAGGGGCAAGTTGGGCCTCTTGCTCTCCCTGCTGCCCTGAGGCTGCTGGGCCAAAGAGGTCTTGGGCATCCAGCCCCTTGCTGGTCCCTTCCCTCTGACGAGGCCCTCTGAGCTCCAGCACCTTGCAGTGTGGAGACAGCCCCTGCCAGCAACCTCCTCTCCAAGGAGGCCTCAACCGAGGCCTAGGCCCAGGGGAAAGGCACGAGCGGGGATGAGCCAGTGGAGGCGCACGGGCATGTCTGGACCCAGTCCCCGCAGCCTGCCCCTTGGTGGGGCAGTACCCCCGGAGGCCAGGAAGGTCTGGGCAAGGCTGGCCAGGGGCAGGGGCCCTGCTGGGTCCTGCCCCTGGGCTGTGGGGCCTCTGAGCACAACCGGCCCTCTCCCACTGGAAGACCTCCCCGGCTGCCTCCAAAGGCCGGTTTGCCAACACTCCCGCCCGCTGTTCCCGCCAGGCACGCACAATGCTCCCAAGCCCGGGAGAAAAGCGCTTCGGGGTGTTGCCCTCTCCGGACCATTGCCCCTGAGCCTGGGTCCAGGCAGTGGGTCCACACTCCCAGACCAAGGCAGAACCACATGCACTCGTCTGTTCCTGACCCCTGCACCGGCAGAGAGCTCGGGGGAGCCAGAGTCTGTCAGGCAGCTGCTGGATTGGCTGCCTGTGTGGGAAGGGGCAGAGCCGACCTAGGGGCAAGTTGGGCCTCTTCCTCTCCCTGCTGCCCTGAGGCTGCTGGGCCAAAGACGTCTTGGGCATCCAGCCCCTTACTGGTCCCTTCCCTCTGACGAGGCCCTCTGAGCTCCAGCACCTTGCAGTGTGGAGACAGCCCCTGCTAGCAACCTCCTCTCCAAGGAGGCCTCAACCGAGGCCTAGGCCCAGGGGAAAGGCACCAGCGGGGATGAGCCAGTGGAGGCGCAAGGGCATGTCTGGACCCAGTCCCCGCAGCCTGCCCCTTGGTGGGGCAGTACCCCCGGAGGCCAGGAAGGTCTGGGCAAGGCTGCGAGGGGCAGGGGCCCTGCTGGGTCGTGCCACTGGCCTGTGGGGCGTCTGAGCACAACCGGCCCTCTCCCACTGGAAGACCTCCCCGGCTGCCTCCAAAGGCCAGTTTGCAAGCGCTCCCGGCCACTGTTACCAGCAGGCGGGCACAATGCTCCTAAGCCCGGAAGAAAAGCGCTTCAGGGTGGTGCTCTCTCTGGGCCCTTGCCCCTAAGCCTGGGGGCAAGGCAGGGTGTCCACACTCCCAGGCCAAGGCAGAACCACATGCACACGTCTGACCTGCCCCCTGCACCGGCAGAGAGCTCGGGGGAGCCAGAGTCTGTCAGGCAGCTGCTGGGCTGGCCGCCTGTGTGGGAAGTGGCAGAGCCGACCTAGGGGCAAGTTGGGCCTCTTGCTCTCCCTGCTGCCCTGAAGCTGCTGGGCCAAAGAGGTCTTGGGCATCCAGCCCCTTGCTGGTCCCTTCCCTCTGACGAGGCCCTCTGAGCTCCAGCACCTTGCAGTGTGGAGACAGCCCCTGCCAGCAACCTCCTCTCCAAGGAGGCCTCAACCGAGGCCTAGGCCCAGGGGAAAGGCACCAGCGGGGATGAGCCTGGGGAGGCGCCCGGGCATGTCTGGACCCAGTCCCCGCAGCCTGCCCCTTGGTGGGGCAGTACCCCCGGAGGCCAGGAAGGTCTGGGCAAGGCTGACAAGGGGCAAGGGCCCTGCTGGGTCCTGCCCCTGGCCTGTGGGGCTTCTGAGCACAACCGGCCCTCTCCCACTGGAAGAACTCCCCAGCTGCCTCCAAAGGCCAGTTTGCCAACACTCCCGCCCGCTGTTCCCGCCAGGCACGCACAATGCTCCCAAGCCCGGGAGAAAAGCACTTCGGGGTGGTGCTCTCCTCGGGCCCTTGCCCCTGAGCCTGGGGGCCAGGCAGTTGGTCCACACTCCCAGACCAAGGCAGAACCACATGCACACGTCTGTTCCTGACCCCTGCACCGGCAGAGAGCTCGGGGGAGCCAGAGTCTGTCAGGCAGCTGCTGGGCTGGCCGCCTGTGTGGGAAGGGGCAGAGCCGACCTAGGGGCAAGTTGGGCCTCTTCCTCTCCCTGCTGCCCTGAGGCTGCTGGGCCAAAGAGGTCTTGGGCATCCAGCCCCTTGCTGGTCCCTTCCCTCTGACGAGGCCCTCTGAGCTCCAGCACCTTGCAGTGTGGAGACAGCCCCTGCCAGCAACCTCCTCTCCAAGGAGGCCTCAACCGAGGCCTAGGCCCAGGGGAAAGGCACCAGCGGGGATGAGCCTGGGGAGGCGCCCGGGCATGTCTGGACCCAGTCCCCGCAGCCTGCCCCTTGGTGGGGCAGTACCCCCGGAGGCCAGGAAGATCTGGGCAAGGCTGGCCAGGGGCAGGGGCCCTGCTGGGTCCTCCCCATGGCCTGTGGGGCCTCTGAGCACAACCGGCCCTCTCCCACTGGAAGACCTCCCCGGCTGCCTCCAAAGGCCAGTTTGCCAACACTCCTGCCCGCTCTTCCCGCCAGGCACGCACAATGCTCCCAAGCCCGGGAGAATAGCGCTTCGGGGTGGTGCTCTCTCCGGGCCCTTGCCCCTGAGCCTGGGGTCCAGGCAGTGGGTCCACACTCCCAGACCAAGGCAGAACCACATGCACACGTCTGTTCCTGACCCCTGCACCGGCAGAGAGCTCGGGGGAGCCAGAGTCTGTCAGGCAGCTGCTGGGTTGGCTGCCTGTGTGGGAAGGGGCAGAGGCGACCTAGGGGCAAGTTGGGCCTCTTGCTCTCCCTGCTGCCCTGAGGCTGCTGGGCCAAAGAGGTCTTGGGCATCCAGCCCCTTGCTGGTCCCTTCCCGCTGACGAGGCCCTCTGAGCTCCAGCACCTTGCAGTGTGGAGACAGCCCCTGCCAGCAACCTCCTCTCCAAGGAGGCATCAACCGAGGCCTATGCCCAGGGGAAAGGCACCAGCGGGGATGAGCCTGGGGAGGCGCCCAGGCATGTCTGGACCCAGTCCCCGCAGCCTGCCCCTTGGTGGGGCAGTACCCCCGGAGGCCAGGAAGGTCTGGGCAAGGCTGGCCAGGGGCAGGGGCCCTACTGGGTCCTGCCCCTGGCCTGTGGGGCCTCTGAGCACAACCGGCCCTCTCCCACTCGAAGAACTCCCCGGCTGCCTCCAAAGGCCAGTTTGCCAACACTCCCGCCCGCTGTTCCCGCCACGCACGCACAATGCTCCCAAGCCCGGGAGAAAAGCACTTCGGGGTGGTGCTCTCCTCGGGCCCTTGCCCCTGAGCCTGGGGGCCAGGCAGTTGGTCCACACTCCCAGACCAAGGCAGAACCACATGCACACGTCTGTTCCTGACCCCTGCACCGGCAGAGAGCTCGGGGGAGCCAGAGTCTGTCAGGCAGCTGCTGAGCTGGCCGCCTGTGTGGGAAGGGGCAGAGCCGACCTAGGGGCAAGTTGGGCCTCTTCCTCTCCCTGCTGCCCTGAGGCTGCTGGGCCAAATAGGTCTTGGGCATCCAGCCCCTTGCTGGTCCCTTCACTCTGACGAGGCCCTCTGAGCTCTAGCACCTTGCAGTGTGGAGACAGCCCCTGCCAGCAACATCCTCTCCAAGGAGGCCTCAACCGAGACCTAGGCCCAGGGGAAAGGCACCAGCGGGGATGAGCCTGGGGAGGCGCCCGGGCATGTCTGGACCCAGTCCCCGCAGCCTGCCCCTTGGTGGGGCAGTACCCCCGGAGGCCAGGAAGATCTGGGCAAGGCTGGCCAGGGGCAGGGGCCCTGCTGGGTCCTCCCCATGGCCTGTGGGGCCTCTGAGCACAAACGGCCCTCTCCCACTGGAAGACCTCCCCGGCTGCCTCCAAAGGCCAGTTTGCCAACACTCCTGCCCGCTCTTCCCGCCAGGCACGCACAATACTCCCAAGCCCGGGAGAAAAGCGCTTCGGGGTGGTGCTCTCTCCGGGCCCTTGCCCCTGAGCCAGTGGGCAAGGCAGGGGGAACACACTCCCAGACCAAGGCAGAAACACATGCACACGTCTGTTCCTCTCCCCTGCACCGTCAGAGAGCTCGGGGGAGCCAGAGTCTCTCAGGCAGGTGCTGGGCTGGCCGCCTGTGTGGGAAGGGGCAGAGCCGACCTAGGGGCAAGTTGGACCTCTTGCTCTCCCTGCTGCCCTGAGGCTGCAGGGCCAAAGACGTCTTGGGCATCCAGCCCCTTACTGGTCCCTTCCCTCTGACGAGGCCCTCTGAGCTCCAGCACCTTGCAGTGTGGAGACAGCCCCTGCCAGCAATCTCCTCTCCAAGGAGACCTCAACCGAGGCCTAGGCCCAGGGGAAAGGCACCCGCGGGGTTGAGCCAGGGGAGGCGCCCGGGCATGTCTGGACCCTGTCCCCGCAGCCTGCCCCTTGGTGGGGCAGTACCCCCGGAGGCCAGGAAGGTCTGGGCAAGGCTGGCCAGGGGCAGGGGCCCTGCTGGGTCCTGCCCCTGGCCTGTGGGGCCTCTGAGCACAACCGGCCCTCTCCCACTGGAAGACCTCCCCGGCTGCCTCCAAAGTCCTGTTTGCAAGCACTCCCGCCCACTGTTCCCGCCAGGCGCGCACAATGCTCCCAAGCCCGGGAGAAAAGCGCTTCGGGGTGGTGGTCTCTCCGGGCCCTTGCCCCTGAGCCTGGGGGCCAGGCAGGGGATCCACAGTCCCAGGCCAAGGCACAACAACATGCACACGTCTGTTCCTGCCCCCTCCACCGGCAGAGAGCTGGGGGGAGCCAGAGTCTGTCAGGCAGCTGCTGGGTTGGCTGCCTGTGTGGGAAGGGGCAGAGCCGACCTAGGGGCAAGTTGGGCCTCTTGCTCTCCCTGCTGCCCTGAGGCTGCTGGGCCAAAGAGGTCTTGGGCATCCAGCCCCTTGCTGGTCCCTTCCCGCTGACGAGGCCCTCTGAGATCCAGCACCTTGCAGTGTGGAGACAGCCCCTGCCAGCAACCTCCTCTCCAAGGAGGCCTCAACCGAGGCCTAGGCCCAGGGGAAAGGCACCAGCGGGGATGAGCCTGGGGAGGTGCCCGGGCATCTCTGGACCCAGGCCCCGCAGCCTGCCCCTTAGTGGGGCAGTACCCCCGGAGGCCAGGAAGGTCTGGGCAAGGCTAGCCAGGGGCAGGGGCCCTGCTGCGTCCTGCCCCTGGCCTGTGGGGCCTCTGAGCACAACCGGCCCTCTCCCACTGGAAGACCTCCCCGGCTGCCTCCAAGGCCGGTTTGCAAGCGCTCCCGCCCACTGTTCCCAGCAGGCGTGCACAATGCTCCCAAGCCCGGGAGAAAAGCGCTTCAGGGTGGTGCTCTCTCCGGGCCCTTGCCCCTGAGCCTGGGGGCAAGGCAGGGTGTCCACACTCCCAGGACAAGGCAGAACCACATGCACACGTTTGATCTGCCCCCTGCACCGGCAGAGAGCTCGGGGGAGCCAGAGTCTGTCAGGCAGCTGCTGGGCTGGCCGCCTGTGTGGGAAGGGGCAGAGCCGACCTAGGGGCAAGTTGGGCCTCTTGCTCTCCCTGCTGCCCTGAGGCTGCTGGGCCAAAGAGGTCTTGGGCATCCAGCCCCTTGCTGGTCCCTTCCCGCTGACGAGGCCCTCTGAGCTCCAGCACCTTTCAGTGTGGAGACAGCCCCTGCCAGCAACCTCCTCTCCAAGGAGGCCTCAACCGAGGCCTAGGCCCAGGGGAAAGGCACCAGCGGGGATGAGCCTGGGGAGGCGCCCGGGCATGTCTGGACCCAGTCCCCGCAGCCTGCCCCTTGGTGGGGCAGTACCCCCGGAGGCCAGGAAGGTCTGGGCAAGGCTGCCAGGGGCAGGGACACTGCTGGGTCCTGCCCCTGGCCTGTGGGGCGTCTGAGCACAACCGGCACTCTCCCGCTGGAAGACCTCCCCGTCTGACTCGAAAGGCCGGTTTGCAAGCACTCCCGCCCGCTGTTCCCGCCAGGCACGCACAATGCTCCCAAGCCCGGGAGAAAAGCGCTTCGGGGTGGTGCTCTCTCCGGGCCCTTGCCCCTGAGCCTGGGGGCAAGGCATGGGGAACACACTCCCAGGCCAAGGCAGAACCACATGCCCACGTCTGTTCCTGTCCCCTGCACCGGCAGAGAGCTCGGGGGAGCCAGAGTCTGTCAGGCAGCTGCTGGGCTGGCCGCCTGTGTGGGAAGGGGCAGAGCCGACCTAGGGGCAAGTTGGGCCTCTTCCTCTCCCTGCTGCCCTGAGGCTGCTGGGCCAAAGAGGTCTTGGGCATCCAGCCCCTTGCTGGTCCGTTCCCTCTGACGAGGCCCTCTGAGCTCCAGCACCTTGCAGTGTGGAGACAGCCCCTGCCAGCAACCTCCTCTCCAAGGAGGCCTCAACCGAGGCCTAGGCCCAGGGGAAAGGCACCAGCGGGGATGAGCCAGTGGAGGCGCACGGGCATGTCTGGACCCAGTCCCGGCAGCCTGCCCCTTGGTGGGGCAGTACCCCCGGAGGCCAGGAAGGTCTGGGCAAGGCTGCCAGGGGCAGGGACACTGCTGGGTCCTGCCCCTGGCCTGTGGGGCGTCTGAGCACAACCGGCACTCTCCCGCTGGAAGACCTGCCCGGCCGCCTCCAAAGGCCGGTTAACAAGCGCTCCCGCCCACTGTTCCCAGCAGGCGTGCACAATGCTCCCAAGCCCGGGAGAAAAGCGCTTCGGGGTGGTGCTCTCTCCGGGCCCTTGCCCCTGAGCCTGGGGGCAAGGCAGGGTGTCCACACTCCCAGGCCAAGGCAGAACCACATGCACACGTCTGATCTGCCCCCTGCACCGGCAGAGAGCTCGGGGGAGCCAGAGTCTGTCAGGCAGCTGCTGGGCTGGCCGCCTGTGTGGGAAGGGGCAGAGCCGACCTAGGGGCAAGTTGGGCCTCTTGCTCTCCCTGCTGCCCTGAGGCTGCTGGGCCAAAGAGGTCTTGGGCATCCAGCCCCTTGCTTGTCCCTTCCCTCTGACGAGGCCCTCTGAGCTCCAGCACCTTGCAGTGTGGAGACAGCCCCTGCCAGCAATCTCCTCTCCAAGGAGGCCTCAACCGAGGCCTAGGCCCAGGGAAAAGGCACCAGCGGGGTTGAGCCAGGGGAGGCGCCCGGGCATGTCTGGACCCTGTCCCCGCAGCCTGCCCCTTGGTGGGGCAGTACCCCCGGAGGCCAGGAAGGTCTGGGCAAGGCTGGCCAGGGGCAGGGGCCCTGCTGGGTCCTGCCCCTGGCCTGTGGGGCCTCTGAGCACAACCGGCCCTTGCCCACTGGAAGACCTCCCCGGCTGCCTCCAAAGGCCGGTTTGCAAGCACTCCCGCCCACTGTTCCCGCCAGGCGCGCACAATGCTCCCAAGCCCGGGAGAAAAGCGCTTCGGGGTGGTGGTCTCTCCGGGCCCCTGCCCCTGAGCCTGGGGGCCAGGCAGGGGATTCACAGTCCCAGGCCAAGGCAGAACCACATGCACACGTCTGACCTGCCCCCTGCACCGGCAGAGAGCTCGGGGGAGCCAGTCTGTCAGGCAGCTGCTGGGCTGGCCGCCTGTGTGGGAAGTGGCAGAGCCGACCTAGGGGCAAGTTGGGCCTCTTGCTCTCCCTGCTGCCCTGAAGCTGCTGGGCCAAAGAGGTCTTGGGCATCCAGCCCCTTGCTGGTCCCTTCCCTCTGACGAGGCCCTCTGAGCTCCAGCACCTTGCAGTGTGGAGACAGCCCCTGCCAGCAACCTCCTCTCCAAGGAGGCCTCAACCGAGGCCTAGGCCCAGGGGAAAGGCACCAGCGGGGATGAGCCTGGGGAGGCGCCCGGGCATGTCTGGACCCAGTCCCCGCAGCCTGCCCCTTGGTGGGGCAGTACCCCGGGAGGCCAGGAAGGTCTGGGCAAGGCTGGCCAGGGGCAAGGGCCCTGCTGGGTCCTGCCCCTGGCCTGTGGGGCCTCTGAGCACAACCGGCCCTCTCCCACTGGAAGAACTCCCCAGCTGCCTCCAAAGGCCAGTTTGCCAACACTCCCGCCCGCTGTTCCCGCCAGGCACGCACAATGCTCCCAAGCCCGGGAGAAAAGCACTTCGGGGTGGTGCTCTCCTCGGGCCCTTGCCCCTGAGCCTGGGTGCCAGGCAGTTGGTCCACACTCCCAGACCAAGGCAGAACCACATGCACACGTCTGTTCCTGACCCCTACACCGGCAGAGAGCTCGGGGGAGCCAGAGTCTGTCAGGCAGCTGCTGGGCTGGCCGCCTGTGTGGGAAGGGGCAGAGCCGACCTAGGGGCAAGTTGGGCCTCTTCCTCTCCCTGCTGCCCTGAGGCTGCTGGGCCAAAGAGGTCTTGGGCATCCAGCCCCTTGCTGGTCCCTTCCCTCTGACGAGGCCCTCTGAGCTCCAGCACCTTGCAGTGTGGAGACAGCCCCTGCCAGCAATATCCTCTCCAAGGAGGCCTCAACCGAGGCCTAGGCCCAGGGGAAAGGCACCAGTGGGGATGAGCCTGGGGAGGCGCCCGGGCATGTCTGGACCCAGTCCCCGCAGCCTGCCCCTTGGTGGGGCAGTACCCCCGGAGGCCAGGAAGATCTGGGCAAGGCTGGCCAGGGGCAGGGGCCCTGCTGGGTCCTCCCCATGGCCTGTGGGGCCTCTGAGCACAACCGGCCCTCTCCCACTGGAAGACCTCCCCGGCTGCCTCCAAAGGCCAGTTTGCCAACACTCCTGCCCGCTCTTCCCGCCAGGCACGCACAATGCTCCCAAGCCCGGGAGAAAAGCGCTTCGGGGTGGTGCTCTCTCTGGGCCCTTGCCCCTGAGCCTGTGGGCAAGGCAGGGGGAACACACTCCCAGACCAAGGCAGAAACACATGCACACGTCTGTTCCTGTCCCCTGCACCGGCAGAGAGCTCGGGGGAGCCAGAGTCTCTCAGGCAGGTGCTGGGCTGGCCGCCTGTGTGGGAAGGGGCAGAGCCGACCTAGGGGCAAGTTGGGCCTCTTGCTCTCTCTGCTGCCCTGAGGCTGCAGGGCCAAAGACGTCTTGGGCATCCAGCCCCTTACTGGTCCCTTCCCTCTGACGAGGCCCTCTGAGCTCCAGCACCTTGCAGTGTGGAGACAGCCCCTGCCAGCAATCTCCTCTCCAAGGAGGCCTCAACCGAGGCCTAGGCCCAGGGGAAAGGCACCAGCGGGTTTGAGCCAGGGGAGGCGCCTGGGCATGTCTGGACCCTGTCCCCGCAGCCTGCCCCTTGGTGGGGCAGTACCCCCGGAGGCCAGGAAGGTCTGGGCAAGGCTGGCCAGGGGCAGGGGCCCTGCTGGGTCCTTCCCCTGGCCTGTGGGTCCTCTGAGCACAACCGGCCCTCTCCCACTGGAAGACCTCCCCGGCTGCCTCCAAAGGCCGGTTTGCAAGCACTCCCGCCCACTGTTCCCGCCAGGCGCGCACAATGCTCCCAAGCCCGGGAGAAAAGCGCTTCGGGGTGGTGGTCTCTCCGGGCCCTTGCCCCTGAGCCTGGGGGCCAGGCAGGGGATCCACAGTCCCAGGCCAAGGCACAACAACATGCACACGTCTGTTCCTGCCCCCTCCACCGGCAGAGAGCTGGGGGGAGCCAGAGTCTGTCAGGCAGCTGCTGGGCTGGCCGCCTGTGTGGGAAGGGGCAGAGCCGACCTAGGGGCAAGTTGGGCCTCTTGCTCTCCCTGCTGCCCTGAGGCTGCTGGGCCAAAGAGGTCTTGGGCATCCAGCCCCTTGCTGGTCCCTTCCTTCTGACGAGGCCCTCTGAGCTCCAGCACCTTGCAGTGTGGAGACAGCCCCTGCCAGCAACCTCCTCTCCAAGGAGGCCTCAACCGAGGCCTAGGCACAGGGGAAATGCACCAGCGGGGATGAGCCAGTGGAGGCGCACGGGCATATCAGGACCCAGTCCCCGGAGCCTGCCCCTTGGTGGGGCAGTACCCCCGGAGGCCAGGAAGGTCTGGGCAAGGCTGGCCAGGGGCAGGGGCCCTACTGGGTCCTGCCCCTGGCCTGTGGGGCCTCTGAGCACAACCGGCCTTCTCCCACTCGAAGAACTCCCCGGCTGCCTCCAAAGGCCAGTTTGCCAACACTCCCGCCCGCTGTTCCCGCCACGCACGCACAATGCTCCCAAGCCCGGGAGAAAAGCACTTCGGGGTGGTGCTCTCCTCGGGCCCTTGCCCCTGAGCCTGGGGGCCAGGCAGTTGGTCCACACTCCCAGACCAAGGCAGAACCACATGCACACGTCTGTTCCTGACCCCTGCACCGGCAGAGAGCTCGGGGGAGCCAGAGTCTGTCAGGCAGCTGCTGGGCTGGCCGCCTGTGTGGGAAGGGGCAGAGCCGACCTAGGGGCAAGTTGGGCCTCTTCCTCTCCCTGCTGCCCTGAGGCTGCTGGGCCAAATAGGTCTTGGGCATCCAGCCCCTTGCTGGTCCCTTCACTCTGACGAGGCCCTCTGAGCTCTAGCACCTTGCAGTGTGGAGACAGCCCCTGCCAGCAACATCCTCTCCAAGGAGGCCTCAACCGAGGCCTAGGCCCAGGGGAAAGGCACCAGCGGGGATGAGCCTGGGGAGGCGCCCGGGCATGTCTGGACCTAGTCCCCGCAGCCTGCCCCTTGGTGGGGCAGTACCCCCGGAGGCCAGGAAGATCTGGGAAAGGCTGGCCAGGGGCAGGGGCCCTGCTGGGTCCTCCCCATGGCCTGTGGGGCCTCTGAGCACAACCGGCCCTCTCCCACTGGAAGACCTCCCCGGCTGCCTCCAAAGGCCAGTTTGCCAACACTCCTGCCCGCTCTTCCCGCCAGGCACGCACAATGCTCCCAAGCCCGGGAGAAAAGCGCTTCGGGGTGGTGCTCTCTCCGGGCCCTTGCCCCTGAGCCAGTGGGCAAGGCAGGGGGAACACACTCCCAGACCAAGGCAGAAACACATGCACACGTCTGTTCCTCTCCCCTGCACCGTCAGAGAGCTCGGGGGAGCCAGAGTCTCTCAGGCAGGTGCTGGGCTGGCCGCCTGTGTGGGAAGGGGCAGAGCCGACCTAGGGGCAAGTTGGGCCTCTTGCTCTCCCTGCTGCCCTGAGGCTGCAGGGCCAAAGACGTCTTGGGCATCCAGCCCCTTACTGGTCCCTTCCCTCTGACGAGGCCCTCTGAGCTCGAGCACCTTGCAGTGTGGAGACAGCCCCTGCCAGCAATCTCCTCTCCAAGGAGACCTCAACCGAGGCCTAGGCCCAGGGGAAAGGCACCAGCGGGGTTGAGCCAGGGGAGGCGCCCGGGCATGTCTGGACCCTGTCCCCGCAGCCTGCCCCTTGGTGGGGCAGTACCCCCGGAGGCCAGGAAGGTCTGGGCAAGGCTGGCCAGGGGCAGGGGCCCTGCTGGGTCCTGCCCCTGGCCTGTGGGGCCTCTGAGCACAACCGGCCCTCTCCCACTGGAAGACCTCCCCGGCTGCCTCCAAAGTCCTGTTTGCAAGCACTCCCGCCCACTGTTCCCGCCAGGCGCGCACAATGATCCCAAGCCCGGGAGAAAAGCGCTTCGGGGTGGTGGTCTCTCCGGGCCCTTGCCCCTGAGCCTGGGGGCCAGGCAGGGGATCCACAGTCCCAGGGCAAGGCACAACAACATGCACACATCTGTTCCTGCCCCCTCCACCGGCAGAGAGCTGGGGGGAGCCAGAGTCTGTCAGGCAGCTGCTGGGTTGGCTGCCTGTGTGGGAAGGGGCAGAGCCGACCTAGGGGCAAGTTGGGCCTCTTGCTCTCCCTGCTGCCCTGAGGCTGCTGGGCCAAAGAGGTCTTGGGCATCCAGCCCCTTGCTGGTCCCTTCCCGCTGACGAGGCCCTCTGAGCTCCAGGACCTTGCAGTGTGGAGACAGCCCCTGCCAGCAACCTCCTCTCCAAGGAGGCCTCAACCGAGGCCTAGGCCCAGGGGAAAGGCACCAGCGGGGATGAGCCTGGGGAGGTGCCCGGGCATCTCTGGACCCAGGCCCCGCAGCCTGCCCCTTAGTGGGGCAGTACCCCCGGAGGCCAGGAAGGTCTGGGCAAGGCTAGCCAGGGGCAGGGGCCCTGCTGCGTCCTGCCCCTGGCCTGTGGGGCCTCTGAGCACAACCGGCCCTCTCACACTGGAAGACCTCCCCGGCTGCCTCCAAGGCCGGTTTGCAAGCGCTCCCGCCCACTGTTCCCAGCAGGCGTGCACAATGCTCCCAAGCCCGGGAGAAAAGCGCTTCAGGGTGGTGCTCTCTCCGGGCCCTTGCCCCTGAGCCTGGGGGCAAGGCAGGGTGTCCACACTCCCAGGACAAGGCAGAACCACATGCACACGTCTGATCTGCCCCCTGCACCGGCAGAGAGCTCGGGGGAGCCAGAGTCTGTCAGGCAGCTGCTGGGCTGGCCGCCTGTGTGGGAAGGGGCAGAGCCGACCTAGGGGCAAGTTGGGCCTCTTGCTCTCCCTGCTGCCCTGAGGCTGCTGGGCCAAAGAGGTCTTGGGCATCCAGCCCCTTGCTGGTCCCTTCCCTCTGACGAGGCCCTCTGAGCTCCAGCACCTTTCAGTGTGGAGACAGCCCCTGCCAGCAACCTCCTCTCCAAGGAGGCCTCAACCGAGGCCTAGGCCCAGGGGAAAGGCACCAGCGGGGATGAGCCTGGGGAGGCGCCCGGGCATGTCTGGACCCAGTCCCCGCAGCCTGCCCCTTGGTGGGGTAGTACCCCCGGAGGCCAGGAAGGTCTGGGCAAGGCTGCCAGGGGCAGGGACACTGCTGGGTCCTGCCCCTGGCCTGTGGGGCGTCTGAGCACAACCGGCACTCTCCCGCTGGAAGACCTCCCCGGCTGCCTCGAAAGGCCGGTTTGCAAGCACTCCCGCCCGCTGTTCCCGCCAGGCACGCACAATGCTCCCAAGCCCGGGAGAAAAGCGCTTCGGGGTGGTGCTCTCTCCGGGCCCTTGCCCCTGAGCCTGGGGGCAAGGCATGGGGAACACACTCCCAGGCCAAGGCAGAAGCACATGCCCACGTCTGTTCCTGTCCCCTGCACCGGCAGAGAACTCGGGGGAGCCAGAGTCTGTCAGGCAGCTGCTGGGCTGGCCGCCTGTGTGGGAAGGGGCAGAGCCGACCTAGGGGCAAGTTGGGCCTCTTCCTCTCCCTGCTGCCCTGAGGCTGCTGGGCCAAAGAGGTCTTGGGCATCCAGCCCCTTGCTGGTCCCTTCCCTCTGACGAGGCCCTCTGAGCTCCAGCACCTTGCAGTGTGGAGATAGCCCCTGCCAGCAACCTCCTCTCCAAGGAGGCCTCAACCGAGGCCTAGGCCCAGGGGAAAGGCACCAGCGGGGATGAGCCAGTGGAGGCGCACGGGCATGTCTGGACCCAGTCCCCGCAGCCTGCCCCTTGGTGGGGCAGTACCCCCGGAGGCCAGGAAGGTCTGGGCAAGGCTGCCAGGGGCAGGGACACTGCTGGGTCCTGCCCCTGGCCTGTGGGGCGTCTGAGCACAACCGGCACTCTCCCGCTGGAAGACCTGCCCGGCCGCCTCCAAAGGCCGGTTAATAAGCGCTCCCGCCCACTGTTCCCAGCAGGCGTGCACAATGCTCCCAAGCCCGGGAGAAAAGCGCTTCGGGGTGGTGCTCTCTCCGGGACCTTGCCCCTGAGCCTGGGGGCAAGGCAGGGTGTCCACACTCCCAGGCCAAGGCAGAACCACATGCACACGTCTGATCTGCCCCCTGCACCGGCAGAGAGCTTGGGGGAGCCAGAGTCTGTCAGGCAGCTGCTGGGCTGGCCGCCTGTGTGGGAAGGGGCAGAGCCGACCTAGGGGCAAGTTGGGCCTCTTGCTCTCCCTGCTGCCCTGAGGCTGCTGGGCCAAAGAGGTCTTGGGCATCCAGCCCCTTGCTTGTCCCTTCCCTCTGACGAGGCCCTCTGAGCTCCAGCACCTTGCAGTGTGGAGACAGCCCCTGCCAGCAATCTCCTCTCCAAGGAGGCCTCAACCGAGGCCTAGGCCCAGGGAAAAGGCACCAGCGGGGTTGAGCCAGGGGAGGCGCCCGGGCATGTCTGGACCCTGTCCCCGCAGCCTGCCCCTTGGTGGGGCAGTACCCCCGGAGGCCAGGAAGGTCTGGGTAAGGCTGGCCAGGGGCAGGGGCCCTGCTGGGTCCTGCCCCTGGCCTGTGGGGCCTCTGAGCACAACCGGCCCTTGCCCACTGGAAGACCTCCCCGTCTGCCTCCAAAGGCCGGTTTGCAAGCACTCCCGCCCACTGTTCCCGCCAGGCGCGCACAATGCTCCCAAGCCCGGGAGAAAAGCGCTTCGGGGTGGTGGTCTCTCCGGGCCCCTGCCCCTGAGCCTGGGGTCCAGGCAGTGGGTCCACACTCCCAGACCAAGGCAGAACCACATGCACACGTCTGTTCCTGACCCCTGCACCGGCAGAGAGCTCGGGGGAGCCAGAGTCTGTCAGGCAGCTGCTGGGTTGGCTGCCTGTGTGGGAAGGGGCAGAGCCGACCTAGGGGCAAGTTGGGCCTCTTCCTCTCCCTGCTGCCCTGAGGCTGCTGGGCCAAAGACGTCTTGGGCATCAAGCCCCTTCCTGGTCCCTTCCCTCTGACGAGGCCCTCTGAGCTCCAGCACCTTGCAGTGTGGAGACAGCCCCTGCCAGCAACCTCCTCTCCAAGGAGGCCTCAACCGAGGCCTAGGCCCAGGGGAAAGGCACCAGCGGGGATGAGCCAGTGGAGGCGCAAGGGCATGTCTGGACCCAGTCCCCGCAGCCTGCCCCTTGGTGGGGCAGTACCCCCGGAGGCCAGGAAGGTCTGGGCAAGGCTGCGAGGGGCAGGGGCCCTACTGGGTCGTGCCCCTGGCCTGTGGGGCGTCTGAGCACAACCGGCACTCTCCCGCTGGAAGACCTCCCCGTCTGCCTCCAAAGGCCGGTTTGCAAGCACTCCCGCCCGCTGTTCCCGCCAGGCAGGCACAATGCTCCCAAGCCCGGGAGAAAAGCGCTTCAGGGTGGTGCTCTCCTCGGGCCCTTGCCCCTGAGCCTGGGGGCCAGGCAGTTGGAACACACTCCCAGGCCAAGGCAGAACGACATGCACACGTCTGTTCCTGCCCCCTACACCGGCAGAGAGCTCGGGGGAGCCAGAGTCTGTCAGGCAGCTGCTGGGCTGGCCGCCTGTGTGGGAAGGGGCAGAGCCGACCTAGGGGCAAGTTGTGCCTCTTGCTCTCCCTGCTGCCCTGAGGCTGCTGGGTCAAAGAGGTCTTGGGCATCCAGCCCTTTGCTGGTCCCTTCCCTCTGACGAGGCCCTCTGAGCTCCAGCACCTTGCAGTGTGGAGACAGCCCCTGCCAGCAACCTCCTCTCCAAAGAGGCCTCAACCGAGGCCTACGCCCAGGGGAAAAGCACCAGCGGGGATGATCCTGGGGAGGCGCACGGACATGTCTGGACCCAGTCCCCGCAGCCTGCCCCTTGGTGGGGCAGTACCCCCGGAGGCCAGGAAGGTCTGGGCAAGGCTGGCCAGGGGCAGGGGACCTGCTGGGTCCTACCCCTGGCCTGTGAGGCCTCTGAGCACAACCGGCCCTCTCCCACTGGAAGACCTCCCCAGCTGCCTCCAAAGTCCTGTTTGCAAAGACTCCCGCCCGCTGTTCACGCCAGGCTCGCACAATGCACCCAAGCCCGGGAGAAAAGCGCTTCGGGGTGGTGCTCTCTCCGGGCCCTTGCCCCTGAGCCTGGGGGCCAGGCAGTGGGTCCACACTCCCAGACCAAGGCAGAACCACATGCACACGTCTGTTCCTGACCCCTGCACCGGCAGAGAGCTCGGGGGAGCCAGAGTCTGTCAGGCAGCTGCTGGGCTGGCCGCCTGTGTGGGAAGGGGCAGAGCCGACCTAGGGGCAAGTTGGGCCTCTTCCTCTCCCTGCTGCCCTGAGGCTGCTGGGCCAAAGAGGTCTTGGGCATCCAGCCCCTTGCTGGTCCCTTCCCTCTGACGAGGCCCTCTGAGCTCCAGCACCTTGCAGTGTGGAGACAGCCCCTGCCAGCAACCTCCGCTCCAATGAGGCCTCAACCGAGGCCTAGGCCCAGGGGAAAGGCACCAGCGGGGATGAGCCTGGGGAGGCGCCCGGGCATGTCTGGACCCAGTCCCCGCAGCCTGCCCCTTGGTGGGGCAGTACCCCCGGAGGCCAGGAAGGTCTGTGCAAGGCTGCTAGGGGCAGGGACAGCGCTGGGTCCTGCCCCTGGCCTGTGGGACGTCTGAGCACAACCGGCACTCTCCCGCTGGAAGACCTCCCCGTCTGCCTCCAAAGGCTGGTTTGCAAGCACTCCCGCCCGCTGTTCCCGCTAGGCACGCACAATGCTCCCAAGCCCGGGAGAAAAGCGCTTCGGGGTGGTGCTCTCTCCGGGCCCTTGCCCCTAAGCCTGCGGGCCAGGCAGGGGGAACACACTCCCAGGCCAAGACAGAACGACATGAACACGTCTGTTCCTGCCCACTACACCGGCAGAGAGCTCGGGGGAGCCAGAGTCTCTCAGGCAGGTGCTGGGCTGGCCGCCTGTGTGGGAAGGGGCAGAGCCGACCTAGGGGCAAGTTGGGCCTCTTGCTCTCCCTGCTGCCCTGAGGCTGCTGGGCCAAAGACGTCTTGGGCATCCAGCCCTTTGCTGGTCCCTTCCCTCTGACGAGGCCCTCTGAGCTCCAGCACCTTGCAGTGTGGAGACAGCACCTGCCAGCAATCTCCTCTCCAAGGAGGCCTCAACCGAGGCCTAGGCCCAGGGGAAAGGCACCAGCGGGGATGAGCCTGGGGAGGCGCCCGGGCATGTCTGGACCCAGTCCCCGCAGCCTGCCCCTTGGTGGGGCAGTACCCCTGGAGGCCAGGAAGGTCTGGGCAAGGCTGACCAGGGGCAGGGGACCTGCTGGGTCCTGCCCCTGTCCTGTGGGGCCTCTGAGCACAACCGGCCCTCTCCCACTGGAAGACCTCCCCGGCTGCCTCCAAAGGCCGGTTTGCCAACACTCCCGCCCGCTGTTCCCGCCAGGCACGCACAATGCTCCCAAGCCCGGGAGAAAAGCGCTTCGGGGTGGTGCTCTCTCCGGGCCCTTGCCCCTAAGCCTGCGGGCCAGGCAGGGGGAACACACTCCCAGGCCAAGGCAGAAAGACATGAACACGTCTGTTCCTGCCCCCTACACCGGCAGAGAGCTCGGGGGAGCCAGAGTCTGTCAGGCAGGTGCTGGGCTGGCCGCCTGTGTGGGAAGTGGCAGAGCCGACCTAGGGGCATGTTGGGCCTCTGCTCTCCCTGCTGCCCTGAGGCTGCTGGGCCAAAGAGGTCTTGGGCATCCAGCCCCTTGCTGGTCCCTTCCCTCTGACGAGGCCCTCTGAGCTCCAGCACCTTGCAGTGTGGAGACAGCCCCTGCCAGCAACCTCCTCTCCAAGGAGGCCTCAACCGAGACCTAGCCCCAGGGGAAAGGCACCAGCTGGGAAGAGCCTGGGGAGGCGCCCGGGCATGTCTGGACCCAGTCCCCGCAGCCTGCCCCTTGGTGAGGCAGTACCCCCGGAGGCCAGGAAGGTCTGGGCAAGGCTGGTCAGGGGCAGGGGCCCTGCTGGGCCCTGCCCCTGGCCTGTGGGGCCTCTGAGCACAACCGGCCCTCTCCCACTGGAAGACCTCCCCGTCTGCCTCCAAAGGCCGGTTTGCCAACACTCCCGCCCGCTGTTCCCGCCAGGCACGCACAATTCTCCCAAGCCCGGGAGAAAAGCGCTTCGGGGTGGTGCTCTCTCCGGGCCCTTGCCCATGAGCCTGGGGGCAAGGCAGGGAGAACACACTCCCAGGCCAAGGCAGAACCACATGACCACGTCTGTTCCTGTCCCCTGCACCGGCAGAGAGCTTGGGGGAGCCAGAGTTTGTCAGGCAGCTGCTGGGTTGGCCGCCTGTGTGGGAAGGGGCAGAGCCGAATAGGGGCAAGTTGGGCCTCTTGCTCTCCCTGCTGCCTTGAGGCTGCTGGGCCAAAGATGTCTTGGGCATCCAGCCCTTTACTGGTCCCTTCTCTCTGACGAGGCTCTCTGAGCTGCAGCACCTTGCAGTGTGGAGACAGCCCCTGCCAGCAACCTCCTCTCCAAGGAGGCCTCAACCGAGGCCTAGGCCCAGGGGAAAGGCACCAGCGGGGATGAGCCAGGGGAGGCGCCCGAGCATGTCTGGACCCAGTCCCCGCAGCCTGCCCCTTGGTGGGGCAGTACCCCCGGAGGCCAGGAAGGTCTGGGCAAGGCTGGCCAGGGACAGGGGCCCTGCTGGGTCCTGCCCCTGGCCTGTGGGGCCTCTGAGCACAACCGGCCCTCTCCCACTGGAAGACCTCCCCGGCTGCCTCCAAAGGCCGGTTTGCAAGCGCTCCCGCCCACTGTTCCCAGCAGGCGTGCACAATGCTCCTAAGCCCGGGAGAAAAGCGCTTCGGGGTGGTGCTCTCTCCGGGCCCTTGCCCCTGAGCCTGGGGGCAAGGCAGGGTGTCCACACTCCCAGGCCAAGGCAGAACCACATGCACACGTCTGATCTGCCCCCCGCACCGGCAGAGAGCTCGGGGGAGCCAGAGTCTGTCAGGCAGCTGCTGGGCTGGCCGCCTGTGTGGGAAGGGGCAGAGCCGACCTAGGGGCAAGTTGGGCCTCTTGCTCTCCCTGCTGCCCTGAGGCTGCTGGGCCAAAGACGTCTTGGGCATCCAGCCCCTTGCTGGTCCCTTCCCTCTGACGAGGCCCTCTGAGCTCCAGCACCTTGCAGTGTGGAGACAGACCCTGCCAGCAACCTCCTCTCCAAGGAGGCCTCAACCGAGGCCTAGGCCCAGGGGAAAGGCACCAGCAGGGATGAGCATGGGGAGGCGCCCGGGCATGACTGGACCCAGGCCCGCAGCCTGCCCCTTGGTGGGGCAGTACCCCCGGAGGCCAGGAAGGTCTGGGCAAGGCTGGCCAGGGGCAGGGGCCCTGCTGGGTCCTGTCCCTGGCCTGTAGGGCCTCTGAGCACAACCGGCCCTCTCCCACTGGAAGACCTCCCCGGCTGCCTCCAGAGGCCACTTTGCCAACACTCCTGCCCGCTGTTCCCGCCAGGCACGCACAATGCTCCCAATTCCGTGAGAAAAGTGCTTCGGCATGGTGCTCTCTCCGGGCCCTTGGAAGACCTCCCAAGCTGCCTCCAAAGGCCGGTTTGCAAGCACTTCCGCCCGCTGTTCCCGCCAGCCTCGCACAATGCTCCCAAGCCCGGGAGAAAAGCGCTTCGGGGTGGTGTTCTCTCCGTGCCCATGGAGGACCTCCCTGGCTGGCCCCAAAGGCCGGTTTGCAAGCACTCCCACTCGCTGTTCCCGCCAGCCACGCACAATCCTCCAAAACCCCGGAGAAAAGCGCTTCGGGGTGTTGCTCTCTCCGGGCCCTTGCCCCTGAGTGTGGGGGCCAGGCAGTGGTTCCACACTCCCAGACCAAGGCAGAACCACATGCACACGTCTGTTCCTGACCCCTGCACCGGCAGAGAGCTCGGGGGAGCCAGAGTCTCTCAGGCAGCTGCTGGGCTGGCCGCCTGTGTGGGAAGGGGCAGAGCCGACCTAGGGGCAAGTTGGGCCTCTTGCTCTCCCTGCTGCCCTGAGGCTGCTGGGCCAAAGAGGTCTTGGGCATCCAGCCCCTTGCTGGTCCCTTCCCTCTGACGAGGCCCTCTGAGCTCCAGCACCTTGCAGTGTGGAGACAGCCCCTGCCAGCAACCTCCTCTCCAAGGAGGCCTCAACCGAGGCCTAGGCCCAGGGGAAAGGCACCAGCGGGGATGAGCCAGTGGAGGCGCACGGGCATGTCTGGACCCAGTCCCCGCAGCCTGCCCCTTGGTGGGGCAGTACCCCCGGAGGCCAGGAAGGTCTGGGCAAGGCTGCCAGGGGCAGGGACACTGCTGGGGCTGCCCCTGGCCTGTGGGGCGTCTGAGCACAACCGGCACTCTCCCGCTGGAAGACCTCCCCGGCTGCCTCCAAAGGCCGGTTAACAAGCGCTCCCGCCCACTGTTCCCAGCAGGCGTGCACAATGCTCCCAAGCCCGGGAGAAAAGCGCTTCGGGGTGGTGCTCTCTCCGGGCCCTTGCCCCTGAGCCTGGGGGCCAGGTAGTTGGAACACACTCCCAGGCCAAAGCAGAACGACATGCACACGTCTGTTCCTGCCCCCTACACCGGCAGAGAGCTCGGGGGAGCCAGAGACTGCCAGGCTGCTGCTGGGCTGGCTGCCTGTGTGGGACGGGGCAGAGCCGACCTAGGGGCAAGTTGGGCCTCTTGCTCTCCCTGCTGCCCTGAGGCTGCTGGGTCAAAGAGGTCTTGGGCATCCAGCCCTTTGCTGGTCCCTTCCCTCTGACGAGGCCCTCTGAGCTCCAGCACCTTGCAGTGTGGAGATAGCCCCTGCCAGCAACCTCCTCTCCAAAGAGGCCTCAACCGAGGCCTACGCCTAGGGGAAAAGCACCAGCGGGGATGATCCTGGGGAGGCGCACGGACATGTCTGGACCCAGTCCCCGCAGCCTGCCCCTTGGTGGGGCAGTACCCCCGGAGGCCAGGAAGGTCTGGGCAAGGCTGGCCAGGGGCAGGGGCCCTGCTGGGTCCTGCCCCTGGCCTGTGAGGCCTCTGAGCACAACCAGCCCTCTCCCACTGGAAGACCTCCCCAGCTGCATCCAAAGTCCTGTTTGCAAACACTCCCGCCCGCTGTTCACGCCAGGCTCGCACAATGCTCCCAAGCCCGGGAGAAAAGCGCTTCGGGGTGGTGCTCTCTCCGGGCCCTTGCCCCTGAGCCTGGGGGCCAGGCAGTGGGTCCAGACTCCCAGACCAAGGCAGAACCACATGCACACGTCTTTTCCTGACCCCTGCACCGGCAGAGAGCTCGGGGGAGCCAGAGTCTGTCAGGCAGGTGCTGGGCTGGCCGCCTGTGTGGGAAGGGGCAGAGCCGACCTAGGGGCAAGTTGGGCCTCTTCCTCTCCCTGCTGCCCTGAGGCTGCTGGGCCAAAGAGGTCTTGGGCATCCAGCCCCTTGCTGGTCCCTTCCCTCTGACGAGGCCCTCTGAGCTCCAGCACCTTGCAGTGTGGAGACAGCCCCTGCCAGCAACCTCCTCTCCAATGAGGCCTCAACCGAGGCCTAGGCCCAGGGGAAAGGCACCAGCGGGGATGAGCCTGGGGAGGCGCCCGGGCATGTCTGGACCCAGTCCCCGCAGCCTGCCCCTTGGTGGGGCAGTACCCCCGGAGGCCAGGAAGGTCTGTGCAAGGCTGCCAGGGGCAGGGACAGCGCTGGGTCCTGCCCCTGGGCTGTGGGACGTCTGAGCACAACCGGCACTCTCCCGCTGGAAGACCTCCCCGTCTGCCTCCAAAGGCCGGTTTGCAAGCACTCCCGCCCGCTGTTCCCGCCAGGCACGCACAATGCTCCCAAGCCCGGGAGAAAAGCGCTTCGGGGTGGTGCTCTCTCCGGGCCCTTGCCCCTAAGCCTGCGGGCCAGGCAGGGGGAACACACTCCCAGGCCAAGACAGAACGACATGAACACGTCTGTTCCTGCCCCCTACACCGGCAGAGAGCTCGGGGGAGCCAGAGTCTCTCAGGGAGGTGCTGGGCTGGCCGCCTGTGTGGGAAGGGGCAGAGCCGACCTAGGGGCAAGTTGGGCCTCTTGCTCTCCCTGCTGCCCTGAGGCTGCTGGGCCAAAGACGTCTTGGGCATCCAGCCCTTTGCTGGTCCCTTCCCTCTGACGAGGCCCTCTGAGCTCCAGCACCTTGCAGTGTGGAGACAGCACCTGCCAGCAATCTCCTCTCCAAGGAGGCCTCAACCGAGGCCTAGGCCCAGGGGAAAGGCACCAGCGGGGATGAGCCTGGGGAGGCGCCCGGGCATGTCTGGACCCAGTCCCCGCAGCCTGCCCCTTGGTGGGGCAGTACCCCTGGAGGCCAGGAAGGTCTGGGCAAGGCTGACCAGGGGCAGGGGACCTGCTGGGTCCTGCCCCTGGCCTGTGGGGCCTCTGAGCACAACCGGCCCTCTCCCACTGGAAGACCTCCCCGGCTGCCTCCAAAGGCCGTTTTGCACGCACTCCCGCCCACTGTTCCCACCAAGCGCGCACAATGCTCCCAAGCCCGGGAGAAAAGCGCTTCGGGGTGGTGCTCTCTCCGGCCCTTGCCCCTGAGCCTGGGGGCCAGGCAGGGGGTCCACACTCCCAGGGCAAGGCAGAACCACATGCACACGTCTGTTCCTGACCCCTGCACCGGCAGAGAGCTCGGGGGAGCCAGAGTCTGTCAGGCAGCTGCTGGGCTGGCCGCCTTTGTGGGAAGGGGCAGAGCCGACCTAGGGGCAAGTTGGGCCTCTTGCTCTCCCTGCTGCCCTGAGGCTGCTGGGCCAAAGAGGTCTTGGGCATCCAGCCCTTTGCTTTTCCCTTCCCTCTGACGAGGCCCTCTGAGCTCCAGCACCTTGCAGTGTGGAGACAGCCCCTGCCAGCAACCTCCTCTCCAAGGAGGCCTCAACCGAGACCTAGGACCAGGGGAAAGGCACCAGCGGGGATGAGCCTGGGGAGGCGCCCGGGCATGTCTGGACCCAGTCCCCGCAGACTGCCCCTTGGTGGGGCAGTACCCCCGGAGGCCAGGAAGGTCTGGGAAAGGCTGGCCAGGGGCAGGGGACCTGCTGGGTCCTGCCCCTGGCCTGTGGGGCCTCTGAGCACAACCGGCCCTCTCCCACTGGAAGACCTCCCCGGCTGCCTCCAAAGTCCTGTTTGCCAACACTACCACCCGCTGTTCACGCCAGACTTGCACAATGCTCCCAAGCCCGGGAGAAAAGTGCTTCGGGGTGGTGCTCTCTCCGGGCCCTTGCCCCTGAGCCTCGGGGCAAGGCATGGGGAACACACTCCCAGGCCAAGGCAGAACCACATGCACACGTCTGTTCCTGACCCCTGCACCGGCAGAGAGCTCGGGGGAGCCAGAGTCTGTCAGGCAGCTGCTGGGTTGGCTGCCTGTGTGGGAAGGGGCAGAGCCGACCTAGGGGCAAGTTGGGCCTCTTGCTCTCCCTGCTGCCCTGAGGCTGCTGGGCCAAAGAGGTTTTGGGCATCCAGCCCCTTGCTGGTCCCTTCCCGCTGACGAGGCCCTCTGAGCTCCAGCACCTTGCAGTGTGGAGACAGCCCCTGCCAGCAACCTCCTCTCCGAGGAGGCATCAACCGAGGCCTATGCCCAGGGGAAAGGCACCAGCGGGGATGAGCCTGGGGAGGCGCCCAGGTATGTCTGGACCCAGTCCCCGCAGCCTGCCCCTTGGTGGGGCAGTACCCCCGGAGGCCAGGAAGGTCTGGGCAAGGCTGGCCAGGGGCAGGGGACCTGCTGGGTCCTGCCCCTGGCCTGTGAGGCCTCTGAGCACAACCGGCCCTCTCCACTGGAAGACCTCCACGGCTGCCTCCAAAGTCCTGTTTGCAAACACTCCCGCCCGCTGTTCACGCCAGGCTCGCACAGTGCTCCCAAGCCCAGGAGAAAAGCGCTTCGGGGTGGTGCTCTCTCCGGGCCCTTGCCCCTGAGCCTGGGGGCAAGGCAGGGGGAACACACTCCCAGGCCAAGGCAGAACCACATGCCCACGTCTGTTCCTGTCCCCTGCACCGGCAGAGAGCTTGGGGGAGCCAGAGTCTGTCAGGCAGCTGCTGGGTTGGCCGCCTGTGTGGGAAGGGGCAGAGCCGCCCTAGGGGCAAGTTGGGCCTCTTGCTCTCCCTGCTGCCCTGAGGCTGCTGGGCCAAAGACGTCTTGGGCATCCAGCCCCTTACTGGTCCCTTCCCTCTGACGAGGCCCTCTGAGCTCCAGCACCTTGCAGTGTGGAGACAGCCCCTGCCAGCAACCTCCTCTCCAAGGAGGCCTCAACCGAGGCCTAGGCCCAGGGGAAAGGCACCAGCGGGGATGAGCCTGGGGAGGCGCCCGGGCATGTCTGGACCCAGTCCCCGCAGCCTGCCCCTTGGTGGGGCAGCACCCCCGGAGGCCAGGAAGGTCTGGGCAAGGCTGCCAGGGGCAGGGACACTGCTGGGTCCTGCCCCTGGCCTGTGGGGCGTCTGAGCACAACCGGCACTCTCCCGCTGGAAGACCTCCCCGTCTGCCTCGAAAGGCCGGTTTGCAAGCACTCCCGCCCGCTGTTCCCGCCAGGCACGCACAATGCTCCCAAGCCCGGGAGAAAAGTGCTTCGGGGTGGTGCTCTCACCGGGCCCTTGCCCCTGAGCCTGGGGGCCAGGCAGGGGGAACACACTCCCAGGCCAAGGCAGAACGACATGCACACGTCTGTTCCTGCCCCCTACACCGGCAGAGAGCTCGGGGGAGCCAGAGACTGCCAGGCTGCTGCTGGGCTGGCCGCCTGTGTGGGACGGGGCAGAGCCGACCTAGGGGCAAGTTGGGCCTCTTGCTCTCCCTGCTGCCCTGAGGCTGCTGGGTCAAAGAGGTCTTGGGCATCCAGCCCTTTGCTGGTCCCTTCCCTCTGACGAGGCCCTCTGATCTCCAGCACCTTGCAGTGTGGAGACAGCCCCTGCCAGCAACCTCCTCTCCAAGGAGGCCTCAACCGAGGCCTAGGCCCAGGGGAAAGGCACCAGCGGGGATGAGCCTGGGGAGGCGCCCGGGCATGTCTGGACCCAGTCCCCGCAGCCTGCCCCTTGGTGGGGCAGTACCCCCGGAGGCCAGGAAGGTCTGGGCAAGGCTGGCCAGGGTCAGGGGCCCTGCTGGGTCCTGCCCCTGGCCTGTGGGGCCTCTGAGCACAACCGGCCCTCTCCCACTGGAAGACCTCCCCGGCTGCCTCCAAAGTCCTGTTTGCAAACACTCCCGCCCGCTGTTCACGCCAGGCTCGCACAATGCTCCCAAGCCCGTGAGAAAAGCGCATTGGGGTGGTTCTCTCTCCGGGCCCTTGCCCCTGAGCCTGGGGGCAAGGCACGGGGAACACACTCCCTGGCCAAGGCAGAACCACATGCCCACGTCTGTTCCTGTCCCCTGCACCGGCAGAGAGCTCGGGGGAGCCAGAGTCTCTCAGGCAGGTGCTGGGCTGGCCGCCTGTGTGGGAAGGGGCAGAGCCGACCTAGGGGCAAGTTGGGCCTCTTGCTCTCCCTGCTGCCCTGAGGCTGCTGGGCCAAAGACGTCTTGGGCATCCAGCCCTTTGCTGGTCCCTTCCCTCTGACGAGGCCCTCTGAGCTCCAGCACCTTGCAGTGTGGAGACAGCACCTGCCAGGAATCTCCTCTCCAAGGAGGCCTCAACCGAGGCCTAGGCCCAGGGGAAAGGCACCAGCGGGGATGAGCCTGGGGAGGCGCCCGGGCATGTCTGGACCCAGTCCCCGCAGCCTGCCCCTTGGTGGGGCAGTACCCCCGGAGGCCAGGAAGGTCTGGGCAAGGCTGACCAGGGGCAGGGGACCTGCTGGGTCCTGCCCCTGGCCTTTGGGGCCTCCGAGCACAACCGGCCCTCTCCCACTGGAAGACCTCCCCGGCTGCCTCCAAAGGCCGTTTTGCACGCACTCCCGCCCACTGTTCCCACCAAGCGCGCACAATGCTCCCAAGCCCGGGAGAAAAGCGCTTCGGGGTGGTGCTCTCTCCGGGCCCTTGCCCCTGAGCCTGGGGGCCAGGCAGGGGGTCCACACTCCCAGGCCAAGGCAGAACCACATGCACACGTCTGTTCCTGAGCCCTGCACCGGCAGAGAGCTCGGGGGAGCCAGAGTCGGTCAGGCAGCTGCTGGGCTGGCCGCCTTTGTGGGAAGGGGCAGAGCCGACCTAGGGGCAAGTTGGGCCTCTTGCTCTCCCTGCTGCCCTGAGGCTGCTGGGCCAAAGAGGTCTTGGGCATCCAGCCCTTTGCTTGTCCCTTCCCTCTGACGAGGCCCTCTGAGCTCCAGCACCTTGCAGTGTGGAGACAGCCCCTGCCAGCAACCTCCTCTCCAAGGAGGCCTCAACCGAGACGTAGGACCAGGGGAAAGGCACCAGCGGGGATGAGCCTGGGGAGGCGCCCGGGCATGTCTGGACCGAGTCCCTGCAGCCTGCCCCTTGGTGGGGCAGTACCCCCGGAGGCCAGGAAGGTCTGGGCAAGGCTGGCCAGGGGCAGGGGACCTGCTGGGTCCTGCCCCTGGCCTGTGGGGCCTCTGAGCACAACCGGCCCTCTCCCACTGGAAGACCTCCCCGGCTGCTTCCAAAGTCCTGTTTGCCAACACTCCCACCCGCTGTTCACGCCAGACTTGCACAATGCTCCCAAGCCCGGGAGAAAAGCGCTTCGGGGTGGTGCTCTCTCCGGGCCCTTGCCCCTGAGCCTGGGGGCAAGGCATGGGGAACACACTCCCAGGCCAAGGCAGAACCACATGCCCACGTCTGTTCCTGTCCCCTGCACCGGCAGAGAGCTTGGGGGAGCCAGAGTCTGTCAGGCAGCTGCTGGTTTGGCCGCCTGTGTGGGAAGGGGCAGAACCGCCCTAGGGGCAAGTTGGGCCTCTTGCTCTCCCTGCTGCCCTGAGGCTGCTGGGCCAAAGACGTCTTGGGCATCCAGCCCCTTACTGGTCCCTTCCCTCTGACGAGGCCCTCTGAGCTCCAGCACCTTGCAGTGTGGAGACAGCCCCTGCCAGCAACCTCCTCTCCAAGGAGGCCTCAACCGAGGCCTAGGCCCAGGGGAAAGGCACCAGCGGGGATGAGCCAGGGGAGGCGCCCGAGCATGTCTGGACCCAGTCCCCGCAGCCTGCCCCTTGGTGGGGCAGTACCCCCGGAGGCCAGGAAGGTCTGGGTAAGGCTGGCCAGGGGCAGGGGCCCTGCTGGGTCCTGCCCCTGGCCTGTGGGGCCTCTGAGCACAACCGGCCCTTTCCCACTGGAAGACCTCCCCGGCTGCCTCCAAAGGCCGGTTTGCAAGCACTCCCGCCCACTGTTCCCGCCAGGCGCGCACAATCCTCCCAAGCCCGGGAGAAAAGCGCTTCGGGGTGTTGGTCTCTCCGGGCCCTTGCCCCTGAGCCTGGGGGCCAGGCAGGGGATCCACAGTCCCAGGCCAAGGCACAACAACATGCACACGTCTGTTCCTGCCCCCTCCACCGGCAGAGAGCTGGGGGGAGCCAGAGTCTGTCAGGCAGCTGCTGGGCGGGCCGCCTGTGTGGGAAGGGGCAGAGCCGACCTAGGGGCAAGTTGTGCCTCTTGCTCTCCCTGCTGCCCTGAGGCTGCTGGGCCAAAGAGGTCTTGGGCATCCAGCCCCTTGCTGGTCCCTTCCCTCTGACGAGGCCCTCTGAGCTCCAGCACCTTGCAGTGTGGAGACAGCCCCTGCCAGCAACCTCCTCTCCAAGGAGGCCTCAACCGAGGCCTAGGCCCAGGGGAAAGGCACCAGCGGGGATGAGCCAGTGGAGGCGCACGGGCATATCAGGACCCAGTCCCCGCAGCCTGCCCATTGGTGGGGCAGTACCCCCGGAGGCCAGGAAGGTCTGGGCAAGGCTGGCCAGGGGCAGGGTCCCTGCTGGGTCCTGCCCCTGGCCTGTGGGGCCTCTGAGCACAACCGGCCCTCTCCCACTGGAAGACCTCCCTGGCTGCCTCCAAAGGCCGGTTTGCCAACACTCCCGCCCGCTGTTCCCGCCAGGCACGCACAAGGCTCCCAAGGCCAGGAGAAAAGCGCTTCGGGGTGTTGCTCTCTCCGGGACCTTGCCCCTGAGCCTGGGGTTCAGGCAGTGGGTCCACACTCCCAGACCAAGGCAGAACCACATGCACACGTCTGTTCCTGACCCCTGCACCGGCAGAGAGCTCGGGGGAGCCAGAGTCTGTCAGGCAGCTGTTGGGTTGGCTGCCTGTGTGGGAAGGGGCAGAGCCGACCTAGGGGCAAGTTGGGCCTCTTGCTCTCCCTGCTGCCCTGAGGCTGCTGGGCCAAAGAGGTCTTGGCTATCCAGCCCCTTGCTGGTCCCTTCCCGCTGACGAGGCCCTCTGAGCTCCAGCACCTTGCAGTGTGGAGACAGCCCCTGCCAGCCACCTCCTCTCCAAGGAGGCATCAACCGAAGCCTATGCCCAGGGGAAAGGCACCAGCGGGGATGAGCCTGGGGAGGCGCCCGGGCATGTCTGGACCCAGGCCCCGCAGCCTGCCCCTTGGTGGGGCAGTACCCCCGGAGGCCAGGAAGGTCTGGGCAAGGCTGGCCAGGGGCAGGGGCCCTGCTGCGTCCTGCCCCTGGCCTGTGGGTCCTCAGAGCACAACCGGCCCTCTCCCACTGGAAGACCTCCCCGGCTGCCTCCAAAGGCCGGTTTGCAAGCGCTCCCACCCACTGTTCCCAGCAGGCGTGCACAATGCTCCCAAGCCCGGGAGAAAAGCGCTTCAGGGTGGTGCTCTCTCCGGGCCCTTGCCCCTGAGCCTGGGGGCAAGGCAGGGTGTCCACACTCCCAGGGCAAGGCAGAACCACATGCACACGTCTGATCTGCCCCCTGCACCGGCAGAGAGCTCGGGGGAGCCAGAGTCTGTCAGGCAGCTGCTGGGCTGGCCGCCTGTGTGGGAAGGGGCAGAGCCGACCTAGGGGCAAGTTGGGCCTCTTGCTCTCCCTGCTGCCCTGAGGCTGCTGGGCCAAAGAGGTCTTGGGCATCCAGCCCCTTGCTGGTCCCTTCCCTCTGACGAGGCCCTCTGAGCTCCAGCACCTTGCAGTGTGGAGACAGCCCCTGCCAGCAACCTCCTCTCCAAGGAGGCCTCAACCGAGGCCTAGGCCCAGGGGAAAGGCACCAGCGGGGATGAGCCTGGGGAGGCGCCCGGGCATGTCTGGACCCAGTCCCCGCAGCCTGCCCCTTGGTGGGGCAGTACCCCCGGAGGCCAGGAAGGTCTGGGCAAGGCTGCCAGGGGCAGGGACACTGCTGGGTCCTGCCCCTGGCCTGTGGGGCGTCTGAGCACAACCGACACTCTCCCGCTGGAAGACCTGCCCGTCTGCCTCGAAAGGCCGGTTTGCAAGCACTCCCGCCCGCTGTTCCCGCCAGGCACGCACAATGCTCCCAAGCCCAGGAGAAAAGCGCTTCGGGGTGGTGCTCTCACCGGGCCCTTGCCCCTGAGCCTGGGGGCAAGGCAGGGGGAACACACTCCCAGGCCAAGGCAGAACGACATGCACACGTCTGTTCCTGCCCCCTACACCGGCAGAGAGCTCGGGGGAGCCAGAGAATGCCAGGCTGCTGCTGGGCTGGCCGCCTGTGTGGGACGGGGCAGAGCCGACCTAGGGGCAAATTGGGCCTCTTGCTCTCCCTGCTCCCCTGAGGCTGCTGGGTCAAAGAGGTCTTGGGCATCCAGCCCTTTGCTGGTCCCTTCCCTCTGACGAGGCCCTCTGATCTCCAGCACCTTGCAGTGTGGAGACAGCCCCTGCCAGCAACCTCCTCTCCAAGGAGGCCTCAACCGAGGCCTAGGCCCAGGGGAAAGGCACCAGCGGGGATGAGCCTGGGGAGGCGCCCGGGCATGTCTGGACCCAGTCCCCGCAGCCTGCCCCTTGGTGGAGCAGTACCCCCGGAGGCCAGGAAGGTCTGGGCAAGGCTGGCCAGGGTCAGGGGCCCTGCTGGGTCCTGCCCCTGGCCTGTGGGGCCTCTGAGCACAACCGGCCCTCTCCCACTGGAAGACCTCCCCGGCTGCCTTCAAAGGCCGGTTTGCAAGCACTCCCGCCCACTGTTCCCACCAAGCGCGCACAATTCTCCCAAGCCCGGGAGAAAAGCGCTTCGGGGTGGTGCTCTCTCCGGGCCCTTGCCCCTGAACCTGGGGGCCAGGCAGTTGGTCCACACTCGGAGACCAAGGCAGAACCACATGCACACGTCTGTTCCTGACCCCTGCACCGGCAGAGAGCTCGGGGGAGCCAGAGTCTGTCAGGCAGCTGCTGGGCTGGCCGCCTGTGTGGGAAGGGGCAGAGCCGACCTAGGGGCAAGTTGGGCCTCTTCCTCTCCCTGCTGCCCTGAGGCTGCTGGGCCAAAGAGGTCTTGGGCATCCAGCCCCTTGCTGGTCCCTTCCCTCTGATGAGGCCCTCTGAGCTCCAGCACCTTGCAGTGTGGAGACAGCCCCTGCCAGCAACCTCCTCTCCAAGGAGGCCTCAACCGAGGCCTAGGCCTAGGGGAAAGGCACCAGCGGGGATGAGCCTGGGGAGGCGCCCGGCCATGTCTGGACCCAGTCCCCGCAGCCTGCCCCTTGGTGGGGCAGTACCCCCGGAAGCCAGGAAGGTCTCGGCAAGGCTGCCAGGGGCAGGGACACTGCTGGGTCCTGCCCCTGGCTGTTGGGCGTCTGAGCACAACCGGCACTCTCCCGCTGGAAGACCTCCCCGTCTGCCTCCAAAGTCCTGTTTGCAAGCACGCCCACCCGCTGTTCCCCCAGGCACGCACAATGCTCCCAAGCCCGGGAAAAAAGCGCTTCGGGGTGATGCTCTCTCCGGGCCCTTGCCCCTGAGCCTGGGGCCAGGCAGGGGGAACACACTCCCAGGCCAAGGGAGAACGACATGCACACGTCTGTTCCTGCCCCCTACACCGGCAGAGAGCTCGGGGGAGCCAGAGACTGCCAGGCTGCTGCTGGGCTGGCTGCCTGTGTGGGACGGGGCAGAGCCGACCTAGGGGCAAGTTGGGCCTCTTGCTCTCCCTGCTGCCCTGAGGCTGCTGGGTCAAAGAGGTCTTGGGCATCCAGCCCTTTGCTGGTGCCTTCCCTCTGACGAGGCCCTCTGAGCTCCAGCACCTTGCAGTGTGGAGACAGCCCCTGCCAGCAACCTCCTCTCCAAAGAGGCCTCAACCGAGGACTACACCCAGGGGAAAGGCACCAGCGGGGATGATCCTGGGGAGGCGCACGGACATGTCTGGACCCAGTCTCCGCAGCCTGCCCCTTGGTGGGGCAGTACCCCCGGAGGCAGGAAGGTCTGGGCAAGTCTGGCCAGGGGCAGGGGCCCTGCTGGGTCCTGACCCTGGCCTGTGGGGCCTCTGAGCACAACCGGCCCTCTCCCACTGGAAGACCTCCCCGGCTGCCTCCAAAGTCCTGTTTGCAAACACTCCCGCCCGCTGTTCACGTCAGGCTCGCACAATGCTCCCAAGCCCGGGAGAAAAGCACTTCGGAGTGGTGCTCTCTCCGGGCCCTTGCCGCTGAGCCTGGGGGCAAGGCAGGGGGAACACACTCCCAGGCCAAGGCAGAAACACATGCCCACGTCTGTTCCTGTCCCCTGCACCGGCAGAGAGCTTGGGGGAGCCAGAGTCTGTCAGGCAGGTGCTGGGCTGGTCGCCTGTGTGGGAAGGGGCAGAGCCGACCTAGGGGCAAGTTGGGCCTCTTGCCCTCCCTGCTGCCCTGAGGCTGCTGGGCCAAAGAGGACTTGGGCATCCAACCCCTTGCTGGTCCCTTCCCTCTGACGAGGCCCTCTGAGCTCCAGCACCTTGCAGTGTGGAGACAGCCCCTGCCAGCAACCTCCTCTCCAAGGAGGCCTAAACCGAGGCCTAGGCACAGGGGAAAGGCACCAGCGGGGATGAGCCTGCGGAGGCGCCCGGGCATGTATGGACCCAGTCCCCGCAGCCTGCCCCTTGGTGGGGCAGTACCCCCGGAGGCGAGGAAGTTCTGGGAAAGGCTGTCCAGGGGCAGGGGACCTGCTGGGTCCTGCCCCTGGCCTGTGGGGCCTCTGAGCACAACCGGCCCTCTCCCACTGGAAGACGTCCCCGGCTGCCTCGAAAGGCCGGTTTGCAAGCACTCCCGCCCACTGTTCCAACCAAGGGCGCACAACGCTCCCAAGCCCGGGAGAAAATCGCCTCGGGGTGGTGCTCTCTCCGGGCCCTTTCCCCTGAGCCTGGGGGCCAGGAAGGGGGTCCACACTCCCAGGCCAAGGCAGAACGACATGCACACGTCTGTTCCTGCCCCATGCACCGGCAGAGAGCTCGGGGGAGCCAGAGTCTGTCAGGCAGCTGCTGGGCTGGCCGCCTGTGTGGGAAGGGGCAGAGCCGACCTAGGGGCAAGTTGGGCCTCTTGCTCTCCCTGCTGCCCTGAGGCTGCTGGGCCAAAGAGATCTTGGGCATCCAGCCCCTTGCTTGTCCCTTCCCTCAGAGGAGGCCCTCTGAGCTCCAGCACCTTGCAGTGTGGAGACAGCCCCTGCCAGCAACCTCCTCTCCAAGGAGGCCTCAACCGAGGCCTAGGACCAGGGGAAAGGCACCAGCGGGGATGAGCCTGGGGAGGCGCCCGGGCATGTCTGGACCCAGTCCCCGCAGCCTGCCCCTTGGTGGGGCAGTACCCCCGGAGGCCAGGAAGGTCTGGGCAAGGCTGGCCACGGGCAGGGGCCCTGCTGGGTCCTGCCCCTGGCCTGTGGGGCCTCTGAGCACAACCGGCCCTCTCCCACTGGAAGACTTCCCCAGCTGCCTCCAAAGGCCGGTTTGCCAACACTCCCGCCCGCTGTTCCCGCCAGGCACGCACAATTCTCCCAAGCCCGGGAGAAAAGCGCTTCGGGGTGTTGCTCTCTCCGGGCCCTTGCCCCTGAGTGTGGGGGCGAGGCAGTGGGACCACACTCCCAGACCAACGCAGAACCACATGCACACGTCTGTTTCTGACCCCTGCACCGGCAGAGAGCTTGGGGGAGCCAGAGTCTGTCAGGCAGCTGCTGGGCTGGCCGCCTGTGTGGGAAGGGGCAGAGCCGACCTAGGGGCAAGTTGGGCCTCTTCCTCTCCCTGCTGCCCTGAGGCTGCTGGGCCAAAGAGGTCTTGGGCATCCAGCCCCTTGCTGGTCCCTTCCCTCTGACGAGGCCCTCTGAGCTCCAGCACCTTGCAGTGTGGAGACAGCCCCTGCCAGCAACCTCCTCTCCAAGGAGGCCTCAACCGAGGCCTAGGCCCAGGGGAAAGGCACCAGCGGGGATGAGCTTGGGGAGGCGCCCGGCCATGTCTGGACCCAGTCCCCGCAGCCTGCCCCTTGGTGGAGCAGTACCCCCGGAGGCCAGGAGGGTCTGGGCAAGGCTGCCAGGGGCAGGAACACTGCTGGGTCCTGCCCCTGGCCTGTGGGGCGTCTGAGCACAACCGGCACTCTCCCGCTGGAAGACCTCCCCGGCTGCCTCCAAAGGCCGGTTTGCAAGCACTCCCGCCCGCTGTTCCCGCCAGGCACGCACAATGCTCCCAAGCCCGGGAGAAAAGCGCTTCGGGGTGGTGCTCTCTCCGGGCCCTTGCCCCTGAGCCTGGGGGACAGGCAGGGGGAACACACTCCCAGGCCAAGGCAGAACGACATGCACACGTCTGTTCCTGCCCCCTACACCGGCAGAGAGTTCGGGGGAGCCAGAGACTGCCAGGCTGCTGCTGGGCTGGCTGCCTGTGTGGGACGGGGTAGAGCCGACCTAGGGGCAAGTTGGGCCTCTTGCTCTCCCTGCTGCCCTGAGGCTGCTGGGTCAGAGAGGTCTTGGGCATCCAGCCCTTTGCTGGTCCTTTCCCTCTGACGAGGCCCTCTGAGCTCCAGCACCTTGCAGTGTGCAGACAGCCCCTGCCGGCAACCTCCTCTCCAAGGAGGCCTCAACCGAGGCCTAGGCCCAGGGGAAAGGCACCAGCGAGGATGAGCCTGGGGAGGCGCCCGGGCATGTCTGGACCCAGGCCCCGCAGCCTGCCCCTTGGTGGGGTAGTACCCCCGGAGGCCAGGAAGGTCTGGGCAAGGCTGCCAGAGGCAGGGACACTGCTGGGTCCTGCCCCTGGCCTGTGGGGCCTCTGAGAACAACTGGCACTCTCCCGCTGGAAGACCTCCCCGGCTGCCTCCAAAGGCTGGTTTGCAAGCACTCAATCCCGCTGTTCACGCCAGCTGCGCACAATGCTCCCAAGCCCGGGAGAAAAGCATTTTGGGGTGGTGCTCACTCCGGGCTTTGGAAGACCTCCCCGGCTGCCTCCAAGGCCGGTTTGCAAGCACTTCTGCCTGCTGTTCCCGCCACCCGCGCACAATGCTCCCAAGCCCGGGAGAAAAGCGTTTCGGGGTGGTGTTCTCTCTGGGCCCAAGAAAGACCTCCCGGGCTGCCCCCAAATGCCGGTTTGCAAGCACTCCCACTCGCTGTTCCCGCCATCCGTGCAAATGCTCCAAGCCCAGGAGAAAAGCCCTTCAGGGTGGTGCTCTCTCCCGGCCCTTGGAAGACCTCCCCGGCTGCCTCCAAAGGCTGGATTTCAAGTACTCCCTCCCGCTGTCCCGCCAGCCGCACACAATGCTCCCAATCACGGGAGAAAAGCGCTTCGGGGTGGTGCTCTCTACGGGCCCTTGGAAGACCTCCCCGTTTGTCTCCAAAGGCCGGTTTGCAAGCACTCATGCCCGCTGTTCCCACCAGCCGCGCACAATGCTCCCAAGCCTAGGAGAAAAGCGCTTCGGGGTGGTGCTCTCTCCCGGCCCTTGGAAGACCTCCCCGGCTGCCTCCAAAGGCCGGTTTGCAAGCACTCAATCCCGCTGTTCCCGCCAGCCGCGCACAATGCTCCCAAGCCCGGGAGAAAAGCGCTTCGGGGTGGTGCTCTCTCCCGGCCCTTGGAAGACCTCCCCGGCTGCCTCCAAAGGCTGGTTTTCAAAAACTCCCTCCCGCTGACCCGCCAGCCGCACACAATGCTCCCAAGCCCGGGAGAAAAGCATTTTGGGGTGGTCTCTCTCCGGGCCCTTGGAAGACTCCCCGGCTGCCTCCAAAGGCCACTTTGCCAACACTCCTGCCCGCTGTTCCCGCCAGGCACGCACAATGCTCCCAATTCCGTGAGAAAAGTGCTTCGGCATGGTGCTCTCTCCGAGCCCTTGGAAGACCTCCCAAGCTGCCTCCAAAGGCCGGTTTGCAAGCACTTCCGCCCGCTGTTCCCGCCAGCCTCGCACAATGCTCCCAAGCCCCGGAGAAAAGCACTTCGGGGTGGTGTTCTCTCCGTGCCCATGGAGGACCTCCCTGGCTGGCCCCAAAGGCCGGTTTGCAAGCACTCCCACTCGCTGTTCCCGCCAGCCACGCACAATCCTCCAAAACCCCGGAGAAAAGCGCTTCGGGGTGGTGTTCTCTCCGTGCCCATGGAAGACCTCCCGGGGTGCCCCCAAAGGCCGGTTTGGAACCACTCCCACTCGCTGTTCCCGCCATCCGCGCAAATGTTTCAAGCCCGGGAGAAAAGCGCTTCTGGGTGGTGCTCTCTCCTGGCCCTTGGAAGACCTCCCCGGCTGCCTCCAAAGGCCGGTTTGCAAGCACTCCCGCCCGCTGTTCCCACCAGCCACGCACAATGCTCCCAAGCCCGGGAGAAAAGCATTTTGGGGTGGTGCTCACACCGGGCCCTGGAAGACCTCCCCGGCTGCCTCCAAAGGACGGTTTTCAAGCACTCCTGCCTGCTGTTCCCGCCACCCGCGCACAATGCTCCCAAGCCCGGGAGAAAAGCGCTTCGGTGTGGTGCTCTCTACAGGCCCTTCGAAAACCTCCCCGGCTGCCTCCAAAGGCCGGTTTGCAAGGACTCCTTCCTGCTGTTCCCGCCAGCCACGCACAATGCTCCCAAGCCCGGGAGAAAAGCATTTTGGGGTGGTGCTCACTCCGGGCCCTTGGAAGACTTCCCCGGCTGCCTCCAATGGCCAGTTTGCAAGCACTCATGGCCGCTGTTCCCACCAGCCGCGCACAATGCTCCCAAGCCCGGGAGAAAAGCTTTTTGGGGTGGTGCTCACACCGGGCCCTGGAAGACCTCCCCGGGTGCCTCCAAAGGCCGGTTTTCAAGCACTCCTGCCTTCTGTTCCCGCCACCTGCGCACAATGCTCCCAAGCCCGGGAGAAAAGCGCTTCGGGGTGGTGCTCTCTACAGGCCCTTGGAAGACCTCCCCGGCTGCCTCCAAAGGCCGTTTTGCACGCACCTCCGCCCACTGTTCCCACCAAGCGCGCACAATGCTCCCAAGCCCGGGAGAAAAGCGCTTCGGGGTGGTGCTCTCTCCGGGCCCTTGCCCCTGAGCCTGGGGGCCAGGAAGGGGGTCCACACTCCCAGACCAAGGCAGAACCACATGCACACGTCTGTTCCTGACCCCTGCACCGGCAGAGAGCTCGGGGGAGCCAGAGTCTGTCAGGCAGCTGCTGGGTTGGCTGCCTGTGTGGGAAGGGGCAGAGCCGACCTAGGGGCAAGTTGGGCCTCTTGCTCTCCCTGCTGCCCTGAGGCTGCTGGGCCAAAGAGGTCTTGGGCATCCAGCCCCTTGCTGGTCCCTTCCCGCTGACGAGGCCCTCTGAGCTCCAGCACCTTGCAGTGTGGAGACAGCCCCTGCCAGCAACCTCCTCTCCAAGGAGGCATCAACCGAGGCCTATGCCCAGGGGAAAGGCACCAGCGGGGATGAGCCTGGGGAGGCGCCCAGGCATGTCTGGACCCAGTCCCTGCAGCCTGCCCCTTGGTGGGGCAGTACCCCCGGAGGCCAGGAAGGTCTGGGCAAGGCTGGCCAGGGGCAGGGGACCTGCTGGGTCCTGCCCCTGGCCTGTGAGGCCTCTGAGCACAACCGGCCCTCTCCCACTGGTAGACCTCCACGGCTGCCTCCAAAGTCCTGTTTGCAAACACTCCCACCCGCTGTTCACGCCAGGCTCGCACAATGCTCCCAAGCCCGGGAGAAAAGCGCATTGGGGTGGTGCTCTCTCCGGGCCCTTGCCCCTGAGCCTGGGGGCAAGGCAGGGGGAACACACTCCCAGGCCAAGGCAGAACCACATGACCACGTCTGTTCCTGTCCCCTGCACCGGCAGAGAGCTTGGGGGAGCCAGAGTCTGTCAGGCAGCTGCTGGGTTGGCCGCCTGTGTGGGAAGGGGCAGAGCCGCCCTAGGGGCAAGTTGGGCCTCTTGCTCTCCCTGCTGCCCTGAGGCTGCTGGGCCAAAGACGTCTTGGGCATCCAGCCCCTTACTGGTCCCTTCCCTCTGACGAGGCCCTCTGAGCTCCAGCACCTTGCAGTGTGGAGACAGCCCCTGCCAGCAACCTCCTCTCCAAGGAGGCCTCAACCGAGGCCTAGGCCCAGGGGAAAGGCACCAGCGGGGATGAGCCTGGGGAGGCGCCCGGGCATGTCTGGACCCAGGCCCCGCAGCCTGCCCCTTGGTGGGGCAGTACCCCCGGAGGCCAGGAAGGTCTGGGCAAGGCTGGCCAGGGGCAGGGGCCCTGCTGCGTCCTGCCCCTGGCCTGTGGGTCCTCTGAGCACAACCGGCCCTCTCCCACTGGAAGACCTCCCCGGCTGCCTCCAAAGGCCGGTTTGCAAGCGCTCCCGCCCACTGTTCCCAGCAGGCGTGCACAATGCTCCCAAGCCCGGGAGAAAAGCGCTTCAGGGTGGTGCTCTCTCCGGGCCCTTGCCCCTGAGCCTGGGGGCAAGGCAGGGTGTCCACACTCCCAGGACAAGGCAGAACCACATGCACACGTCTGATCTGCCCCCTGCACCGGCAGAGAGCTCGGGAGAGCCAGAGTCTGTCAGGCAGCTGCTGGGCTGGCCGCCTGTGTGGGAAGGGGCAGAGCCGACCTAGGGGCAAGTTGGGCCTCTTGCTCTCCCTGCTGCCCTGAGGCTGCTGGGTCAAAGAGGTCTTGGGCATCCAGCCCTTTGCTGGTCCCTTCCCTCTGACGAGGCCCTCTGATCTCCAGCACCTTGCAGTGTGGAGACAGCCCCTGCCAGCAACCTCCTCTCCAAGGAGGCCTCAACCGAGGCCTAGGCCCAGGGGAAAGGCACCAGCGGGGATGAGCCTGGGGAGGCGCCCGGCCATGTCTGGACCCAGTCCCCGCAGCCTGCCCCTTGGTGGGGCAGTACCCCCGGAGGCCAGGAAGGTCTGGGCAAGGCTGCCAGGGGCAGGGACACTGCTGGGTCCTGCCCCTGGCCTGTGGGGCGTCTGAGCACAACCGGCACTCTCCCGCTGGAAGACCTGCCCGTCTGCCTCGAAAGGCCGGTTTGCAAGCACTCCCGCCCGCTGTTCCCGCCAGGCACGCACAATGCTCCCAAGCCCGGGAGAAAAGCGCTTCGGGGTGGTGCTCTCACCGGGCCCTTGCCCCTGAGCCTGGGGGCCAGGCAGGGTGTCCACACTCCCAGGCCAAGGCAGAACCACATGCACACGTCTGTTCCTGTCCCCTGCACCGGCAGAGAGCTCGGGGGAGCCAGAGTCTGTGAGGCAGCTGCTGGGCTGGCCGCCTGTGTGGGAAGGGGCAGAGCCGACCTAGGGGCAAGTTGGGCCTCTTGCTCTCCCTGCTGCCCTGAGGCTGCTGGGTCAAAGAGGTCTTGGGCATCCAGCCCTTTGCTGGTCCCTTCCCTCTGACGAGGCCCTCTGATCTCCAGCACCTTGCAGTGTGGAGACAGCCCCTGCCAGCAACCTCCTCTCCAAGGAGGCCTCAACCGAGGCCTAGGCCCAGGGGAAAGGCACCAGCGGGGATGAGCCAGGGGAGGCGCCCGAGCATGTCTGGACCCAGTCCCCGCAGCCTGCCCCTTGGTGGGGCAGTACCCCCGGAGGCCAGGAAGGTCTGGGCAAGGCTGGCCAGGGGCAGGGGCCCTGCTGCGTCCTGCCCCTGGCCTGTGGGGCCTCTGAGCACAACAGGCCCTCTCCCACTGGAAGACCTCCCCGGCTGTCTCCAAAGGCCGGTTTGCAAGCGCGCCCGCCCACTGTTCCCAGCAGGCGTGCACAATGCTCCCAAGCCCGGGAGAAAAGCGCTTCAGGGTGGTGCTCTCTCCGGGCCCTTGCCCCTGAGCCTGGGGGCAAGGCAGGGTGTCCACACTCCCAGGCCAAGGCAGAACCACATGCACACGTCTGATCTGCCCCCTGCACCGGCAGAGAGCTCGGGGGAGCCAGAGTCTGTCAGGCAGCTGCTGGGTTGGCCGCCTGTGTGGGAAGGGGCAGAGCCGACCTAGGGGCAAGTTGGGCCTCTTGCTCTCCCTGCTGCCCTGAGGCTGCTGGGCCAAAGAGGTCTTGGCCATCCAGCCCCTTGCTGGTCCCTTCCCTCTGACGAGGCCCTCTGAGCTCCAGCACCTTGCAGTGTGGAGACAGCCCCGGCCAGCAACCTCCTCTCCAAGGAGGCCTCAACCGAGGCCTAGGCCCAGGGGAAAGGCACCAGCGGGGATGAGCCTGGGGAGGCGCCCGGGCATGACTGGACCCAGTCCCCGCAGCCTGCCCCTTGGTGGGGCAGTACCCCCGGAGGCCAGGAAGGTCTGGGCAAAGCTGGCCAGGGTCAGGGGCCCTGCTGGGTCCTGCCCCTTGCCTGTGGGGCCTCTGAGCACAACCGGCCCTCTCCCACTGGAAGACCTCCCCGGCTGCCTCCAAAGGCCGGTTTGCCAACACTCCCGCCCGCTGTTCTCGCCAGGCACGCACAATTCTCCCAAGCCCGGGAGAAAAGCGCTTCGGTGTGTTGCTCTCTCCGGGCCCTTGCCCCTGAGTGTGGGGGCCAGGCAGTGGTTCCACACTCCCAGACCAAGGCAGAACCACATGCACACGTCTGTTCCTGACCCCTGCACCGGCAGAGAGCTCGGGGGAGCCAGAGTCTGTCAGGCAGCTGCTGGGCTGGCCGCCTGTGTGGGAAGGGGCAGAGCCGACCTAGGGTCAAGTTGGGCCTCTTGCTCTCCCTGCTGCCCTGAGGCTGCTGGGCCAAAGAGGTCTTGGGCATCCAGCCCCTTGCTGGTCCCTTCCCTCTGACGAGGCCCTCTGAGCTCCAGCACCTTGCAGTGTGGAGACAGCCCCTGCCAGCAACCTCCTCTCCAAGGAGGCCTCAACCGAGGCCTAGGCCCAGGGGAAAGGCACCAGCGGGGATGAGCCAGTGGAGGCGCACGGGCATGTCTGGACCCAGTCCCCGCAGCCTGCCCCTTGGTGGGGCAGTACCCCCGGAGGCCAGGAAGGTCTGGGCAAGGCTGCCAGGGGCAGGGACACTGCTGGGGCTGCCCCTGGCCTGTGGGGCGTCTGAGCACAACCGGCACTCTCCCGCTGAAAGACCTCCCCGGCTGCCTCCAAAGGCCGGTTAACAAGCGCTCCCGCCCACTGTTCCCAGCAGGCGTGCACAATGCTCCCAAGCCCGGGAGAAAAGCGCTTCGGGGTGGTGCTCTCTCCGGGCCCTTGCCTCTGAGCCTGGGGGCCAGGCAGTTGGAACACACTCCCAGGCCAAAGCAGAACGACATGCACACGTCTGTTCCTGCCCCCTACACCGGCAGAGAGCTCGGGGGAGCCAGAGACTGCCAGGCTGCTGCTGGGCTGGCTGCCTGTGTGGGACGGGGCAGAGCCGACCTAGGGGCAAGTTGGGCCTCTTGCTCTCCCTGCTGCCCTGAGGCTGCTGGGTCAAAGAGGTCTTGGGCATCCAGCCCTTTGCTGGTCCCTTCCCTCTGACGAGGCCCTCTGAGCTCCAGCACCTTGCAGTGTGGAGATAGCCCCTGCCAGCAACCTCCTCTCCAAAGAGGCCTCAACCGAGGCCTACGCCCAGGGGAAAAGCACCAGCGGGGATGATCCTGGGGAGGCGCACGGACATGTCTGGACCCAGTCCCCGCAGCCTGCCCCTTGGTGGGGCAGTACCCCCGGAGGCCAGGAAGGTCTGGGCAAGGCTGGCCAGGGGCAGGGGCCCTGCTGGGTCCTGCCCCTGGCCTGTGAGGCCTCTGAGCACAACCAGCCCTCTCCCACTGGAAGACCTCCCCAGCTGCATCCAAAGTCCTGTTTGCAAACACTCCCGCCCGCTGTTCACGCCAGGCTCGCACAATGCTCCCAAGCCCGGGAGAAAAGCGCTTCGGGGTGGTGCTCTCTCCGGGCCCTTGCCCCTGAGCCTGGGGGCCAGGCAGTGGGTCCAGACTCCCAGACCAAGGCAGAACCACATGCACACGTCTTTTCCTGACCCCTGCACCGGCAGAGAGCTCGGGGGAGCCAGAGTCTGTCAGGCAGGTGCCGGGCTGGCCGCCTGTGTGGGAAGGGGCAGAGCCGACCTAGGGGCAAGTTGGGCCTCTTCCTCTCCCTGCTGCCCTGAGGCTGCTGGGCCAAAGAGGTCTTGGGCATCCAGCCCCTTGCTGGTCCCTTCCCTCTGACGAGGCCCTCTGAGCTCCAGCACCTTGCAGTGTGGAGACAGCCCCTGCCAGCAACCTCCTCTCCAATGAGGCCTCAACCGAGGCCTAGGCCCAGGGGAAAGGCACCAGCGGGGATGAGCCTGGGGAGGCGCCCGTGCATGTCTGGACCCAGTCCCCGCAGCCTGCCCCTTGGTGGGGCAGTACCCCCGGAGGCCAGGAAGGTCTGTGCAAGGCTGCCAGGGGCAGGGACAGCGCTGGGTCCTGCCCCTGGCCTGTGGGACGTCTGAGCACAACCGGCACTCTCCCGCTGGAAGACCTCCCCGTCTGCCTCCAAAGGCCGGTTTGCAAGCACTCCCGCCCGCTGTTCCCGCCAGGCACGCACAATGCTCCCAAGCCCGGGAGAAAAGCGCTTCGGGGTGGTGCTCTCTCCGGGCCCTTGCCCCTAAGCCTGCGGGCCAGGCAGGGGGAACACACTCCCAGGCCAAGACAGAACGACATGAACACGTCTGTTCCTGCCCCCTACACCGGCAGAGAGCTCGGGGGAGCCAGAGTCTCTCAGGCAGGTGCTGGGCTGGCCGCCTGTGTGGGAAGGGGCAGAGCCGACCTAGGGGCAAGTTGGGCCTCTTGCTCTCCCTGCTGCCCTGAGGCTGCTGGGCCAAAGACGTCTTGGGCATCCAGCCCTTTGCTGGTCCCTTCCCTCTGACGAGGCCCTCTGAGCTCCAGCACCTTGCAGTGTGGAGACAGCACCTGCCAGCAATCTCCTCTCCAAGGAGGCCTCAACCGAGGCCTAGGCCCAGGGGAAAGGCACCAGCGGGGATGAGCCTGGGGAGGCGCCCGGGCATGTCTGGACCCAGTCCCCGCAGCCTGCCCCTTGGTGGGGCAGTACCCCTGGAGGCCAGGAAGGTCTGGGCAAGGCTGACCAGGGGCAGGGGACCTGCTGGGTCCTGCCCCTGGCCTGTGGGGCCTCTGAGCACAACCGGCCCTCTCCCACTGGAAGACCTCCCCGGCTGCCTCCAAAGGCCGTTTTGCACGCACTCCCGCCCACTGTTCCCACCAAGCGCGCACAATGCTCCCAAGCCCGGGAGAAAAGCGCTTCGGGGTGGTGCTCTCTCCGGGCCCTTGCCCCTGAGCCTGGGGGCCAGGCAGGGGGTCCACACTCCCAGGGCAAGGCAGAACCACATGCACACGTCTGTTCCTGACCCCTGCACCGGCAGAGAGCTCGGGGGAGCCAGAGTCTGTCAGGCAGCTGCTGGGCTGGCCGCCTTTGTGGGAAGGGGCAGAGCCGACCTAGGGGCAAGTTGGGCCTCTTGCTCTCCCTGCTGCCCTGAGGCTGCTGGGCCAAAGAGGTCTTGGGCATCCAGCCCTTTGCTTTTCCCTTCCCTCTGACGAGGCCCTCTGAGCTCCAGCACCTTGCAGTGTGGAGACAGCCCCTGCCAGCAACCTCCTCTCCAAGGAGGCCTCAACCGAGACCTAGGACCAGGGGAAAGGCACCAGCGGGGATGAGCCTGGGGAGGCGCCCGGGCATGTCTGGACCCAGTCCCCGCAGACTGCCCCTTGGTGGGGCAGTACCCCCGGAGGCCAGGAAGGTCTGGGAAAGGCTGGCCAGGGGCAGGGGACCTGCTGGGTCCTGCCCCTGGCCTGTGGGGCCTCTGAGCACAACCGGCCCTCTCCCACTGGAAGACCTCCCCGGCTGCCTCCAAAGTCCTGTTTGCCAACACTACCACCCGCTGTTCACGCCAGACTTGCACAATGCTCCCAAGCCCGGGAGAAAAGTGCTTCGGGGTGGTGCTCTCTCCGGGCCCTTGCCCCTGAGCCTCGGGGCAAGGCATGGGGAACACACTCCCAGGCCAAGGCAGAACCACATGCACACGTCTGTTCCTGACCCCTGCACCGGCAGAGAGCTCGGGGGAGCCAGAGTCTGTCAGGCAGCTGCTGGGTTGGCTGCCTGTGTGGGAAGGGGCAGAGCCGACCTAGGGGCAAGTTGGGCCTCTTGCTCTCCCTGCTGCCCTGAGGCTGCTGGGCCAAAGAGGTCTTGGGCATCCAGCCCCTTGCTGGTCCCTTCCCGCTGACGAGGCCCTCTGAGCTCCAGCACCTTGCAGTGTGGAGACAGCCCCTGCCAGCAACCTCCTCTCCGAGGAGGCATCAACCGAGGCCTATGCCCAGGGGAAAGGCACCAGTGGGGATGAGCCTGGGGAGGCGCCCAGGTATGTCTGGACCCAGTCCCCGCAGCCTGCCCCTTGGTGGGGCAGTACCCCCGGAGGCCAGGAAGGTCTGGGCAAGGCTGGCCAGGGGCAGGGGACCTGCTGGGTCCTGCCCCTGGCCTGTGAGGCCTCTGAGCACAACCGGCCCTCTCCCACTGGAAGACCTCCACGGCTGCCTCCAAAGTCCTGTTTGCAAACACTCCCGCCCGCTGTTCACGCCAGGCTCGCACAGTGCTCCCAAGCCCGGGAGAAAAGCGCTTCGGGGTGGTGCTCTCTCCGGGCCCTTGCCCCTGAGCCTGGGGGCAAGGCAGGGGGAACACACTCCCAGGCCAAGGCAGAACCACATGCCCACGTCTGTTCCTGTCCCCTGCACCGGCAGAGAGCTTGGGGGAGCCAGAGTCTGTCAGGCAGCTGCTGGGTTGGCCGCCTGTGTGGGAAGGGGCAGAGCCGCCCTAGGGGCAAGTTGGGCCTCTTGCTCTCCCTGCTGCCCTGAGGCTGCTGGGCCAAAGACGTCTTGGGCATCCAGCCCCTTACTGGTCCCTTCCCTCTGACGAGGCCCTCTGAGCTCCAGCACCTTGCAGTGTGGAGACAGCCCCTGCCAGCAACCTCCTCTCCAAGGAGGCCTCAACCGAGGCCTAGGCCCAGGGGAAAGGCACCAGCGGGGATGAGCCTGGGGAGGCGCCCGGGCATGTCTGGACCCAGTCCCCGCAGCCTGCCCCTTGGTGGGGCAGTACCCCCGGAGGCCAGGAAGGTCTGGGCAAGGCTGCCAGGGGCAGGGACACTGCTGGGTCCTGCCCCTGGCCTGTGGGGCGTCTGAGCACAACCGGCACTCTCCCGCTGGAAGACCTCCCCGTCTGCCTCGAAAGGCCGGTTTGCAAGCACTCCCGCACGCTGTTCCCGCCAGGCACGCACAATGCTCCCAAGCCCGGGAGAAAAGTGCTTCGGGGTGGTGCTCTCACCGGGCCCTTGCCCCTGAGCCTGGGGGCCAGGCAGGGGGAACACACTCCCAGGCCAAGGCAGAACGACATGCACACGTCTGTTCCTGCCCCCTACACCGGCAGAGAGCTCGGGGGAGCCAGAGACTGCCAGGCTGCTGCTGGGCTGGCCGCCTGTGTGGGACGGGGCAGAGCCGACCTAGGGGCAAGTTGGGCCTCTTGCTCTCCCTGCTGCCCTGAGGCTGCTGGGCCAAAGAGGTCTTGGGCATCCAGCCCTTTGCTTGTCCCTTCCCTCTGACGAGGCCCTCTGAGCTCCAGCACCTTGCAGTGTGGAGACAGCCCCTGCCAGCAACCTCCTCTCCAAGGAGGCCTCAACCGAGACGTAGGACCAGGGGAAAGGCACCAGCGGGGATGAGCCTGGGGAGGCGCCCGGGCATGTCTGGACCGAGTCCCCGCAGCCTGCCCCTTGGTGGGGCAGTACCCCCGGAGGCCAGGAAGGTCTGGGCAAGGCTGGCCAGGGGCAGGGGACCTGCTGGGTCCTGCCCCTGGCCTGTGGGGCCTCTGAGCACAACCGGCCCTCTCCCACTGGAAGACCTCCCCGGCTGCTTCCAAAGTCCTGTTTGCCAACACTCCCACCCGCTGTTCACGCCAGACTTGCACAATGCTCCCAAGCCCGGGAGAAAAGCGCTTCGGGGTGGTGCTCTCTCCGGGCCCTTGCCCCTGAGCCTCGGGGCAAGGCATGGGGAACACACTCCCAGGCCAAGGCAGAACCACATGCCCACGTCTGTTCCTGTCCCCTGCACCGGCAGAGAGCTTGGGGGAGCCAGAGTCTGTCAGGCAGCTGCTGGTGTGGCCGCCTGTGTGGGAAGGGGCAGAACCGCCCTAGGGGCAAGTTGGGCCTCTTGCTCTCCCTGCTGCCCTGAGGCTGCTGGGCCAAAGACGTCTTGGGCATCCAGCCCCTTACTGGTCCCTTCCCTCTGACGAGGCCCTCTGAGCTCCAGCACCTTGCAGTGTGGAGACAGCCCCTGCCAGCAACCTCCTCTCCAAGGAGGCCTCAACCGAGGCCTAGGCCCAGGGGAAAGGCACCAGCGGGGATGAGCCAGGGGAGGCGCCCGAGCATGTCTGGACCCAGTCCCCGCAGCCTGCCCCTTGGTGGGGCAGTACCCCCGGAGGCCAGGAAGGTCTGGGTAAGGCTGGCCAGGGGCAGGGGCCCTGCTGGGTCCTGCCCCTGGCCTGTGGGGCCTCTGAGCACAACCGGCCCTTTCCCACTGGAAGACCTCCCCGGCTGCCTCCAAAGGCCGGTTTGCAAGCACTCCCGCCCACTGTTCCCGCCAGGCGCGCACAATGCTCCCAAGCCCGGGAGAAAAGCGCTTCGGGGTGTTGGTCTCTCCGGGCCCTTGCCCCTGAGCCTGGGGGCCAGGCAGGGGATCCACAGTCCCAGGCCAAGGCACAACAACATGCACACGTCTGTTCCTGCCCCCTCCACCGGCAGAGAGCTGGGGGGAGCCAGAGTCTGTCAGGCAGCTGCTGGGCGGGCCGCCTGTGTGGGAAGAGGCAGAGCCGACCTAGGGGCAAGTTGGGCCTCTTGCTCTCCCTGCTGCCCTGAGGCTGCTGGGCCAAAGAGGTCTTGGGCATCCAGCCCCTTGCTGGTCCCTTCCCTCTGATGAGGCCCTCTGAGCTCCAGCACCTTGCAGTGTGGAGACAGCCCCTGCCAGCAACCTCCTCTCCAAGGAGGCCTCAACCGAGGCCTAGGCCCAGGGGAAAGGCACCAGCGGGGATGAGCCAGTTGGGGCGCACGGGCATATCAGGACCCAGTCCCCGCAGCCTGCCCCTTGGTGGGGCAGTACCCCCGGAGGCCAGGAAGGTCTTGGCAAGGCTGGCCAGGGGCAGGGTCCCTGCTGGGTCCTGCCCCTGGCCTGTGGGGCCTCTGAGCACAACCGGCCCTCTCCCACTGGAAGACCTCCCCGGCTGCCTCCAAAGGCCGGTTTGCCAACACTCCCGCCCGCTGTTCCCGCCAGGCACGCACAATGCTCCCAAGGCCAGGAGAAAAGCGCTTCGGGGTGTTGCTCTCTCTGGGACCTTGCCCCTGAGCCTGGGGTCCAGGCAGTGGGTCCACACTCCCAGACCAAGGCAGAACCACATGCACACGTCTGTTCCTGACCCCTGCACCGGCAGAGAGCTCGGGGGAGCCAGAGTCTGTCAGGCAGCTGCTGGGTTGGCTGCCTGTGTGGGAAGGGGCAGAGCCGACCTAGGGGCAAGTTGGGCCTCTTGCTCTCCCTGCTGCCCTGAGGCTGCTGGGCCAAAGAGTTCTTGGCTATCCAGCCCCTTGCTGGTCCCTTCCCGCTGACGAGGCCCTCTGAGCTCCAGCACCTTGCAGTGTGGAGACAGCCCCTGCCAGCAACCTCCTCTCCAAGGAGGCATCAACCGAAGCCTATGCCCAGGGGAAAGGCACCAGCGGGGATGAGCCTGGGGAGGCGCCCAGGCATGTCTGGACCCAGTCCCCGCAGCCTGCCCCTTGGTGGGGCAGTACCCCCTGAGGCCAGGAAGGTCTGGGCAAGGCTGGCCAGGGGCAGGGGACCTGCTGGGTCCTGCCCCTGGCCTGTGAGGCCTCTGAGCACAACCGGCCCTCTCCCACTGGAAGACCTCCACGGCTGCCTCCAAAGTCCTGTTTGCAAACACTCCCGCACGCTGTTCACGCCAGGCTCTCACAATGATCCCAAGCCCGGGAGAAAAGCACTTCGGGGTGGTGCTCTCTCCGGGCCCTTGCCCCTGAGCCTGGGGGCAAGGCAGGGGGAACACACTCCCAGGCCAAGGCAGAACCACATGCCCACGTCTGTTCCTGTCCCCTGCACCGGCAGAGAGCTTGGGGGAGCCAGAGTCTGTCAGGCAGCTGCTGGGTTGGCCGCCTGTGTGGGAAGGGGCAGAGCCGCCCTAGGGGCAAGTTGGGCCTCTTGCTCTCCCTGCTGCCCTGAGGCTGCTGGGCCAAAGACGTCTTGGGCATCCAGCCCCTTACTGGTCCCTTCCCTCTGACGAGGCCCTCTGAGCTCCAGCACCTTGCAGTGTGGAGACAGCCCCTGCCAGCAACCTCCTCTCCAAGGAGGCCTCAACCGAGGCCTAGGCCCAGGGGAAAGGCACCAGCAGGGATGAGCCTGGGGAGGCGCCCGGGCATGTCTGGACCCAGGCCCCGCAGCCTGCCCCTTGGTGGGGCAGTACCCCCGGAGGCCAGGAAGGTCTGGGCAAGGCTGGCCAGGGCCAGGGGCCCTGCTGCGTCCTGCCCCTGGCCTGTGGGTCCTCAGAGCACAACCGGCCCTCTCCCACTGGAAGACCTCCCCGGCTGCCTCCAAAGGCCGGTTTGCAAGCGCTCCCACCCACTGTTCCCAGCAGGCGTGCACAATGCTCCCAAGCCCGGGAGAAAAGCGCTTCAGGGTGGTGCTCTCTCCGGGCCCTTGCCCCTGAGCCTGGGGGCAAGGCAGGGTGTCCACACTCCCAGGACAAGGCAGAACCACATGCACACGTCTGATCTGCCCCCTGCACCGGCAGAGAGCTCGGGGGAGCCAGAGTCTGTCAGGCAGCTGCTGGGCTGGCCGCCTGTGTGGGAAGGGGCAGAGCCGACCTAGGGGCAAGTTGGGCCTCTTGCTCTCCCTGCTGCCCTGAGGCTGCTGGGCCAAAGACGTCTTGGGCATCCAGCCCCTTGCTGGTCCCTTCCCTCTGACGAGGCCCTCTGAGCTCCAGCACCTTGCAGTGTGGAGACAGCCCCTGCCAGCAACCTCCTCTCCAAGGAGGCCTCAACCGAGGCCTAGGCCCAGGGGAAAGGCACCAGCGGGGATGAGCCTGGGGAGGCGCCCGGGCATGTCTGGACCCAGTCCCCGCAGCCTGCCCCTTGGTGGGGCAGTACCCCCGGAGGCCAGGAAGGTCTGGGCAAGGCTGCCAGGGGCAGACACAGCTGGGTCCTGCCCCTGGCCTGTGGGGCGTCTGAGCACAACCGACACTCTCCCGCTGGAAGACCTGCCCGTCTGCCTCGAAAGGCCGGTTTGCAAGCACTCCCGCCCGCTGTTCCCGCCAGGCACGCACAATGCTCCCAAGCCCAGGAGAAAAGCGCTTCGGGGTGGTGCTCTCACCGGGCCCTTGCCCCTGAGCCTGGGGGCAAGGCAGGGGGAACACACTCCCAGGCCAAGGCAGAACGACATGCACACGTCTGTTCCTGCCCCCTACACCGGCAGAGAGCTCGGGGGAGCCAGAGACTGCCAGGCTGCTGCTGGGCTGGCCGCCTGTGTGGGACGGGGCAGAGCCGACCTAGGGGCAAATTGGGCCTCTTGCTCTCCCTGCTGCCCTGAGGCTGCTGGGTCAAAGAGGTCTTGGGCATCCAGCCCTTTGCTGGTCCCTTCCCTCTGACGAGGCCCTCTGATCTCCAGCACCTTGCAGTGTGGAGACAGCCCCTGCCAGCAACCTCCTCTCCAAGGAGGCCTCAACCGAGGCCTAGGCCCAGGGGAAAGGCACCAGCGGGGATGAGCCTGGGGAGGCGCCCGGGCATGTCTGGACCCAGTCCCCGCAGCCTGCCCCTTGGTGGAGCAGTACCCCCGGAGGCCAGGAAGGTCTGGGCAAGGCTGGCCAGGGTCAGGGGCCCTGCTGGGTCCTGCCCCTGGCCTGTGGGGCCTCTGAGCACAACCGGCCCTCTCCCACTGGAAGACCTCCCCGGCTGCCTTCAAAGGCCGGTTTGCAAGCACTCCCGCCCACTGTTCCCACCAAGCGCGCACAATTCTCCCAAGCCCGGGAGAAAAGCGCTTCGGGGTGGTGCTCTCTCCGGGCCCTTGCCCCTGAACCTGGGGGCCAGGCAGTTGGTCCACACTCGGAGACCAAGGCAGAACCACATGCACACGTCTGTTCCTGACCCCTGCACCGGCAGAGAGCTCGGGGGAGCCAGAGTCTGTCAGGCAGCTGCTGGGCTGGCCGCCTGTGTGGGAAGGGGCAGAGCCGACCTAGGGGCAAGTTGGGCCTCTTCCTCTCCCTGCTGCCCTGAGGCTGCTGGGCCAAAGAGGTCTTGGGCATCCAGCCCCTTGCTGGTCCCTTCCCTCTGATGAGGCCCTCTGAGCTCCAGCACCTTGCAGTGTGGAGACAGCCCCTGCCAGCAACCTCCTCTCCAAGGAGGCCTCAACCGAGGCCTAGGCCTAGGGGAAAGGCACCAGCGGGGATGAGCCTGGGGAGGCGCCCGGCCATGTCTGGACCCAGTCCCCGCAGCCTTCCCCTTGGTGGGGCAGTACCCCCGGAAGCCAGGAAGGTCTCGGCAAGGCTGCCAGGGGCAGGGACACTGCTGGGTCCTGCCCCTGGCCTGTTGGGCGTCTGAGCACAACCGGCACTCTCCCGCTGGAAGACCTCCCCGTCTGCCTCCAAAGTCCTGTTTGCAAGCACGCCCACCCGCTGTTCCCCCAGGCACGCACAATGCTCCCAAGCCCGGGAAAAAAGCGCTTCGGGGTGGTGCTCTCTCCGGGCCCTTGCCCCTGAGCCTGGGGCCAGGCAGGGGGAACACACTCCCAGGCCAAGGGAGAACGACATGCACACGTCTGTTCCTGCCCCCTACACCGGCAGAGAGCTCGGGGGAGCCAGAGACTGCCAGGCTGCTGCTGGGCTGGCTGCCTGTGTGGGACGGGGCAGAGCCGACCTAGGGGCAAGTTGGGCCTCTTGCTCTCCCTGCTGCCCTGAGGCTGCTGGGTCAAAGAGGTCTTGGGCATCCAGCCTTTTGCTGGTGCCTTCCCTCTGACGAGGCCCTCTGAGCTCCAGCACCTTGCAGTGTGGAGACAGCCCCTGCCAGCAACCTCCTCTCCAAAGAGGCCTCAACCGAGGACTACACCCAGGGGAAAGGCACCAGCGGGGATGATCCTGGGGAGGCGCACGGACATGTCTGGACCCAGTCTCCGCAGCCTGCCCCTTGGTGGGGCAGTACCCCAGGAGGCAGGAAGGTCTGGGCAAGTCTGGCCAGGGGCAGGGGCCCTGCTGGGTCCTGACCCTGGCCTGTGGGGCCTCTGAGCACAACCGGCCCTCTCCCACTGGAAGACCTCCCCGGCTGCCTCCAAAGTCCTGTTTGCAAACACTCCCGCCCGCTGTTCACGTCAGGCTCGCACAATGCTCCCAAGCCCGGGAGAAAAGCACTTCGGAGTGGTGCTCTCTCCGGGCCCTTGCCGCTGAGCCTGGGGGCAAGGCAGGGGGAACACACTCCCAGGCCAAGGCAGAAACACATGCCCACGTCTGTTCCTGTCCCCTGCACCGGCAGAGAGCTTGGGGGAGCCAGAGTCTGTCAGGCAGGTGCTGGGCTGGCCGCCTGTGTGGGAAGTGGCAGAGCCGACCTAGGGGCAAGTTGGGCCTCTTGCCCTCCCTGCTGCCCTGAGGCTGCTGGGCCAAAGAGGTCTTGGGCATCCAACCCCTTGCTGGTCCCTTCCCTCTGACGAGGCCCTCTGAGCTCCAGCACCTTGCAGTGTGGAGACAGCCCCTGCCAGCAACCTCCTCTCCAAGGAGGCCTAAACCGAGGCCTAGGCACAGGGGAAAGGCACCAGCGGGGATGAGCCTGGGGAGGCGCCCGGGCATGTATGGACCCAGTCCCCGCAGCCTGCCCCTTGGTGGGGCAGTACCCCCGGAGGCGAGGAAGTTCTGGGAAAGGCTGTCCAGGGGCAGGGACCTGCTGGGTCCTGCCCCTGGCCTGTGGGGCCTCTGAGCACAACCGGCCCTCTCCCACTGGAAAACGTCCCCGGCTGCCTCGAAAGGCCGGTTTGCAAGCACTCCCGCCCACTGTTCCAACCAAGGGCGCACAACGCTCCCAAGCCCGGGAGAAAATCGCCTCGGGGTGGTGCTCTCTCCGGGCCCTTTCCCCTGAGCCTGGGGGCCAGGAAGGGGGTCCACACTCCCAGGCCAAGGCAGAACGACATGCACACGTCTGTTCCTGCCCCATGCACCGGCAGAGAGCTCGGGGGAGCCAGAGTCTGTCAGGCAGCTGCTGGGCTGGCCGCCTGTGTGGGAAGGGGCAGAGCCGACCTAGGGGCAAGTTGGGCCTCTTGCTCTCCCTGCTGCCCTGAGGCTGCTGGGCCAAAGAGATCTTGGGCATCCAGCCCCTTGCTTGTCCCTTCCCTCTGAGGCGGCCCTCTGAGCTCCAGCACCTTGCAGTGTGGAGACAGCCCCTGCCAGCAACCTCCTCTCCAAGGAGGCCTCAACCGAGGCCTAGGACCAGGGGAAAGGCACCAGCGGGGATGAGCCTGGGGAGGCGCCCGGGCATGTCTGGACCCAGTCCCCGCAGCCTGCCCCTTGGTGGGGCAGTACCCCCGGAGGCCAGGAAGGTCTGGGCAAGGCTGGCCACGGGCAGGGGCCCTGCTGGGTCCTGCCCCTGGCCTGTGGGGCCTCTGAGCACAACCGGCCCTCTCCCACTGGAAGACTTCCCCGGCTGCCTCCAAAGGCCGGTTTGCCAACACTCCCGCCCGCTGTTCCCGCCAGGCACGCACAATTCTCCCAAGCCCGGGAGAAAAGCGCTTCGGGGTGTTGCTCTCTCCGGGCCCTTGCCCCTGAGTGTGGGGGCGAGGCAGTGGGACCACACTCCCAGACCAACGCAGAACCACATGCACACGTCTGTTTCTGACCCCTGCACCGGCAGAGAGCTCGGGGGAGCCAGAGTCTGTCAGGCAGCTGCTGGGCTGGCCGCCTGTGTGGGAAGGGGCAGAGCCGACCTAGGGGCAAGTTGGGCCTCTTCCTCTCCCTGCTGCCCTGAGGCTGCTGGGCCAAAGAGGTCTTGGGCATCCAGCCCCTTGCTGGTCCCTTCCCTCTGACGAGGCCCTCTGAGCTCCAGCACCTTGCAGTGTGGAGACAGCCCCTGCCAGCAACCTCCTCTCCAAGGAGGCCTCAACCGAGGCCTAGGCCCAGGGGAAAGGCACCAGCGGGGATGAGCCTGGGGAGGCGCCCGGCCATGTCTGGACCCAGTCCCCGCAGCCTGCCCCTTGGTGGAGCAGTACCCCCGGAGGCCAGGAGGGTCTGGGCAAGGCTGCCAGGGGCAGGAACACTGCTGTGTCCTGCCCCTGGCCTGTGGGGCGTCTGAGCACAACCGGCACTCTCCCGCTGGAAGACCTCCCCGGCTGCCTCCAAAGGCCGGTTTGCAAGCACTCCCGCCCGCTGTTCCCGCCAGGCACGCACAATGCTCCCAAGCCCGGGAGAAAAGCGCTTCGGGGTGGTGCTCTCTCCGGGCCCTTGCCCCTGAGCCTGGGGGACAGGCAGGGGGAACACACTCCCAGGCCAAGGCAGAACGACATGCACACGTCTGGTCCTGCCCCCTACACCGGCAGAGAGTTCGGGGGAGCCAGAGACTGCCAGGCTGCTGCTGGGCTGGCTGCCTGTGTGGGACGGGGTAGAGCCGACCTAGGGGCAAGTTGGGCCTCTTGCTCTCCCTGCTGCCCTGAGGCTGCTGGGTCAGAGAGGTCTTGGGCATCCAGCCCTTTGCCGGTCCTTTCCCTCTGACGAGGCCCTCTGAGCTCCAGCACCTTGCAGTGTGCAGACAGCCCCTGCCGGCAACCTCCTCTCCAAGGAGGCCTCAACCGAGGCCTAGGTCCAGGGGAAAGGCACCAGCGGGGATGAGCCTGGGGAGGCGCCCGGGCATGTCTGGACCCAGGCCCCGCAGCCTGCCCCTTGGTGGGGTAGTACCCCCGGAGGCCAGGAAGGTCTGGGCAAGGCTGCCAGAGGCAGGGACACTGCTGGGTCCTGCCCCTGGCCTGTGGGGCCTCTGAGAACAACTGGCACTCTCCCGCTGGAAGACCTCCCCGGCTGCCTCCAAAGGCTGGTTTGCAAGCACTCAATCCCGCTGTTCACGCCAGCTGCGCACAATGCTCCCAAGCCCGGGAGAAAAGCATTTTGGGGTGGTGCTCACTCCGGGCTTTGGAAGACCTCCCCGGCTGCCTCCAAGGCCGGTTTGCAAGCACTTCTGCCTGCTGTTCCCGCCACCCGCGCACAATGCTCCCAAGCCCGGGAGAAAAGCGTTTCGGGGTGGTGTTCTCTCTGGGCCCAAGAAAGACCTCCCGGGCTGCCCCCAAATGCCGGTTTGCAAGCACTCCCACTCGCTGTTCCCGCCATCCGTGCAAATGCTCCAAGCCCAGGAGAAAAGCCCTTCAGGGTGGTGCTCTCTCCCGGCCCTTGGAAGACCTCCCCGGCTGCCTCCAAAGGCTGGATTTCAAGTACTCCCTCCCGCTGTCCCGCCAGCCGCACACAATGCTCCCAATCACGGGAGAAAAGCGCTTCGGGGTGGTGCTCTCTACGGGCCCTTGGAAGACCTCCCCGTTTGTCTCCAAAGGCCGGTTTGCAAGCACTCATGCCCGCTGTTCCCGCCAGCCGCGCACAATGCTCCCAAGCCTAGGAGAAAAGCGCTTCGGGGTGGTGCTCTCTCCCGGCCCTTGGAAGACCTACCCGGCTGCCTCCAAAGACCGGTTTGCAAGCACTCAATCCCGCTGTTCCCGCCAGCCGCGCACAATGCTCCCAAGCCCGGGAGAAAAGCGCTTCGGGGTGGTGCTCTCTCCCGGCCCTTGGAAGACCTCCCCGGCTGCCTCCAAAGGCTGGTTTTCAAGAACTCCCTCCCGCTGACCCGCCAGCCGCACACAATGCTCCCAAGCCCGGGAGAAAAGCATTTTGAGGTGGTCTCTCTCCGGGCCCTTGGAAGACTCCCCGGCTGCCTCTAAAGGCCGGTTTGCAAGCACTCATGTCCTCTGTTCCCGACAGCCGCGAACAATGCTCCCAATTCCGTGAGAAAAGTGCTTCGGGATGGTGCTCTCTCCGGGCCCTTGGAAGACCTCCCAAGCTGCCTCCAAAGGCCGGTTTGCAAGCACTCCCGCCCGCTGTTCCCGCCAGCCTCGCACAATGCTCCCAAGCCCGGGAGAAAAGCGCTTCGGGGTGGTGTTCTCTCCGTGCCAATGGAGGACCTCCCTGGCTGCCCCCAAAGGCCGGTTTGCAAGCACTCCCACTCGCTGTTCCCGCCAGCCACGCACAATCCTCCAAAACCCCGGAGAAAAGCGCTTCGGGGTGGTGTTCTCTCCGTGCCCATGGAAGACCTCCCGGGGTGCCCCCAAAGGCCGGTTTGGAACCACTCCGACTCGCTGTTCCCGCCATCCGCGCACAATGCTCCCAAGCCCAGGAGAAAAGCATTTTGGGGTGGTGCTCACACCGGGCCCTGGAAGACCTCCCCGGCTGCCTCCAAAGGACGGTTTTCAAGCACTCCTGCCTGCTGTTCCCGCCACCCGCGCAAAATGCTCCCAAGCCCGGGAGAAAAGCGCTTCGGGGTGGTGCTCTCTACAGGCCCTTGGAAGACCTCCCCGGCTGCCAACAAAGGACGGTTTGCAAGGACTCCTTCCTGCTGTTCCCGCCAGCCACGCACAATGCTCCCAAGCCCGGGAGAAAAGCATTTTGGGGTGGTGCTCACACCGGGCCCTGGAAGACCTCCCCGGCTGCCTCCAAAGGACGGTTTTCAAGCACTCCTGCGTGCTGTTCCCGCCACCCGCGCAGAATGCTCCCAAGCGCAGGAGAAAAGCGCTTCGGGGTGGTGCTCTCTACAGGCCCTTGGAAGACCTCCCCGGCTGCCTCCAAAGGCCGGTTTGCAAGCACTCCTTCCTGCTGTTCCCGCCAGCCACGCACAATGCTCCCAAGCCCGGGAGAAAAGCATTTTGGGGTGGTGCTCACTCCGGGCCCTTGGAAGACCTCCCCGGCTGCCTCCAATGGCCAGTTTGCAAGCACTCATGTCCGCTGTTCCCACCAGCCGCGCACAATGCTCCCAAGCCCGGGAGAAAAGCTTTTTGGGGTGGTGCTCACACCGGGCCCTGGAAGACCTCCCCGGCTGCCTCCAAAGGCCGGTTTTCAAGCACTCCTGCCTGCTGTTCCCGCCACCTGCGCACAATGCTCCCAAGCCCGGGAGAAAAGCGCTTCGGGGTGGTGCTCTCTACAGGCCCTTGGAAGACCTCCCCGGCTGCCTCCAAAGGCCGGTTTGCAAGGACTCCTTCCTGCTGTTCCCGCCAGCCACGCACAATGCTCCCAAGCCCGGGAGAGAAGCATTTTGGGGTGGTGCTCTCTACAGGCCCTTGGAAGACCTCCCCGGCTGCCTCCAGTGGCCAGTTTGCAAGCACTCATGCCCGCTGTTCCCACCAGCCGCGCACAATGCTCCCAAGCCCGGGAGAAAAGCTTTTTGGGGTGGTGCTCACACCGGGCCCTGGAAGACCTCCCCGGCTGCCTGCAAAGGCCGGTTTTCAAGCACTCCTGCCTGCTGTTCCTGCCACCCGCGCACAATACTCCCAAGCCCGGGAGAAAAGCGCTTCGGGGTGGTGCTCTCTACAGGCCCTTGGAAGACCTCCCCCGCTGCCTCCAAAGGCCGGTTTGCAAGGACTCCTTCCTGCTGTTCCCGCCAGCCACGCACAATGCTCCCAAGCCCGGGAGAAAAGTGCTTCGGGGTGGTGATCTCTCCGGGCCCTTGGAAGTCGTCCCCGGCTGCCTCCAAAGGCCGGTTTGCAAGCACTCATGCCCGTTGTTCCCACCAGACGCGCACAATGCTCCCAAGCCCGGGAGAAAAGCATATTGGGGTGGTGCTCACTCCGGGCCCTTGGAAGACCTCCCCGGCTGCCTCCAAAGGCCAGTTTGCAAGCAGTCCTGCCTGCTGTTCCCGCCAGCCGCGCACAATGCTCCCAAGCCCGGGAGAAAAGCGCTTCGGGGTGGTGCTCTCTCCGGGCCCTTGGAAGACGTCCCCGGCTGCCTCCAAAGGCCGGTTTGCAAGCACTCATGCCCGTTGTTCCCACCAGCCGCGCACAATGCTCCCAAGCCCGGGAGAAAAGCATTTTGGGGTGGTGCTCACTCCGGGCCCTTGGAAGACCTCCCCGGCTGCCTCCAAAGGCCAGTTTGCAAGCAGTCCTGCCTGCTGTTCCCGCCAGCCGCGCACAATGTTCCCAAGCCCGAGAGAAAAGCGCTTCGGGGTGGTGCTCTCTCCGGGCACTTTCAAGACCTCCCCGGCTGCCTCCAAAGGCCGGTTTGTAAGTACTCATTCCCGCTGCTTCCGCCAGCCACGCACAATGCTCCCAAGCCCGGGAGAAAAGCATTTTGGGGTGGTGCTCTCTCCGGGCCCTTGGAAGACCTCCCGGGCTGCCTCCAAAGGCCAGTTTGCAAGCATTCATGTCCGTTGTTCCCGACAGCCGCGCACAATGCTCCCAAGCCCGAGAGAAAAGCATTTTGGGGTGGTGATCAGTCCGGCCCTTGGAAGACCTCCCCGGCTGCCTCCAAAGGACAGTTTGCAAGCACTCATGCCCGCTGTTCCCGCCAGCCGCGCACAATGCTCCCAAGACCGTGAGAAAAGCGCTTCGGGGTGGTGTTCTCTCAGGGACCATGGAGGACCTCCCCGGCTGCCCCCAAAGGCCGGTTTGCAAGCATTCCCACTCGCTGTTCCCGCCAGGCACACACAATGTTCCAAAACCCCGGAGAAAAGCGCTTCGGGGTGGTGGTCTCTCCGGGCCCCTGCCCCTGAGCCTGGGGGCCAGGCAGGGGATCCACAGTCCCAGGCCAAGGCAGAACCACATGTACACGTCTGTTCCTGCCCCCTCCACCGGCAGAGAGCTGGGGGGAGCCAGAGTCTGTCAGGCAGCTGCTGGGCTGGCCGCCTGTGTGGGAAGGGGCAGAGTCGACCTAGGGGCAAGTTGGGCCTCTTGCTCTCCCTGCTGCCCTGAGGCTGCTGGGCCAAAGAGGTCTTGGGCATCCAGCCCCTTGCTGGTCCCTTCCCTCTGACGAGGCCCTCTGAGCTCCAGCACCTTGCAGTGTGGAGACAGCCCCTGCCAGCAACCTCCTCTCCAAGGAGGCCTCAACCGAGGCCTAGGCCCAGGGGAAAGGCACCAGCGGAGATGAGCCAGTGGAGGCGCACGGGCATGTCTGGACCCAGTCCCCGCAGCCTGCCCCTTGGTGGGGCAGTACCCCCGGAGGCCAGGAAGGTCTGGGCAAGGCTGCGAGGGGCAGGGGCCCTGCTGGGTCGTGCCCCTGGCCTGTGGGGCGTCTGAGCACAACCGGCACTCTCCCGCTGGAAGACCTCCCCGTCTGCCTCCAAAGGCCGGTTTGCAAGCACTCCCGCCCGCTGTTCCCGCCAGGCACGCACAATGGTCCCAAGCCCGGGAGAAAAGCGCTTCGGGGTGGTGCTCTCTCCGGGCCCTTGCCCCTGAGCCTGGGGGCCAGGCAGTTGGAACACACTCCCAGGCCAATGCAGAACGACATGCACACGTCTGTTCCTGCCCTCTACACCGGCAGAGAGCTCGGGGGAGCCAGAGACTGCCAGGCTGCTGCTGGGCTGGCTGCCTGTGTGGGACGGGGCAGAGCCGACCTAGGGGCAAGTTGGGCCTCTTGCTCTCCCTGCTGCCCTGAGGCTGCTGGGCCAAAGACGTCTTGGGCATCCAGCCCTTTGCTGGTCCCTTCCCTCTGACGAGGCCCTCTGAGCTCCAGCACCTTGCAGTGTGGAGACAGCACCTGCCAGCAATCTCCTCTCCAAGGAGGCCTCAACCGAGGCCTAGGCCCAGGGGAAAAGCACCAGCGGGGATGAGCCTGGGGAGGCGCCCGGGCATGTCTGGACCCAGTCCCCGCAGCCTGCCCCTTGGTGGGGCAGTACCCCCGGAGGCCAGGAAGGTCTGGGAAAGGCTGGCCAGGGGCAGGGGACCTACTGGGTCCTGCCCCTGGCCTGTGGGGCCTCTGAGCACAACCGGCCCTCTCCCACTGGAAGACCTCCCCGGCTGCCTCCAAAGTCCTGTTTGCCAACACTCCCACCCGCTGTTCACGCCAGACTTGCACAATGCTCCCAAGCCCGGGAGAAAAGCGCTTCGGGGTGGTGCTCTCTCCGGGCCCTTGCCCCTGAGCCTGGGGGCAAGGCATGGGGAACACACTCCCAGGCCAAGGCAGAACCACATGCCCACGTCTGTTCCTGTCCCCTGCACCGGCAGAGAGCTTGGGGGAGCCAGAGTCTGTCAGGCAGCTGCTGGGTTGGCCGCCTGTGTGGGAAGGGGCAGAGCCGCCCTAGGGGCAAGTTGGGCCTCTTGCTCTCCCTGCTGCCCTGAGGCTGCTGGGCCAAAGACGTCTTGGGCATCCAGCCCCTTACTGGTCCCTTCCCTCTGACGAGGCCCTCTGAGCTCCAGCACCTTGCAGTGTGGAGACAGCCCCTGCCAGCAACCTCCTCTCCAAGGAGGCCTCAACCGAGGCCTAGGCCCAGGGGAAAGACACCAGCGGGGATGAGCCAGGGGAGGCGCCCGAGCATGTCTGGACCCAGTCCCCGCAGCCTGCCCCTTGGTGGGGCAGTACCCCCGGAGGCCAGGAAGTTCTGGGTAAGGCAGGCCAGGGGCAGGGGCCCTGCTGGGTCCTGCCCCTGGCCTGTGGGGCCTCTGAGCACAACCGGCCCTCTCCCACTGGAAGACCTCCCCGGCTGCCTCCAAAGGCCGGTTTGCAAGCGCTCCCGGCCACTGTTACCAGCAGGCGGCCACAATGCTCCTAAGCCCGGAAGAAAAGCGCTTCAGGGTGGTGCTCTCTCTGGGCCCTTGCCCCTGAGCCTGGGGGCAAGGCAGAGTGTCCACACTAACAGGCCAAGGCAGAACCACATGGAAACGTCTGACCTGCCCCCTGCACCGGCAGAGAGCTCGGGGGAGCCAGAGTCTGTCAGGCAGCTGCTGGGCTGGCCGCCTGTGTGGGAAGTGGCAGAGCCGACCTAGGGGCAAGTTGGGCCTCTTGCTCTCCCTGCTGCCCTGAGGCTGCTGGGCCAAAGAGGTCTTGGGCATCCAGCCCCTTGCTGGTCCCTTCCCTCTGACGAGGCCCTCTGAGCTCCAGCACCTTGCAGTGTGGAGACAGGCCCTGCCAGCAACCTCCTCTCCAAGGAGGCCTCAACCGAGGCCTAGGCCCAGGGGAAAGGCACCAGCGGGGATGAGCCTGGGGAGGCGCCCGGGCATGTCTGGACCCAGTCCCCGCAGCCTGCCCCTTGGTGGGGCAGTACCCGCGGAGGCCAGGAAGGTCTGGGCAAGGCTGTGCAGGGGCAGGGGCCCTGCTGGGTCCTGCCCCTGGCCTGTGGGGCCTCTGAGCACAACCGGCCCTCTCCCACTGGAAGAACTCCCCGGCTCCCTCCAAAGGCCAGTTTGCCAACACTCCCGCCCGCTGTTCCCGCCAGGCACGCACAATGCTCCCAAGCCCGGGAGAAAAGCGCTTCGGGGTGGTGCTCTCCTCGGGCCCTTGCCCCTGAGCCTGGGGTCCAGGCAGTTGGTCCACACTCCCAGACCAAGGCAGAACCACATGCACACGTCTGTTCCTGACCCCTGCACCGGCAGAGAGTTCGGGGGAGCCAGAGTCTGTCAGGCAGCTGCTGGGCTGGCCGCCTGTGTGGGAAGGGGCAGAGCCGACCTAGGGGCAAGTTGGGCCTCTTCCTCTCCCTGCTGCCCTGAGGCTGCTGGGCCAAAGAGGTCTTGGGCATCCAGCCCCTTGCTGGTCCCTTCCCTCTGACGAGGCCCTCTGAGCTCCAGCACCTTGCAGTGTGGAGACAGCCCCTGCCAGCAACATCATCTCCAAGGAGGCCTCAACCGAGGCCTAGGCCCAGGGGAAAGGCACCAGCGGGGATGAGCCTGGGGAGGCGCCCGGGCATGTCTGGACCCAGTCCCCGCAGCCTGCCCCTTGGTGGGGCAGTACCCCCGGAGGCCAGGAAGATCTGGGCAAGGCTGGCCAGGGGCAGGGGCCCTGCTGGGTCCTCCCCATGGCCTGTGGGGCCTCTGAGCACAACCGGCCCTCTCCCACTGGAAGACCTCCCCGGCTGCCTCCAAAGGCCGGTTTGCAAGCACTCCCGCCCACTGTTCCCGCCAGACGCGCACAATGCTCCCAAGCCCGGGAGAAAAGCGCTTCGGGGTGGTGCTCTCTCCGGGCCCTTGCCCCTGAGCCTGTGGGCAAGGCAGGGGGAACACACTCCCAGACCAAGGCAGAAACACATGCACACGTCTGTTCCTGTCCGCTGCACCGGCAGAGAGCTCGGGGGAGCCAGAGTCTCTCAGGCAGGTGCTGGGCTGGCCGCCTGTGTGGGAAGGGGCAGAGCCGACCTAGGGGCAAGTTGGGCCTCTTGCTCTCCCTGCTGCCCTGAGGCTGCAGGGCCAAAGAGGTCTTGGGCATCCAGCCCCTTACTGGTCCCTTCCCTCTGACGAGGCCCTCTGAGCTCCAGCACCTTGCAGTGTGGAGACAGCCCCTGCCAGCAATCTCCTCTCCAAGGAGGCCTCAACCGAGGCCTAGGCCCAGGGGAAAGGCACCAGCGGGGTTGAGCCAGGGGAGGCGCCCGGGCATGTCTGGACCCTGTCCCCGCAGCCTGCCCCTTGGTGGGGCAGTACCCCCGGAGGCCAGGAAGGTCTGGGCAAGGCTGGCCAGGGGCAGGGGCCCTGCTGCGTCCTGCCCCTGGCCTGTGGGGCCTCTGAGCACAACCGGCCCTCTCCCACTGGAAGACCTCCCCGGCTGCCTCCAAAGGCCGGTTTGGAAGCACTCCCGCCCACTGTTCCCGCCAGGCGCGCACAATGCTCCCAAGCCCGGGAGAAAAGCGCTTCGGGGTGGTGGTCTCTCCGGGCCCTTGCCCCTGAGCCTGGGGGCCAGGCAGGGGATCCACAGTCCCAGGCCAAGGCACAACAACATGCACACGTCTGTTCCTGCCCCCTCCACCGGCAGAGAGCTGGGGGGAGCCAGAGTCTGTCAGGCAGCTGCTGGGCTGGCCGCCTGTGTGGGAAGGGGCAGAGCCGACCTAGGGGCAAGTTGGGCCTCTTGCTCTCCCTGCTGCCCTGAGGCTGCTGGGCCAAAGAGGTCTTGAGCATCCAGCCCCTTGCTGGTCCCTTCCCTCTGACGAGGCCCTCTGAGCTCCAGCACCTTGCAGTGTGGAGACAGACCCTGCCAGCAACCTCCTCTCCAAGGAGGCCTCAACCGAGGCCTAGGCCCAGGGGAAAGGCACCAGCGGGGATGAGCCAGTGGAGGGGCCCGGGCATGTCTGGACCCAGTCCCCGCAGCCTGCCCCTTGGTGGGGCAGTACCCCCGGAGGCCAGGAAGGTCTGGGCAAGGCTGGCCAGGGGCAGGGTCCCTGCTGGGTCCTGCCCCTGGCCTGTGGGGCCTCTGAGCACAACCGGCCCTCTCCCACTGGAAGACCTCCCCGGCTGCCTTCAAAGGCGGGTTTGCCAACACTCCCGCCCGCTGTTCCCGCCAGGCACGCACAACGCTCCCAAGGCCAGGAGAAAAGCGCTTCGGGGTGTTGCTCTCTCCGGTCCCTTGCCCCTGAGCCTGGGGTCCAGGCAGTGGGTCCACACTCCCAGACCAAGGCAGAACCACATGCACACTTCTGTTCCTGACCCCTGAACCGGCAGAGAGCTCGGGGGAGCCAGAGTCTATCAGGCAGCTGCTGGGTTGGCTGCCTGTGTGGGAAGGGGCAGAGCCGACCTAGGGGCAAGTTGGGCCTCTTGCTCTCCCTGCTGCCCTGAGGCTGCTGGGCCAAAGAGGTCTTGGGCATCCAGCCCCTTGCTGGTCCCTTCCCGCTGACGAGGCCCTCTGAGCTCCAAACCTTGCAGTGTGGAGACAGCCCCTGCCAGCAACCTCCTCTCCAAGGAGGCATCAACCGAGGCCTATGCCCAGGGGAAAGGCACCAGCCGGGATGAGCCTGGGGAGGCGCCCAGGCATGTCTGGACCCAGTCCCCGCAGCCTGCCCCTTGGTGGGGCAGTACCCCCGGAGGCCAGGAAGGTCTGGGCAAGGCTGGCCAGGGGCAGGGGACCTGCTGGGTCCTGCCCCTGGCTTGTGAGGCCTCTGAGCACAACCGGCCCTCTCCCACTGGAAGACCTCCACGGCTGCCTCCAAAGTCCTGTTTGCAAACACTCCCGCCCGCTGTTCAGGCCAGGCTCGCACAATGCTCCCAAGCCCGGGAGAAAAGCGCTTCGGGGTGGTGCTCTCTCCGGGCCCTTGCCCCTGAGCCTGGGGGCAAGGCAGGGGGAACACACTCCCAGGCTAAGGCAGAACCACATGCCCACGTCTGTTCCTGTCCCCTGCACCGGCAGAGAGCTTGGGGGAGCCAGAGTCTGTCAGGCAGCTGCTGAGTTGGCCGCCTGTGTGGGAAGGGGCAGAGCCGCCCTAGGGGCAAGTTGGGCCTCTTGCTCTCCCTGCTGCCCTGAGGCTGCTGGACCAAAGACGTCTTGGGCATCCAGCCCCTTACTGGTCCCTTCCCTCTGACGAGGCCCTCTGAGCTCCAGCACCTTGCAGTGTGGAGACAGCCCCTGCCAGCAACCTCCTCTCCAAGGAGGCCTCAACCGAGGCCTAGGCCCAGGGGAAAGGCACCAGCGGGGATGAGCCTGGGGAGGCGCCCGGGCATGTCTGGACACAGGCCCCGCAGCCTGCCCCTTGGTGGGGCAGTACCCCCGGAGGCCAGGAAGGTCTGGGCAAGGCTGGCCAGGGGCAGGGGCCCTGCTGGGTCCTGCCCCTGGCCTGTGGGGCCTCTGAGCACAACTGGCCCTCTCCCACTGGAAGACCTCCCCGGCTGCCTCCAAAGGCCGGTTTGCAAGCGCTCCCGCCCACTGTTCCCAGCAGGCGTGCACAATGCTCCCAAGCCCGGGAGAAAAGCGCTTCAGGGTGGTGCTCTCTCCGGGCCCTTGCCCCTGAGCCTGGGGGCAAGGCAGGGTGTCCACACTCCCAGGACAAGGCAGAACCACATGCACACGTCTGATCTGCCCCCTGCACCGGCAGAGAGCTCGGGGGAGCCAGAGTCTGTCAGGCAGCTGCTGGGCTGGCCGCCTGTGTGGGAAGGGGCAGAGCCGACCTAGGGGCAAGTTGGGCCTCTTGCTCTCCCTGCTGCCCTGAGGCTGCTGGGCCAAAGAGGTCTTGGGCATCCAGCCCCTTGCTGGTCCCTTCCCTCGGACGAGGCCTTCTGAGCTCCAGCACCTTGCAGTGTGGAGACAGCTCCTGCGAGCAACCTCCTCTCCAAGGAGTCCTCAACCGAGGCCTAGGCCCAGGGGAATGGCACCAGCGGGGATGAGCCTGGGGAGGCGCCCGGGCATGTCTGGACCCAGTCCCCGCAGCCTGCCCCTTGGTGGGGCAGTACCCCCGGAGGCCAGGAAGGTCTGGTCAAGGCTGCCAGGGGCAGGGACACTGCTGGGTCCTGCCCCTGGCCTGTGGGGCGTCTGAGCACAACCAGCACTCTCCCGCTGGAAGACCTCCCCGTCTGCCTCGAAAGGCCGGTTTGCAAGCACTCCCGCCCGCTGTTCCCGCCAGGCACGCACAATGCTCCCAAGCCCGGGAGAAAAGCGCTTCGGGGTGGTGCTCTCTCCGGGCCCTTGCCCCTGAGCCTGGGGGCCAGGCAGGGGGAACACACTCCCAGGCCAAGGCAGAACGACATGCACACGTCTGTTCCTGCCCCCTACACCGGCAGAGAGCTCGGGGGAGCCAGAGACTGCCAGGCTGCTGCTGGGCTGGCCGCCTGTGTGGGACGGGGCAGAGCCGACCTAGGGGCAAGTTGGGCCTCTTGCTCTCCCTGCTGCCCTGAGGCTGCTGGGTCAAAGAGGTCTTGGGCATCCAGCCCTTTGCTGGTCCCTTCCCTCTGACGAGGCCCTCTGATCTCCAGCACCTTGCAGTGTGGAGACAGCCCCTGCCAGCAACCTCCTCTCCAAGGAGGCCTCAACCGAGGCCTAGGCCCAGGGGAAAGGCACCAGCGGGGATGAGCCTGGGGAGGCGCCCGGACATGTCTGGACCCAGTCCCCGCAGCCTGCCCCTTGGTGGGGCAGTACCCCCGGAGGCCAGGAAGGTCTGGGCAAGGCTGGCCAGGGTCAGGGGCCCTGCTGGGTCCTGCCCCTGGCCTGTGGGGCCTCTGAGCACAACCGGCCCTCTCCCACTGGAAGACCTCCCCGGCTGCCTCCAAAGTCCTGTTTGCTAACACTCCCGCCCGCTGTTCACGCCAGGCTCGCACAATGCTCCCAAGCCCGGGAGAAAAGCGCATTGGGGTGGTTCTCTCTCCGGGCCCTTGCCCCTGAGCCTGGGGGCAAGGCACGGGGAACACACTCCCTGGACAAGGCAGAACCACATGCCCACGTCTGTTCCTGTCCCCTGCACCGGCAGAGAGCTTGGGGGAGCCAGAGTCTGGCAGGCAGCTGCTGGGTTGGCCGCCTGTGTGGGAAGGGGCAGAGCCGACCTAGGGGCAAGTTGGGCCTCTTGCTCTCCCTGCTGCCCTGAGGATGCTGGGCCAAAGACGTCTTGGGCATCCAGCCCCTTACTGGTCCCTTCCCTCTGACGAGGCCCTCTGAGCTCCAGCACCTTGCAGTGTGGAGACAGCCCCTGCCAGCAACCTCCTCTCCAAGGAGGCCTCAACCGAGGCCTAGGCCCAGGGGAAAGGCACCAGTGGGGATGAGCCAGGGGAGGCGCCCGAGCATGTCTGGACCCAGTCCCCGCAGCCTGCCCCTTGGTGGGGCAGTACCCCCGGAGGCCAGGAAGGTCTGAGCAAGGCTGGCCAGGGGCAGGGGCCCTGCTGGGTCCTGCCCCTGGCCTGTGGGGCCTCTGAGCACAACCGGCCCTCTCCCACTGGAAGACCTCCCCGGCTGCCTCCAAAGGCCGGTTTGCAAGCGCTCCCGCCCACTGTTCCCAGCAGGCGTGCACAATGCTCCCAAGCCCAGGAGAAAAGCGCTTCAGGGTGGTGCTCTCTCCGGGCCCTTGCCCCTGAGCCTGGGGTCAAGGCACGGTGTCCACACTCCCAGGCCAAGTCAGAACCACATGCACACGTCTGTTCCTGCCCCCTGCACCGGCAGAGAGCTCGGGGGAGCCAGAGTCTGTCAGGCAGCTGCTGGGCTGGCCGCCTGTGTGGGAAGTGGCAGAGCCGACCTAGGGGCAAGTTGGGCCTCTTGCCCTCCCTGCTGCCCTGAGGCTGCTTGGCCAAAGAGGTCTTGGGCATCCAACCCCTTGCTGGTCCCTTCCCTCTGACGAGGCCCTCTGAGCTCCAGCACCTTGCAGTGTGGAGACAGCCCCTGCCAGCAACCTCCTCTCCAAGGAGGCCTAAACCGAGGCCTAGGCACAGGGGAAAGGCACCAGCGGGGATGAGCCTGGGGAGGCGCCCGGGCATGTATGGACCCAGTCCCCGCAGCCTGCCCCTTGGTGGGGCAGTACCCCCGGAGGCGAGGAAGGTCTGGGAAAGGCTGGCGAGGGGCAGGGGACCTGCTGGGTCCTGCCCCTGGCCTGTGGGGCCTCTGAGCACAACCGGCCCTCTCCCACTGGAAGACGTCCCCGGCTGCCTCCAAAGGCCGGTTTGCAAGCACTCCCGCCCACTGTTCCAACCAAGGGCGCACAACGCTCCCAAGCCTGGGAGAAAATCGCCTCGGGGTGGTGCTCTCTCCGGGCCCTTTCCCCTGAGCCTGGGGGCCAGGCAGGGTGTCCACACTCCCAGGCCAAGGCAGAACGACATGCACACGTCTGTTCCTGCCCCATGCACCGGCAGAGAGCTCGGGGGAGCCAAAGTCTGTCAGGCAGCTGCTGGGCTGGCCGCCTGTGTGGGAAGGGGCAGAGCCGACCTAGGGGCAAGTTGGGCCTCTTGCTCTCCCTGCTGCCCTGAGGCTGCTGGGTCAAAGAGGTCTTGGGCATCCAGCCCTTTGCTGGTCCCTTCCCTCTGACGAGGCCCTCTGAGCTCCAGCACCTTGCAGTGTGGAGACAGCCCCTGCCAGCAACCTCCTCTCCAAAGAGGCCTCAACCGAGGCCTACGCCCAGGGGAAAAGCACCAGCGGGGATGATCCTGGGGAGGCGCGCGGACATGTCTGGACCCAGTCCCCGCAGCCTGCCCCTTGGTGGGGCAGTACCCCCGGAGGCCAGGAAGGTCTGGGCAAGGCTGGCCAGGGGCAGGGGCCCTGCTGGGTCCTGCCCCTGGCCTGTGAGGCCTCTGAGCACAACCGGCCCTCTCCCACTGGAAGACCTCCCCAGCTGCCTCCAAAGTCCTGTTTGCAAACACTCCCGCCCGCTGTTCACGCCAGGCTCGCACAATGCTCCGAAGCCCGGGAGAAAAGTGCTTCGGGGTGGTGCTCTCTCCGGGCCCTTGCCCCTGAGCCTGGGGGCCAGGCAGTGGGTCCACACTCCCAGACCAAGGCAGAACCACATGCACACGTCTGTTCCTGACCCCTGCACCGGCAGAGAGCTCTGGGGAGCCAGAGTCTGTCAGGCAGGTGCTGGGCTGGCCGCCTGTGTGGGAAGGGTTAGAGCCGACCTAGGGGCAAGTTGGGCCTCTTCCTCTCCCTGCTGCCCTGAGGCTGCTGGGCCAAAGAGGTCTTGGGCATCCAGCCCCTTGCTGGTCCCTTCCCTCTGACGAGGCCCTCTGAGCTCCAGCACCTTGCAGTGTGGAGACAGCCCCTGCCAGCAACCTCCTCTCCAATGAGGCCTCAACCGAGGCCTAGGCCTAGGGGAAAGACACCAGCGGGGATGAGCCTGGGGAGGCGCCCGGGCATGTCTGGACCCAGTCCCCGCAGCCTGCCCCTTGGTGGGGCAGTACCCCCGGAGGCCATGAAGGTCTGTGCAAGGCTGCCAGGGGCAGGGACAGTGCTGGGTCCTGCCCCTGGCCTGTTGGACGTCTGAGCACAACCGGCACTCTCGCGCTGGAAGACCTCCCCGTCTGCCTCCAAAGGCCGGTTTGCAAGCACTCCCGCCCGCTGTTCCCGCCAGGCACGCACAATGCTCCCAAGCCCGGGAGAAAAGCGCTTCGGGGTGGTGGTCTCTCCGGGACCCTGCCCCTGAGCCTGGGGGCCAGGCAGGGGATCCACTGTCCCAGGCCAAGGCAGAACCACATGCACACGTCTGTTCCTGCCCCCTCCACCGGCAGAGAGCTGGGGGGAGCCAGAGTCTGTCAGGCAGCTGCTGGGCTGGCCGCCTGTGTGGGAAGGGGCAGAGCCGACCTAGGGGCAAGTTGGGCCTCTTGCTCTCCCTGCTGCCCTGAGGCTGCTGGGCCAAAGAGGTCTTGGGCATCCAGCCCCTTGCTGGTCCCTTCCCTCTGACGAGGCCCTCTGAGCTCCAGCACCTTGCAGTGTGGAGACAGCCCCTGCCAGCAACCTCTTCTCCAAGGAGGCCTCAACCGAGGCCTAGGCCCAGGGGAAAGGCACCAGCGGGTATGAGCCAGTGGAGGCGCACGGGCATGTCTGGACCCAGTCCCCGCAGCCTGCCCCTTGGTGGGGCAGTACCCCCGGAGGCCAGGAAGGTCTGGGCAAGGCTGGCCAGGGGCAGGGGCCCTGCTGGGTCCTGCCCCTGGCCTGTGGGGCCTCTGAGCACAACCGGCCCTCTCCCACTGGAAGACCTCCCCGGCTGCCTCCAAAGGCCGGTTTGCCAACACTCCCGCCCGCTGTTCCCGCCAGGCACGCACAATGCTCCCAAGCCCGGGAGAAAAGCGCTTCAGGGTGTTGCCCTCTCCGGGCCCTTGCCCCTGAGCCTGGGGTCCAGGCAGTGGGTCCACACTCCCAGACCAAGGCAGAACCACATGCACACGTCTGTTCCTGACCCCTGCACCGGCAGAGAGCTCGGGGGAGCCAGAGTCTGTCAGGCAGCTGCTGGGTTGGCTGCCTGTGTGGGAAGGGGCAGAGCCGACCTAGGGGCAAGTTGGGCCTCTTCCTCTCCCTGCTGCCCTGAGGCTGCTGGGCCAAAGACGTCTTGGGCATCCAGCCCCTTACTGGTCCCTTCCCTCTGACGAGGCCCTCTGAGCTCCAGCACCTTGCAGTGTGGAGACAGCCCCTGCCAGCAACCTCCTCTCCAAGGAGGCCTCAACCGAGGCCTAGGCCCAGGGGAAAGGCACCAGCGGGGATGAGCCAGTGGAGGCGCAAGGGCATGTCTGGACCCAGTCCCCGCAGCCTGCCCCTTGGTGGGGCAGTACCCCCGGAGGCCAGGAAGGTCTGGGCAAGGCTGCGAGGGGCAGGGGCCCTGCTGGGTCGTGCCCCTGGCCTGTGGGGCGTCTGAGCACAACCGGCACTCTCCCGCTGGAAGACCTCCCCGTCTGCCTCCAAAGGCCGGTTTGCAAGCACTCCCGCCCGCTGTTCCCGCCAGGCAGGCACAATGCTCCCAAGCCCGGGAGAAAAGCGCTTCGGAGTGGTGCTCTCCTCGGGCCCTTGCCCCTGAGCCTGGGGGCCAGGCAGTAGGAACACACTCCCAGGCCAAGGCAGAACGACATGCACACGTCTGTTCCTGCCCCCTACACCGGTAGAGAGCTCGGGGGAGCCAGAGACTGCCAGGCTGCTGCTGGGCTGGCTGCCTGTGTGGGACGGGGCAGAGCCGACCTAGGGGCAAGTTGGGCCTCTTGCTCTCCCTGCTGCCCTGAGGCTGCTGGGTCAAAGAGGTCTTGGGCATCCAGCCCTTTGCTGGTCCCTTCCCTCTGACGAGGCCCTCTGAGCTCCAGCACCTTGCAGTGTGGAGACAGCCCCTGCCAGCAACCTCCTCTCCAAAGAGGCCTCAACCGAGGCCTACGCCCAGGGGAAAAGCACCAGCGGGGATGATCCTGGGGAGGCGCACGGACATGTCTGGACCCAGTCCCCGCAGCCTGCCCCTTGGTGGGGCAGTCCCCCGGAGGCCAGGAAGGTCTGGGCAAGGCTGCCAGGGGCAGGGACAGGGCTGGGTCCTGCCCCTGGCCTGTGGGACGTCTGAGCACAACCGGCACTCTCCCGCTGGAAGACATCCCCGTCTGCCTCCAAAGGCCGGTTTGCAAGCACTCCCGCCCGCTGTTCCCGCCAGGCACGCACAATGCTCCCAAGCCCGGGAGAAAAGCGCTTCGGGGTGGTGCTCTCTCCGGGCCCTTGCCCCTAAGCCTGCGGGCCAGGCAGGGGGAACACACTCCCAGGCCAAGACAGAACGACATGAACACGTCTGTTCCTGCCCCCTACACCGGCAGAGAGCTCGGGGGAGCCAGAGTCTCTCAGGCAGGTGCTGGGCTGGCCGCCTGTGTGGGAAGGGGCAGAGCCGACCTAGGGGCAAGTTGGGCCTCTTGCTCTCCCTGCTGCCCTGAGGCTGCTGGGCCAAAGACGTCTTGGGCATCCAGCCCTTTGCTGGTCCCTTCCCTCTGACGAGGCCCTCTGAGCTCCAGCACCTTGCAGTGTGGAGACAGCACCTGCCAGCAATCTCCTCTCCAAGGAGGCCTCAACCGAGACCTAGGCCCAGGGGAAAGGCACCAGCGGGGATGAGCCTGGGGAGGCGCCCGGGCATGTCTGGACCCAGTCCCCGCAGCCTGCCCCTTGGTGGGGCAGTACCACTGGAGGCCAGGAAGGTCTGGGCAAGGCTGACCAGGGGCAGGGGACCTGCTGGGTCCTGCCCCTGGCCTGTGGGGCCTCTGAGCACAACCGGCCCTCTCCCACTGGAAGACCTCCCCGGCTGCCTCCAAAGGCCGTTTTGCACGCACTCCCGCCCACTCTTCCCACCAAGCGCGCACAATGCTCCCAAGCCCGGGAGAAAAGCGCTTCGGGGTGGTGCTCTTTCCGGGCCCTTGCCCCTGAGACTGGGGGCCAGGCAGGGGGTCCACACTCCCAGGCCAAGGCAGAACCACATGCACACGTCTGTTCCTGACCCCTGCACCGGCAGAGACCTCGGGGGAGCCAGAGTCTGTCAGGCAGCTGCTGGGCTGGCCGCCTTTGTGGGAAGGGGCAGAGCCGACCTAGGTTCAAGTAGGGCCTCTTGCTCTCCCTGCTGCCCTGAGGCTGCTGGGCCAAAGAGGTCTTGGGCATCCAGCCCTTTGCTTGTCCCTTCCCTCTGACGAGGCCCTCTGAGCTCCAGCACCTTGCAGTGTGGAGACAGCCCCTGCCAGCAACCTCCTCTCCAAGGAGGCCTCAACCGAGACCTAGGACCAGGGGAAAGGCACCAGCGGGGATGAGCCTGGGGAGGCGCCCAGGCATGTCTGGACCCAGTCCCCGCAGCCTGCCCCTTGGTGTGGCAGTACCCTCGGAGGCCAGGAAGGTCTGGGAAAGGCTGGCCAGGGGCAGGGGACCTGCTGGGTCCTGCCCCTGGCCTGTGGGGCCTCTGAGCACAACCGGCCCTCTCCCACTGGAAGACCTCCCCGGCTGCCTCCAAAGTCCTGTTTGCCAACACTCCCACCCGCTGTTCACGCCAGACTTGCACAATGCTCCCAAGCCCGGGAGAAAAGCGCTTCGGGGTGGTGCTCTCTCCGGGCCCTTGCCCCTGAGCCTGGGGGCAAGGCATGGGGAACACACTCCCAGGCCAAGGCAGAACCACATGCCCACGTCTGTTCCTGTCCCCTGCACCGGCAGAGAGCTTGGGGGAGCCAGAGTCTGTCAGGCAGCTGCTGGGTTGGCCGCCTGTGTGGGAAGGGGCAGAGCCGCCCTAGGGGCAAGTTGGGCCTCTTGCTCTCCCTGCTGCCCTGAGGCTGCTGGGCCAAAGACGTCTTGGGCATCCAGCCCCTTACTGGTCCCTTCCCTCTGACGAGGCCCTCTGAGCTCCAGCACCTTGCAGTGTGGAGACAGCCCCTGCCAGCAACCTCCTCTCCAAGGAGGCCTCAACCGAGGCCTAGGCCCAGGGGAAAGGCACCAGCGGGGATGAGCCAGGGGAGGCGCCCGAGCATGTCTGGACCCAGTCCCCGCAGCCTGCCCCTTGGTGGGGCAGTACCCCCGGAGGCCAGGAAGGTCTGGGTAAGACTGGCCAGGGGCAGGGGCCCTGCTGGGTCCTGCCCCTGGCCTGTGGGGCCTCTGAGCACAACCGGCCCTCTCCCACTGGAAGACCTCCCCGGCTGCCTCCAAAGGCCGGTTTGCAAGCGCTCCCGGCCACTGTTACCAGCAGGCGGGCACAATGCTCCTAAGCCCGGAAGAAAAGCGCTTCAGGGTGGTGCTCTCTCTGGGCCCTTGCCCCTGAGCCTGGGGGCAAGGCAGGGTGTCCACACTCCCAGGCCAAGGCAGAACCACATGCACACGTCTGACCTGCCCCCTGCACCGGCAGAGAGCTCGGGGGAGCCAGAGTCTGTCAGGCAGCTGCTGGGCTGGCCGCCTGTGTGGGAAGTGGCAGAGCCGACCTAGGGGCAAGTTGGGCCTCTTGCTCTCCCTGCTGCCCTGAGGCTGCTGGGCCAAAGAGGTCTTGGGCATCCAGCCCCTTGCTGGTCCCTTCCCTCTGACGAGGCCCTCTGAGCTCCAGCACCTTGCAGTGTGGAGACAGCCCCTGCCAGCAACCTCCTCTCCAAGGAGGCCTCAACCGAGGCCTAGGCCCAGGGGAAAGGCACCAGCGGGGATGAGCCTGGGGAGGCGCCCGGGCATGTCTGGACCCAGTCCCCGCAGCCTGCCCCTTGGTGGGGCAGTACCCCCGGAGGCCAGAAAGGTCTGGGCAAGGCTGGCCAGGGGCAGGGGCCCTGCTGGGTCCTGCCCCTGGCCTGTGGGGTCTCTGAGCACAACCGGCCCTCTCCCACTGGAAGAACTCCCCGGCTGCCTCCAAAGGCCAGTTTGCCAACACTCCCGCCCGCTGTTCCCGCCAGGCACGCACAATGCTCCCAAGCCCGGGAGAAAAGCGCTTCGGGGTGGTGCTCTCCTCGGGCCCTTGCCCCTGAGCCTGGGGGCCAGGCAGTTGGTCCACACTCCCAGACCAAGGCAGACCCACATGCACACGTCTGTTCCTGACCCCTGCACCGGCAGAGAGCTCGGGGGAGCCAGAATCTGTCAGGCAGCTGCTGGGCTGGCCGCCTGTGTGGGAAGGGGCAGAGCCGACCTAGGGGCAAGTTGGGCCTCTTCCTCTCCCTGCTGCCCTGAGGCTGCTGGGCCAAAGAGGTCTTGGGCATCCAGCCACTTGCTGGTCCCTTCCCTCTGACGAGGCCCTCTGAGCTCCAGCACCTTGCAGTGTGGAGACAGCCCCTGCCAGCAACATCCTCTCCAAGGAGGCCTCAACCGAGGCCTAGGCCCAGGGGAAAGGCAACAGCGGGGATGAGCCTGGGGAGGCGCCCGGGCATGTCTGGACCCAGTCCCCGCAGCCTGCCCCTTGGTGGGGCAGTACCCCCGGAGGCCAGGAAGGTCTGGGCAAGGCTGGCCAGGGGCAGGGGCCCTGCTGGGTCCTCCCCATGGCCTGTGGGGCCTCTGAGCACAACCGGCCCTCTCCCACTGGAAGACCTCCCCGGCTGCCTCAAAAGGCCAGTTTGCCAACACTCCTGCCCGCTCTTCCCACCAGGCACGCACAATGCTCCCAAGCCCGGGAGAAAAGCACTTCGGGGTGGTGGTCTCTCCGGGCCCTTGCCCCTGAGCCTGGGGGCCAGGCAGGGGATCCACAGTCCCAGGCCAAGGCACAACAACATGCACACGTCTGTTCCTGCCCCCTCCACCGGCAGAGAGCTGGGGGGAGCCAGAGTCTGTCAGGCAGCTGCTGGGCTGGCCGCCTGTGTGGGAAGGGGCAGAGCCGACCTAGGGGCAAGTTGGGCCTCTTGCTCTCCCTGCTGCCCTGAGGCTGCTGGGCCAAAGAGGTCTTGGGCATCCAGCCCCTTGCTGGTCCCTTCCCTCTGACGAGGCCCTCTGAGCTCCAGCACTTTGCAGTGTGGAGACAGCCCCTGCCAGCAACCTCCTCTCCAAGGAGGCCTCAACCTAGGCCTAGGCCCAGGGGAAAGGCACCAGCGGGGATGAGCCAGTGGAGGCGCACGGGCATATCAGGACCCAGTCCACGCAGCCTGCCCCTTGGTGGGGCAGTACCCCCGGAGGCCAGGAAGGTCTGGGCAAGGCTGGCCAGGGGCAGGGTCCCTGCTGGGTCCTGCCCCTGGCCTGTGGGGCCTCTGAGCACAACCGGCCCTCTCCCACTGGAAGACCTCCCCGGCTGCCTCCAAAGGCGGGTTTGCCAACACTCCCGCCCGCTGTTCCCGCCAGGCACGCACAACGCTCCCAAGGCCAGGAGAAAAGCGCTTCGGGGTGTTGCTCTCTCCGGGCCCTTGCCCCTGAGCCTGGGGTCCAGGCAGTGGGTCCACACTCCCAGACCAAGGCAGAACCACATGCACACGTCTGTTCCTGACCCCTGCACTGGCAGAGAGCTCGGGGGAGCCAGAGTCTGTCAGGCAGCTGCTGGGTTGGCTGCCTGTGTGGGAAGGGGCAGAGCCGACCTAGGGGCAAGTTGGGCCTCTTGCTCTCCCTGCTGCCCTGAGGCTGCTGGGCCAAAGAGGTCTTGGGCATCCAGCCCCTTGCTGGTCCCTTCCCTCTGACGAGGCCCTCTGAGCTCCAGCACCTTGCAGTGTGGAGACAGCCCCTGCCAGCAACCTCCTCTCCAAGGAGGCATCAACCGAGGCCTATGCCCAGGGGAAAGGCACCAGCGGGGATGAGCCTGGGGAGGTGCCCAGGCATGTCTGGACCCAGTCCCCGCAGCCTGCCCCTTGGTGGGGCAGTACCCCCGGAGGCCAGGAAGGTCTGGGCAAGGCTGGCCAGGGGCAGGGGCCCTGCTGGGTCCTGCCCCTGGCCTGTGGGGCCTCTGAGCACAACCGGCCCTCTCCCACTGGAAGAACTCCCCGGCTGACTCCAAGGGCCAGTTTGCCAACACTCCCGCCCGCTGTTCCCGCCAGGCACGCACAATGCTCCCAAGCCCGGGAGAAAAGCACTTCGGGGTGGTGCTCTCCTCGGGCCCTTGCCCCTGAGCCTGGGGGCCAGGCAGTTGGTCCACACTCCCAGACCAAGGCAGAACCACATGCACACGTCTGTTCCTGACCCCTGCACCGGCAGAGAGCTCGGGGGAGCCAGAGTCTGTCAGGCAGCTGCTGGGCTGGCCGCCTGTGTGGGAAGGGGCAGAGCCGACCTAGGGGCAAGTTGGGCCTCTTGCTCTCCCTGCTGCCCTGAGGCTGCTGGGCCAAAGAGGTCTTGGGCATCCAGCCCCTTGCTGGTCCCTTCCCTCTGACGAGGCCCTCTGAGCTCTAGCACCTTGCAGTGTGGAGACAGCCCCTGCCAGCAACATCCTCTCCAAGGAGGCCTCAACCGAGGCCTAGGCCCAGGGGAAAGGCACCAGCGGGGATGAGCCTGGGGAGGCGCCCGGGCATGTCTGGACCCAGTCCCCGCAGCCTGCCCCTTGGTGGGGCAGTACCCCCGGAGGCCAGGAAGATCTGGGCAAGGCTGGCCAGGGGCAGGGGCCCTGCTGGGTCCTCCCCATGGCCTGTGGGGCCTCTGAGCACAACCGGCCCTCTCCCACTGGAAGACCTCCCCGGCTGCCTCCAAAGGCCAGTTTGCCAACACTCCTGCCCGCTCTTCCCGCCAGGCACGCACAATGCTCCCAAGCCCGGGAGAAAAGCGCTTCGGGGTGGTGCTCTCTCCGGGCCCTTGCCCCTGAGCCTGTGGGCAAGGCAGGGGGAACACACTCCCAGACCAAGGCAGAAACACATGCACACGTCTGTTCCTGTCCCCTGCACCGGCAGAGAGCTCGGGGGAGCCAGAGTCTCTCAGGCAGGTGCTGGGCTGGCCGCCTGTGTGGGAAGGGGCAGAGCCGACCTAGGGGCAAGTTGGGCCTCTTGCTCTCCCTGCTGCCCTGAGGCTGCAGGGCCAAAGACGTCTTGGGCATCCAGCCCCTTACTGGTCCCTTCCCTCTGCCGAGGCCCTCTGAGCTCCAGCACCTTGCAGTGTGGAGACAGCTCCTGCCAGCAATCTCCTCTCCAAGGAGGCCTCAACCGAGGCCTAGGCCCAGGGGAAAGGCACCAGCGGGGTTGAGCCAGGGGAGGCGCCCAGGCATGTCTGGACCCAGTCCCCGCAGCCTGCCCCTTGGTGGGGCAGTACCCCCGGAGGCCAGGAAGGTCTGGGCAAGGCTGGCCAGGGGCAGGGGCCCTGCTGGGTCCTGCCCCTGGCCTGTGGGGCCTCTGAGCACAACCGGCCCTCTCCCACTGGAAGACCTCCCCGGCTGCCTCCAAAGTCCTGTTTGCAAGCACTCCCGCCCACTGTTCCCGCCAGGCTCGCACAATGCTCCCAAGCCCGTGAGGAAAGCGCTTCGGGGTGGTGCTCTCTCCGGGCCCTTGCCCCTGAGCCTGGGGGCAAGGCAGGGGGAACACACTCCCAGGCCAAGGCAGAACCTCATGCCCACGTCTGTTCCTGTCCCCTGCACCGGCAGAGAGCTTGGGGGAGCCAGAGTCTGTCAGGCAGCTGCTGGGTTGGCCGCCTGTGTGGGAAGGGGCAGAGCCGCCCTAGGGGCAATTTGGGCCTCTTGCTCTCCCTGCTGCCCTGAGGCTGCTGGGCCAAAGACGTCTTGGGCATCCAGCCCCTTACTGGTCCCTTCCCTCTGACGAGGCCCTCTGAGCTCCAGCACCTTGCAGTGTGGAGACAGCCCCTGCCAGCAACCTCCTCTCCAAGGAGGCCTCAACCGAGGCCTAGGCCCAGGGGAAAGGCACCAGCGGGGATGAGCCTGGGGAGGCGCCCGGGCATGTCTGGACCCAGTCCCCGCAGCCTGCCCCTTGGTGGGGCAGTACCCCCGGAGGCCAGGAAGGTCTCGGCAAGGCTGCCAGGGGCAGGGACACTGCTGGGTCCTGCCCCTGGCCTGTGGGGCGTCTGAGCACAACCGGCACTCTCCCGCTGGAAGACCTCCCCGTCTGCCTCGAAAGGCCGGTTTGCAAGCACTCCCGCCCGCTGTTCCCGCCAGGCACGCACAACGCTCCCAAGGCCAGGAGAAAAGCGCTTCGGGGTGTTGCTCTCTCCGGGCCCTTGCCCCTGAGCCTGGGGTCCAGGCAGTGGGTCCACACTCCCAGACCAAGGCAGAACCACATGCACACGTCTGTTCCTGACCCCTGCACCGGCAGAGAGCTCGGGGGAGCCAGAGTCTGTCAGGCAGCTGCTGGGTTGGCTGCCTGTGTGGGAAGGGGCAGAGCCGACCTAGGGGCAAGTTGGGCCTCTTGCTCTCCCTGCTGCCCTGAGGCTGCTGGGCCAAAGAGGTCTTGGGCATCCAGCCCCTTGCTGGTCCCTTCCCGCTGACGAGGCCCTCTGAGCTCCAGCACCTTGCAGTGTGGAGACAGCCCCTGCCAGCAACCTCCTCTCCAAGGAGGCATCAACCGAGGCCTATGCCCAGGGGAAAGGCACCAGCGGGGATGAGCCTGGGGAGGCGCCCAGGCATGTCTGGACCCAGTCCCCGCAGCCTGCCCCTTGGTGGGGCAGTACCCCCGGAGGCCAGGAAGGTCTGGGCAAGGCTGGCCAGGGGCAGGGGACCTGCTGGGTCCTGCCCCTGGCCTGTGAGGCCTCTGAGCACAACCGGCCCTCTCCCACTGGAAGACCTCCACGGCTGCCTCCAAAGTCCTGTTTGCAAACACTCCCGCCCGCTGTTCACGCCAGGCTCGCACAATGCTCCCAAGCCCGTGAGAAAAGCGCTTCGGGGTGGTGCTCTCTCCGGGCCCTTGCCCCTGAGCCTGGGGGCAAGGCAGGGGGAACACACTCCCAGGCCAAGGCAGAACCACATGCCCACGTCTGTTCCTGTCCCCTGCACCGGCAGAGAGCTTGGGGGAGCCAGAGTCTGTCAGGCAGCTGCTGGGTTGGCCGCCTGTGTGGGAAGGGGCAGAGCCGCCCTAGGGGCAAGTTGGGCCTCTTGCTCTCCCTGCTGCCCTGAGGCTGCTGGGCCAAAGACGTCTTGGGCATCCAGCCCCTTACTGGTCCCTTCCCTCTGACGAGGCCCTCTGAGCTCCAGCACCTTGCAGTGTGGAGACAGCCCCTGCCAGCAACCTCCTCTCCAAGGAGGCCTCAACCGAGGCCTAGGCCCAGGGGAAAGGCACCAGCGGGGATGAGCCTGGGGAGGCGCCCGGGCATGTCTGGACCCAGTCCCCACAGCCTGCCCCTTGGTGGGGCAGTACCCCCGGAGGCCAGGAAGGTCTGGGCAAGGCTGGCCACGGGCAGGGGCCCTGCTGGGTCCTGCCCCTGGCCTGTGGGGCCTCTGAGCACAACCGGCCCTCTCCCACTGGAAGACTTCCCCGGCTGCCTCCAAAGGCCGGTTTGCCAACACTCCCGCCCGCTGTTCCCGCCAGGCACGCACTATTCTCCCAAGCCCGGGAGAAAAGCGCTTCGGGGTGTTGCTCTCTCCGGGCCCTTGCCCTTGAGCGTGGGGGCGAGGCAGTGGGTCTACACTCCCAGACCAACGCAGAACCACATGCACACGTCTGTTCCTGACCCCTGCACCGCAGAGAGCTCGGGGGAGCCAGAGTCTGTCAGGCAGCTGCTGGGCTGGCCGCCTGTGTGGGAAGGGGCAGAGCCGACCTAGGGGCAAGTTGGGCCTCTTCCTCTCCCGGCTGCCCTGAGGCTGCTGGGCCAAAGAGGTCTTGGGCATCCAGCCCCTTGCTGGTCCCTTCCCTCTGACGAGGCCCTCTGAGCTCCAGCACCTTGCAGTGTGGAGACAGCCCCTGCCAGCAACCTCCTCTCCAAGGAGGCCTCAACCGAGGCCTAGGCCCAGGGGAAAGGCACCAGCGGGGATGAGCCTGGGGAGGCGCCCGGGCATGTCTGGACCCAGTCCCCGCAGCCTGCCCCTTGGTGGGGCAGTACCACCGGAGGCCAGGAAGGTCTGGGAAAGGCTGGCCAGGGGCAGGGGACCTGCTGGGTCCTGCCCCTGGCCTGTGGGGCCTCTGAGCACAACCGGCCCTCTCTCACTGGAAGACCTCCCCGGCTGCCTCCAAAGTCCTGTTTGCCAACACTCCCACCCGCTGTTCACGCCAGACTTGCACAATGCTCCCAAGCCCGGGAGAAAAGCGCTTCCGGGTGGTGGTCTCTCCGGGCCCTTGCCCCTGAGCCTGGGGGCAATGCATGGGGAACACACTCCCAGGCCAAGGCAGAACCACATGCCCACGTCTGTTCCTGTCCCCTGCACCGGCAGAGAGCTTGGGGGAGCCAGAGACTGTCAGGCAGCTGCTGGGTTGGCCGCCTGTGTGGGAAGGGGCAGAGCCGCCCTAGGGGCAAGTTGGGCCTCTTGCTCTCCCTGCTGCCCTGAGGCTGCTGGGCCAAAGACGTCTTGGGCATCCAGCCCCTTACTGGTGCCTTCCCTCTGACGAGGCCCTCTGAGCTCCAGCACCTTGCAGTGTGGAGACAGCCCCTGCCAGCAACCTCCTCTCCAAGGAGGCCTCAACCGAGGCCTAGGCCCAGGGGAAAGGCACCAGCGGGGATGAGCCAGTGGAGGCGCACGGGCATATCAGGACCCAGTCCCCGCAGCCTGCCCCTTGGTGGGGCAGTACCCCCGGAGGCCAGGAAGGTCTGGGCAAGGCTGGCCAGGGGCAGGGTCCCTGCTGGGTCCTGCCCCTGGCCTGTGGGGCCTCTGAGAACAACTGGCACTCTCCCGCTGGAAGACCTCCCCGGCTGCCTCCAAAGGCTGGTTTGCAAGCACTCAATCCCGCTGTTCACGCCAGCTGCGCACAATGCTCCCAAGCCCGGGAGAAAAGCATTTTGGGGTGGTGGTCACTCCGGGCTTTGGAAGACCTCCCCGGCTGCCTCCAAGGCCGGTTTGCAAGCACTTCTGCCTGCTGTTCCCGCCACCCGCGCACAATGCTCCCAAGCCCGGGAGAAAAGCGTTTCGGGGTGGTGTTCTCTCTGGACCCAGAAAGACCTCCCGGGCTGCCCCCAAATGCCGGTTTGCAAGCACTCCCACTCACTGTTCCCGCCATCCGTGCAAATGCTCCAAGCCCAGGAGAAAAGCCCTTCAGGGTGGTGCTCTCTCCCGGCCCTTGGAAGACCTCCCCGGCTGCCTCCAAAGGCTGGATTTCAAGTACTCCCTCCCGCTGTCCCGCCAGCCGCACACAATGCTCCCAATCACGGGAGAAAAGCGCTTCGGGGTGGTGCTCTCTACGGGCCCTTGGAAGACCTCCCCGTTTGTCTCCAAAGGCCGGTTTGCAAGCACTCATGCCCGCTGTTCCCGCCAGCCGCGCACAATGCTCCCAAGCCTAGGAGAAAAGCGCTTCGGGGTGGTGCTCTCTCCCGGCCCTTGGAAGACCTCCCCGGCTGCCTCCAAAGGCCGGTTTGCAAGCACTCAATCCCGCTGTTCCCGCCAGCCGCGCACAATGCTCCCAAGCCCGGGAGAAAAGCGCTTCGGGGTGGTGCTCTCTCCCGGCCCTTGGAAGACCTCCCCGGCTGCCTCCAAAGGCTGGTTTTCAAGAACTCCCTCCCGCTGACCCGCCAGCCGCACACAATGCTCCCAAGCCCGGGAGAAAAGCATTTTGAGGTGGTCTCTCTCCGGGCCCTTGGAAGACTCCCCGGCTGCCTCTAAAGGCCGGTTTGCAAGCACTCATGTCCTCTGTTCCCGACAGCCGCGAACAATGCTCCCAATTCCGTGAGAAAAGTGCTTCGGGATGGTGCTCTCTCCGGGCCCTTGGAAGACCTCCCAAGCTGCCTCCAAAGGCCGGTTTGCAAGCACTCCCGCCCGCTGTTCCCGCCAGCCTCGCACAATGCTCCCAAGACCGGGAGAAAAGCGCTTCGGGGTGGTGTTCTCTCCGTGCCAATGGAGGACCTCCCTGGCTGCCCCCAAAGGCCGGTTTGCAAGCACTCCCACTCGCTGTTCCCGCCAGCCACGCACAATCCTCCAAAACCCCGGAGAAAAGCGCTTCGGGGTGGTGTTCTCTCCGTGCCCATGGAAGACCTCCCGGGGTGCCCCCAAAGGCCGGTTTGCAAGCACTCCCACTCGCTGTTCCCGCCATCCGCGCACAATGCTCCCAAGCCCGGGAGAAAAGCATTTTGGGGTGGTGCTCACACCGGGCCCTGGAAGACCTCCCCGGCTGCCTCCAAAGGACGGTTTTCAAGCACTCCTGCCTGCTGTTCCCGCCACCCGCGCACAATAATCCCAAGCCCGGGAGAAAAGCGCTTCGGGGTGGTGCTCTCTACAGGCCCTTGGAAGAACTCCCCGGCTGCCTCCAAAGGCCGGTTTGCAAGGACTCCTTCCTGCTGTTCCCGCCATCCACGCACAATGCTCCCAAGCCCGGGAGAAAAGCGTTTCGGGGTGGTGTTCTCTCTGGACCCAAGAAAGACCTCCCGGGCTGCCCCCAAATGCCGGTTTGCAAGCACTCCCACTCACTGTTCCCGCCATCCGTGCAAATGCTCCAAGCCCAGGAGAAAAGCCCTTCAGGGTGGTGCTCTCTCCCGGCCCTTGGAAGACCTCCCCGGCTGCCTCCAAAGGCTGGATTTCAAGTACTCCCTCCCGCTGTCCCGCCAGCCGCACACAATGCTCCCAATCACGGGAGAAAAGCGCTTCGGGGTGGTGCTCTCTACGGGCCCTTGGAAGACCTCCCCGTTTGTCTCCAAAGGCCGGTTTGCAAGCACTCATGCCCGCTGTTCCCGCCAGCCGCGCACAATGCTCCCAAGCCTAGGAGAAAAGCGCTTCGGGGTGGTGCTCTCTCCCGGCCCTTGGAAGACCTCCCCGGCTGCCTCCAAAGGCCGGTTTGCAAGCACTCAATCCCGCTGTTCCCGCCAGCCGCGCACAATGCTCCCAAGCCCGGGAGAAAAGCGCTTCGGGGTGGTGCTCTCTCCCGGCCCTTGGAAGACCTCCCCGGCTGCCTCCAAAGGCTGGTTTTCAAGAACTCCCTCCCGCTGACCCGCCAGCCGCACACAATGCTCCCAAGCCCGGGAGAAAAGCATTTTGAGGTGGTCTCTCTCCGGGCCCTTGGAAGACTCCCCGGCTGCCTCTAAAGGCCGGTTTGCAAGCACTCATGTCCTCTGTTCCCGACAGCCGCGAACAATGCTCCCAATTCCGTGAGAAAAGTGCTTCGGGATGGTGCTCTCTCCGGGCCCTTGGAAGACCTCCCAAGCTGCCTCCAAAGGCCGGTTTGCAAGCACTCCCGCCCGCTGTTCCCGCCAGCCTCGCACAATGCTCCCAAGCCCGGGAGAAAAGCGCTTCGGGGTGGTGTTCTCTCCGTGCCAATGGAGGACCTCCCTGGCTACCCCCAAAGGCCGGTTTGCAAGCACTCCCACTCGCTGTTCCCGCCAGCCACGCACAATCCTCCAAAACCCCGGAGAAAAGCGCTTCGGGGTGGTGTTCTCTCCGTGCCCATTGAAGACCTCCCGGGGTGCCCCCAAAGGCCGGTTTGCAAGCACTCCCACTCGCTGTTCCCGCCATCCGCGCACAATGCTCCCAAGCCCGGGAGAAAAGCATTTTGGGGTGGTGCTCACACCGGGCCCTGGAAGACCTCCCCGGCTGCCTCCAAAGGACGGTTTTCAAGCACTCCTGCCTGCTGTTCCCGCCACCCGCGCACAATAATCCCAAGCCCGGGAGAAAAGCGCTTCGGGGTGGTGCTCTCTACAGGCCCTTGGAAGACCTCCCCGGCTGCCTCCAAAGGCCGGTTTGCAAGGACTCCTTCCTGCTGTTCCCGCCATCCGTGCACAATGCTCCCAAGCCCGGGAGAAAAGCATTTTGGGGTGGTGCTCACACCGGGCCCTGGAAGACCTCCCCGGCTGCCTCCAAAGGACGGTTTTCAAGCACTCCTGCCTGCTGTTCCCGCCACCCGCGCAAAATGCTCCTAAGCCCGGGAGAAAAGCGCTTCGGGGTGATGCTCTCTACAGGCCCTTGGAAGACCTCCCCGGCTGCCTCCAAAGGACGGTTTGCAAGGACTCCTTCCTGCTGTTCCCGCCAGCCACGCACAATGCTCCCAAGCCCGGGAGAAAAGCATTTTGGGGTGGTGCTCACACCGGGCCCTGGAAGACCTCCCCGGCTGCCTCCAAAGGACGGTTTTCAAGCACTCCTGCCTGCTGTTCCCGCCACCCGCGCAGAATGCTCCCAAGCGCGGGAGAAAAGCGCTTCGGGGTGGTGCTCTCTACAGGCCCTTGGAAGACCTCCCCGGCTGCCTCCAAAGGCCGGTTTGCAAGGACTCCTTCCTGCTGTTCCCGCCAGCCACGCACAATGCTCCCAAGCCCGGGAGAAAAGCATTTTGGGGTGGTGCTCACTCCGGGCCCTTGGAAGACCTCCCCGGCTGCCTCCAATGGCCAGTTTGCAAGCACTCATGTCCGCTGTTCCCACCAGCCGCGCACAATGCTCCCAAGCCCGGGAGAAAAGCTTTTTGGGGTGGTGCTCACACCGGGCCCTGGAAGACCTCCCCGGCTGCCTCCAAAGGCCAGTTTTCAAGCACTCCTGCCTGCTGTTCCCGCCACCTGCGCACAATGCTCCCAAGCCCGGGAGAAAAGCGCTTCGGGGTGGTGCTCTCTACAGGCCCTTGGAAGACCTCCCCGGCTGCCTCCAAAGGCCGGTTTGCAAGGACTCCTTCCTGCTGTTCCCGCCAGCCACGCACAATGCTCCCAAGCCCGGGAGAGAAGCATTTTGGGGTGGTGCTCTCTACAGGCCCTTGGAAGACCTCCCCGGCTGCCTCCAGTGGCCAGTTTGCAAGCACTCATGCCCGCTGTTCCCACCAGCCGCGCACAATGCTCCCAAGCCTGGGAGAAAAGCTTTTTGGGGTGGTGCTCACACCGGGCCCTGGAAGACCTCCCCGGCTGCCTGCAAAGGCCGGTTTTCAAGCACTCCTGCCTGCTGTTCCTGCCACCCGCGCACAATACTCCCAAGCCCGGGAGAAAAGCGCTTCGGGGTGGTGCTCTCTACAGGCCCTTGGAAGACCTCCCCCGCTGCCTCCAAAGGCCGGTTTGCAAGGACTCCTTCCTGCTGTTCCCGCCAGCCACGCACAATGCTCCCAAGCCCGGGAGAAAAGTGCTTCGGGGTGGTGATCTCTCCGGGCCCTTGGAAGTCGTCCCCGGCTGCGTCCAAAGGCCGGTTTGCAAGCACTCATGCCCGTTGTTCCCACCAGCCGCGCACAATGCTCCCAAGCCCGGGAGAAAAGCATATTGGGGTGGTGCTCACTCCGGGCCCTTGGAAGACCTCCCCGGCTGCCTCCAAAGGCCAGTTTGCAAGCAGTCCTGCCTGCTGTTCCCGCCAGCCGCGCACAATGCTCCCAAGCCCGGGAGAAAAGCGCTTCGGGGTGGTGCTCTCTCCGGGCCCTTGGAAGACGTCCCCGGCTGCCTCCAAAGGCCGGTTTGCAAGCACTCATGCCCGTTGTTCCCACCAGCCGCGCACAATGCTCCCAAGCCCGGGAGAAAAGCATTTTGGGGTGGTGCTCACTCAGGGCCCTTGGAAGACCTCCCCGGCTGCCTCCAAAGGCCAGTTTGCAAGCAGTCCTGCCTGCTGTTCCCGCCAGCCGCGCACAATGCTCCCAAGCCCGGGAGAAAAGCGTTTCGGGGTGGTGTTCTCTCTGGGCCCAAGAAAGACCTCCCGGGCTGCCCCCAAATGCCGGTTTGCAAGCACTCCCACTCGCTGTTCCCACCATCCGTGCAAATGCTCCAAGCCCAGGAGAAAAGCCCTTCAGGGTGGTGCTCTCTCCCGGCCCTTGGAAGACCTCCCCGGCTGCCTCCAAAGGCTGGATTTCAAGTACTCCCTCCCGCTGTCCCGCCAGCTGCACACAATGCTCCCAATCACGGGAGAAAAGCGCTTCGGGGTGGTGCTCTCTACGGGCCCTTGGAAGACCTCCCCGTTTGTCTCCAAAGGCCGGTTTGCAAGCACTCATGCCCGCTGTTCCCGCCAGCCGCGCACAATGCTCCCAAGCCCGGGAGAAAAGCATTTTGGGGTGGTGCTCTCTCCGGGCCCTTGGAAGACCTCCCGGGCTGCCTCCAAAGGCCGGTTTGCAAGCATTCATGTCCGTTGTTCCCGCCAGCCGCGCACAATGCTCCCAAGCCCGGGAGAAAAGCGCTTCGGGGTGGTGCTCTCTCCCGGCCCTTGGAAGACCTCCCCGGCTGCCTCCAAAGGCTGGTTTTCAAGAACTCCCTCCCGCTGACCCGCCAGCCGCACACAATGCTCCCAAGCCCGGGAGAAAAGCATTTTGAGGTGGTCTCTCTCCGGGCCCTTGGAAGACTCCCCGGCTGCCTCTAAAGGCCGGTTTGCAAGCACTCATGTCCTCTGTTCCCGACAGCCGCGAACAATGCTCCCAATTCCGTGAGAAAAGTGCTTCGGGATGGTGCTCTCTCCGGGCCCTTGGAAGACCTCCCAAGCTGCCTCCAAAGGCCGGTTTGCAAGCACTCCCGCCCGCTGTTCCCGCCAGCCTCGCACAATGCTCCCAAGCCCGGGAGAAAAGCGCTTCGGGGTGGTGTTCTCTCCGTGCCAATGGAGGACCTCCCTGGCTACCCCCAAAGGCCGGTTTGCAAGCACTCCCACTCGCTGTTCCCGCCAGCCACGCACAATCCTCCAAAACCCCGGAGAAAAGCGCTTCGGGGTGGTGTTCTCTCCGTGCCCATGGAAGACCTCCCGGGGTGCCCCCAAAGGCCGGTTTGCAAGCACTCCCACTCGCTGTTCCCGCCATCCGCGCACAATGCTCCCAAGCCCGGGAGAAAAGCATTTTGGGGTGGTGCTCACACCGGGCCCTGGAAGACCTCCCCGGCTGCCTCCAAAGGACGGTTTTCAAGCACTCCTGCCTGCTGTTCCCGCCACCCGCGCACAATAATCCCAAGCCCGGGAGAAAAGCGCTTCGGGGTGGTGCTCTCTACAGGCCCTTGGAAGACCTCCCCGGCTGCCTCCAAAGGCCGGTTTGCAAGGACTCCTTCCTGCTGTTCCCGCCATCCGTGCACAATGCTCCCAAGCCCGGGAGAAAAGCATTTTGGGGTGGTGCTCACACCGGGCCCTGGAAGACCTCCCCGGCTGCCTCCAAAGGACGGTTTTCAAGCACTCCTGCCTGCTGTTCCCGCCACCCGCGCAAAATGCTCCTAAGCCCGGGAGAAAAGCGCTTCGGGGTGATGCTCTCTACAGGCCCTTGGAAGACCTCCCCGGCTGCCTCCAAAGGACGGTTTGCAAGGACTCCTTCCTGCTGTTCCCGCCAGCCACGCACAATGCTCCCAAGCCCGGGAGAAAAGCATTTTGGGGTGGTGCTCACACCGGGCCCTGGAAGACCTCCCCGGCTGCCTCCAAAGGACGGTTTTCAAGCACTCCTGCCTGCTGTTCCCGCCACCCGCGCAGAATGCTCCCAAGCGCGGGAGAAAAGCGCTTCGGGGTGGTGCTCTCTACAGGCCCTTGGAAGACCTCCCCGGCTGCCTCCAAAGGCCGGTTTGCAAGGACTCCTTCCTGCTGTTCCCGCCAGCCACGCACAATGCTCCCAAGCCCGGGAGAAAAGCATTTTGGGGTGGTGCTCACTCCGGGCCCTTGGAAGACCTCCCCGGCTGCCTCCAATGGCCAGTTTGCAAGCACTCATGTCCGCTGTTCCCACCAGCCGCGCACAATGCTCCCAAGCCCGGGAGAAAAGCTTTTTGGGGTGGTGCTCACACCGGGCCCTGGAAGACCTCCCCGGCTGCCTCCAAAGGCCAGTTTTCAAGCACTCCTGCCTGCTGTTCCCGCCACCTGCGCACAATGCTCCCAAGCCCGGGAGAAAAGCGCTTCGGGGTGGTGCTCTCTACAGGCCCTTGGAAGACCTCCCCGGCTGCCTCCAAAGGCCGGTTTGCAAGGACTCCTTCCTGCTGTTCCCGCCAGCCACGCACAATGCTCCCAAGCCCGGGAGAGAAGCATTTTGGGGTGGTGCTCTCTACAGGCCCTTGGAAGACCTCCCCGGCTGCCTCCAGTGGCCAGTTTGCAAGCACTCATGCCCGCTGTTCCCACCAGCCGCGCACAATGCTCCCAAGCCTGGGAGAAAAGCTTTTTGGGGTGGTGCTCACACCGGGCCCTGGAAGACCTCCCCGGCTGCCTGCAAAGGCCGGTTTTCAAGCACTCCTGCCTGCTGTTCCTGCCACCCGCGCACAATACTCCCAAGCCCGGGAGAAAAGCGCTTCGGGGTGGTGCTCTCTACAGGCCCTTGGAAGACCTCCCCCGCTGCCTCCAAAGGCCGGTTTGCAAGGACTCCTTCCTGCTGTTCCCGCCAGCCACGCACAATGCTCCCAAGCCCGGGAGAAAAGTGCTTCGGGGTGGTGATCTCTCCGGGCCCTTGGAAGTCGTCCCCGGCTGCGTCCAAAGGCCGGTTTGCAAGCACTCATGCCCGTTGTTCCCACCAGCCGCGCACAATGCTCCCAAGCCCGGGAGAAAAGCATATTGGGGTGGTGCTCACTCCGGGCCCTTGGAAGACCTCCCCGGCTGCCTCCAAAGGCCAGTTTGCAAGCAGTCCTGCCTGCTGTTCCCGCCAGCCGCGCACAATGCTCCCAAGCCCGGGAGAAAAGCGCTTCGGGGTGGTGCTCTCTCCGGGCCCTTGGAAGACGTCCCCGGCTGCCTCCAAAGGCCGGTTTGCAAGCACTCATGCCCGTTGTTCCCACCAGCCGCGCACAATGCTCCCAAGCCCGGGAGAAAAGCATTTTGGGGTGGTGCTCACTCAGGGCCCTTGGAAGACCTCCCCGGCTGCCTCCAAAGGCCAGTTTGCAAGCAGTCCTGCCTGCTGTTCCCGCCAGCCGCGCACAATGCTCCCAAGCCCGGGAGAAAAGCGTTTCGGGGTGGTGTTCTCTCTGGGCCCAAGAAAGACCTCCCGGGCTGCCCCCAAATGCCGGTTTGCAAGCACTCCCACTCGCTGTTCCCACCATCCGTGCAAATGCTCCAAGCCCAGGAGAAAAGCCCTTCAGGGTGGTGCTCTCTCCCGGCCCTTGGAAGACCTCCCCGGCTGCCTCCAAAGGCTGGATTTCAAGTACTCCCTCCCGCTGTCCCGCCAGCTGCACACAATGCTCCCAATCACGGGAGAAAAGCGCTTCGGGGTGGTGCTCTCTACGGGCCCTTGGAAGACCTCCCCGTTTGTCTCCAAAGGCCGGTTTGCAAGCACTCATGCCCGCTGTTCCCGCCAGCCGCGCACAATGCTCCCAAGCCCGGGAGAAAAGCATTTTGGGGTGGTGCTCTCTCCGGGCCCTTGGAAGACCTCCCGGGCTGCCTCCAAAGGCCGGTTTGCAAGCATTCATGTCCGTTGTTCCCGACAGCCGCGCACAATGCTCCCAAGCCCGAGAGAAAAGCATTTTGTGGTGGTGATCAGTCCGGCCCTTGGAAGACCTCCCCGGCTGCCTCCAAAGGACAGTTTGCAAGCACTCATGCCCGCTGTTCCCGCCAGCCACGCACAATGCTCCCAAGACCGTGAGAAAAGCGCTTCGGGGTGGTGTTCTCTCAGGGACCATGGAGGACCTCCCCGGCTGCCCCCAAAGGCCGGTTTGCAAGCATTCCCACTCGCTGTTCCCTCCAGGCACACACAATGTTCCAAAACCCCGGAGAAAAGCGCTTCGGGGTGGTGCTCTCTCCGCGCCCTTGGAAGACTTCTCTGGCTGCCGCCAAAGGCCGGTTTGCAAGAATTCCCTCCCGCTGTCCCACCAGCCGCACACAATGCTCCAAAACCCGAGAGAAAAGCGCTTCGAGGTGGTGCTCTCTCCAGGCCCTTGGAAGACCTCCCCGGCTGCCTCCAAAGGCCGGTTTGCAAGCACTCCTGCCTGCTGTTCCCGCAACGCGCGCACAATGCTCCCAAGCAAGGAAGAAAAGCATTTTGGGGTAGTGCTCTCTCCGGGCCCTTGGAAGACCTCCCGGGCTGCCTCCAAAGGCCGGTTTGCAAGCACTCATGTCCGCTGTTCCCGACAGCCGCGCACAATGCTCCCAAGCCCGGGAGAAAAGCATTTTGGGGTGGTGATCAGTCCGGGCCCTTGGAAGACCTCCCCGGCTGCCTCCAAAGGACAGTTTGCAAGAACTCATGCCCGCTGTTCCCGCCAGGCACGCACAATGCTCCCAAGCCCGGGAGAAAAGCGCTTCGGGGTGGTGCTCTCTCCGGGCCCTTGCCCCTGAGCCTGGGGGCAATGCAGGGGGAACACACTCCCAGGCCAAGGCAGAACCACATGCACACGTCTGTTCCTGGTCCCTGCACCGGCAGAGAGCTCGGGGGAGCCAGAGTATGCCAGGCAGCTGCTGGGTTGGCGGCCTGTGTGGAAAGGGGCAGAGCCGATCTAGGGGCAAGTTGGGCCTCTTGCTCTCCCTGCTGCCCTGAGGCTGCTGGGCCAAAGAGGTCTTGGGCATCCAGCCCCTTGCTGGTCCCTTCCCTCTGACGAGGCCCTCTGAGCTCCAGCACCTTGCAGTGTGGAGACAGCCCCTGCCAGCAACCTCCTCTCCAAGGAGGCCTCAACCGAGGCCTAGGCCCAGGGGAAAGGCACCAGCGGTGATGAGCCTGGGGAGGCGCCCGGGCATGTCTGGACCCAGTCCCCGCAGCCTGCCCCTTGGTGGGGCAGTACCCCCGGAGGCCAGGAAGGTCTAGGCAAGGCTGCCAGGGGCAGGGACACTGCTGGGTCCTGCCCCTGGCCTGTGGGGCGTCTTAGCACAACCAGCACCCTCCCGCTGGAAGACCTCCCCGTCTGCCTCCAAAGGCCTGTTTGCAAGCACTCCCACCCGCTGTTCCCGCCAGGCACGCACAATGCTCCCAAGCCCGGGAGAAAAGTGCTTCGGGGTGGTGCTCTCCTCGGGCCCTTGCCCCTGAGCCTGGGGGCCAGGCAGGTGGAACACACTCCCAGGCCAAGGGAGAACGACATGCACACGTCTGTTCCTGCCCCCTACACCGGCAGAGAGCTCGGGGGAGCCAGAATCTCTCAGGCAGCTGCTGGGCTGGCCGCCTGTGTGGGAAGTGGCAGAGCCGACCTAGGGGCATGTTGGGCCTCTGCTCTCCCTGCTGCCCTGAGGCTGCTGGGCCAAAGACGTCTTGGGCATCCAGCCCCTTGCTGGTCCCTTCCCTCTGACGAGGCCCTCTGAGCTCCAGCACCTTGCAGTGTGGAGACAGCCCCTGCCAGCAACCTCCTCTCCAAGGAGGCCTAAACCGAGGCCTAGCCCCAGGGGAAAGGCACCAGCGGGGAAGAGCCTGGGGAGGCGCCCGGGCATGTCTGGACCCCGTCCCCGCAGCCTGCCCCTTGGTAGGGCATTACCCCCGGAGGCCAGGAAGGTCTGGGCAAGGCTGGCCAGGGGCAGGGGCCCTGCTGGGCCCTGCCCCTGGCCTGTGGGGCCTCTGAGCACAACCGGCCCTCTCCCACTGGAAGACCTCCCCGGCTGCCTCCAAAGGCCGGTTTGCCAACACTCCCGCCCGCTGTTCCCGCCAGGCACGCACAATGCTCCCAAGCCCGGGAGAAAAGCGCTTTGGGGTGTTGCTCTCTCCGGGCCCTTGCCCCTGAGCGTGGGGGCCAGGCAGTGGGTCCACACTCCCAGACCAAGGCAGAACCACATGCCCACGTCTGTTCCTGTCCCCTGCACCGGCAGAGAGCTCGGAGGAGCCAGAGTCTGTCAGGCAGCTGCTGGGCTGGCCGCCTGTGTGGGAAGGGGTAGAGCCGACCTAGCGGCAAGTTGGGCCTCTTCCTCTCCCTGCTGCCCTGAGGCTGCTGGGCCAAAGAGGTCTTCGGCATCCAGCACCTTGCTGGTCCCTTCCCTCTGACGAGGCCCTCTGAGCTCCAGCACCTTGCAGTGTGGAGACAGCCCCTGCCAGCAACCTCCTCTCCAAGGAGGCCTCAACCGAGGCCTAGGCCCAGGGGAAAGGCACCAGCGGGGATGAGCCTGGGGAGGCGCCCGGGCATGTCTGGACCCAGTCCCCGCAGCCTGCCCCTTGGTGGGGCAGTACCCCCGGAGGCCAGGAAGGTCTAGGCAAGGCTGCCAGGGGCAGGGACACTGCTGGGTCCTGCCCCTGGCCTGTGGGGCGTCTGAGCACAACCAGCACCCTCCCGCTGGAAGACCTCCCCGTCTGCCTCCAAAGGCCTGTTTGCAAGCACTCCCACCCGCTGTTCCCGCCAGGCACGCACAATGCTCCCAAGCCCGGGAGAAAAGTGCTTCGGGGTGGTGCTCTCCTCGGGCCCTTGCCCCTGAGCCTGGGGGCCAGGCAGGTGGAACACACTCCCAGGCCAAGGGAGAACGACATGCACACGTCTGTTCCTGCCCCCTACACCGGCAGAGAGCTCGGGGGAGCCAGAGTCTCTCAGGCAGCTGCTGGGCTGGCCGCCTGTGTGGGAAGTGGCAGAGCCGACCTAGGGGCATGTTGGGCCTCTGCTCTCCCTGCTGCCCTGAGGCTGCTGGGCCAAAGAGGTCTTGGGCATCCAGCCCCTTGCTGGTCCCTTCCCTCTGACGAGGCCCTCTGAGCTCCAGCACCTTGCAGTGTGGAGACAGCCCCTGCCAGCAACCTCCTCTCCAAGGAGGCCTAAACCGAGGCCTAGCCCCAGGGGAAAGGCACCAGCTGGGAAGAGCCTGGGGAGGCGCCCGGGCATGTCTGGACCCAGTCCCCGCAGCCTGCCCCTTGGTGGGGCAGTACCCCCGGAGGCCAGGAAGGTCTGGGCTAGGCTGGCCAGGGGCAGGGGCCCTGCTGGGCCCTGCCCCTGGCCTGTGGGGCCTCTGAGCACAACCGGCCCTCTCCCACTGGAAGACCTCCCCGGCTGCCTCCAAAGGCCGGTTTGCCAACACTCCCGCCCGCTGTTCCCGCCAGGCACGCACAATGCTCCCAAGCCCGGGAGAAAAGCGCTTTGGGGTGTTGCTCTCTCCGGGCCCTTGCCCCTGAGCGTGGGGGCAAGGCAGTGGGTCCACACTCCCAGACCAAGGCAGAACCACATGCCCACGTCTGTTCCTGTCCCCTGCACCGGCAGAGAGCTCGGAGGAGCCAGAGTCTGTCAGGCAGCTGCTGGGCTGGCCGCCTGTGTGGGAAGGGGCAGAGCCGACCTAGGGGCAAGTTGGGCCTCTTCCTCTCCCTGCTGCCCTGAGGCTGCTGGGCCAAAGAGGTCTTCGGCATCCAGCACCTTGCTGGTCCCTTCCCTCTGATGAGGCCCTCTGAGCTCCAGCACCTTGCAGTGTGGAGACAGCCCCTGCCAGCAACCTCCTCTCCAAGGAGGCCTCAACCGAGGCCTAGGCCCAGGGGAAAGGCACCAGCAGGGATGAGCCTGGGGAGGCGCCCGGGCATGTCTGGACCCAGTCCCCGCAGCCTGCCCCTTGGTGGGGCTGTAACCCCGGAGGCAGGAAGGTCTGGGCAAGGCTGGCCAGGGGCAGGGGCCCTGCTGGGCCCTTCCCCTGGCCTGTGGGGCCTCTGAGCACAACCGGCACTCTCCCACTGGAATACCTCCCCGGCTGCCTCCAAAGTCCTGTTTGCAACACTCCCGCCCGCTGTTCACGTCAGGAATGCACAAAGCTCCCAAGCCGGGGAGAAAAGCGCTTCGGTGTGGTGCTCTCTCCGGGCCCTTGCCCATGAGCCTGGGGGCAAGGCAGGGAGAACACACTCCCAGGCCAAGGCAGAACCACATGCCCACATCTGTTCCTGTCCCCTGCACCGGCAGAGAGCTTGGGGGAGCCAGAGTCTGTCAGGCAGCTGCTGGGTTGGCCGCCTGTGTGGGAAGGGGCAGAGCCGCCCTAGGGGCAAGTTGGGCCTCTTGCTCTCCCTGCTGCCCTGAGGCTGCTGGGCCAAAGATGTCTTGGGCAACCAGCCCTTTACTGGTCCCTTCTCTCTGACGAGGCTGTCTGAGCTGCAGCACCTTGCAGTGTGGAGACAGACCCTGCCAGCAACCTCCTCTCCAAGGAGGCCTCAACCGAGGCCTAGGCCCAGGGGAAAGGCACCAGCGGGGATGAGCCAGGGGAGGCGCCCGAGCATGTCTGGACCCAGTTCCCGCAGCCTGCCCCTTGGTGGGGCAGTACCCCCGGAGGCCAGGAAGGTCTGGGCAAGGCTGGCCAGGGGCAGTGCCCCTGCTGCGTCCTGCCCTTGGCCTGTGGGGCCTCTGAGCACAACCGGCCCTCTCCCACTGGAAGACCTCCCCGGCTGCCTCCAAAGGCCGGTTTGCAAGCACTCCCGCCCACTGTTCCCAGCAGGCGTGCACAATGCTCCTAAGCCCGGGAGAAAAGCGCTTCGGGGTGGTGCTCTCTCCGGGCCCTTGCCCCTGAGCCTGGGGGCCAGGCAGGTGGAACACACTCCCAGGCCTAGGCAGAACGACATGAACACGTCTGTTCCTGCCCCCTACACCGGCAGAGAGTTCGGGGGAGCCAGAGACTGCCAGGCTGCTGCTGGGCTGGCTGCCTGTGTGGGACGGGGCAGAGCCGACCTAGGGGCAAGTTGGGCGTCTTGCTCTAACTGCTGGCCTGAGGCTGCTGGGTCAAAGAGGTCTTGGGCATCCAGCCCTTTGCTGGTCCCTTCCCTCTGACGAGGCCCTCTGAGCTCCAGCACCTTGCAGTGTGGAGACAGCCCCTGCCAGCAACCTCCTCTCCAAAGAGGCCTCAACCGAGGCCTACGCCCAGGGGAAAAGCACCAGCGGGGATGATCCTGGGGCGGCGCACGGACATGTCTGGACCCAGTCCCCGCAGCCTGCCCCTTGGTGGGGCAGTACCCCCGGAGGCCAGGAAGGTCTGGGCAAGGCTGGCCAGGGGCAGGGGCCCTGCTGGGTCCTGCCCCTGGCCTGTGAGGCCTCTGAGCACAACCGGCCCTCTCCCACTGGAAGACCTCCCCGGCTGCCTCCAAAGGCGGGTTTGCCAACACTCCCGCCCGCTGTTCACGCCAGGCTCGCACAATGCTCCCAAGCCTGGGAGAAAAGCGCTTCGGGGTGGTGCTCTCTCCGGGCCCTTGCCCCTGAGCCTGGGGGCCAGGCAGTGGGTCCACACTCCCAGACCAAGGCAGAACCACATGCACACGTCTGTTCCTGACCCCTGCACCGGCAGAGAGCTCGGGGGAGCCAGAGTCTGTCAGGCAGGTGCTGGGCTGGCCGCCTGTGTGGAAAGGGGCAGAGCCGACCTAGGGGCAAGTTGGGCCTCTTCCTCTCCCTGCTGCCCTGAGGCTGCTGGGCCAAAGAGGTCTTGGGCATCCAGCCCCTTGCTGGTCCCTTCCCTCTGCCGAGGCCCTCTGAGCTCCAGCACCTTGCAGTGTGGAGACAGCCCCTGCCAGCAACCTCCTCTCCAATGAGGCCTCAACCGAGGCCTAGGCCCAGGGGAAAGGCACCAGCGGGGATGAGCCTGGGGAGGCGCCCGGGCATGTGTGGACCCAGTCCCCGCAGCCTGCCCCTTGGTGGGGCAGTACCCCCGGAGGCCAGGAAGGTCTGTGCAAGGCTGCCAGGGGCAGGGACAGCGCTGGGTCCTGCCCCTGGCCTGTGGGACGTCTGAGCACAACCGGCACTCTCCCGCTGGAAGACCTCCCCGTCTGCCTCCAAAGGCCGGTTTGCAAGCACTCCCGCCCGCTGTTCCCGCCAGGCACGCACAATGCTCCCAAGCCCGGGAGAAAAGCGCTTCGGGGTGGTGCTCTCTCCGGGCCCTTGCCCCTAAGCCTGCGGGCCAGGCAGGGGGAACACACTCCCAGGCCAAGACAGAACGACATGTACACGTCTGTTCCTGCCCCCTACACCGGCAGAGAGCTTGGGGGAGCCAGAGTCTCACAGGCAGGTGCTGGGCTGGCCGCCTGTGTGGGAAGGGGCAGAGCCGACCTAGGGGCAAGTTGGGCCTCTTGCTCTCCCTGCTGCCCTGAGGCTGCTGGGCCAAAGACGTCTTGGGCATCCAGCCCTTTGCTGGTCCCTTCCCTCTGACGAGGCCCTCTGAGCTCCAGCACCTTGCAGTGTGGAGACAGCACCTGCCAGCAATCTCCTCTCCAAGGAGGCCTCAACCGAGGCCTAGGCCCAGGGGAAAGGAACCAGCGGGGATGAGCCTGGGGAGGCGCCCGGGCATGTCTGGACCCAGTCCCCGCAGCCTGCCCCTTGGTGGGGCAGTACCCCTGGAGGCCAGGAAGGTCTGGGCAAGGCTGACCAGGGGCAGGGGACCTGCTGGGTCCTGCCCCTGTCCTGTGGGGCCTCTGAGCACAACCGGCCCTCTCCCACTGGAAGACCTCCCCGGCTGCCTCCAAAGGCCGTTTTGCACGCACTCCCGCCCACTGTTCCCACCAAGCGCGCACAATGCTCCCAAGCCCGGGAGAAAAGCGCTTCGGGGTGGTGCTCTCTCCGGGCCCTTGCCCCTGAGCCTGGGGGCCAGGCAGGGGGTCCACACTCCCAGGCCAAGGCAGAACCACATGCACACGTCTGTTCCTGACCCCTGCACCGGCAGAGAGCTCGGGGGAGCCAGAGTCTGTCAGGCAGCTGCTGGGCTGGCCGCCTTTGTGGGAAGGGGCAGAGCCGACCTAGGGGCAAGTTGGGCCTCTTGCTCTCCCTGCTGCCCTGAGGCTGCTGGGCCAAAGAGGTCTTGGGCATCCAGCCCTTTGCTTGTCCCTTCCCTCTGACGAGGCCCTCTGAGCTCCAGCACCTTGCAGTGTGGAGACAGCCCCTGCCAGCAACCTCCTCTCCAAGGAGGCCTCAACCGAGACCTATGACCAGGGGAAAGGCACCAGCGGGGATGAGCCTGGGGAGGCGCCCGGGCATGTCTGGACCCAGTCCCCGCAGCCTGCCCCTTGGTGGGGCAGTACCCCCGGAGGCCAGGAAGGTCTGGGCAAGGCTGGCCAGGGGCAGGGGCCCTGCTGGGTCCTGCCCCTGGCCTGTGGGGCCTCTGAGCACAACCGGCCCTCTCCAACTGGAAGACCTCCCCGGCTGCCTCCAAAGGCCGGTTTGCCAACACTCCCACCGCTGTTCACGCCAGACTTGCACAATGCTCCCAAGCCCGGGAGAAAAGCGCTTCGGGGTGGTGCTCTCTCCGGGCCCTTGCCCCTGAGCCTGGGGGCAAGGCATGGGGAACACCCTCCCAGGCCAAGGCAGAACCACATGCCCACGTCTGTTCCTGTCCCCTGCACCGGCAGAGAGCTTGGGGGAGCCAGAGTCTGTCAGGCAGCTGCTGGGTTGGCCGCCTGTGTGGGAAGGGGCAGAGCCGCCCTAGCGGCAAGTTGGGCCTCTTGCTCTCCCTGCTGCCCTGAGGCTGCTGGTCCAAAGACGTCTTGGGCATCCAGCCCCTTACTGGTCCCTTCCCTCTGACGAGGCCCTCTGAGCTCCAGCACCTTGCAGTGTGGAGACAGCCCATGCCAGCAACCTCCTCTCCAAGGAGGCCTCAACCGAGGCCTAGGCCCAGGGGAAAGGCACCAGCGGGGATGAGCCAGGGGAGGCGCCCGAGCATGTCTGGACCCAGTCCCCGCAGCCTGCCCCTTGGTGGGGCAGTACCCCCGGAGGCCAGGAAGGTCTGGGTAAGGCTGGCCAGGGGCAGGGGCCCTGCTGGGTCCTGCCCCTGGCCTGTGGGGCCTCTGAGCACAACCGGCCCTCTCCCACTGGAAGACCTCCCCGGCTGCCTCCAAAGGCCGGTTTGCAAGCGCTCCCGGCCACTGTTACCAGCAGGCCGGCACAATGCTCCTAAGCCCGGAAGAAAAGCGCTTCAGGGTGGTGCACTCTCTGGGCCCTTGCCCCTGAGCCTGGGGGCAATGCAGGGTGTCCACACTCCCAGGCCAAGGCAGAACCACATGCACACGTCTGATCTGCCCCCTGCACCGGCAGAGAGCTCGGGGGAGCCAGAGTCTGTCAGGCAGCTGCTGGGCTGGCCGCCTGTGTGGGAAGTGGCAGAGCCGACCTAGGGGCAAGTTGGGCCTCTTGGTCTCCCTGCTGCCCTGAGGCTGCTGGGCCAAAGAGGTCTTGGGCATCCAGCCCCTTGCTGGTCCCTTCCCTCTGACGAGGCCCTCTGAGCTCCAGCACCTTGCAGTGTGGAGACAGCCCCTGCCAGCAACCTCCTCTCCAAGGAGGCCTCAACCGAGGCCTAGGCCCAGGGGAAAGGCACCAGCGGGGATGAGCCTGGGGAGGCGCCCGGGCATGTCTGGACCCAGTCCCCGCAGCCTGCCCCTTGGTGGGGCAGTACCCCCGGAGGCCAGGAAGGTCTGGGCAAGGCTGGCCAGGGGCAGGGGCCCTGCTGGGTCCTGCCCCTGGCCTGTGGGGCCTCTGAGCACAACCGGCCCTCTCCAACTGGAAGAACTCCCCGGCTGCCTCCAAAGGCCAGTTTGCCAACACTCCCGCCCGCTGTTCCCGCCAGGCAAGCACAATGGTCCCAAGCCCGGGAGAAAAGCGCTTCGGGGTGGTGCTCTCCTCGGGCCCTTGCCCCTGAGCCTGGGGGCAAGGCAGTTGGTCCACACTCCCAGACCAAGGCAGAACCACATGCACACGTCTGTTCCTGACCCCTGCACCGGCAGAGAGCTCGGGGGAGCCAGAGTCTGTCAGGCAGCTGCTGGGCTGGCCGCCTGTGTGGGAAGGGGCAGAGCCGACCTAGGGGCAAGTTGGGCCTCTTCCTCTCCCTGCTGCCCTGAGGCTGCTGGGCCAAAGAGTTCTTGGGCATCCAGCCCCTTGCTGGTCCCTTCCCTCTGACGAGGCCCTCTGAGCTCCAGCACCTTGCAGTGTGGAGACAGCCCCTGCCAGCAACATCCTCTCCAAGGAGGCCTCAACCGAGGCCTAGGCCCAGGGGAAAGGCACCAGCGGGGATGAGCCTGGGGAGGCGCCCGGGTATGTCTGGACCCAGTCCCCGCAGCCTGCCCCTTGGTGGGGCAGTACCCCCGGAGGCCAGGAAGATCTGGGCAAGGCTGGCCAGGGGCAGGGGCCCTGCTGGGTCCTCCCCATGGCCTGTGGGGCCTCTGAGCACTACCGGCCCTCTCCCACTGGAAGACCTCCACGGCTGCCTCCAAAGGCCAGTTTGCCAACACTCCTGCCCGCTCTTCCCGCCAGGCACGCACAATGCTCCCAAGCCCGGGAGAAAAGCGCTTCGGGGTGGTGCTCTCTCCGGGCCCTTGCCCCTGAGCCTGTGGGCAAGGCAAGGGGAACACACTCCCAGACCAAGGCAGAAAAACATGCACACGTCTGGTCCTGTCCCCTGCACCGGCAGAGAGCTCGGGGGAGCCAGAATCTCTCAGGCAGGTGCTGGGCTGGCCGCCTGTGTGGGAAGGGGCAGAGCCGACCTAGGGGCAAGTTGGGCCTCTTGCTCTCCCTGCTGCCCTGAGGCTGCAGGACCAAAGACGTCTTGGGCATCCAGCCCCTTACTGGTCCCTTCCCTCTGACGAGGCCCTCTGAGCTCCAGCACCTTGCAGTGTGGAGACAGCCCCTGCCAGCAATCTCCTCTCCAAGGAGGCCTCAACCGAGGCCTAGGCCCAGGGGAAAGGCACCAGCGGGGATGAGCCTGGGGAGGCGCCCGGGCATGTGTGGACCCAGTCCCCGCAGCCTGCCCCTTGGTGGGGCAGTACCCCCGGAGGCCAGGAAGGTCTGTGCAAGGCTGCCAGGGGCAGGGACAGCGCTGGGTCCTGCCCCTGGCCTGTGGGACGTCTGAGCACAACCGGCACTCTCCCGCTGGAAGACCTCCCCGTCTGCCTCCAAAGGCCGGTTTGCAAGCACTCCCGCCCGCTGTTCCCGCCAGGCACGCACAATGCTCCCAAGCCCGGGAGAAAAGCGCTTCGGGGTGGTGCTCTCTCCGGGCCCTTGCCCCTAAGCCTGCGGGCCAGGCAGGGGGAACACACTCCCAGGCCAAGACAGAACGACATGAACACGTCTGTTCCTGCCCCCTACACCGGCAGAGAGCTTGGGGGAGCCAGAGTCTCACAGGCAGGTGCTGGGCTGGCCGCCTGTGTGGGAAGGGGCAGAGACGACCTAGGGGCAAGTTGGGCCTCTTGCTCTCCCTGCTGCCCTGAGGCTGCTGGGCCAAAGACGTCTTGGGCATCCAGCCCTTTGCTGGTCCCTTCCCTCTGACGAGGCCCTCTGAGCTCCAGCACCTTGCAGTGTGGAGACAGCACCTGCCAGCAATCTCCTCTCCAAGGAGGCCTCAACCGAGGCCTAGGCCCAGGGGAAAGGCACCAGCGGGGATGAGCCTGGGGAGGCGCCCGGGCATGTCTGGACCCAGTCCCCGCAGCCTGCCCCTTGGTGGGGCAGTACCCCTGGAGGCCAGGAAGGTCTGGGCAAGGCTGACCAGGGGCAGGGGACCTGCTGGGTCCTGCCCCTGTCCTGTGGGGCCTCTGAGCACAACCGGCCCTCTCCCACTGGAAGACCTCCCCGGCTGCCTCCAAAGGCCGTTTTGCACGCACTCCCGCCCACTGTTCCCACCAAGCGCGCACAATGCTCCCAAGCCCGGGAGAAAAGCGCTTCGGGGTGGTGCTCTCTCCGGGCCCTTGCCCCTGAGCCTGGGGGCCAGGCAGGGGGTCCACACTCCCAGGCCAAGGCAGAACCACATGCACACGTCTGTTCCTGACCCCTGCACCGGCAGAGAGCTCGGGGGAGCCAGAGTCTGTCAGGCAGCTGCTGGGCTGGCCGCCTTTGTGGGAAGGGGCAGAGCCGACCTAGGGGCAAGTTGGGCCTCTTGCTCTCCCTGCTGCCCTGAGGCTGCTGGGCCAAAGAGGTCTTGGGCATCCAGCCCTTTGCTTGTCCCTTCCCTCTGACGAGGCCCTCTGAGCTCCAGCACCTTGCAGTGTGGAGACAGCCCCTGCCAGCAACCTCCTCTCCAAGGAGGCCTCAACCGAGACCTATGACCAGGGGAAAGGCACCAGCGGGGATGAGCCTGGGGAGGCGCCCGGGCATGTCTGGACCCAGTCCCCGCAGCCTGCCCCTTGGTGGGGCAGTACCCCCGGAGGCCAGGAAGGTCTGGGAAAGGCTGGCCAGGGGCAGGGGACCTGCTGGGTCCTGCCCCTGGCCTGTGGGGCCTCTGAGCACAACCGGCCCTCTCCAACTGGAAGACCTCCCCGGCTGCCTCCAAAGGCCGGTTTGCCAACACTCCCACCGCTGTTCACGCCAGACTTGCACAATGCTCCCAAGCCCGGGAGAAAAGCGCTTCGGGGTGGTGCTCTCTCCGGGCCCTTGCCCCTGAGCCTGGGGGCAAGGCATGGGGAACACCCTCCCAGGCCAAGGCAGAACCACATGCCCACGTCTGTTCCTGTCCCCTGCACCGGCAGAGAGCTTGGGGGAGCCAGAGTCTGTCAGGCAGCTGCTGGGTTGGCCGCCTGTGTGGGAAGGGGCAGAGCCGCCCTAGCGGCAAGTTGGGCCTCTTGCTCTCCCTGCTGCCCTGAGGCTGCTGGTCCAAAGACGTCTTGGGCATCCAGCCCCTTACTGGTCCCTTCCCTCTGACGAGGCCCTCTGAGCTCCAGCACCTTGCAGTGTGGAGACAGCCCCTGCCAGCAACCTCCTCTCCAAGGAGGCCTCAACCGAGGCCTAGGCCCAGGGGAAAGGCACCAGCGGGGATGAGCCAGGGGAGGCGCCCGAGCATGTCTGGACCCAGTCCCCGCAGCCTGCCCCTTGGTGGGGCAGTACCCCCGGAGGCCAGGAAGGTCTGGGTAAGGCTGGCCAGGGGCAGGGGCCCTGCTGGGTCCTGCCCCTGGCCTGTGGGGCCTCTGAGCACAACCGGCCCTCTCCCACTGGAAGACCTCCCCGGCTGCCTCCAAAGGCCGGTTTGCAAGCGCTCCCGGCCACTGTTACCAGCAGGCCGGCACAATGCTCCTAAGCCCGGAAGAAAAGCGCTTCAGGGTGGTGCACTCTCTGGGCCCTTGCCCCTGAGCCTGGGGGCAATGCAGGGTGTCCACACTCCCAGGCCAAGGCAGAACCACATGCACACGTCTGATCTGCCCCCTGCACCGGCAGAGAGCTCGGGGGAGCCAGAGTCTGTCAGGCAGCTGCTGGGCTGGCCGCCTGTGTGGGAAGTGGCAGAGCCGACCTAGGGGCAAGTTGGGCCTCTTGGTCTCCCTGCTGCCCTGAGGCTGCTGGGCCAAAGAGGTCTTGGGCATCCAGCCCCTTGCTGGTCCCTTCCCTCTGACGAGGCCCTCTGAGCTCCAGCACCTTGCAGTGTGGAGACAGCCCCTGCCAGCAACCTCCTCTCCAAGGAGGCCTCAACCGAGGCCTAGGCCCAGGGGAAAGGCACCAGCGGGGATGAGCCTGGGGAGGCGCCCGGGCATGTCTGGACCCAGTCCCCGCAGCCTGCCCCTTGGTGGGGCAGTACCCCCGGAGGCCAGGAAGGTCTGGGCAAGGCTGGCCAGGGGCAGGGGCCCTGCTGGGTCCTGCCCCTGGCCTGTGGGGCCTCTGAGCACAACCGGCCCTCTCCCACTGGAAGAACTCCCCGGCTGCCTCCAAAGGCCAGTTTGCCAACACTCCCGCCCGCTGTTCCCGCCAGGCAAGCACAATGCTCCCAAGCCCGGGAGAAAAGCGCTTCGGGGTGGTGCTCTCCTCGGGCCCTTGCCCCTGAGCCTGTGGGCAAGGCAAGGGGAACACACTCCCAGACCAAGGCAGAAAAACATGCACACGTCTGGTCCTGTCCCCTGCACCGGCAGAGAGCTCGGGGGAGCCAGAGTCTCTCAGGCAGGTGCTGGGCTGGCCGCCTGTGTGGGAAGGGGCAGAGCCGACCTAGGGGCAAGTTGGGCCTCTTGCTCTCCCTGCTGCCCTGAGGCTGCAGGACCAAAGACGTCTTGGGCATCCAGCCCCTTACTGGTCCCTTCCCTCTGACGAGGCCCTCTGAGCTCCAGCACCTTGCAGTGTGGAGACAGCCCCTGCCAGCAATCTCCTCTCCAAGGAGGCCTCAACCGAGGCCTAGGCCCAGGGGAAAGGCACCAGCGGGGTTGAGCCAGTGGAGGCGCACGGGCATATCAGGACCCAGTCCCCGCAGCCTGCCCCTTGGTGGGGCAGTACCCCCGGAGGCCAGGAAGGTCTGGGCAAGGCTGGCCAGGGGCAGGGGCCCTGCTGGGTCCTGCCCCTGGCCTGTGGGGCCTCTGAGCACAACCGGCCCTCTCCCACTGGAAGACCTCCCCGGCTGCCTCCAAAGGCCGGTTTGCAAGCGCTCCCGGCCACTGTTACCAGCAGGCGGGCACAATGCTCCTAAGCCCGGAAGAAAAGCGCTTCAGGGTGGTGCTCTCTCTGGGCCCTTGCCCCTGAGCCTGGGGGCAAGGCAGGGTGTCCACACTCCCAGGCCAAGGCAGATCCACATGCACACGTCTGACCTGCCCCCTGCACCGGCAGAGAGCTCGGGCGAGCCAGAGTCTGTCAGGCAGCTGCTGGGCTGGCCGCCTGTGTGGGAAGGGGCAGAGCCGACCTAGGGGCAAGTTGGGCCTCTTGCTCTCCCTGCTGCCCTGAGGCTGCTGGGCCAAAGAGGTCTTGGGCATCCAGCCCCTTGCTGGTCCCTTCCCTCTGACGAGGCCCTCTGAGCTCCAGCACCTTGCAGTGTGGAGACAGCCCCTGCCAGCAACCTCCTCTCCAAGGAGGCCTCAACCGAGGCCTAGGCCCAGGGGAAAGGCACCAGCGGGGATGAGCCTGGGGAGGCGCCCGGGCATGTCTGGACCCAGTCCCCGCAGCCTGCCCCTTGGTGGGGCAGTACCCCCGGAGGCCAGGAAGGTCTGGGCAAGGCTGGCCAGGGTCAGGGGCCCTGCTGGGTCCTGCCCCTGGCCTGTGGGGCCTCTGAGCACAACCGGCCCTCTCCCACTGGAAGACCTCCCCGGCTGCCTCCAAAATCCTGTTTGCAAACACTCCCGCCCGCTGTTCACGCCAGGCTCGCACAATGCTCCCAAGCCCGGGAGAAAAGCGCATTGGGGTGGTTCTCTCTCCGGGCCCTTGCCCCTGAGCCTGGGGGCAAGGCACGGGGAACACACTCCCTGGCCAAGGCAGAACCACATGCCCACGTCTGTTCCTGTCCCCTGCACCGGCAGAGAGCTTGGGGGAGCCAGAGTCTGGCAGGCAGCTGCTGGGTTGGCCGCCTGTGTGGGAAGGGGCAGAGCCGCCCTAGGGGCAAGTTGGGCCTCTTGCTCTCCCTGCTGCCCTGAGGCTGCTGGGCCAAAGACGTCTTGGGCATCCAGCCCCTTACTGGTCCCTTTCCTCTGACGAGGCCCTCTGAGCTCCAGCACCTTGCAGTGTGGAGACAGCCCCTGCCAGCAACCTCCTCTCCAAGGAGGCCTCAACCGAGGCCTAGGCCCAGGGGAAAGGCACCAGCGGGGATGAGCCAGGGGAGGCGCCCGAGCATGTCTGGACCCAGTCCCCGCAGCCTGCCCCTTGGTGGGGCAGTACCCCCGGAGGCCAGGAAGGTCTGGGCAAGGCTGGCCAGGGGCAGGGGCCCTGCTGCGTCCTGCCCCTGGCCTGTGGGGCCTCTGAGCACAACCGGCCCTCTCCCACTGGAAGACCTCCCCGGCTGCCTCCAAAGGCCGGTTTGCAAGCGCTCCCGCCCACTGTTCCCAGCAGGCGTGCACAATGCTCCCAAGCCCGGGAGAAAAGCGTTTCAGGGTGGTGCTCTCTCCGGGCCCTTGCCCCTGAGCCTGGGGTCAAGGCACGGTGTCCACACTCCCAGGCCAAGTCAGAACCACATGCACACGTCTGTTCCTGCCCCCTGCACCGGCAGAGAGCTCGGGGGAGCCAGAGTCTGTCAGGCAGCTGCTGGGCTGGCCGCCTGTGTGGGAAGGGGCAGAGCCGACCTAGGGGCAAGTTGGGCCTCTTCCTTTCCCTGCTGCCCTGAGGCTGCTGGGCCAAAGAGGTCTTGGGCATCCATCCCGTTGCTGGTCCCTTCCCTCTGACGAGGCCCTCTGAGCTCCAGCACCTTGCAGTGTGGAGACAATCCCTGCCAGCAACCTCCTCTCCAAGGAGGTCTCAACCGAGGCCTAGGCCCAGGGGAAAGGCACCAGGAGGGATGAGCCTGGGGAGGCGCCCGGGCATGTCTGGACCCATTCCCCGCAGCCTACCCCTTTGTGGGGCTGTAACCCCGGAGGCAGGAAGGTCTGGGCAAGGCTGGCCAGGGGCAGGGGCCCTGCTGGGTCCTGCCCCTGGCCTGTGGGGCCTCTGAGCACAACCGGCCCTCTCCCACTGGAAGACCTCCCCGGCTGCCTCCAAAGGCCGGTTTGCAAGCACTCCCGCCCACTGTTCCCACCAAGCGCGCACAATTCTCCCAAGCCCGGGAGAAAAGCGCTTCGGGGTGGTGCTCTCTCCGGGCCCTTGCCCCTGAACCTGGGGGCCAGGCAGTTGGTCCACACTCGGAGACCAAGGCAGAACCACATGCACATGTCTGTTCCTGACCCCTGCACCGGCAGAGAGCTCGGGGGAGCCAGAGTCTGTCAGGCAGCTGCTGGGCTGGCCGCCTGTGTGGGAAGGGGCAGAGCCGACCTAGGGGCAAGTTGGGCCTCTTCCTCTCCCTGCTGCCCTGAGGCTGCTGGGCCAAAGAGGTCTTGGGCATCCAGCCCCTTGCTGGTCCCTTCACTCTGATGAGGCCCTCTGAGCTCCAGCACCTTGCAGTGTGGAGACAGCCCCTGCCAGCAACCTCCTCTCCAAGGAGGCCTCAACCGAGGCCTAGGCCTAGGGGAAAGGCACCAGTGGGGATGAGCCTGGGGAGGCGCCCGGCCATGTCTGGACCCAGTCCCCGCAGCCTGCCCCTTGGTGGGGCAGTACCCCCGGAAGCCAGGAAGGTCTCGGCAAGGCTGCCAGGGGCAGGGACACGGCTGGGTCCTGCCCCTGGCCTGTTGGGCGTCTGAACACAACCGGCACTCTCCCGCTGGAAGACCTCCCCGTCTGCCTCCAAAAGACGGTTTGCAAGCACTCCCACCCGCTGTTCCCCCAGGCACGCACAATGCTCCCAAGCCCGGGAGAAAAGCGCTTCGGGGTGGTGCTCTCTCCGGGCCCTTGCCCCTGAGCCTGGGGGCAAGGCATGGGGAACACACTCCCAGGCCAAGGCAGAACCACATGCCCACGTCTGTTCCTGTCCCCTGCACCGGCAGAGAGCTTGGGGGAGCCAGAGTCTGTCAGGCAGCTGCTGGGTTGGCCGCCTGTGTGGGAAGGGGCAGAGCCGCCCTAGGGGCAAGTTGGGCCTCTTGCTCTCCCTGCTGCCCTGAGGCTGCTGGGTCAAAGAGGTCTTGGGAATCCAGCCCTTTGCTGGTCCCTTCCCTCTGACGAGGCCCTCTGATCTCCAGCACCTTGCAGTGTGGAGACAGCCCCTGCCAGCAACCTCCTCTCCAAGGAGGCCTCAACCGAGGCCTAGGCCCAGGGGAAGGCACCAGCGGGGATGAGCCTGGGGAGGCGCCCGGGCATGTCTGGACCCAGTCCCCGCAGCCTGCCCCTTGGTGGGGCAGTACCCCCGGAGGCCAGGAAGGTCTGGGCAAGGCTGGCCAGGGTCAGGGGCCCTGCTGGGTCCTGCCCCTGGCCTGTGGGGCCTCTGAGCACAACCGGCCCTCTCCCACTGGAAGACCTCCCCGGCTGCCTCCAAAGTCCTGTTTGCAAACACTCCCGCCCGCTGTTCACGCCAGGCTCGCACAATGCTCCCAAGCCCGGGAGAAAAGCGCATTGGGGTGGTTCTCTCTCCGGGCCCTTGCCCCTGAGCCTGGGGGCAAGGCACGGGGAACACACTCCCTGGCCAAGGCAGAACCACATGCCCACGTCTGTTCCTGTCCCCTGCACCGGCAGAGAGCTTGGGGGAGCCAGAGTCTGGCAGGCAGCTGCTGGGTTGGCCGCCTGTGTGGGAAGGGGCAGAGCCGACCTAGGGGCAAGTTGGGCCTCTTACTCTCCCTGCTGCCCTGAGGCTGCTGGGCCAAAGACGTCTTGGGCATCCAGCCCCTTACTGGTCCCTTCCTTCTGACGAGGCCCTCTGAGCTCCAGCACCTTGCAGTGTGGAGACAGCCCCTGCCAGCAACCTCCTCTCCAAGGAGGCCTCAACCGAGGCCTAGGCCCAGGGGAAAGGCACCAGCGGGGATGAGCCAGGGGAGGCGCCCGAGCATGTCTGGACCCAGTCCCCGCAGCCTGCCCCTTGTTGGGGCAGTACCCCCGGAGGCCAGGAAGGTCTGGGCAAGGCTGGCCAGGGGCAGGGGCCCTGCTGCGTCCTGCCCCTGGCCTGTGGGGCCTCTGAGCACAACCGGCCCTCTCCCACTGGTAGACCTCCCCGGCTGTCTCCAAAGGCCGGTTTGCAAGCGCGCCCGCCCACTGTTCCCAGCAGGCGTGCACAATGGTCCCAAGCCCGGGAGAAAAGCGCTTCAGGGTGGTGCTCTCTCCGGGCCCTTGCCCCTGAGCCTGGGGGCAAGGCAGGGTGTCCACACTCCCAGGCCAAGGCAGAACCACATGCACACGTCTGATCTGCCCCCTGCACCGGCAGAGAGCTCGGGGGAGCCAGAGTCTGTCAGGCAGCTGCTGGGTTGGCCGCCTGTGTGGGAAGGGGCAGAGCCGACCTAGGGGCAAGTTGGGCCTCTTGCTCTCCCTGCTGCCCTGAGGCTGCTGGGCCAAAGAGGTCTTGGCCATCCAGCCCCTTGCTGGTCCCTTCACTCTGACGAGGCCCTCTGAGCTCCAGCACCTTGCAGTGTGGAGACAGCCCCGGCCAGCAACCTCCTCTCCAAGGAGGCCTCAACCGAGGCCTAGGCCCAGGGGAAAGGCACCAGCGGGGATGAGCCTGGGGAGGCGCCCGGGCATGACTGGACCCAGTCCCCGCAGCCTGCCCCTTGGTGGGGCAGTACCCCCGGAGGCCAGGAAGGTCTGGGCAAGGCTGGCCAGGGTCAGGGGCCCTGCTGGGTCCTGCCCCTGGCCTGTGGGGCCTCTGAGCACAACCGGCCCTCTCCCACTGGAAGACCTCCCCGGCTGCCTCCAAAGGCCGGTTTGCCAACACTCCCGCCCGCTGTTCTCGCCAGGCACGCACAATTCTCCCAAGCCCGGGAGAAAAGCGCTTCGGTGTGTTGCTCTCTCCGGGCCCTTGCCCCTGAGTGTGGGGGCCAGGCAGTGGTTCCACACTCCCAGACCAAGGCAGAACCACATGCACACGTCTGTTCCTGACCCCTGCACCGGCAGAGAGCTCGGGGGAGCCAGAGTCTGTCAGGCAGCTGCTGGGCTGGCCGCCTGTGTGGGAAGGGGCAGAGCCGACCTAGGGGCAAGTTGGGCCTCTTGCTCTCCCTGCTGCCCTGAGGCTGCTGGGCCAAAGAGGTCTTGGGCATCCAGCCCCTTGCTGGTCCCTTCCCTCTGACGAGGCCCTCTGAGCTCCAGCACCTTGCAGTGTGGAGACAGCCCCTGCCACCAACCTCCTCTCCAAGGAGGCCTCAACCGAGGCCTAGGCCCAGGGGAAAGGCACCAGCGGGGATGAGCCAGTGGAGGCGCACGGGCATGTCTGGACCCAGTCCCCGCAGCCTGCCCCTTGGTGGGGCAGTACTCCCGGAGGCCAGGAAGGTCTGGGCAAGGCTGCCAGGGGCAGGGACACTGCTGGGGCTGCCCCTGGCCTGTGGGGCGTCTGAGCACAACCGGCACTCTCCCGCTGGAAGACCTGCCCGGCTGCCTCCAAAGGCCGGTTAACAAGCGCTCCCGCCCACTGTTCCCAGCAGGCGTGCACAATGCTCCCAAGCCCGGGAGAAAAGCGCTTCGCGGTGGTGCTCTCTCCGGGCCCTTGCCCCTGAGCCTGGGGTCCAGGCAGTTGGAACACACTCCCAGGCCAAAGCAGAACGACATGCACACGCCTGTTCCTGCCCCTTACACCGGCAGAGAGCTCGGGGGAGCCAGAGACTGCCAGGCTGCTGCTGGGCTGGCTGCCTGTGTGGGACGGGGCAGAGCCGACCTAGGGGCAAGTTGGGCCTCTTGCTCTCCCTGCTGCCCTGAGGCTGCTGGGTCAAAGAGGTCTTGGGCATCCAGCCCTTTGCTGGTCCCTTCCCTCTGACGAGGCCCTCTGAGCTCCAGCACCTTGCAGTGTGGAGATAGCCCCTGCCAGCAACCTCCTCTCCAAAGAGGCCTCAACCGAGGCCTACGCCCAGGGGAAAAGCACCAGCGGGGATGATCCTGGGGAGGGGCACGGACATGTCTGGACCCAGTCCCCGCAGCCTGCCCCTTGGTGGGGCAGTACCCCCGGAGGCCAGGAAGGTCTGGGCAAGGCTGGCCAGGGGCAGGGGCCCTGCTGGGTCCTGCCCCTGGCCTGTGAGGCCTCTGAGCACAACCGGCCCTCTCCCACTGGAAGACCTCCCCAGCTGCATCCAAAGTCCTGTTTGCAAACACTCCCGCCCGCTGTTCACGCCAGGCTCGCACAATGCTCCCAAGCCCGGGAGAACAGCGCTTCGGGGTGGTGCTCTCTCCGGGCCCTTGCCCCTGAGCCTGGGGGCCAGGCAGAGGGTCCACACTCCCAGACCAAGGCAGAACCACATGCACACGTCTGTTCCTGACCCCTGCACCGGCAGAGAGCTCGGGGGAGCCAGAGTCTGTCAGGCAGGTGCTGGGCTGGCCGCCTGTGTGGGAAGGGGCAGAGCCGACCTAGGGGCAAGTTGGGCCTCTTCCTCTCCCTGCTGCCCTGAGGCTGCTGGGCCAAAGAGGTCTTGGGCATCCAGCCCCTTGCTGGTCCCTTCCCTCTGACGAGGCCCTCTGAGCTCCAGCACCTTGCAGTGTGGAGACAGCCCCTGCCAGCAACCTCCTCTCCAATGAGGCCTCAACCGAGGCCTAGGCCCAGGGGAAAGGCACCAGCGGGGATGAGCCTGGGGAGGCGCCCGGGCATGTCTGGACCCAGTCCCCGCAGCCTGCCCCTTGGTGGGGCAGTACCCCTGGAGGCCAGGAAGGTCTGGGCAAGGCTGACCAGGGGCAGGGGACCTGCTGGGTCCTGCCCCTGGCCTGTGGGGCCTCTGAGCACAACCGGCCCTCTCCCACTGGAAGACCTCCCCGGCTGCCTCCAAAGGCCGTTTTGCACGCACTCCCGCCCACTGTTCCCACCAAGCGCGCACAATGCTCCCAAGCCCGGGAGAAAAGCGCTTCGGGGTGGTGCTCTCTCCGGGCCCTTGCCCCTGAGCCTGGGGGCCAGGCAGGGGGTCCACACTCCCAGGGCAAGGCAGAACCACATGCACACGTCTGTTCCTGACCCCTGCACCGGCAGAGAGCTCGGGGGAGCCAGAGTCTGTCAGGCAGCTGCTGGGCTGGCCGCCTTTGTGGGAAGGGGCAGAGCCGACCTAGGGGCAAATTGGGCCTCTTGCTCTCCCTGCTGCCCTGAGGCTGCTGGGCCAAAGAGGTCTTGGGCATCCAGCCCTTTGCTTGTCCCTTCCCTCTGACGAGGCCCTCTGAGCTCCAGCACCTTGCAGTGTGGAGACAGCCCCTGCCAGCAACCTCCTCTCCAAGGAGGCCTCAACCGAGACCTAGGACCAGGGGAAAGGCACCAGCGGGGATGAGCCTGGGGAGGCGCCCGGGCATGTCTGGACCCAGTCCCCGCAGACTGCCCCTTGGTGGGGCAGTACCCCCGGAGGCCAGGAAGGTCTGGGAAAGGCTGGCCAGGGGCAGGGGACCTGCTGGGTCCTGCCCCTGGCCTGTGAGGCCTCTGAGCACAACCGGCCCTCTCCCACTGGTAGACCTCCACGGCTGCCTCCAAAGTCCTGTTTGCAAACACTCCCGCCCGCTGTTCACGCCAGGCTCGCACAATGCTCCCAAGCCCGGGAGAAAAGCGCATTGGGGTGGTGCTCTCTCCGGGCCCTTGCCCCTGAGCCTGGGGGCAAGGCAGGGGGAACACACTCCCAGGCCAAGGCAGAACCACATGCCCACGTCTGTTCCTGTCCCCTGCACCGGCAGAGAGCTTGGGGGAGCCAGAGTCTGTCAGGCAGCTGCTGGGTTGGCCGCCTGTGTGGGAAGGGGCAGAGCCGCCCTAGGGGCAAGTTGGGCCTCTTGCTCTCCCTGCTGCCCTGAGGCTGCTGGGCCAAAGACGTCTTGGGCATCCAGCCCCTTACTGGTCCCTTCCCTCTGACGAGGCCCTCTGAGCTCCAGCACCTTGCAGTGTGGAGACAGCCCCTGCCAGCAACCTCCTCTCCAAGGAGGCCTCAACCGAGGCCTAGGCCCAGGGGAAAGGCACCAGCGGGGATGAGCCTGGGGAGGCGCCCGGGCATGTCTGGACCCAGGCCCCGCAGCCTGCCCCTTGGTGGGGCAGTACCCCCGGAGGCCAGGAAGGTCTGGGCAAGGCTGGCCAGGGGCAGGGGCCCTGCTGCGTCCTGCCCCTGGCCTGTGGGGCCTCTGAGCACAACCGGCCCTCTCCCACTGGAAGACCTCCCCGGCTGTCTCCAAAGGCCGGTTTGCAAGCGCTCCCGCCCACTGTTCCCAGCAAGCGTGCACAATGCTCCCAAGCCCGGGAGAAAAGCGCTTCAGGGTGGTGCTCTCTCCGGGCCCTTGCCCCTGAGCCTGGGGGCAAGGCAGTGGGTCCACACTCCCAGACCAAGGCAGAACCACATGCACACGTCTGATCTGTCCCCTGCAACGGCAGAGAGCTCGGGGGAGCCAGAGTCTGTCAGGCAGCTGCTGGGCTGGCCGCCTGTGTGGGAAGGGGCAGAGCCGACCTAGGGGCAAGTTGGGCCTCTTGCTCTCCCTGCTGCCCTGAGGCTGCTGGGCCAAAGAGGTCTTGGGCATCCAGCCCCTTGCTGGTCCCTTCCCTCTGACGAGGCCCTCTGAGCTCCAGCACCTTGCAGTGTGGAGACAGCCCCTGCCAGCAACCTCCTCTCCAAGGAGGCCTCAACCAAGGCCTAGGCCCAGGGGAAAGGCACCAGCGGGGATGAGCCTGGGGAGGCGCCCGGGCATGTCTGGACCCAGTCCCCGCAGCCTGCCCCTTGGTGGGGCAGTACCCCCGGAGGCCAGGAAGGTCTGGGCAAGGCTGCCAGGGGCAGGGACACTGCTGGGTCCTGCCCCTGGCCTGTGGGGCGTCTGAGCACAACCGGCACTCTCCCGCTGGAAGACCTCCCCGTCTGCCTCGAAAGGCCGGTTTGCAAGCACTCCCGCCCGCTGTTCCCGCCAGGCACGCACAATGCTCCCAAGCCCGGTAGAAAAGCGCTTCGGGGTGGTGCTCTCACCGGGCCCTTGCCCCTGAGCCTGGGGGCCAGGCAGGGGGAACACACTCCCAGGCCAAGGCAGAACGACATGCACACGTCTGTTCCTGCCCCCTACACCGGCAGAGAGCTCGGGGGAGCCAGAGACTGACAGGCTGCTGCTGGGCTGGCCGCCTGTGTGGGACGGGGCAGAGCCGACCTAGGGGCAAGTTGGGCCTCTTGCTCTCCCTGCTGCCCTGAGGCTGCTGGGTCAAAGAGGTCTTGGGCATCCAGCCCTTTGCTGGTCCCTTCCCTCTGACGAGGCCCTCTGATCTCCAGCACCTTGCAGTGTGGAGACAGCCCCTGCCAGCAACCTCCTCTCCAAGGAGGCCTCAACCGAGGCCTAGGCCCAGGGGAAAGGCACCAGCGGGGATGAGCCTGGGGAGGCGCCCGGCCATGTCTGGACCCAGTCCCCGCAGCCTGCCCCTTGGTGGGGCAGTACCCCCGGAGGCCAGGAAGGTCTGGGCAAGGCTGGCCAGGGTCAGGGGCCCTGCTGGGTCCTGCCCCTGGCCTGTGGGGCCTCTGAGCACAACCGGCCCTCTCCCACTGGAAGACCTCCCCGGCTGCCTCCAAAGTCCTGTTTGCAAACACTCCCGCCCGCTGTTCACGCCAGGCTCGCACAATGCTCCCAAGCCCGTGAGAAAAGCGCATTGGGGTGGTTCTCTCTCCGGGCCCTTGCCCCTGAGCCTGGGGGCAAGGCACGGGGAACACACTCCCTGGCCAAGGCAGAACCACATGCCCACGTCTGTTCCTGTCCCCTGCACCGGCAGAGAGCTCGGGGGAGCCAGAGTCTCTCTGGCAGGTGCTGGGCTGGCCGCCTGTGTGGGAAGGGGCAGAGCCGACCTAGGGGCAAGTTGGGCCTCTTGCTCTCCCTGCTGCCCTGAGGCTGCTGGGCCAAAGACGTCTTGGGCATCCAGCCCTTTGCTGGTCCCTTCCCTCTGACGAGGCCCTCTGAGCTCCAGCACCTTGCAGTGTGGAGACAGCACCTGCCAGCAATCTCCTATCCAAGGAGGCCTCAACCGAGGCCTAGGCCCAGGGGAAAGGCACCAGCGGGGATGAGCCTGGGGAGGCGCCCGGGCATGTCTGGACCCAGTCCCCGCAGCCTGCCCCTTGGTGGGGCAGTACCCCTGGAGGCCAGGAAGGTCTGGGCAAGGCTGACCAGGGGCAGGGGACCTGCTGGGTCCTGCCCCTGGCCTTTGGGGCCTCCGAGCACAACCGGCCCTCTCCCACTGGAAGACCTCCCCGGCTGCCTCCAAAGGCCGTTTTGCACGCACTCCCGCCCACTGTTCCCACCAAGCGCGCACAATGCTCCCAAGCCCGGGAGAAAAGCGCTTCGGGGTGGTGCTCTCTCCGGGCCCTTGCCCCTGAGCCTGGGGGCCAGGAAGGGGGTCCACACTCCCAGGGCAAGGCAGAACCACATGCACACGTCTGTTCCTGACCCCTGCACCGGCAGAGAGCTCGGGGGAGCCAGAGTCTGTCAGGCAGCTGCTGGGCTGGCCGCCTTTGTGGGAAGGGGCAGAGCCGACCTAGGGGCAAGTTGGGCCTCTTGCTCTCCCTGCTGCCCTGAGGCTGCTGGGCCAAAGAGGTCTTGGGCATCCAGCCCTTTGCTTGTCCCTTCCCTCTGACGAGGCCCTCTGAGCTCCAGCACCTTGCAGTGTGGAGACAGCCCCTGCCAGCAACCTCCTCTCCAAGGAGGCCTCAACCGAGACCTAGGACCAGGGGAAAGGCACCAGCGGGGATGAGCCTGGGGAGGCGCCCGGGCATGTCTGGACCCAGTCCCCGCAGCCTGCCCCTTGGTGGGGCAGTACCCCCGGAGGCCAGGAAGGTCTGGGCAAGGCTGGCCAGGGGCAGGGGACCTGCTGCCTCCTGCCCCTGGCCTGTGGGGCCTCTGAGCACAACCGGCCCTCTCCCACTGGAAGACCTCCCCGGCTGCTTCCAAAGTCCTGTTTGCCAACACTCCCACCCGCTGTTCACGCCAGACTTGCACAATGCTCCCAAGCCCGGGAGAAAAGCGCTTCGGGGTGGTGCTCTCTCCGGGCCCTTGCCCCTGAGCCTGGGGGCAAGGCATGGGGCACACACTCCCAGGCCAAGGCAGAACCATATGCCCACGTCTGTTCCTGTCCCCTGCACCGGCAGAGAGCTTGGGGGAGCCAGAGTCTGTCAGGCAGCTGCTGGTTTGGCCGCCTGTGTGGGAAGGGGCAGAACCGCCCTAGGGGCAAGTTGGGCCTCTTGCTCTCCCTGCTGCCCTGAGGCTGCTGGGCCAAAGACGTCTTGGGCATCCAGCCCCTTACTGGTCCCTTCCCTCTGACGAGGCCCTCTGAGCTCCAGCACCTTGCAGTGTGGAGACAGCCCCTGCCAGCAACCTCCTCTCCAAGGAGGCCTCAACCGAGGCCTAGGCCCAGGGGAAAGGCACCAGCGGGGATGAGCCAGGGGAGGCGCCCGAGCATGTCTGGACCCAGTCCCCGCAGCCTGCCCCTTGGTGGGGCAGTACCCCCGGAGGCCAGGAAGGTCTGGGTAAGGCTGGCCAGGGGCAGGGGCCCTGCTGGGTCCTGCCCCTGGCCTGTGGGGCCTCTGAGCACAACCGGCCCTTTCCCACTGGAAGACCTCCCCGGCTGCCTCCAAAGGCCGGTTTGCAAGCACTCCCGCCCACTGTTCCCGCCAGTCGCGCACAATGCTCCCAAGCCCGGGAGAAAAGCGCTTCGGGGTGTTGGTCTCTCCGGGCCCTTGCCCCTGAGCCTGGGGGCCAGGCAGGGGATCCACAGTCCCAGGCCAAGGCACAACAAGATGCACACGTCTGTTCCTGCCCCCTCCACCGGCAGAGAGCTGGGGGGAGCCAGAGTCTGTCAGGCAGCTGCTGGGCTGGCCGTCTGTGTGGGAAGGGGCAGAGCCGACCTAGGGGCAAGTTGGGCCTCTTGCTCTCCCTGCTGCCCTGAGGCTGCTGGGCCAAAGAGGTCTTGGGCATCCAGCCCCTTGCTGGTCCCTTCCCTCTGACGAGGCCCTCTGAGCTCCAGCACCTTGCAGTGTGGAGACAGCCCCTGCCAGCAACCTCCTCTCCAAGGAGGCCTCAACCGAGGCCTAGGCCCAGGGGAAAGGCACCAGCGGGGATGAGCCAGTGGAGGCGCACGGGCATATCAGGACCCAGTCCCCGCAGCCTGCCCCTTGGTGGGGCAGTACCCCCGGAGGCCAGGAAGGTCTGGGCAAGGCTGGCCAGGGGCAGGGTCCCTGCTGGGTCCTGCCACTGGCCTGTGGGGCCTCTGAGCACAACCGGCCCTCTCCCACTGGAAGACCTCCCCGGCTGCCTCCAAAGGCCGGTTTGCCAACACTCCCGCCCGCTGTTCCCGCCAGGCACGCACAACGCTCCCAAGGCCAGGAGAAAAGCGCTTCGGGGTGTTGCTCTCTCCGGGACCTTGCCCCTGAGCCTGGGGTCCAGGCAGTGGGTCCACACTCCCAGACCAAGGCAGAACCACATGCACACGTCTGTTCCTGACCCCTGCACCGGCAGAGAGCTCGGGGGAGCCAGAGTCTGTCAGGCAGCTGCTGGGTTGGCTGCCTGTGTGGGAAGGGGCAGAGCCGACCTAGGGGCAAGTTGGGCCTCTTGCTCTCCCTGCTGCCCTGAGGCTGCTGGGCCAAAGAGGTCTTGGGTATCCAGCCCCTTGCTGGTCCCTTCCCGCTGACGAGGCCCTCTGAGCTCCAGCACCTTGCAGTGTGGAGACAGCCCCTGCCAGCAACCTCCTCTCCAAGGAGGCATCAACCGAGGCCTATGCCCAGGGGAAAGGCACCAGCGGGGATGAGCCTGGGGAGGCGCCCAGGCATGTCTGGACCCAGTCCCCGCAGCATGCCCCTTGGTGGGGCAGTACCCCCTGAGGCCAGGAAGGTCTGGGCAAGGCTGGCCAGGGGCAGGGGACCTGCTGGGTCCTGCCCCTGGCCTGTGAGGCCTCTGAGCACAACCGGCCCTCTCCCACTGGAAGACCTCCACGGCTGCCTCCAAAGTCCTGTTTGCAAACACTCCCGCCCGCTGTTCACACCAGGCTCGCACAATGCTCCCAAGCCCGGGAGAAAAGCGCTTCGGGGTGGTGCTCTCTCCGGGCCCTTGCCCCTGAGCCTGGGGGCAAGGCAGGGGGAACACACTCCCAGGCCAAGGCAGAACCACATGCCCACGTCTGTTCCTGTCCCCTGCACCGGCAGAGAGCTTGGGGGAGCCAGAGTCTGTCAGGCAGCCGCTGGGTTGGCCGCCTGTGTGGGAAGGGGCAGAGCCGCCCTAGGGGCAAGTTGGGCCTCTTGCTCTCCCTGCTGCCCTGAGGCTGCTGGGCCAAAGACGTCTTGGGCATCCAGCCCCTTACTGGTCCCTTCCCTCTGACGAGGCCCTCTGAGCTCCAGCACCTTGCAGTGTGGAGACAGCCCCTGCCAGCAACCTCCTCTCCAAGGAGGCCTCAACCGAGGCCTAGGCCCAGGGGAAAGGCACCAGCGGGGATGAGCCTGGGGAGGCGCCCGGGCATGTCTGGACCCAGGCCCCGCAGCCTGCCCCTTGGTGGGGCAGTACCCCCGGAGGCCAGGAAGGTCTGGTCAAGGCTGTCCAGGGGCAGGGGCCCTGCTGCGTCCTGCCCCTGGCCTGTGGGTCCTAAGAGCACAACCGGCCCTCTCCCACTGGAAGACCTCCCCGGCTGCCTTCAAAGGCCGGTTTGCAAGCGCTCCCACCCACTGTTCCCAGCAGGCGTGCACAATGCTCCCAAGCCCGGGAGAAAAGCGCTTCAGGGTGGTGCTCTCTCCGGGCCCTTGCCCCTGAGCCTGGGGGCAAGGCAGGGTGTCCACACTCCCAGGACAAGGCAGAACCACATGCACACGTCTGATCTGCCCCCTGCACCGGCAGAGAGCTCGGGGGAGCCAGAGTCTGTCAGGCAGCTGCTGGGCTGGCCGCCTGTGTGGGAAGGGGCAGAGTCGACCTAGGGGCAAGTTGGGCCTCTTGCTCTCCCTGCTGCCCTGAGGCTGCTGGGCCAAAGACGTCTTGGGCATCCAGCCCCTTGCTGGTCCCTTCCCTCTGACGAGGCCCTCTGAGCTCCAGCACCTTGCAGTGTGGAGACAGCCCCTGCCAGCAACCTCCTCTCCAAGGAGGCCTCAACCGAGGCCTAGGCCCAGGGGAAAGGCACCAGCGGGGATGAGCCTGGGGAGGCGCCCGGGCATGTCTGGACCCAGTCCCCGCAGCCTGCCCCTTGGTGGGGCAGTACCCCCGGAGGCCAGGAAGGTCTGGGCAAGGCTGCCAGGGGCAGGGACACTGCTGGGTCCTGCCCCTGGCCTGTGGGGCGTCTGAGCACAACCGACACCCTCCCGCTGGAAGACCTGCCCGTCTGCCTCGAAAGGCCGGTTTGCAAGCACTCCCACCCGCTGTTCCCGCCAGGCACGCACAATGCTCCCAAGCCCGGGAGAAAAGCGCTTCGGGGTGGTGCTCTCACCGGGCCCTTGCCCCTGAGCCTGGGGGCCAGGCAGGGGGAACACACTCCCAGGCCAAGGCAGAACGACATGCACACGTCTGTTCCTGCCCCCTACACCGGCAGAGAGCTCGGGGGAGCCAGAGACTGCCAGGCTGCTGCTGGGCTGGCCGCCTGTGTGGGACGGGGCAGAGCCGACCTAGGGGCAAATTGGGCCTCTTGCTCTCCCTGCTGCCCTGAGGCTGCTGGGTCAAAGAGGTCTTGGGCATCCAGCCCTTTGCTGGTCCCTTCCCTCTGACGAGGCCCTCTGAGCTCCAGCACCTTGCAGTGTGGAGACAGCCCCTGCCAGCAACCTCCTCTCCAAGGAGGCCTCAACCGAGGCCTAGGCCCAGGGGAAAGGCACCAGCGGGGATGAGCCTGGGGAGGCGCCCGGGCATGTCTGGACCCAGTCCCCGCAGCCTGCCCCTTGGTGGAGCAGTACCCCCGGAGGCCAGGAAGGTCTGGGCAAGGCTGGCCAGGGTCAGGGGCCCTGCTGGGTCCTACCCCTGGCCTGTGGGGCCTCTGAGCACAACCGGCCCTCTCCCACTGGAAGACCTCCCCGGCTGCCTTCAAAGGCCGGTTTGCAAGCACTCCCGCCCACTGTTCCCACCAAGCGCGCACAATTCTCCCAAGCCCGGGAGAAAAGCGCTTCGGGGTGGTGCTCTCTCCGGGCCCTTGCCCCTGAACCTGGGGGCCAGGCAGTTGGTCCACACTCGGAGACCAAGGCAGAACCACATGCACACGTCTGTTCCTGACCCCTGCACAGGCAGAGAGCTCGGGGGAGCCAGAGTCTGTCAGGCAGCTGCTGGGCTGGCCGCCTGTGTGGGAAGGGGCAGAGCCGACCTAGGGGCAAGTTGGGCCTCTTCCTCTCCCTGCTGCCCTGAGGCTGCTGGGCCAAAGAGGTCTTGGGCATCCAGCCCCTTGCTGGTCCCTTCCCTCTGATGAGGCCCTCTGAGCTCCAGCACCTTGCAGTGTGGAGACAGCCCCTGCCAGCAACCTCCTCTCCAAGGAGGCCTCAACCGAGGCCTAGGCCTAGGGGAAAGGCACCAGCGGGGATGAGCCTGGGGAGGCGCCCGGCCATGTCTGGACCCAGTCCCCGCAGCCTGCCCCTTGGTGGGGCAGTACCCCCGGAAGCCAGGAAGGTCTGGGCAAGGCTGCCAGGGGCAGGGACACTGCTGGGTCCTGCCCCTGGCCTGTTGGGCGTCTGAGCACAACCGGCACTCTCCCGCTGGAAGACCTCCCCGTCTGCCTCCAAAGTCCTGTTTGCAAGCATGCCCACCCGCTGTTCCCCCAGGCACGCACAATGCTCCCAAGCCCGGGAAAAAAGCGCTTCGGGGTGGTGCTCTCTCCGGGCCCTTGCCCCTGAGCCTGGGGCCAGGCAGGGGGAACACACTCCCAGGCCAAGGCAGAACGACATGCACACGTCTGTTCCTGCCCCCTACACCGGCAGAGAGCTCGGGGGAGCCAGAGACTGCCAGGCTGCTGCTGGGCTGGCTGCCTGTGTGGGACGGGGCAGAGCCGACCTAGGGGCAAGTTGGGCCTCTTGCTCTCCCTGCTGCCCTGAGGCTGCTGGGTCAAAGAGGTCTTGGGCATCCAGCCCTTTGCTGGTGCCTTCCCTCTGACGAGGCCCTCTGAGCTCCAGCACCTTGCAGTGTGGAGACAGCCCCTGCCAGCAACCTCCTCTCCAAAGAGGCCTCAACCGAGGACTACACCCAGGGGAAAGGCACCAGCGGGGATGATCCTGGGGAGGCGCACGGACATGTCTGGACCCAGTCTCCGCAGCCTGCCCCTTGGTGGTGCAGTACCCCCGGAGGCCAGGAAGGTCTGGGCAAGTCTGGCCAGAGGCAGGGGCCCTGCTGGGTCCTGCCCCTGGCCTGTGGGGCCTCTGAGCACAACCGGCCCTCTCCCACTGGAAGACGTCCCCGGCTGCCTCGAAAGGCCGGTTTGCAAGCACTCCCGCCCACTGTTCCAACCAAGGGCGCACAACGCTCCCAAGCCCGGGAGAAAATCGCCTCGGGGTGGTGCTATCTCCGGGCCCTTTCCCCTGAGCCTGGGGGCCAGGAAGGGGGTCCACACTCCCAGGCCAAGGCAGAACGACATGCACACGTCTGTTCCTGCCCCATGCACCGGCAGAGAGCTCGGGGGAGCCAGAGTCTGTCAGGCAGCTGCTGGGCTGGCCGCCTGTGTGGGAAGGGGCAGAGCCGACCTAGGGGCAAGTTGGGCCTCTTGCTCTCCCTGCTGCCCTGAGGCTGCTGGGCCAAAGAGATCTTGGGCATCCAGCCCCTTGCATGTCCCTTCCCTCTGACGAGGCCCTCTGAGCTCCAGCACCTTGCAGTGTGGAGACAGCCCCTGCCAGCAACCTCCTCTCCAAGGAGGCCTCAACCGAGGCCTAGGACCAGGGGAAAGGCACCAGCGGGGATGAGCCTGGGGAGGCGCCCGGGCATGTCTGGACCCAGTCCCCGCAGCCTGCCCCTTGGTGGGGAAGTACCCCCGGAGGCCAGGAAGGTCTGGGCAAGGCTGGCCAGGGGCAGGGGACCTGCTGGGTCCTGCCCCTGGCCTGTGAGGCCTCTGAGCACAACCGGCCCTCTCCCACTGGTAGACCTCCACGGCTGCCTCCAAAGTCCTGTTTGCAAACACTCCCGCCCGCTGTTCACGCCAGGCTCGCACAATGCTCCCAAGCCCGGGAGAAAAGCGCATTGGGGTGGTGCTCTCTCCGGGCCCTTGCCCCTGAGCCTGGGGGCAAGGCAGGGGGAACACACTCCCAGGCCAAGGCAGAACCACATGCCCACGTCTGTTCCTGTCCCCTGCACCGGCAGAGAGCTTGGGGGAGCCAGAGTCTGTCAGGCAGCTGCTGGGTTGGCCGCCTGTGTGGGAAGGGGCAGAGCCGCCCTAGGGGCAAGTTGGGCCTCTTGCTCTCCCTGCTGCCCTGAGGCTGCTGGGCCAAAGACGTCTTGGGCATCCAGCCCCTTACTGGTCCCTTCCCTCTGACGAGGCCCTCTGAGCTCCAGCACCTTGCAGTGTGGAGACAGACCCTGCCAGCAACCTCCTCTCCAAGGAGGCCTCAACCGAGGCCTAGGCCCAGGGGAAAGGCACCAGCGGGGATGAGCCTGGGGAGGCGCCCGGGCATGTCTGGACCCAGGCCCCGCAGCCTGCCCCTTGGTGGGGCAGTACCCCCGGAGGCCAGGAAGGTCTGGGCAAGGCTGGCCAGGGGCAGGGGCCCTGCTGCGTCCTGCCCCTGGCCTGTGGGGCCTCTGAGCACAACCGGCCCTCTCCCACTGGAAGACCTCCCCGGCTGCCTCCAAAGGCCGGTTTGCAAGCGCTCCCGCCCACTGTTCCCAGCAGGCGTGCACAATGCTCCCAAGCCCGGGAGAAAAGCGCTTCAGGGTGGTGCTCTCTCCGGGCCCTTGCCCCTGAGCCTGGGGGCAAGGCAGTGTGTCCACACTCCCAGACCAAGGCAGAACCACATGCACACGTCTGATCTGTCCCCTGCAACGGCAGAGAGCTCGGGGGAGCCAGAGTCTGTCAGGCAGCTGCTGGGCTGGCCGCCTGTGTGGGAAGGGGCAGAGCCGACCTAGGGGCAAGTTGGGCCTCTTGCTCTCCCTGCTGCCCTGAGGCTGCTAGGCCAAAGAGGTCTTGGGCATCCAGCCCCTTGCTGGTCCCTTCCCTCTGACGAGGCCCTCTGAGCTCCAGCACCTTGCAGTGTGGAGACAGCCCCTGCCAGCAACCTCCTCTCCAAGGAGGCCTCAACCGAGGCCTATGCCCAGGGGAAAGGCACCAGCGGGGATGAGCCTGGGGAGGCGCCCGGGCATGTCTGGACCCAGTCCCCGCAGCCTGCCCCTTGGTGGGGCAGTACCCCCGGAGGCCAGGAAGGTCTGGGCAAGGCTGCCAGGGGCAGGGACATTGCTGGGTCCTGCCCCTGGCCTGTGGGGCGTCTGAGCACAACCGGCACTCTCCCGCTGGAAGACCTCCCCGTCTGCCTCGAAAGGCCGGTTTGCAAGCACTCCCGCCCGCTGTTCCCGCCAGGCACGCACAATGCTCCCAAGCCCGGGAGAAAAGCGCTTCGGGGTGGTGCTCTCACCGGGCCCTTGCCCCTGAGCCTGGGGGCCAGGCAGGGGGAACACACTCCCAGGCCAAGGCAGAATGACATGCACACGTCTGTTCCTGTCCCCTACACCGGCAGAGAGCTCGGGGGAGCCAGAGACTGCCAGGCTGCTGCTGGGCTGGCCGCCTGTGTGGGACGGGGCAGAGCCGACCTAGGGGCAAGTTGGGCCTCTTGCTCTCCCTGCTGCCCTGAGGCTGCTGGGTCAAAGAGGTCTTGGGCATCCAGCCCTTTGCTGGTCCCTTCCCTCTGACGAGGCCCTCTGAGCTCCAGCACCTTGCAGTGTGGAGACAGCACCTGCCAGCAATCTCCTCTCCAAGGAGGCCTCAACCGAGGCCTAGGCCAGGGGAAAGGCACCAGCGGGGATGAGACTGGGGAGGCGCCCGGGCATGTCTGGACCCAGTCCCTGCAGCCTGCCCCTTGGTGGGGCAGTACCCCTGGAGGCCAGGAAGGTCTGGGCAAGGCTGACCAGGGGCAGGGGACCTGCTGGGTCCTGCCCCTGGCCTTTGGGGCCTCCGAGCACAACCGGCCCTCTCCCACTGGAAGACCTCCCCGGCTGCCTCCAAAGGCCGTTTTGCACGCACTCCCGCCCACTGTTCCCACCAAGCGCGCACAATGCTCCCAAGCCCGGGAGAAAAGCGCTTCGGGGTGGTGCTCTCTCCGGGCCCTTGCCCCTGAGCCTGGGGGCCAGGAAGGGGGTCCACACTCCCAGGGCAAGGCAGAACCACATGCACACTTCTGTTCCTGACCCCTGCACCGGCAGAGAGCTCGGGGGAGCCAGAGTCTGTCAGGCAGCTGCAGGGCTGGCCGCCTTTGTGGGAAGGGGCAGAGCCGACCTAGGGGCAAGTTGGGCCTCTTGCTCTCCCTGCTGCCCTCAGGCTGCTGGGCCAAAGAGGTCTTGGGCATCCAGCCCTTTGCTTGTCCCTTCCCTCTGACGAGGCCCTCTGAGCTCCAGCACCTTGCAGTGTGGAGACAGCCCCTGCCAGCAACCTCCTCTCCAAGGAGGCCTCAACCGAGACCTAGGACCAGGGGAAAGGCACCAGCGGGGATGAGCCTGGGGAGGCGCCCGGGCATGTCTGGACCCAGTCCCCGCAGACTGCCCCTTGGTGGGGCAGTACCCCCGGAGGCCAGGAAGGTCTGGGCAAGGCTGGCCAGGGGCAGGGGACCTGCTGGGTCATGCCCCTGGCCTGTGGGGCCTCTGAGCACAACCGGCCCTCTCCCACTGGAAGACCTCCCCGGCTGCTTCCAAAGTCCTGTTTGCCAACACTCCCACCCGCTATTCACGCCAGACTTGCACAATGCTCCCAAGCCCGGGAGAAAAGCGCTTCGGGGTGGTGCTCTCTCCGGGCCCTTGCCCCTGAGCCTGGGGGCAAGGCATGGGGAACACACTCCCAGGCCAAGGCAGAACCACATGCCCACGTCTATTCCTGTCCCCTGCACCGGCAGAGAGCTTGGGGGAGCCAGAGTCTGTCAGGCAGCTGCTGGTTTGGCCGCCTGTGTGGGAAGGGGCAGAACCGCCCTAGGGGCAAGTTGGGCCTCTTGCTCTCCCTGCTGCCCTTAGGCTGCTGGGCCAAAGACGTCTTGGGCATCCAGCCCCTTACTGGTCTCTTCCCTCTGACGAGGCCCTCTGAGCTCCAGCACCTTGCAGTGTGGAGACAGCCCCTGCCAGCAACCTCCTCTCCAAGGAGGCCTCAACCGAGGCCTAGGACCAGGGGAAAGGCACCAGCGGGGATGAGCCAGGGGAGGCGCTCGAGCATGTCTGGACCCAGTCCCCGCAGCCTGCCCCTTGGTGGGGCAGTACCCCCGGAGGCCAGGAAGGTCTGGGTAAGGCTGGCCAGGGGCAGGGGCCCTGCTGGGTCCTGCCCCTGTCCTGTGGGGCCTCTGAGCACAACCGGCCCTTTCCCACTGGAAGACCTCCCCGGCTGCCTCCAAAGGCCGGTTTGCAAGCACTCCCGCCCACTGTTCCCGCCAGGCGCGCACAATGCTCCCAAGCCCGGGAGAAAAGCGCTTCGGGGTGTTGGTCTCTCCGGGCCCTTGCCCCTGAGCCTGGGGGCCAGGCAGGGGATCCACAGTCCCAGGCCAAGGCACAACAACATGCACACGTCTGTTCCTGCCCCCTCCACCGGCAGAGAGCTGGGGGGAGCCAGAGTCTGTCAGGCAGCTGCTGGGCGGGCCGCCTGTGTGGGAAGGGGCAGAGCCGACCTAGGGGCAAGTTGGGCCTCTTGCTCTCCCTGCTGCCCTGAGGCTGCTGGGCCAAAGAGGTCTTGGGCATCCAGCCCCTTGCTGGTCCCTTCCCTCTGACGAGGCCCTCTGAGCTCCAGCACCTTGCAGTGTGGAGACAGCCCCTGCCAGCAACCTCCTCTCCAAGGAGGCCTCAACCGAGGCCTAGGCCCAGGGGAAAGGCACCAGCGGGGATGAGCCAATGGAGGCGCACGGGCATATCAGGACCCAGTCCCCGCAGCCTGCCCCTTGGTGGGGCAGTACCCCCGGAGGCCAGGAAGGTCTAGGCAAGGCTGGCCAGGGGCAGGGTCCCTGCTGGGTCCTGCCCCTGGCCTGTGGGGCCTCTGAGCACAACCGGCCCTCTCCCACTGGAAGACCTCCCCGGCTGCCTCCAAAGGCCGGTTTGCCAACACTCCCGCCCGCTGTTCCCGCCAGGCACGCACAACGCTCCCAAGGCCAGGAGAAAAGCGCTTCGGGGTGGTGCTCTCTCCGCGCCCTTGGAAGACTTCTCTGGCTGCCGCCAAAGGCCGGTTTGCAAGAATTCCCTCCCGCTGTCCCACCAGCCGCACACAATGCTCCAAAACCCGAGAGAAAAGCGCTTCGAGGTGGTGCTCTCTCCGGGCCCTTGGAAGACCTCCCCGGCTGCCTCCAAAGGCCGGTTTGCAAGCACTCCTGCCTGCTGTTCCCGACAGCCGCGCACAATGCTCCCAAGCCCGGGAGAAAAGCATTTTGGGGTAGTGCTCTCTCCGGGCCCTTGGAAGACCTCCCGGGCTGCCTCCAAAGGCCGGTTTGCAAGCACTCATGTCCGCTGTTCCCGACAGCCGCGCACAATGCTCCCAAGCCCGGGAGAAAAGCATTTTGGGGTGGTGATCAGTCCGGGCCCTTGGAAGACCTCCCCGGCTGCCTCCAAAGGACAGTTTGCAAGAACTCATGCCCGCTGTTCCCGCCAGGCACGCACAATGCTCCCAAGCCCGGGAGAAAAGCGCTTCGGGGTGGTGCTCTCACCGGGCCCTTGCCCCTGAGCCTGGGGGCACTGCAGGGGGAACACACTCCCAGGCCAAGGCAGAACCACATGCAAACGTCTGTTCCTGGTCCCTGCACCGGCAGAGAGCTCGGGGGAGCCAGAGTATGCCAGGCAGCTGCTGGGTTGGCGGCCTGTGTGGAAAGGGGCAGAGTCGACCTAGGGGCAAGTTGGGCCTCTTGCTCTCCCTGCTGCCCTGAGGCTGCTGGGCCAAAGAGGTCTTGGGCATCCAGCCCCTTGCTGGTCCCTTCCCTCTGATGAGGCCCTCTGAGCTCCAGCACCTTGCAGTGTGGAGACAGCCCCTGCCAGCAACCTCGTCTCCAAGGAGGCCTCAACCGAGGCCTAGGCCCAGGGGAAAGGCACCAGCGGGGATGAGCCTGGGGAGGCGCCCGGGCATGTCTGGACCCAGTCCCCGCAGCCTGCCCCTTGGTGGGGCAGTACCCCCGGAGGCCAGGAAGGTCTGGGCAAGGCTGCCAGGGGCAGGACACTGCTGGGTCCTGCCCCTGGCCTGTGGGGCGTCTGAGCACAACCGGCACTCTCCCGCTGGAAGACGTCCCCGGCTGCCTCGAAAGGCCGGTTTGCAAGCACTCCCGCCCACTGTTCCAACCAAGGGCGCACAACGCTCCCAAGCCCGGGAGAAAATCGCCTCGGGGTGGTGCTCTCTCCGGGCCCTTTCCCCTGAGCCTGGGGGCCAGGAAGGGGGTCCACACTCCCAGGCCAAGGCAGAACGACATGCACACGTCTGTTCCTGCCCCATGCACCGGCAGAGAGCTCGGGGGAGCCAGAGTCTGTCAGGCAGCTGCTGGGCTGGCCGCCTGTGTGGGAAGGGGCAGAGCCGACCTAGGGGCAAGTTGGGCCTCTTGCTCTCCCTGCTGCCCTGAGGCTGCTGGGCCAAAGAGATCTTGGGCATCCAGCCCCTTGCTTGTCCCTTCCCTCTGAGGAGGCCCTCTGAGCTCCAGCACCTTGCAGTGTGGAGACAGCCCCTGCCAGCAACCTCCTCTCCAAGGAGGCCTCAACCGAGGCCTAGGACCAGGGGAAAGGCACCAGCGGGGATGAGCCTGGGGAGGCGCCCGGGCATGTCTGGACCCAGTCCCCGCAGCCTGCCCCTTGGTGGGGCAGTACCCCCGGAGGCCAGGAAGGTCTGGGCAAGGCTGGCCACGGGCAGGGGCCCTGCTGGGTCCTGCCCCTGGCCTGTGGGGCCTCTGAGCACAACCGGCCCTCTCCCACTGGAAGACTTCCCCGGCTGCCTCCAAAGGCCGGTTTGCCAACACTCCCGCCCGCTGTTCCCGCCAGGCACGCACAATTCTCCCAAGCCCGGGAGAAAAGCGCTTCGGGGTGTTGCTCTCTCCGGGCCCTTGCCCCTGAGTGTGGGGGCGAGGCAGTGGGACCACACTCCCAGACCAACGCAGAACCACATGCACACGTCTGTTTCTGACCCCTGCACCGGCAGAGAGCTCGGGGGAGCCAGAGTCTGTCAGGCAGCTGCTGGGCTGGCCGCCTGTGTGGCAAGGGGCAGAGCCGACCTAGGGGCAAGTTGGGCCTCTTCCTCTCCCTGCTGCCCTGAGGCTGCTGGGCCAAAGAGGTCTTGGGCATCCAGCCCCTTGCTGGTCCCTTCCCTCTGACGAGGCCCTCTGAGCTCCAGCACCTTGCAGTGTGGAGACAGCCCCTGCCAGCAACCTCCTCTCCAAGGAGGCCTCAACCGAGGCCTAGGCCCAGGGGAAAGGCACCAGCGGGGATGAGCCTGGGGAGGCGCCCGGCCATGTCTGGACCCAGTCCCCGCAGCCTGCCCCTTGGTGGGGCAGTACCCCCGGAGGCCAGGAGGGTCTGGGCAAGGCTGCCAGGGGCAGGAACACTGCTGGGTCCTGCCCCTGGCCTGTGGGGCGTCTGAGCACAACCGGCACTCTCCCGCTGGAAGACCTCCCCGGCTGCCTCCAAAGGCCGGTTTGCAAGCACTCCCGCCCGCTGTTCCCGCCAGGCACGCACAATGCTCCCAAGCCCGGGAGAAAAGCGCTTCGGGGTGGTGCTCTCTCCGGGCCCTTGCCCCTGAGCCTGGGGGACAGGCAGGGGGAACACACTCCCAGGCCAAGGCAGAACGACATGCACACGTCTGTTCCTGCCCCCTACACCGGCAGAGAGTTCGGGGGAGCCAGAGACTGCCAGGCTGCTGCTGGGCTGGCTGCCTGTGTGGGACGGGGTAGAGCCGACCTAGGGGCAAGTTGGGCCTCTTGCTCTCCCTGCTGCCCTGAGGCTGCTGGGTCAGAGAGGTCTTGGGCATCCAGCCCTTTGCTGGTCCTTTCCCTCTGACGAGGCCCTCTGAGCTCCAGCACCTTGCAGTGTGCAGACAGCCCCTGCCGGCAACCTCATCTCCAAGGAGGCCTCAACCGAGGCCTAGGCCCAGGGGAAAGGCACCAGCGGGGATGAGCCTGGGGAGGCGCCCGGGCATGTCTGGACCCAGGCCCCGCAGCCTGCCCCTTGGTGGGGTAGTTCACCCGGAGGCCAGGAAGGTCTGGGCAAGGCTGCCAGAGGCAGGGACACTGCTGGGTCCTGCCCCTGGCCTGTGGGGCCTCTGAGAACAACTGGCACTCTCCCGCTGGAAGACCTCCCCGGCTGCCTCCAAAGGCTGGTTTGCAAGCACTCATCCCACTGTTCACGCCAGCTGCGCACAATGCTCCCAAGCCCGGGAGAAAAGCATTTTGGGGTGGTGCTCACTCCGGGCTTTGGAAGACCTCCCCGGCTGCCTCCAAGGCCGGTTTGCAAGCACTTCTGCCTGCTGTTCCCGCCACCCGCGCACAATGCTCCCAAGCCCGGGAGAAAAGCGTTTCGGGGTGGTGTTCTCTCTGGGCCCAAGAAAGACCTCCCGGGCTGCCCCCAAATGCCGGTTTGCAAGCACTCCCACTCGCTGTTCCCGCCATCCGTGCAAATGCTCCAAGCCCAGGAGAAAAGCCCTTCAGGGTGGTGCTCTCTCCCGGCCCTTGGAAGACCTCCCCGGCTGCCTCCAAAGGCTGGATTTCAAGTACTCCCTCCCGCTGTCCCGCCAGCCGCACACAATGCTCCCAATCACGGGAGAAAAGCGCTTCGGGGTGGTGCTCTCTACGGGCCCTTGGAAGACCTCCCCGTTTGTCTCCAAAGGCCGGTTTGCAAGCACTCATGCCCGCTGTTCCCGCCAGCCGCGCACAATGCTCCCAAGCCTAGGAGAAAAGCGCTTCGGGGTGGTGCTCTCTCCCGGCCCTTGGAAGACCTCCCCGGCTGCCTCCAAAGGCCGGTTTGCAAGCACTCAATCCCGCTGTTCCCGCCAGCCGCGCACAATGCTCCCAAGCCCGGGAGAAAAGCGCTTCGGGGTGGTGCTCTCTCCCGGCCCTTGGAAGACCTCCCCGGCTGCCTCCAAAGGCTGGTTTTCAAGAACTCCCTCCCGCTGACGCGCCAGCCGCACACAATGCTCCCAAGCCCGGGAGAAAAGCATTTTGGGGTGGTCTCTCTCCGGGCCCTTGGAAGACTCCCCGGCTGCCTCTAAAGGCCGGTTTGCAAGCACTCCTTCCTGCTGTTCCCGCCAGCCACGCACAATGCTCCCAAGCCCGGGAGAAAAGCTTTTTGGGGTGGTGCTCTCTCCGGGCCCTTGGAAGACCTCCCCGGCTGCCTCCAAAGGCCAGTTTGCAAGCAGTCCTGCCTGCTGTTCCCGCCAGCCGCGCACAATGCTCCCAAGCCCGGGAGAAAAGCTTTTTGGGGTGGTGCTCTCTCCGGGCCCTTGGAAGACGTCCCCGTCTGCCTCCAAAGGCCGGTTTGCAAGCACTCATGCCCGTTGTTCCCACCAGCCGCGCACAATGCTCCCAAGCCCGGAAGAAAAGCATTTTGGGGTAGTGTTCTCTCCGGGCGCTTGGAAGACCTCCCGGGCGGCCTCCAAAGGCCGGTTTGCAAGCACTCATGTCCGCTGTTCCCGACAGCCGCACACAATGCTCCCAAGCCCGGGAGAAAAGCATTTTGGCGTGGTGATCAGTCCGGGCCCTTGGAAGACCTCCCCGGCTGCCTCCAAAGGACAGTTTGCAAGAACTCATGCCCGCTGTTCCCGCCAGGCACGCTCAATGCTCCCAAGCCCGGGAGAAAAGCGCTTCGGGGTGGTGCTCTCACCGGTCCCTTGCCCCTGAGCCTGGGGGCAATGCAGGGGGAACACACTCCCAGGCCAAGGCAGAACCACATGCAAACGTCTGTTCCTGGTCCCTGCACCGGCAGAGAGCTCGGGGGAGCCAGAGTATGCCAGGCAGCTGCTGGGTTGGCGGCCTGTGTGGAAAGGGGCAGAGCCGACCTAGGGGCAAGTTGGGCCTCTTGCTCTCCCTGCTGCCCTGAGGCTGCTGGGCCAAAGAGGTCTTGGGCATCCAGCCCCTTGCTGGTCCCTTCCCTCTGATGAGGCCCTCTGAGCTCCAGCACCTTGCAGTGTGGAGACAGCCCCTGCCAGCAACCTCCTCTCCAAGGCGGCCTCAACCGAGGCCTAGGCCCAGGGGAAAGGCACCAGCGGGGATGAGCCTGGGGAGGCGCCCGGGCATGTCTGGACCCAATCCCCGCAGCCTGCCCCTTGGTGGGGCAGTACCCCCGGAAGCCAGGAAGGTCTGGGCAAGGCTGCCAGGGGCAGGGACACTGCTGGGTCCTGCCCCTGGCCTGTGGGGCGTCTGAGCACAACCAGCACCCTCCCGCTGGAAGACCTCCCCGTCTGCCTCCAAAGGCCTGTTTGCAAGCACTCCCACCCGCTGTTCCCGCCAGGCACGCACAATGCTCCCAAGCCCGGGAGAAAAGCGCTTCGGGGTGGTGCTCTCCTCGGGCCCTTGCCCCTGAGCCTGGGGGCCAGGCAGGTGGAACACACTCCCAGGCCAAGGGAGAACGACATGCACACGTCTGTTCCTGCCCCCTACACCGGCAGAGAGCTCGGGGGAGCCAGAGTCTGTCAGGCAGGTGCTGGGCTGGCCGCCTGTGTGGGAAGTGGCAGAGCCGACCTAGGGGCATGTTGGGCCTCTGCTCTCCCTGCTGCCCTGAGGCTGCTGGGCCAAAGAGGTCTTGGGCATCCAGCCCCTTGCTTGTCCCTTCCCTCTGACGAGGCCCTCTGAGCTCCAGCACCTTGCAGTGTGGAGACAGCCCCTGCCAGCAACCTCCCCTCCAAGGAGGCCTCAACCGAGGCCTAGCCCCAGGGGAAAGGCACCAGCTGGGAAGAGCCTGGGGAGGCGCCCGGGCATGTCTGGACCCAGTCCCCGCAGCCTGCCCCTTGGTGAGGCAGTACCCCCGGAGGCCAGGAAGGTCTGGGCAAGGCTGGTCAGGGGCAGGGGCCCTGCTGGGCCCTGCCCCTGGCCTGTGGGGCCTCTGAGCACAACCGGCCCTCTCCCACTGGAAGACCTCCCCGGGTGCCTCCAAAGGCCGGTTTGCCAACACTCCCGCCCGCTGTTCCCGCCAGGCACGCACAATTCTCCCAAGCCCGGGAGAAAAGCGCTTCGGGGTGGTGCTCTCTCCGGGCCCTTGCCCATGAGCCTGGGGGCAAGGCAGGGAGAACACACTCCCAGGCCAAGGCAGAACCACATGCCCACGTCTGTTCCTGTCCCCTGCACCGGCAGAGAGCTTGGGGGAGCCAGAGTCTGTCAGGCAGCTGCTGGGTTGGCCGCCTGTGTGGGAAGGGGCAGAGCCGAATAGGGGCAAGTTGGGCCTCTTGCTCTCCCTGCTGCCCTGAGGCTGCTGGGCCAAAGATGTCTTGGGCATCCAGCCCTTTACTGGTCGCTTCTCTCTGACGAGGCTCTCTGAGCTGCAGCACTTTGCAGTGTGGAGACAGCCCCTGCCAGCAACCTCCTCTCCAAGGAGGCCTCAACCGAGGCCTAGGCCCAGGGGAAAGGCACCAGCGGGGATGAGCCTGGGGAGGCGCCCGGGCATGACTGGACCCAGGCCCGCAGCCTGCCCCTTGGTGGGGCAGTACCCCCGGAGGCCAGGAAGGTCTGGGCAAGGCTGGCCAGGGGCAGGGGCCCTGCTGGGTCCTGCCCCTGGCCTGTGGGGCCTCTGAGCACAACCGGCCCTCTCCCACTGGAAGACCTCCCCGGCTGCCTCCAAAGGCCGGTTTGCAAGCGCTCCCGCCCACTGTTCCCAGCAGGCGTGCACAATGCCCCTAAGCCCGGGAGAAAAGCGCTTCGGGGTGGTGCTCTCTCCGGGCCCTTGCCCCTGAGCCTGGGGGCAAGGCAGGGTGTCCACACTCCCAGGCCAAGGCAGAACCACATGCACACGTCTGATCTGCCCCCTGCACCGGCAGAGAGCTCGGGGGAGCCAGAGTCTGTCAGGCAGCTGCTGGGCTGGCCGCCTGTGTGGGAAGGGGCAGAGCCGACCTAGGGGCAAGTTGGGCCTCTTGCTCTCCCTGCTGCCCTGAGGCTGCTGGGCCAAAGAGGTCTTGGGCATCCAGCCCCTTGCTGGTCCCTTCCCTCTGATGAGGCCCTCTGAGCTCCAGCACCTTGCAGTGTGGAGACAGCCCCTGCCAGCAACCTCCTCTCCAAGGAGGCCTCAACCGAGGCCTAGGCCCAGGGGAAAGGCACCAGCGGGGATGAGCCTGGGGAGGCGCCCGGGCATGACTGGACCCAGGCCCGCAGCCTGCCCCTTGGTGGGGCAGTACCCCCGGAGGCCAGGAAGGTCTGGGCAAGGCTGGCCAGGGGCAGGGGCCCTGCTGGGTCCTGTCCCTGGCCTGTAGGGCCTCTGAGCACAACCGGCCCTCTCCCACTGGAAGACCTCCCCGGCTACCTCCAAAGGCCAGTTTGCCAACACTCCTGCCCGCTGTTCCCGCCAGGCACGCACAATGCTCCCAAGCCCAGGAGAAAAGCGCATCGGGGTGGTGGTCTCTCCGGGCCCCTGCCCGTGAGCCTGGGGGCCAGGCAGGGGATCCACAGTCCCAGGCCAAGGCAGAACCACATGCACACGTCTGTTCCTGCCCCCTCCACCGGCAGAGAGCTGGGGGGAGCCAGAGTCTGTCAGGCAGCTGCTGGGCTGGCCGCCTGTGTGGGAAGGGGCAGAGCCGAACTAGGGGCAAGTTGGGCCTCTTGCTCTCCCTGCTGCCCTGAGGCTGCTGGGCCAAAGAGGTCTTGGGCATCCAGCCCCTTTCTGGTCCCTTCCCGCTGACGAGGCCCTCTGAGCTCCAGCACCTTGCAGTGTGGAAACAGCCCCTGCCAGCAATCTCCTCTCCAAGGAGGCCTCAACCGAGGCCTAGGACCAGGGGAAAGGCACCAGCGGGGATGAGCCTGGGGAGGCGACCGGGCATGTCTGGACCCAGTCCCCGCAGCCTGCCCCTTGGTGGGATAGTAACCCCGGAGTCCAGGAGGGTCTGGGCAAGGCTGCCAGGGGCAGGGACACTGCTGGGTCCTGCCCCTGGCCTGTGGGGCGTCTGAGCACAACCGGCACTCTCCCGCTGGAAGACCTCCCTGGCTGCCTCCAAAGGCCGGTTTGCAAGCACTCCCGCCCGCTGTTCCCGCCAGGCACGCACAATGCTACCAAGCCCGAGAGAAAAGCGCTTCGGGGTGGTGCTCTCTCCGGACCCTTGCCCCTGAGCCTGGGGGACAGGCAGGGGGAACACACTCCCAGGCCACGGCAGAACGACATGCACACGTCTGTTCCTGCCCCCTACACCGGCAGAGAGATCGGGGGAGCCAGAGACTGCCAGGCTGCTGCTGGGCTGGCTGCCTGTCTGGGACGGGGCAGAGCCGACCTAGGGGCAAGTTGGGCCTCTTGCTCTCCCTGCTGCCCTGAGGCTGCTGGGTCAAAGAGGTCTTGGGCATCCAGCCCTTTGCTGGTCCCTTCCCTCTGACGAGGCCCTCTGAGCTCCAGCACCTTGCAGTGTGGAGACAGCCCCTGCCAGCAACCTCCTCTCCAAAGAGGCCTCAACTGAGGCCTACGCCCAGGGGAAAGGCACCAGCGGGGATGATCCTGGGAAGGCGCACGGACATGTCTGGACCCAGTCACCGCAGCCTGCCCCTTGGTGGGGCAGTACCCCCGGAGGCCAGGAAGGTCTGGGCAAGGCTGGCCAGGGGCAGGGGCCCTGCTGGGTCCTGCCCCTGGCCTGTGGGGCCTCTGAGCCCAACCGGCCCTCTCCCACTGGAAGACCTCCCAGGCTGCCTCCAAAGGCCGGTTTGCAAGCGCTCCCGCCCACTGTTCCCAGCAGGCGTGGACAATGCTCCCAAGCCCGGGAGAAAAGCGCTTCAGGGTGGTGCTCTCTCTGGGCCCTTGCCCCTGAGCCTGGGGGCAAGGCAGGGTGTCCACACTCCCAGGCCAACGCAGAACCACATGCACACGTCTGATCTGCGCCCTGCACTGGCAGAGAGCTCGGGGGAGCCAGAGTCTGTCAGGCAGCTGCTGGGCTGGCCGCCTGTGTGGGAAGGGGCAGAGCCGACCTAGGGGCAAGTTGGGCCTCTTGCTCTCCCTGCTGCCCTGAGGCTGCTGGGCCAAAGAGGTCTTGGGCATCCAGCCCCTTGCTGGTCCCTTCCCTCTGACGAGGCCCTCTGAGCTCCAGCACCTTGCAGTGTGGAGACAGCCCCTGCCAGCAACCTCCTCTCCAAGGAGGCCTCAACCGAGGCCTAGGCCCAGGGGAAAGGCACCAGCGGGGATGAGCCTGGGGAGGCGCCCGGGCATGTCTGGACCCAATCCCCGCAGCCTGCCCCTTGGTGGGGCAGTACCCCCGGAAGCCAGGAAGGTCTGGGCAAGGCTGCCAGGGGCAGGGACACTGCTGGGTCCTGCCCCTGGCCTGTGGGGCGTCTGAGCACAACCAGCACCCTCCCGCTGGAAGACCTCCCCGTCTGCCTCCAAAGGCCTGTTTGCAAGCACTCCCACCCGCTGTTCCCGCCAGGCACGCACAATGCTCCCAAGCCCGGGAGAAAAGCGCTTCGGGGTGGTGCTCTCCTCGGGCCCTTGCCCCTGAGCCTGGGGGCCAGGCAGGTGGAACACACTCCCAGGCCAAGGGAGAACGACATGCACACGTCTGTTCCTGCCCCCTACACCGGCAGAGAGCTCGGGGGAGCCAGAGTCTGTCAGGCAGGTGCTGGGCTGGCCGCCTGTGTGGGAAGTGGCAGAGCCGACCTAGGGGCATGTTGGGCCTCTGCTCTCCCTGCTGCCCTGAGGCTGCTGGGCCAAAGAGGTCTTGGGCATCCAGCCCCTTGCTTGTCCCTTCCCTCTGACGAGGCCCTCTGAGCTCCAGCACCTTGCAGTGTGGAGACAGCCCCTGCCAGCAACCTCCCCTCCAAGGAGGCCTCAACCGAGGCCTAGCCCCAGGGGAAAGGCACCAGCTGGGAAGAGCCTGGGGAGGCGCCCGGGCATGTCTGGACCCAGTCCCCGCAGCCTGCCCCTTGGTGAGGCAGTACCCCCGGAGGCCAGGAAGGTCTGGGCAAGGCTGGTCAGGGGCAGGGGCCCTGCTGGGCCCTGCCCCTGGCCTGTGGGGCCTCTGAGCACAACCGGCCCTCTCCCACTGGAAGACCTCCCCGGGTGCCTCCAAAGGCCGGTTTGCCAACACTCCCGCCCGCTGTTCCCGCCAGGCACGCACAATTCTCCCAAGCCCGGGAGAAAAGCGCTTCGGGGTGGTGCTCTCTCCGGGCCCTTGCCCATGAGCCTGGGGGCAAGGCAGGGAGAACACACTCCCAGGCCAAGGCAGAACCACATGCCCACGTCTGTTCCTGTCCCCTGCACCGGCAGAGAGCTTGGGGGAGCCAGAGTCTGTCAGGCAGCTGCTGGGTTGGCCGCCTGTGTGGGAAGGGGCAGAGCCGAATAGGGGCAAGTTGGGCCTCTTGCTCTCCCTGCTGCCCTGAGGCTGCTGGGCCAAAGATGTCTTGGGCATCCAGCCCTTTACTGGTCGCTTCTCTCTGACGAGGCTCTCTGAGCTGCAGCACTTTGCAGTGTGGAGACAGCCCCTGCCAGCAACCTCCTCTCCAAGGAGGCCTCAACCGAGGCCTAGGCCCAGGGGAAAGGCACCAGCGGGGATGAGCCTGGGGAGGCGCCCGGGCATGACTGGACCCAGGCCCGCAGCCTGCCCCTTGGTGGGGCAGTACCCCCGGAGGCCAGGAAGGTCTGGGCAAGGCTGGCCAGGGGCAGGGGCCCTGCTGGGTCCTGCCCCTGGCCTGTGGGGCCTCTGAGCACAACCGGCCCTCTCCCACTGGAAGACCTCCCCGGCTGCCTCCAAAGGCCGGTTTGCAAGCGCTCCCGCCCACTGTTCCCAGCAGGCGTGCACAATGCCCCTAAGCCCGGGAGAAAAGCGCTTCGGGGTGGTGCTCTCTCCGGGCCCTTGCCCCTGAGCCTGGGGGCAAGGCAGGGTGTCCACACTCCCAGGCCAAGGCAGAACCACATGCACACGTCTGATCTGCCCCCTGCACCGGCAGAGAGCTCGGGGGAGCCAGAGTCTGTCAGGCAGCTGCTGGGCTGGCCGCCTGTGTGGGAAGGGGCAGAGCCGACCTAGGGGCAAGTTGGGCCTCTTGCTCTCCCTGCTGCCCTGAGGCTGCTGGGCCAAAGAGGTCTTGGGCATCCAGCCCCTTGCTGGTCCCTTCCCTCTGATGAGGCCCTCTGAGCTCCAGCACCTTGCAGTGTGGAGACAGCCCCTGCCAGCAACCTCCTCTCCAAGGAGGCCTCAACCGAGGCCTAGGCCCAGGGGAAAGGCACCAGCGGGGATGAGCCTGGGGAGGCGCCCGGGCATGACTGGACCCAGGCCCGCAGCCTGCCCCTTGGTGGGGCAGTACCCCCGGAGGCCAGGAAGGTCTGGGCAAGGCTGGCCAGGGGCAGGGGCCCTGCTGGGTCCTGTCCCTGGCCTGTAGGGCCTCTGAGCACAACCGGCCCTCTCCCACTGGAAGACCTCCCCGGCTACCTCCAAAGGCCAGTTTGCCAACACTCCTGCCCGCTGTTCCCGCCAGGCACGCACAATGCTCCCAAGCCCAGGAGAAAAGCGCATCGGGGTGGTGGTCTCTCCGGGCCCCTGCCCGTGAGCCTGGGGGCCAGGCAGGGGATCCACAGTCCCAGGCCAAGGCAGAACCACATGCACACGTCTGTTCCTGCCCCCTCCACCGGCAGAGAGCTGGGGGGAGCCAGAGTCTGTCAGGCAGCTGCTGGGCTGGCCGCCTGTGTGGGAAGGGGCAGAGCCGAACTAGGGGCAAGTTGGGCCTCTTGCTCTCCCTGCTGCCCTGAGGCTGCTGGGCCAAAGAGGTCTTGGGCATCCAGCCCCTTTCTGGTCCCTTCCCGCTGACGAGGCCCTCTGAGCTCCAGCACCTTGCAGTGTGGAAACAGCCCCTGCCAGCAATCTCCTCTCCAAGGAGGCCTCAACCGAGGCCTAGGACCAGGGGAAAGGCACCAGCGGGGATGAGCCTGGGGAGGCGACCGGGCATGTCTGGACCCAGTCCCCGCAGCCTGCCCCTTGGTGGGATAGTAACCCCGGAGTCCAGGAGGGTCTGGGCAAGGCTGCCAGGGGCAGGGACACTGCTGGGTCCTGCCCCTGGCCTGTGGGGCGTCTGAGCACAACCGGCACTCTCCCGCTGGAAGACGTCCCCGGCTGCCTCGAAAGGCCGGTTTGCAAGCACTCCCGCCCACTGTTCCAACCAAGGGCGCACAACGCTCCCAAGCCCGGGAGAAAATCGCCTCGGGGTGGTGCTCTCTCCGGGCCCTTTCCCCTGAGCCTGGGGGCCAGGAAGGGGGTCCACACTCCCAGGCCAAGGCAGAACGACATGCACACGTCTGTTCCTGCCCCATGCACCGGCAGAGAGCTCGGGGGAGCCAGAGTCTGTCAGGCAGCTGCTGGGCTGGCCGCCTGTGTGGGAAGGGGCAGAGCCGACCTAGGGGCAAGTTGGGCCTCTTGCTCTCCCTGCTGCCCTGAGGCTGCTGGGCCAAAGAGATCTTGGGCATCCAGCCCCTTGCTTGTCCCTTCCCTCTGAGGAGGCCCTCTGAGCTCCAGCACCTTGCAGTGTGGAGACAGCCCCTGCCAGCAACCTCCTCTCCAAGGAGGCCTCAACCGAGGCCTAGGACCAGGGGAAAGGCACCAGCGGGGATGAGCCTGGGGAGGCGCCCGGGCATGTCTGGACCCAGTCCCCGCAGCCTGCCCCTTGGTGGGGCAGTACCCCCGGAGGCCAGGAAGGTCTGGGCAAGGCTGGCCACGGGCAGGGGCCCTGCTGGGTCCTGCCCCTGGCCTGTGGGGCCTCTGAGCACAACCGGCCCTCTCCCACTGGAAGACTTCCCCGGCTGCCTCCAAAGGCCGGTTTGCCAACACTCCCGCCCGCTGTTCCCGCCAGGCACGCACAATTCTCCCAAGCCCGGGAGAAAAGCGCTTCGGGGTGTTGCTCTCTCCGGGCCCTTGCCCCTGAGTGTGGGGGCGAGGCAGTGGGACCACACTCCCAGACCAACGCAGAACCACATGCACACGTCTGTTTCTGACCCCTGCACCGGCAGAGAGCTCGGGGGAGCCAGAGTCTGTCAGGCAGCTGCTGGGCTGGCCGCCTGTGTGGCAAGGGGCAGAGCCGACCTAGGGGCAAGTTGGGCCTCTTCCTCTCCCTGCTGCCCTGAGGCTGCTGGGCCAAAGAGGTCTTGGGCATCCAGCCCCTTGCTGGTCCCTTCCCTCTGACGAGGCCCTCTGAGCTCCAGCACCTTGCAGTGTGGAGACAGCCCCTGCCAGCAACCTCCTCTCCAAGGAGGCCTCAACCGAGGCCTAGGCCCAGGGGAAAGGCACCAGCGGGGATGAGCCTGGGGAGGCGCCCGGCCATGTCTGGACCCAGTCCCCGCAGCCTGCCCCTTGGTGGGGCAGTACCCCCGGAGGCCAGGAGGGTCTGGGCAAGGCTGCCAGGGGCAGGAACACTGCTGGGTCCTGCCCCTGGCCTGTGGGGCGTCTGAGCACAACCGGCACTCTCCCGCTGGAAGACCTCCCCGGCTGCCTCCAAAGGCCGGTTTGCAAGCACTCCCGCCCGCTGTTCCCGCCAGGCACGCACAATGCTCCCAAGCCCGGGAGAAAAGCGCTTCGGGGTGGTGCTCTCTCCGGGCCCTTGCCCCTGAGCCTGGGGGACAGGCAGGGGGAACACACTCCCAGGCCAAGGCAGAACGACATGCACACGTCTGTTCCTGCCCCCTACACCGGCAGAGAGTTCGGGGGAGCCAGAGACTGCCAGGCTGCTGCTGGGCTGGCTGCCTGTGTGGGACGGGGTAGAGCCGACCTAGGGGCAAGTTGGGCCTCTTGCTCTCCCTGCTGCCCTGAGGCTGCTGGGTCAGAGAGGTCTTGGGCATCCAGCCCTTTGCTGGTCCTTTCCCTCTGACGAGGCCCTCTGAGCTCCAGCACCTTGCAGTGTGCAGACAGCCCCTGCCGGCAACCTCATCTCCAAGGAGGCCTCAACCGAGGCCTAGGCCCAGGGGAAAGGCACCAGCGGGGATGAGCCTGGGGAGGCGCCCGGGCATGTCTGGACCCAGGCCCCGCAGCCTGCCCCTTGGTGGGGTAGTTCACCCGGAGGCCAGGAAGGTCTGGGCAAGGCTGCCAGAGGCAGGGACACTGCTGGGTCCTGCCCCTGGCCTGTGGGGCCTCTGAGAACAACTGGCACTCTCCCGCTGGAAGACCTCCCCGGCTGCCTCCAAAGGCTGGTTTGCAAGCACTCATCCCACTGTTCACGCCAGCTGCGCACAATGCTCCCAAGCCCGGGAGAAAAGCATTTTGGGGTGGTGCTCACTCCGGGCTTTGGAAGACCTCCCCGGCTGCCTCCAAGGCCGGTTTGCAAGCACTTCTGCCTGCTGTTCCCGCCACCCGCGCACAATGCTCCCAAGCCCGGGAGAAAAGCGTTTCGGGGTGGTGTTCTCTCTGGGCCCAAGAAAGACCTCCCGGGCTGCCCCCAAATGCCGGTTTGCAAGCACTCCCACTCGCTGTTCCCGCCATCCGTGCAAATGCTCCAAGCCCAGGAGAAAAGCCCTTCAGGGTGGTGCTCTCTCCCGGCCCTTGGAAGACCTCCCCGGCTGCCTCCAAAGGCTGGATTTCAAGTACTCCCTCCCGCTGTCCCGCCAGCCGCACACAATGCTCCCAATCACGGGAGAAAAGCGCTTCGGGGTGGTGCTCTCTACGGGCCCTTGGAAGACCTCCCCGTTTGTCTCCAAAGGCCGGTTTGCAAGCACTCATGCCCGCTGTTCCCGCCAGCCGCGCACAATGCTCCCAAGCCTAGGAGAAAAGCGCTTCGGGGTGGTGCTCTCTCCCGGCCCTTGGAAGACCTCCCCGGCTGCCTCCAAAGGCCGGTTTGCAAGCACTCAATCCCGCTGTTCCCGCCAGCCGCGCACAATGCTCCCAAGCCCGGGAGAAAAGCGCTTCGGGGTGGTGCTCTCTCCCGGCCCTTGGAAGACCTCCCCGGCTGCCTCCAAAGGCTGGTTTTCAAGAACTCCCTCCCGCTGACGCGCCAGCCGCACACAATGCTCCCAAGCCCGGGAGAAAAGCATTTTGGGGTGGTCTCTCTCCGGGCCCTTGGAAGACTCCCCGGCTGCCTCTAAAGGCCGGTTTGCAAGCACTCCTTCCTGCTGTTCCCGCCAGCCACGCACAATGCTCCCAAGCCCGGGAGAAAAGCTTTTTGGGGTGGTGCTCTCTCCGGGCCCTTGGAAGACCTCCCCGGCTGCCTCCAAAGGCCAGTTTGCAAGCAGTCCTGCCTGCTGTTCCCGCCAGCCGCGCACAATGCTCCCAAGCCCGGGAGAAAAGCTTTTTGGGGTGGTGCTCTCTCCGGGCCCTTGGAAGACGTCCCCGTCTGCCTCCAAAGGCCGGTTTGCAAGCACTCATGCCCGTTGTTCCCACCAGCCGCGCACAATGCTCCCAAGCCCGGAAGAAAAGCATTTTGGGGTAGTGTTCTCTCCGGGCGCTTGGAAGACCTCCCGGGCGGCCTCCAAAGGCCGGTTTGCAAGCACTCATGTCCGCTGTTCCCGACAGCCGCACACAATGCTCCCAAGCCCGGGAGAAAAGCATTTTGGCGTGGTGATCAGTCCGGGCCCTTGGAAGACCTCCCCGGCTGCCTCCAAAGGACAGTTTGCAAGAACTCATGCCCGCTGTTCCCGCCAGGCACGCTCAATGCTCCCAAGCCCGGGAGAAAAGCGCTTCGGGGTGGTGCTCTCACCGGTCCCTTGCCCCTGAGCCTGGGGGCAATGCAGGGGGAACACACTCCCAGGCCAAGGCAGAACCACATGCAAACGTCTGTTCCTGGTCCCTGCACCGGCAGAGAGCTCGGGGGAGCCAGAGTATGCCAGGCAGCTGCTGGGTTGGCGGCCTGTGTGGAAAGGGGCAGAGCCGACCTAGGGGCAAGTTGGGCCTCTTGCTCTCCCTGCTGCCCTGAGGCTGCTGGGCCAAAGAGGTCTTGGGCATCCAGCCCCTTGCTGGTCCCTTCCCTCTGATGAGGCCCTCTGAGCTCCAGCACCTTGCAGTGTGGAGACAGCCCCTGCCAGCAACCTCCTCTCCAAGGCGGCCTCAACCGAGGCCTAGGCCCAGGGGAAAGGCACCAGCGGGGATGAGCCTGGGGAGGCGCCCGGGCATGTCTGGACCCAATCCCCGCAGCCTGCCCCTTGGTGGGGCAGTACCCCCGGAAGCCAGGAAGGTCTGGGCAAGGCTGCCAGGGGCAGGGACACTGCTGGGTCCTGCCCCTGGCCTGTGGGGCGTCTGAGCACAACCAGCACCCTCCCGCTGGAAGACCTCCCCGTCTGCCTCCAAAGGCCTGTTTGCAAGCACTCCCACCCGCTGTTCCCGCCAGGCACGCACAATGCTCCCAAGCCCGGGAGAAAAGCGCTTCGGGGTGGTGCTCTCCTCGGGCCCTTGCCCCTGAGCCTGGGGGCCAGGCAGGTGGAACACACTCCCAGGCCAAGGGAGAACGACATGCACACGTCTGTTCCTGCCCCCTACACCGGCAGAGAGCTCGGGGGAGCCAGAGTCTGTCAGGCAGGTGCTGGGCTGGCCGCCTGTGTGGGAAGTGGCAGAGCCGACCTAGGGGCATGTTGGGCCTCTGCTCTCCCTGCTGCCCTGAGGCTGCTGGGCCAAAGAGGTCTTGGGCATCCAGCCCCTTGCTTGTCCCTTCCCTCTGACGAGGCCCTCTGAGCTCCAGCACCTTGCAGTGTGGAGACAGCCCCTGCCAGCAACCTCCCCTCCAAGGAGGCCTCAACCGAGGCCTAGCCCCAGGGGAAAGGCACCAGCTGGGAAGAGCCTGGGGAGGCGCCCGGGCATGTCTGGACCCAGTCCCCGCAGCCTGCCCCTTGGTGAGGCAGTACCCCCGGAGGCCAGGAAGGTCTGGGCAAGGCTGGTCAGGGGCAGGGGCCCTGCTGGGCCCTGCCCCTGGCCTGTGGGGCCTCTGAGCACAACCGGCCCTCTCCCACTGGAAGACCTCCCCGGGTGCCTCCAAAGGCCGGTTTGCCAACACTCCCGCCCGCTGTTCCCGCCAGGCACGCACAATTCTCCCAAGCCCGGGAGAAAAGCGCTTCGGGGTGGTGCTCTCTCCGGGCCCTTGCCCATGAGCCTGGGGGCAAGGCAGGGAGAACACACTCCCAGGCCAAGGCAGAACCACATGCCCACGTCTGTTCCTGTCCCCTGCACCGGCAGAGAGCTTGGGGGAGCCAGAGTCTGTCAGGCAGCTGCTGGGTTGGCCGCCTGTGTGGGAAGGGGCAGAGCCGAATAGGGGCAAGTTGGGCCTCTTGCTCTCCCTGCTGCCCTGAGGCTGCTGGGCCAAAGATGTCTTGGGCATCCAGCCCTTTACTGGTCGCTTCTCTCTGACGAGGCTCTCTGAGCTGCAGCACTTTGCAGTGTGGAGACAGCCCCTGCCAGCAACCTCCTCTCCAAGGAGGCCTCAACCGAGGCCTAGGCCCAGGGGAAAGGCACCAGCGGGGATGAGCCTGGGGAGGCGCCCGGGCATGACTGGACCCAGGCCCGCAGCCTGCCCCTTGGTGGGGCAGTACCCCCGGAGGCCAGGAAGGTCTGGGCAAGGCTGGCCAGGGGCAGGGGCCCTGCTGGGTCCTGCCCCTGGCCTGTGGGGCCTCTGAGCACAACCGGCCCTCTCCCACTGGAAGACCTCCCCGGCTGCCTCCAAAGGCCGGTTTGCAAGCGCTCCCGCCCACTGTTCCCAGCAGGCGTGCACAATGCCCCTAAGCCCGGGAGAAAAGCGCTTCGGGGTGGTGCTCTCTCCGGGCCCTTGCCCCTGAGCCTGGGGGCAAGGCAGGGTGTCCACACTCCCAGGCCAAGGCAGAACCACATGCACACGTCTGATCTGCCCCCTGCACCGGCAGAGAGCTCGGGGGAGCCAGAGTCTGTCAGGCAGCTGCTGGGCTGGCCGCCTGTGTGGGAAGGGGCAGAGCCGACCTAGGGGCAAGTTGGGCCTCTTGCTCTCCCTGCTGCCCTGAGGCTGCTGGGCCAAAGAGGTCTTGGGCATCCAGCCCCTTGCTGGTCCCTTCCCTCTGATGAGGCCCTCTGAGCTCCAGCACCTTGCAGTGTGGAGACAGCCCCTGCCAGCAACCTCCTCTCCAAGGAGGCCTCAACCGAGGCCTAGGCCCAGGGGAAAGGCACCAGCGGGGATGAGCCTGGGGAGGCGCCCGGGCATGACTGGACCCAGGCCCGCAGCCTGCCCCTTGGTGGGGCAGTACCCCCGGAGGCCAGGAAGGTCTGGGCAAGGCTGGCCAGGGGCAGGGGCCCTGCTGGGTCCTGTCCCTGGCCTGTAGGGCCTCTGAGCACAACCGGCCCTCTCCCACTGGAAGACCTCCCCGGCTACCTCCAAAGGCCAGTTTGCCAACACTCCTGCCCGCTGTTCCCGCCAGGCACGCACAATGCTCCCAAGCCCAGGAGAAAAGCGCATCGGGGTGGTGGTCTCTCCGGGCCCCTGCCCGTGAGCCTGGGGGCCAGGCAGGGGATCCACAGTCCCAGGCCAAGGCAGAACCACATGCACACGTCTGTTCCTGCCCCCTCCACCGGCAGAGAGCTGGGGGGAGCCAGAGTCTGTCAGGCAGCTGCTGGGCTGGCCGCCTGTGTGGGAAGGGGCAGAGCCGAACTAGGGGCAAGTTGGGCCTCTTGCTCTCCCTGCTGCCCTGAGGCTGCTGGGCCAAAGAGGTCTTGGGCATCCAGCCCCTTTCTGGTCCCTTCCCGCTGACGAGGCCCTCTGAGCTCCAGCACCTTGCAGTGTGGAAACAGCCCCTGCCAGCAATCTCCTCTCCAAGGAGGCCTCAACCGAGGCCTAGGACCAGGGGAAAGGCACCAGCGGGGATGAGCCTGGGGAGGCGACCGGGCATGTCTGGACCCAGTCCCCGCAGCCTGCCCCTTGGTGGGATAGTAACCCCGGAGTCCAGGAGGGTCTGGGCAAGGCTGCCAGGGGCAGGGACACTGCTGGGTCCTGCCCCTGGCCTGTGGGGCGTCTGAGCACAACCGGCACTCTCCCGCTGGAAGACCTCCCTGGCTGCCTCCAAAGGCCGGTTTGCAAGCACTCCCGCCCGCTGTTCCCGCCAGGCACGCACAATGCTACCAAGCCCGAGAGAAAAGCGCTTCGGGGTGGTGCTCTCTCCGGACCCTTGCCCCTGAGCCTGGGGGACAGGCAGGGGGAACACACTCCCAGGCCACGGCAGAACGACATGCACACGTCTGTTCCTGCCCCCTACACCGGCAGAGAGATCGGGGGAGCCAGAGACTGCCAGGCTGCTGCTGGGCTGGCTGCCTGTCTGGGACGGGGCAGAGCCGACCTAGGGGCAAGTTGGGCCTCTTGCTCTCCCTGCTGCCCTGAGGCTGCTGGGTCAAAGAGGTCTTGGGCATCCAGCCCTTTGCTGGTCCCTTCCCTCTGACGAGGCCCTCTGAGCTCCAGCACCTTGCAGTGTGGAGACAGCCCCTGCCAGCAACCTCCTCTCCAAAGAGGCCTCAACTGAGGCCTACGCCCAGGGGAAAGGCACCAGCGGGGATGATCCTGGGAAGGCGCACGGACATGTCTGGACCCAGTCACCGCAGCCTGCCCCTTGGTGGGGCAGTACCCCCGGAGGCCAGGAAGGTCTGGGCAAGGCTGGCCAGGGGCAGGGGCCCTGCTGGGTCCTGCCCCTGGCCTGTGGGGCCTCTGAGCCCAACCGGCCCTCTCCCACTGGAAGACCTCCCAGGCTGCCTCCAAAGGCCGGTTTGCAAGCGCTCCCGCCCACTGTTCCCAGCAGGCGTGGACAATGCTCCCAAGCCCGGGAGAAAAGCGCTTCAGGGTGGTGCTCTCTCTGGGCCCTTGCCCCTGAGCCTGGGGGCAAGGCAGGGTGTCCACACTCCCAGGCCAACGCAGAACCACATGCACACGTCTGATCTGCGCCCTGCACTGGCAGAGAGCTCGGGGGAGCCAGAGTCTGTCAGGCAGCTGCTGGGCTGGCCGCCTGTGTGGGAAGGGGCAGAGCCGACCTAGGGGCAAGTTGGGCCTCTTGCTCTCCCTGCTGCCCTGAGGCTGCTGGGCCAAAGAGGTCTTGGGCATCCAGCCCCTTGCTGGTCCCTTCCCTCTGACGAGGCCCTCTGAGCTCCAGCACCTTGCAGTGTGGAGACAGCCCCTGCCAGCAACCTCCTCTCCAAGGAGGCCTCAACCGAGGCCTAGGCCCAGGGGAAAGGCACCAGCGGGGATGAGCCTGGGGAGGCGCCCGGGCATGTCTGGACCCAATCCCCGCAGCCTGCCCCTTGGTGGGGCAGTACCCCCGGAAGCCAGGAAGGTCTGGGCAAGGCTGCCAGGGGCAGGGACACTGCTGGGTCCTGCCCCTGGCCTGTGGGGCGTCTGAGCACAACCAGCACCCTCCCGCTGGAAGACCTCCCCGTCTGCCTCCAAAGGCCTGTTTGCAAGCACTCCCACCCGCTGTTCCCGCCAGGCACGCACAATGCTCCCAAGCCCGGGAGAAAAGCGCTTCGGGGTGGTGCTCTCCTCGGGCCCTTGCCCCTGAGCCTGGGGGCCAGGCAGGTGGAACACACTCCCAGGCCAAGGGAGAACGACATGCACACGTCTGTTCCTGCCCCCTACACCGGCAGAGAGCTCGGGGGAGCCAGAGTCTGTCAGGCAGGTGCTGGGCTGGCCGCCTGTGTGGGAAGTGGCAGAGCCGACCTAGGGGCATGTTGGGCCTCTGCTCTCCCTGCTGCCCTGAGGCTGCTGGGCCAAAGAGGTCTTGGGCATCCAGCCCCTTGCTTGTCCCTTCCCTCTGACGAGGCCCTCTGAGCTCCAGCACCTTGCAGTGTGGAGACAGCCCCTGCCAGCAACCTCCCCTCCAAGGAGGCCTCAACCGAGGCCTAGCCCCAGGGGAAAGGCACCAGCTGGGAAGAGCCTGGGGAGGCGCCCGGGCATGTCTGGACCCAGTCCCCGCAGCCTGCCCCTTGGTGAGGCAGTACCCCCGGAGGCCAGGAAGGTCTGGGCAAGGCTGGTCAGGGGCAGGGGCCCTGCTGGGCCCTGCCCCTGGCCTGTGGGGCCTCTGAGCACAACCGGCCCTCTCCCACTGGAAGACCTCCCCGGGTGCCTCCAAAGGCCGGTTTGCCAACACTCCCGCCCGCTGTTCCCGCCAGGCACGCACAATTCTCCCAAGCCCGGGAGAAAAGCGCTTCGGGGTGGTGCTCTCTCCGGGCCCTTGCCCATGAGCCTGGGGGCAAGGCAGGGAGAACACACTCCCAGGCCAAGGCAGAACCACATGCCCACGTCTGTTCCTGTCCCCTGCACCGGCAGAGAGCTTGGGGGAGCCAGAGTCTGTCAGGCAGCTGCTGGGTTGGCCGCCTGTGTGGGAAGGGGCAGAGCCGAATAGGGGCAAGTTGGGCCTCTTGCTCTCCCTGCTGCCCTGAGGCTGCTGGGCCAAAGATGTCTTGGGCATCCAGCCCTTTACTGGTCGCTTCTCTCTGACGAGGCTCTCTGAGCTGCAGCACTTTGCAGTGTGGAGACAGCCCCTGCCAGCAACCTCCTCTCCAAGGAGGCCTCAACCGAGGCCTAGGCCCAGGGGAAAGGCACCAGCGGGGATGAGCCTGGGGAGGCGCCCGGGCATGACTGGACCCAGGCCCGCAGCCTGCCCCTTGGTGGGGCAGTACCCCCGGAGGCCAGGAAGGTCTGGGCAAGGCTGGCCAGGGGCAGGGGCCCTGCTGGGTCCTGCCCCTGGCCTGTGGGGCCTCTGAGCACAACCGGCCCTCTCCCACTGGAAGACCTCCCCGGCTGCCTCCAAAGGCCGGTTTGCAAGCGCTCCCGCCCACTGTTCCCAGCAGGCGTGCACAATGCCCCTAAGCCCGGGAGAAAAGCGCTTCGGGGTGGTGCTCTCTCCGGGCCCTTGCCCCTGAGCCTGGGGGCAAGGCAGGGTGTCCACACTCCCAGGCCAAGGCAGAACCACATGCACACGTCTGATCTGCCCCCTGCACCGGCAGAGAGCTCGGGGGAGCCAGAGTCTGTCAGGCAGCTGCTGGGCTGGCCGCCTGTGTGGGAAGGGGCAGAGCCGACCTAGGGGCAAGTTGGGCCTCTTGCTCTCCCTGCTGCCCTGAGGCTGCTGGGCCAAAGAGGTCTTGGGCATCCAGCCCCTTGCTGGTCCCTTCCCTCTGATGAGGCCCTCTGAGCTCCAGCACCTTGCAGTGTGGAGACAGCCCCTGCCAGCAACCTCCTCTCCAAGGAGGCCTCAACCGAGGCCTAGGCCCAGGGGAAAGGCACCAGCGGGGATGAGCCTGGGGAGGCGCCCGGGCATGACTGGACCCAGGCCCGCAGCCTGCCCCTTGGTGGGGCAGTACCCCCGGAGGCCAGGAAGGTCTGGGCAAGGCTGGCCAGGGGCAGGGGCCCTGCTGGGTCCTGTCCCTGGCCTGTAGGGCCTCTGAGCACAACCGGCCCTCTCCCACTGGAAGACCTCCCCGGCTACCTCCAAAGGCCAGTTTGCCAACACTCCTGCCCGCTGTTCCCGCCAGGCACGCACAATGCTCCCAAGCCCAGGAGAAAAGCGCATCGGGGTGGTGGTCTCTCCGGGCCCCTGCCCGTGAGCCTGGGGGCCAGGCAGGGGATCCACAGTCCCAGGCCAAGGCAGAACCACATGCACACGTCTGTTCCTGCCCCCTCCACCGGCAGAGAGCTGGGGGGAGCCAGAGTCTGTCAGGCAGCTGCTGGGCTGGCCGCCTGTGTGGGAAGGGGCAGAGCCGAACTAGGGGCAAGTTGGGCCTCTTGCTCTCCCTGCTGCCCTGAGGCTGCTGGGCCAAAGAGGTCTTGGGCATCCAGCCCCTTTCTGGTCCCTTCCCGCTGACGAGGCCCTCTGAGCTCCAGCACCTTGCAGTGTGGAAACAGCCCCTGCCAGCAATCTCCTCTCCAAGGAGGCCTCAACCGAGGCCTAGGACCAGGGGAAAGGCACCAGCGGGGATGAGCCTGGGGAGGCGACCGGGCATGTCTGGACCCAGTCCCCGCAGCCTGCCCCTTGGTGGGATAGTAACCCCGGAGTCCAGGAGGGTCTGGGCAAGGCTGCCAGGGGCAGGGACACTGCTGGGTCCTGCCCCTGGCCTGTGGGGCGTCTGAGCACAACCGGCACTCTCCCGCTGGAAGACCTCCCTGGCTGCCTCCAAAGGCCGGTTTGCAAGCACTCCCGCCCGCTGTTCCCGCCAGGCACGCACAATGCTACCAAGCCCGAGAGAAAAGCGCTTCGGGGTGGTGCTCTCTCCGGACCCTTGCCCCTGAGCCTGGGGGACAGGCAGGGGGAACACACTCCCAGGCCACGGCAGAACGACATGCACACGTCTGTTCCTGCCCCCTACACCGGCAGAGAGATCGGGGGAGCCAGAGACTGCCAGGCTGCTGCTGGGCTGGCTGCCTGTCTGGGACGGGGCAGAGCCGACCTAGGGGCAAGTTGGGCCTCTTGCTCTCCCTGCTGCCCTGAGGCTGCTGGGCCAAAGAGGTCTTGGGCATCCAGCCCCTTGCTTGTCCCTTCCCTCTGACGAGGCCCTCTGAGCTCCAGCACCTTGCAGTGTGGAGACAGCACCTGCCAGCAATCTCCTCTCCAAGGAGGCCTCAACCGAGGCCTAGGCCCAGGGAAAAGGCACCAGCGGGGTTGAGCCAGGGGAGGCGCCCGGGCATGTCTGGACCCTGTCCCCGCAGCCTGCCCCTTGGTGGGGCAGTACCCCCGGAGGCCAGGAAGGTCTGGGCAAGGCTGGCCAGGGGCAGGGGCCCTGCTGGGTCCTGCCCCTGGCCTGTGGGGCCTCTGAGCACAACCGGCCCTTGCCCACTGGAAGACCTCCCCGGCTGCCTCCAAAGGCCGGTTTGCAAGCCCTCCCGCCCACTGTTCCCGCCAGGCGCGCACAATGCTCCCAAGCCCGGGAGAAAAGCGCTTCGGGGTGGTGGTCTCTCCGGGCCCCTGCCCCTGAGCCTGGGGGCCAGGCAGGGGATCCACAGTCCCAGGCCAAGGCAGAACCACATGCACACGTCTGTTCCTGCCCCCTCCACCGGCAGAGAGCTGGGGGGAGCCAGAGTCTGTCAGGCAGCTGCTGGGCTGGCCGCCTGTGTGGGAAGGGGCAGAGCCGACCTAGGGGCAAGTTGGGCCTCTTGCTCTCCCTGCTGCCCTGAGGCTGCTGGGCCAAAGAGGTCTTGGGCATCCAGCCCCTTGCTGGTCCCTTCCCTCTGACGAGGCCCTCTGAGCTCCAGCACCTTGCAGTGTGGAGACAGCCCCTGCCAGCAACCTCCTCTCCAAGGAGGCCTCAACCGAGGCCTAGGCCCAGGGGAAAGGCACCAGCGGGGATGAGCCAGTGGAGGCGCACGGGCATGTCTGGACCCAGTCCCCGCAGCCTGCCCCTTGGTGGGGCAGTACCCCCGGAGGCCAGGAAGGTCTGGGCAAGGCTGGCCAGGGGCAGGGGCCCTGCTGGGTCCTGCCCCTGTGCTGTGGGGCCTCTGAGCACAGCCGGCCCTCTCCCACTGGAAGACCTCCCCGGCTGCCTCCAAAGGCCGGTTTGCCAACACTCCCGCCCGCTGTTCCCGCCAGGCACGCACAATGCTCCCAAGCCCGGGAGAAAAGCGCTTCGGGGTGTTGCCCTCTCCGGACCCTTGCCCCTGAGCCTGGGGTCCAGGCAGTGGGTCCACACTCCCAGACCAAGGCAGAACCACATGCACTCGTCTGTTCCTGACCCCTGCACCGGCAGAGAGCTCGGGGGAGCCAGAGTCTGTCAGGCAGCTGCTGGGTTGGCTGCCTGTGTGGGAAGGGGCAGAGCCGACCTAGGGGCAAGTTGGGCCTCTTCCTCTCCCTGCTGCCCTGAGGCTGCTGGGCCAAAGACGTCTTGGGCATCCAGCCCCTTACTGGTCCCTTCCCTCTGACGAGGCCCTCTGAGCTCCAGCACCTTGCAGTGTGGAGACAGCCCCTGCTAGCAACCTCCTCTCCAAGGAGGCCTCAACCGAGGCCTAGGCCCAGGGGAAAGGTACCAGCGGGGATGAGCCAGTGGAGGCGCAAGGGCATGTCTGGACCCAGTCCCCGCAGCCTGCCCCTTGGTGGGGCAGTACCCCCGGAGGCCAGGAAGGTCTGGGCAAGGCTGCGAGGGGCAGGGGCCCTGCTGGGTCGTGCCACTGGCCTGTGGGGCGTCTGAGCACAACCGGCACTCTCCCGCTGGAAGACCTCCCCGTCTGCCTCCAAAGGCCGGTTTGCAAGCACTCCCGCCCGCTGTTCCCGCCAGGCAGGCACAATGCTCCCAAGCCCGGGAGAAAAGCGCTTCGGGGTGGTGCTCTCCTCGGGCCCTTGCCCCTGAGCCTGGGGGCCAGGCAGTTGGAACACACTCCCAGGCCAAGGCAGAACGACATGCACACGTCTGTTCCTGCCCCCTAAACCGGCAGAGAGCTCGGGGGAGCCAGAGACTGCCAGGCTGCTGCTGGGCTGGCTGCCTGTGTGGGACGGGGCAGAGCCGACCTAGGGGCAAGTTGGGCCTCTTGCTCTCCCTGCTGCCCTGAGGCTGCTGGGTCAAAGAGGTCTTGGGCATCCAGCCCTTTGCTGGTGCCTTCCCTCTGACGAGGCCCTCTGAGCTCCAGCACCTTGCAGTGTGGAGACAGCCCCTGCCAGCAACCTCCTCTCCAAAGAGGCCTCAATCGAGGCCTACGCCCAGGGGAAAAGCACCAGCGGGGATGATCCTGGGGAGGCGCACGGACATGTCTGGACCCAGTCCCCGCAGCCTGCCCCTTGGTGGGGCAGTACCCCCGGAGGCCAGGAAGGTCTGGGCAAGGCTGGCCAGGGGCAGGGGCCCTGCTGGGTCCTGCCCCTGGCCTGTGAGGCCTCTGAGCACAACCGGCCCTCTCCCACTGGAAGACCTCCCCGGCTGCCTCCAAAGTCCTCTTTGCAAACACTCCCGCCCGCTGTTCACGCCAGGCTCGCACAATGCTCCCAAGCCCGGGAGAAAAGCGCTTCGGGGTGGTGCTCTCTCCGGGCCCTTGCCCCTGAGCCTGGGGGCCAGGCAGTGGGTCCACACTCCCAGGCCAAGGCAGAACCACATGCACACGTCTGTTCCTGACCCCTGCACCGGCAGAGAGCTCGGGGGAGCCAGAGTCTGTCAGGCAGGTGCTGGGCTGGTCGCCTGTGTGGGAAGGGGCAGAGCCGACCTAGGGGCAAGTTGGGCCTCTTCCTCTCCCTGCTGCCCTGAGGCTGCTGGGCCAAAGAGGTCTTGGGCATCCAGCCCCTTCCTGGTCCCTTCCCTCTGACGAGGCCCTCTGAGCTCCAGCACCTTGCAGTGTGGAGACAGCCCCTGCCAGCAACCTCCTCTCCAATGAGGCCTCAACCGAGGCCTAGGCCCAGGGGAAAGGCACCAGCGGGGATGAGCCTGGGGAGGCGCCCGGGCATGTCTGGACCCAGTCCCCGCAGCCTGCCCCTTGGTGGGGCAGTACCCCCGGAGGCCAGGAAGGTCTGGGCAAGGCTGCCAGGGGCAGGGACAGCGCTGGGTCCTGCCCCTGGCCTGTGGGACGTCTGAGCACAACCAGCACTCTCCCGCTGGAAGACCTCCCCGTCTGCCTCGAAAGGCCGGTTTGCAAGCACTCCCGCCCACTGTTCCCGCCAGGCACGCACAATGCTCCCAAGCCCGGTAGAAAAGCGCTTCGGGGTGGTGCTCTCTCCGGGCCCTTGCCCCTAAGCCTGCGGGCCAGGCAGGGGGAACACACTCCCAGGCCATGACAGAACGACATGAACACGTCTGTTCCTGCCCCCTACACGGGCAGAGAGCTCGGGGGAGCCAGAGTCTCTCAGGCAGGTGCTGGACTGGCCGCCTGTGTGGGAAGGGGCAGAGCCGACCTAGGGGCAAGTTGGGCCTCTTGCTCTCCCTGCTGCCCTGAGGTTGCTGGGCCAAAGACGTCTTGGGCATCCAGCCCTTTGCTGGTCCCTTCCCTCTGACGAGGCCCTCTGAGCTCCAGCACCTTGCAGTGTGGAGACAGCACCTGCCAGCAATCTCCTCTCCAAGGAGGCCTCAACCGAGGCCTAGGCCCAGGGGAAAGGCACCAGCGGGGATGAGCCAGTGGAGGCGCCCGGGCATGTCTGGACCCAGTCCCCGCAGCCTGCCCCTTGGTGGGGCAGTACCCCTGGAGGCCAGGAAGGTCTGGGCAAGGCTGACCAGGGGCAGGGGACCTGCTGGGTCCTGCCCCTGGCCTGTGGGGCCTCTGAGCACAACCGGCCCTCTCCCAGTGGAAGACCTCCCCGGCTGCCTCCAAAGGCCGTTTTGCACGCACTCCCGCCCACTGTTCCCACCAAGCGCGCACAATGCTCCCATCCCGGGAGAAAAGCGCTTCGGGGTGGTGCTCTCTCCGGGCCCTTGCCCCTGAGACTGGGGGCCAGGCAGGGGGTCCACACTCCCAGGCCAAGGCAGAACCACATGCACACGTCTGTTCCTGACCCCTGCACCGGCAGAGAGCTCGGGGGAGCCAGAGTCGGTCAGGCAGCTGCTGGGCTGGCCGCCTTTGTGGGAAGGGGCAGAGCCGACCTAGGGGCAAGTTGGGCCTCTTGCTCTCCCTGCTGCCCTGAGGCTGCTGGGCCAAAGAGGTCTTGGGCATCCAGCCCTTTGCTTGTCCCTTCCCTCTGACGAGGCCCTCTGAGCTCCAGCACCTTGCAGTGTGGAGACAGCCCCTGCCAGCAACCTCCTCTCCAAGGAGGCCTCAACCGAGACCTAGGACCAGGGGAAAGGCACCAGCGGGGATGAGCCTGGGGAGGCGACCAGGCATGTCTGGACCCAGTCCCCGCAGCCTGCCCCTTGGTGGGGCAGTACCCCCGGAGGCCAGGAAGGTCTGGGAAAGGCTGGCCAGGGGCAGGGGACCTGCTGGGTCCTGCCCCTGGCCTGTGGGGCCTCTGAGCACAACCGGCCCTCTCCCACTGGAAGACCTCCCCGGCTGCCTCCAAAGGCCAGTTTGCCAACACTCCCGCCCGATGTTCCCGCCAGGCACGCACAATGCTCCCAAGCCCGGGAGAAAAGCACTTCGGGGTGGTGCTCTCCTCGGGCCCTTGCCCCTGAGCCTGGGGGCCAGGCAGTTGGTCCACACTCCCAGACCAAGGCAGAACCACATGCACACGTCTGTTCCTGACCCCTGCACCGGCAGAGAGCTCGGGGGAGCCAGAGTCTGTCAGGCAGCTGCTGGGCTGGCCGCCTGTGTGGGAAGGGGCAGAGCCGACCTAGGGGCAAGTTGGGCCTCTTGCTCTCCCTGCTGCCCTGAGGCTGCTGGGCCAAAGAGGTCTTGGGCATCCAGCCCCTTGCTGGTCCCTTCCCTCTGACGAGGCCCTCTGAGCTCCAGCACCTTGCAGTGTGGAGACAGCCCCTGCCAGCAACCTCCTCTCCAAGGAGGCCTCAACCGAGGCCTAGGCCCAGGGGAAAGGCACCAGCGGGGATGAGCCTGGGGAGGCGCCCGGGCATGTCTGGACCCAGTCCCCGCAGCCTGCCCCTTGTTGGGGCAGTACCCCCGGAGGCCAGGAAGGTCTGTGCAAGGCTGCCAGGGGCAGGGACAGCGCTGGGTCCTGCCCCTGGCCTGTGGGACGTCTGAGCACAACCGGCACTCTCCCGCTGGAAGACCTTCCCGTCTGCCTCGAAAGGCCGGTTTGCAAGCACTCCCGCCCGCTGTTCCCGCCAGGCACGCACAATGCTCCCAAGCCCGGTAGAAAAGCGCTTCGGGGTGGTGCTCTCTCCGGGCCCTTGCCCCTAAGCCTGCGGGCCAGGCAGGGGGAACACACTCCCAGGCCAAGACAGAACGATATGAACACGTCTGTTCCTGCCCCCTACACCGGCAGAGAGCTCGGGGGAGCCAGAGTCTCTCAGGCAGGTGCTGGGCTGGCCGCCTGTGTGGGAAGGGGCAGAGCCGACCTAGGGGCAAGTTGGGCCTCTTGCTCTCCCTGCTGCCCTGAGGCTGCTGGGCCAAAGACGTCTTGGGCATCCAGCCCTTTGCTGGTCCCTTCCCTCTGACGAGGCCCTCTGAGCTCCAGACCTTGCAGTGTGGAGACAGCCCCTGCCAGCAATCTCCTCTCCAAGGAGGCCTCAACCGAGGCCTAGGCCCAGGGGAAAGGCACCAGCGGTGATGAGCCTGGAGAGGCGCCCGGGCATGTCTGGACCAGTCCCCGCAGCCTGCCCCTTGGTGGGGCAGTACCCCTGGAGGCCAGGAAGGTCTGGGCAAGGCTGACCAGGGGCAGGGGACCTGCTGGGTCCTGCCCCTGGCCTGTGGGGCCTCTGAGCACAACCGGCCCTCTCCCACTGGAAGACCTCCCCGGCTGCCTCCAAAGGCCGTTTTGCACGCACTCCCGCCCACTGTTCCCACCAAGCGCGCACAATGCTCCCATCCCGGGAGAAAAGCGCTTCGGGGTGGTGCTCTCTCCGGGCCCTTGCCCCTGAGACTGGGGGCCAGGCAGGGGTCCACACTCCCAGGCCAAGGCAGAACCACATGCACACGTCTGTTCCTGACCCCTGCACCGGCAGAGAGCTCGGGGGAGCCAGAGTCTGTCAGGCAGCTGCTGGGCTGGCCGCCTTTGTGGGAAGGGGCAGAGCCGACCTAGGGGCAAGTTGGGCCTCTTGCTCTCCCTGCTGCCCTGAGGCTGCTGGGCCAAAGAGGTCTTGGGCATCCAGCCCCTTGCTGGTCCCTTCCCTCTGACGAGGCCCTCTGAGCTCCAGCACCTTGCAGTGTGGAGACAGCCCCTGCCAGCAACCTCCTCTCCAAGGAGGCCTCAACCGAGACCTAGGACCAGGGGAAAGGCACCAGCGGGGATGAGCCTGGGGAGGCGCCCGGGCATGTCTGGACCCAGTCCCCGCAGCCTGCCCCTTGGTGGGGCAGTACCCCCGGAGGCCAGGACGGTCTGGGAAAGGCTGGCCAGGGGCAGGGGACCTGCTGGGTCCTGCCCCTGGCCTGTGGGGCCTCTGAGCACAACCGGCCCTCTCCCACTGGAAGACCTCCCCGGCTGCCTCCAAAGTCCTGTTTGCCAACACTCCCACCCGCTGTTCACGCCAGACTTGCACAATGCTCCCAAGCCCGGGAGAAAAGCGCTTCGGGGTGGTGCTCTCTCCGGGCCCTTGCCCCTGAGCCTGGGGGCAAGGCATGGGGAACACACTCCCAGGCCAAGGCAGAACCACATGCCCACGTCTGTTCCTGTCTCCTGCACCGGCAGAGAGCTTGGGGGAGCCAGAGTCTGTCAGGCAGCTGCTGGGTTGGCCGCCTGTGTGGGAAGGGGCAGAGCCGCCCTAGGGGCAAGTTGGGCCTCTTGCTCTCCCTGCTGCCCTGAGGCTGCTGGGCCAAAGACGTCTTGGGCATCCAGCCCCTTACTGGTCCCTTCCCTCTGACGAGGCCCTCTGAGCTCCAGCACCTTGCAGTGTGGAGACAGCCCCTGCCAGCAACCTCCTCTCCAAGGAGGCCTCAACCGAGGCCTAGGCCCAGGGGAAAGGCACCAGCGGGGATGAGCCAGGGGAGGCGCCCTAGCATGTCTGGACCCAGTCCCCGCAGCCTGCCCCTTGGTGGGGCAGTACCCCCGGAGGCCAGGAAGGTCTGGGTAAGACTGGCCAGGGGCAGGGGTCCTGCTGGGTCCTGTCCCTGGCCTGTCTGGCCTCTGAGCACAACCGGCCCTCTCCCACTGGAAGACCTCCCCGGCTGCCTCCAAAGGCCGGTTTGCAAGCGCTCCCGACCACTGTTACCAGCAGGCGGGCACAATGCTCCTAAGCCCGGAAGAAAAGCGATTCAGGGTGGTGCTCTCTCTGGGCCCTTGCCCCTGAGCCTGGGGGCAAGGCAGGGTGTCCACACTCCCAGGCCAAGGCAGAACCACATGCACACGTCTGACCTGCCCCCTGCACCGGCAGAGAGCTCGGGGGAGCCAGAGTCTGTCAGGCAGCTGCTGGGCTGGCCGCCTGTGTGGGAAGTGGCAGAGCCGACCTAGGGGCAAGTTGGGCCTCTTGCTCTCCCTGCTGCCCTGAGGCTGCTGGGCCAAAGAGGTCTTGGGCATCCAGCCCCTTGCTGGTCCCTTCCCGCTGACGAGGCCCTCTGAGCTCCAGCACCTTGCAGTGTGGAGACAGCCCCTGCCAGCAACCTCCTCTCCAAGGAGGCCTCAACCGAGGCCTAGGCCCAGGGGAAAGGCACCAGCGGGGATGAGCCTGGGGAGGCGCCCGGGCATGTCTGGACCCAGTCCCCGCAGCCTGCCCCTTGGTGGGGCAGTACCCCCGGAGGCCAGGAAGGTCTGGGCAAGGCTGGCCAGGGGCAATGGCCCTGCTGGGTCCTGCCCCTGGCCTGTGGGGCCTCTGAGCACAACCGGCCCTCTCCCACTGGAAGAACTCCCCAGCTGCCTCCAAAGGCCAGTTTGCCAACACTCCCGCCCGCTGTTCCCGCCAGGCACGCACAATGCTCCCAAGCCCGGGAGAAAAGCACTTCGGGGTGGTGCTCTCCTCGGGCCCTTGCCCCTGAGCCTGGGGGCCAGGCAGTTGGTCCACACTCCCAGACCAAGGCAGAACCACATGCACACGTCTGTTCCTGACCCCTGCACCGGCAGAGAGCTCGGGGGAGCCAGAGTCTGTCAGGCAGCTGCTGGGCTGGCCGCCTGTGTGGGAAGGGGCAGAGCCGACCTAGGGGCAAGTTGGGCCTCTTGCTCTCCCTGCTGCCCTGAGGCTGCTGGGCCAAAGAGGTCTTGGGCATCCAGCCCCTTGCTGGTCCCTTCCCTCTGACGAGGCCCTCTGAGCTCCAGCACCTTGCAGTGTGGAGACAGCCCCTGCCAGCAACCTCCTCTCCAAGGAGGCCTCAACCGAGACCTAGGACCAGGGGAAAGGCACCAGCGGGGATGAGCCTGGGGAGGCGCCCGGGCATGTCTGGACCCAGTCCCCGCAGCCTGCCCCTTGGTGGGGCAGTACCCCCGGAGGCCAGGAAGGTCTGGGAAAGGCTGGCCAGGGGCAGGGGACCTGCTGGGTCCTGCCCCTGGCCTGTGGGGCCTCTGAGCACAACCGGCCCTCTCCCACTGGAAGACCTCCCCGGCTGCCTCCAAAGTCCTGTTTGCCAACACTCCCACCCGCTGTTCACGCCAGACTTGCACAATGCTCCCAAGCCCGGGAGAAAAGCGCTTCGGGGTGGTGCTCTCTTCGGGCCCTTGCCCCTGAGCCTGGGGGCAAGGCATGGGGAACACACTCCCAGGCCAAGGCAGAACCACATGCCCACGTCTGTTCCTGTCTCCTGCACCGGCAGAGAGCTTGGGGGAGCCAGAGTCTGTCAGGCAGCTGCTGGGTTGGCCGCCTGTGTGGGAAGGGGCAGAGCCGCCCTAGGGGCAAGTTGGGCCTCTTGCTCTCCCTGCTGCCCTGAGGCTGCTGGGCCAAAGACGTCTTGGGCATCCAGCCCCTTACTGGTCCCTTCCCTCTGACGAGGCCCTCTGAGCTCCAGCACCTTGCAGTGTGGAGACAGCCCCTGCCAGCAACCTCCTCTCCAAGGAGGCCTCAACCGAGGCCTAGGCCCAGGGGAAAGGCACCAGCGGGGATGAGCCAGGGGAGGCGCCCTAGCATGTCTGGACCCAGTCCCCGCAGCCTGCCCCTTGGTGGGGCAGTACCCCCGGAGGCCAGGAAGGTCTGGGTAAGACTGGCCAGGGGCAGGGGCCCTGCTGGGTCCTGCCCCTGGCCTGTCTGGCCTCTGAGCACAACCGGCCCTCTCCCACTGGAAGACCTCCCCGGCTGCCTCCAAAGGCCGGTTTGCAAGCGCTCCCGACCACTGTTACCAGCAGGCGGGCACAATGCTCCTAAGCCCGGAAGAAAAGCGATTCAGGGTGGTGCTCTCTCTGGGCCCTTGCCCCTGAGCCTGGGGGCAAGGCAGGGTGTCCACACTCCCAGGCCAAGGCAGAACCACATGCACACGTCTGACCTGCCCCCTGTACCGGCAGAGAGCTCGGGGGAGCCAGAGTCTGTCAGGCAGCTGCTGGGCTGGCCGCCTGTGTGGGAAGTGGCAGAGCCGACCTAGGGGCAAGTTGGGCCTCTTGCTCTCCCTGCTGCCCTGAGGCTGCTGGGCCAAAGAGGTCTTGGGCATCCAGCCCCTTGCTGGTCCCTTCCCGCTGACGAGGCCCTCTGAGCTCCAGCACCTTGCAGTGTGGAGACAGCCCCTGCCAGCAACCTCCTCTCCAAGGAGGCCTCAACCGAGGCCTAGGCCCAGGGGAAAGGCACCAGCGGGGATGAGCCTGGGGAGGCGCCCGGGCATGTCTGGACCCAGTCCCCGCAGCCTGCCCCTTGGTGGGGCAGTACCCCCGGAGGCCAGGAAGGTCTGGGCAAGGCTGGCCAGGGGCAATGGCCCTGCTGGGTCCTGCCCCTGGCCTGTGGGGCCTCTGAGCACAACCGGCCCTCTCCCACTGGAAGAACTCCCCAGCTGCCTCCAAAGGCCAGTTTGCCAACACTCCCGCCCGCTGTTCCCGCCAGGCACGCACAATGCTCCCAAGCCCGGGAGAAAAGCACTTCGGGGTGGTGCTCTCCTCGGGCCCTTGCCCCTGAGCCTGGGGGCCAGGCAGTTGGTCCACACTCCCAGACCAAGGCAGAACCACATGCACACGTCTGTTCCTGACCCCTGCACCGGCAGAGAGCTCGGGGGAGCCAGAGTCTGTCAGGCAGCTGCTGGGCTGGCCGCCTGTGTGGGAAGGGGCAGAGCCGACCTAGGGGCAAGTTGGGCCTCTTCCTCTCCCTGCTGCCCTGAGGCTGCTGGGCCAAAGAGGTCTTGGGCATCCAGCCCCTTGCTGGTCCCTTCCCTCTGACGAGGCCCTCTGAGCTCCAGCACCTTGCAGTGTGGAGACAGCCCCTGCCAGCAACATCCTCTCCAAGGAGGCCTCAACCGAGGCCTAGGCCCAGGGGAAAGGCACCAGCGGAGATGAGCCTGGGGAGGCGCACGGGCATATCAGGACCCAGTCCCCGCAGCCTGCCCCTTGGTGGGGCAGTACCCCCGGAGGCCAGGAAGGTCTGGGCATGGCTGGCCAGGGGCAGGGTCCCTGCTGGGTCCTGCCCCTGGCCTGTGGGGCCTCTGAGCACAACCGGCCCTCTCCCACTGGAAGACCTCCCCGGCTGCCTCCAAAGGCCAGTTTGCCAACACTCCCGCCCGCTGTTCCCGCCAGGCACGCACAGCGCTCCCAAGGCCAGGAGAAAAGCGCTTCGGGGTGTTGCTCTCTCCGGGCCCTTGCCCCTGAGCCTGGGGTCCAGGCAGTGGGTCCACACTCCCAGACCAAGGCAGAACCACATGCACACGTCTGTTCCTGACCCCTGCACCGGCAGAGAGCTCGGGGGAGCCAGAGTCTCTCAGGCAGCTGCTGGGTTGTCTGCCTGTGTGGGAAGGGGCAGAGGCGACCTAGGGGCAAGTTGGGCCTCTTGCTCTCCCTGCTGCCCTGAGGCTGCTGGGCCAAAGAGGTCTTGGGCATCCAGCCCCTTGCTGGTCCCTTCCCGCTGACGAGGCCCTCTGAGCTCCAGCACCTTGCAGTGTGGAGACAGCCCCTGCCAGCAACCTCCTCTCCAAGGAGGCATCAACCGAGGCCTATGCCCAGGGGAAAGGCACCAGCGGGGATGAGCCTGGGGAGGCGCCCAGGCATGTCTGGACCCAGTCCCCGCAGCCTGCCCCTTGGTGGGGCAGTACCCCCGGAGGCCAGGAAGGTCTGGGCAAGGCTGGCCAGGGGCAGGGGCCCTACTGGGTCCTGCCCCTGGCCTGTGGGGCCTCTGAGCACAACCGGCCCTCTCCCACTCGAAGAACTCCCCGGCTGCCTCCAAAGGCCAGTTTGCCAACACTCCCACCCGCTGTTCCCGCCACGCACGCACAATGCTCCCAAGCCCGGGAGAAAAGCACTTCGGGGTGGTGCTCTCCTCGGGCCCTTGCCCCTGAGCCTGGGGGCCAGGCAGTTGGTCCACACTCCCAGACCAAGGCAGAACCACATGCACACGTCTGTTCCTGACCCCTGCACCGGCAGAGAGCTCGGGGGAGCCAGAGTCTGTCAGGCAGCTGCTGGGCTGGCCGCCTGTGTGGGAAGGGGCAGAGCCGACCTAGGGGCAAGTTGGGCCTCTTCCTCTCCCTGCTGCCCTGAGGCTGCTGGGCCAAATAGGTCTTGGGCATCCAGCCCGTTGCTGGTCCCTTCACTCTGACGAGGCCCTCTGAGCTCTAGCACCTTGCAGTGTGGAGACAGCCCCTGCCAGCAACATCCTCTCCAAGGAGGCCTCAACCGAGACCTAGGCCCAGGGGAAAGGCACCAGCGGGGATGAGCCTGGGGAGGCGCCCGGGCATGTCTGGACCCAGTCCCCGCAGCCTGCCCCTTGGTGGGGCAGTACCCCCGGAGGCCAGGAAGATCTGGGCAAGGCTGGCCAGGGGCAGGGGCCCTGCTGGGTCCTCCCCATGGCCTGTGGGGCCTCTGAGCACAACCGGCCCTCTCCCACTGGAAGACCTCCCCGGCTGCCTCCAAAGGCCAGTTTGCCAACACTCCTGCCCGCTCTTCCCGCCAGGCACGCACAATGCTCCCAAGCCCGGGAGAAAAGCGCTTCGGGGTGGTGCTCTCTCCGGGCCCTTGCCCCTGAGCCAGTGGGCAAGGCAGGGGGAACACACTCCCAGACCAAGGCAGAAACACATGCACACGTCTGTTCCTGTCCCCTGCACCGTCAGAGAGCTCGGGGGAGCCAGAGTCTCTCAGGCAGGTGCTGGGCTGGCCGCCTGTGTGGGAAGGGGCAGAGCCGACCTAGGGGCAAGTTGGGCCTCTTGCTCTCCCTGCTGCCCTGAGGCTGCAGGGCCAAAGACGTCTTGGGCATCCAGCCCCTTACTGGTCCCTTCCCTCTGACGAGGCCCTCTGAGCTCCAGCACCTTGCAGTGTGGAGACAGCCCCTGCCAGCAATCTCCTCTCCAAGGAGACCTCAACCGAGGCCTAGGCCCAGGGGAAAGGCACCAGCGGGGTTGAGCCAGGGGAGGCGCCCGGGCATGTCTGGACCCTGTCCCCGCAGCCTGCCCCTTGGTGGGGCAGTACCCCCGGAGGCCAGGAAGGTCTGGGCAAGGCTGGCCAGGGGCAGGGGCCCTGCTGGGTCCTGCCCCTGGCCTGTGGGGCCTCTGAGCACAACCGGCCCTCTCCCACTGGAAGACCTCCCCGGCTGCCTCCAAAGTCCTGTTTGCAAGCACTCCCGCCCACTGTTCCCGCCAGGCGCGCACAATGCTCCCAAGCCCGGGAGAAAAGCGCTTCGGGGTGGTGGTCTCTCCGGGCCCTTGCCCCTGAGCCTGGGGGCCAGGCAGGGGATCCACAGTCCCAGGCCAAGGCACAACAACATGCACACGTCTGTTCCTGCCCCCTCCACCGGCAGAGAGCTGGGGGGAGCCAGAGTCTGTCAGGCAGCTGCTGGGCTGGCCGCCTGTGTGGGAAGGGGCAGAGCCGACCTAGGGGCAAGTTGGGCCTCTTGCTCTCCCTGCTGCCCTGAGGCTGCTGGGCCAAAGAGGTCTTGGGCATCCAGCCCCTTGCTGGTCCCTTCCTTCTGACGAGGCCCTCTGAGCTCCAGCACCTTGCAGTGTGGAGACAGCCCCTGCCAGCAACCTCCTCTCCAAGGAGGCCTCAACCGAGGCCTAGGCACAGGGGAAATGCACCAGCGGGGATGAGCCAGTGGAGGCGCACGGGCATATCAGGACCCAGTCCCCGCAGCCTGCCCCTTGGTGGGGCAGTACCCCCGGAGGCCAGGAAGGTCTGGGCAAGGCTGGCCAGGGGCAGGGGCCCTGCTGGGTCCTGCCCCTGGCCTGTGGGGCCTCTGAGCACAACCGGCCCTCTCCCACTGGAAGACCTCCCCGGCTGCCTCCAAAGGCGGGTTTGCCAACACTCCCGCCCGCTGTTCCCGCCAGGCACGCACAACGCTCCCAAGGCCAGGAGAAAAGCGCTTAGGGGTGTTGCTCTCTCCGGGCCCTTGCCCCTGAGCCTGGGGTCCAGGCAGTGGGTCCACACTCCCAGACCAAGGCAGAACCACATGCACACGTCTGTTCCTGACCCCTGCACCGGCAGAGAGCTCGGGGGAGCCAGAGTCTGTCAGGCAGCTGCTGGGTTGGCTGCCTGTGTGGGAAGGGGCAGAGGCGACCTAGGGGCAAGTTGGGCCTCTTGCTCTCCCTGCTGCCCTGAGGCTGCTGGGCCAAAGAGGTCTTGGGCATCCAGCCCCTTGCTGGTCCCTTCCCGCTGACGAGGCCCTCTGAGCTCCAGCACCTTGCAGTGTGGAGACAGCCCCTGCCAGCAACCTCCTCTCCAAGGAGGCATCAACCGAGGCCTATGCCCAGAGGAAAGGCACCAGCGGGGATGAGCCTGGGGAGGCGCCCAGGCATGTCTGGACCCAGTCCCCGCAGCCTGCCCCTTGGTGGGGCAGTACCCCCGGAGGCCAGGAAGGTCTGGGCAAGGCTGGCCAGGGGCAGGGGCCCTACTGGGTCCTGCCCCTGGCCTGTGGGGCCTCTGAGCACAACCGGCCCTCTCCCACTCGAAGAACTCCCCGGCTGCCTCCAAAGGCCAGTTTGCCAACACTCCCGCCCGCTGTTCCCGCCACGCACGCACAATGCTCCCAAGCCCGGGAGAAAAGCACTTCGGGGTGGTGCTCTCCTCGGGCCCTTGCCCCTGAGCCTGGGGGCCAGGCAGTTGGTCCACACTCCCAGACCAAGGCAGAACCACATGCACACGTCTGTTCCTGACCCCTGCACCGGCAGAGAGCTGGGGGGAGCCAGAGTCTGTCAGGCAGCTGCTGGGTTGGCTGCCTGTGTGGGAAGGGGCAGAGCCGACCTAGGGGCAAGTTGGGCCTCTTGCTCTCCCTGCTGCCCTGAGGCTGCTGGGCCAAAGAGGTCTTGGGCATCCAGCCCCTTGCTGGTCCCTTCCCTCTGACGAGGCCCTCTGAGCTCCAGCACCTTGCAGTGTGGAGACAGCCCCTGCCAGCAACCTCCTCTCCAAGGAGGCCTCAACCGAGGCCTAGGCCCAGGGGAAAGGCACCAGCGGGGATGAGCCTGGGGAGGCGCCCGGGCATGTCTGGACCCAGTCCCCGCAGCCTGCCCCTTGTTGGGGCAGTACCCCCGGAGGCCAGGAAGGTCTGTGCAAGGCTGCCAGGGGCAGGGACAGCGCTGGGTCCTGCCCCTGGCCTGTGGGACGTCTGAGCACAACCGGCACTCTCCCGCTGGAAGACCTTCCCGTCTGCCTCGAAAGGCCGGTTTGCAAGCACTCCCGCCCGCTGTTCCCGCCAGGCACGCACAATGCTCCCAAGCCCGGTAGAAAAGCGCTTCGGGGTGGTGCTCTCTCCGGGCCCTTGCCCCTAAGCCTGCGGGCCAGGCAGGGGGAACACACTCCCAGGCCAAGACAGAACGATATGAACACGTCTGTTCCTGCCCCCTACACCGGCAGAGAGCTCGGGGGAGCCAGAGTCTCTCAGGCAGGTGCTGGGCTGGCCGCCTGTGTGGGAAGGGGCAGAGCCGACCTAGGGGCAAGTTGGGCCTCTTGCTCTCCCTGCTGCCCTGAGGCTGCTGGGCCAAAGACGTCTTGGGCATCCAGCCCTTTGCTGGTCCCTTCCCTCTGACGAGGCCCTCTGAGCTCCAGACCTTGCAGTGTGGAGACAGCCCCTGCCAGCAATCTCCTCTCCAAGGAGGCCTCAACCGAGGCCTAGGCCCAGGGGAAAGGCACCAGCGGTGATGAGCCTGGAGAGGCGCCCGGGCATGTCTGGACCAGTCCCCGCAGCCTGCCCCTTGGTGGGGCAGTACCCCTGGAGGCCAGGAAGGTCTGGGCAAGGCTGACCAGGGGCAGGGGACCTGCTGGGTCCTGCCCCTGGCCTGTGGGGCCTCTGAGCACAACCGGCCCTCTCCCACTGGAAGACCTCCCCGGCTGCCTCCAAAGGCCGTTTTGCACGCACTCCCGCCCACTGTTCCCACCAAGCGCGCACAATGCTCCCATCCCGGGAGAAAAGCGCTTCGGGGTGGTGCTCTCTCCGGGCCCTTGCCCCTGAGACTGGGGGCCAGGCAGGGGTCCACACTCCCAGGCCAAGGCAGAACCACATGCACACGTCTGTTCCTGACCCCTGCACCGGCAGAGAGCTCGGGGGAGCCAGAGTCTGTCAGGCAGCTGCTGGGCTGGCCGCCTTTGTGGGAAGGGGCAGAGCCGACCTAGGGGCAAGTTGGGCCTCTTGCTCTCCCTGCTGCCCTGAGGCTGCTGGGCCAAAGAGGTCTTGGGCATCCAGCCCCTTGCTGGTCCCTTCCCTCTGACGAGGCCCTCTGAGCTCCAGCACCTTGCAGTGTGGAGACAGCCCCTGCCAGCAACCTCCTCTCCAAGGAGGCCTCAACCGAGACCTAGGACCAGGGGAAAGGCACCAGCGGGGATGAGCCTGGGGAGGCGCCCGGGCATGTCTGGACCCAGTCCCCGCAGCCTGCCCCTTGGTGGGGCAGTACCCCCGGAGGCCAGGACGGTCTGGGAAAGGCTGGCCAGGGGCAGGGGACCTGCTGGGTCCTGCCCCTGGCCTGTGGGGCCTCTGAGCACAACCGGCCCTCTCCCACTGGAAGACCTCCCCGGCTGCCTCCAAAGTCCTGTTTGCCAACACTCCCACCCGCTGTTCACGCCAGACTTGCACAATGCTCCCAAGCCCGGGAGAAAAGCGCTTCGGGGTGGTGCTCTCTCCGGGCCCTTGCCCCTGAGCCTGGGGGCAAGGCATGGGGAACACACTCCCAGGCCAAGGCAGAACCACATGCCCACGTCTGTTCCTGTCTCCTGCACCGGCAGAGAGCTTGGGGGAGCCAGAGTCTGTCAGGCAGCTGCTGGGTTGGCCGCCTGTGTGGGAAGGGGCAGAGCCGCCCTAGGGGCAAGTTGGGCCTCTTGCTCTCCCTGCTGCCCTGAGGCTGCTGGGCCAAAGACGTCTTGGGCATCCAGCCCCTTACTGGTCCCTTCCCTCTGACGAGGCCCTCTGAGCTCCAGCACCTTGCAGTGTGGAGACAGCCCCTGCCAGCAACCTCCTCTCCAAGGAGGCCTCAACCGAGGCCTAGGCCCAGGGGAAAGGCACCAGCGGGGATGAGCCAGGGGAGGCGCCCTAGCATGTCTGGACCCAGTCCCCGCAGCCTGCCCCTTGGTGGGGCAGTACCCCCGGAGGCCAGGAAGGTCTGGGTAAGACTGGCCAGGGGCAGGGGTCCTGCTGGGTCCTGTCCCTGGCCTGTCTGGCCTCTGAGCACAACCGGCCCTCTCCCACTGGAAGACCTCCCCGGCTGCCTCCAAAGGCCGGTTTGCAAGCGCTCCCGACCACTGTTACCAGCAGGCGGGCACAATGCTCCTAAGCCCGGAAGAAAAGCGATTCAGGGTGGTGCTCTCTCTGGGCCCTTGCCCCTGAGCCTGGGGGCAAGGCAGGGTGTCCACACTCCCAGGCCAAGGCAGAACCACATGCACACGTCTGACCTGCCCCCTGCACCGGCAGAGAGCTCGGGGGAGCCAGAGTCTGTCAGGCAGCTGCTGGGCTGGCCGCCTGTGTGGGAAGTGGCAGAGCCGACCTAGGGGCAAGTTGGGCCTCTTGCTCTCCCTGCTGCCCTGAGGCTGCTGGGCCAAAGAGGTCTTGGGCATCCAGCCCCTTGCTGGTCCCTTCCCGCTGACGAGGCCCTCTGAGCTCCAGCACCTTGCAGTGTGGAGACAGCCCCTGCCAGCAACCTCCTCTCCAAGGAGGCCTCAACCGAGGCCTAGGCCCAGGGGAAAGGCACCAGCGGGGATGAGCCTGGGGAGGCGCCCGGGCATGTCTGGACCCAGTCCCCGCAGCCTGCCCCTTGGTGGGGCAGTACCCCCGGAGGCCAGGAAGGTCTGGGCAAGGCTGGCCAGGGGCAATGGCCCTGCTGGGTCCTGCCCCTGGCCTGTGGGGCCTCTGAGCACAACCGGCCCTCTCCCACTGGAAGAACTCCCCAGCTGCCTCCAAAGGCCAGTTTGCCAACACTCCCGCCCGCTGTTCCCGCCAGGCACGCACAATGCTCCCAAGCCCGGGAGAAAAGCACTTCGGGGTGGTGCTCTCCTCGGGCCCTTGCCCCTGAGCCTGGGGGCCAGGCAGTTGGTCCACACTCCCAGACCAAGGCAGAACCACATGCACACGTCTGTTCCTGACCCCTGCACCGGCAGAGAGCTCGGGGGAGCCAGAGTCTGTCAGGCAGCTGCTGGGCTGGCCGCCTGTGTGGGAAGGGGCAGAGCCGACCTAGGGGCAAGTTGGGCCTCTTGCTCTCCCTGCTGCCCTGAGGCTGCTGGGCCAAAGAGGTCTTGGGCATCCAGCCCCTTGCTGGTCCCTTCCCTCTGACGAGGCCCTCTGAGCTCCAGCACCTTGCAGTGTGGAGACAGCCCCTGCCAGCAACCTCCTCTCCAAGGAGGCCTCAACCGAGACCTAGGACCAGGGGAAAGGCACCAGCGGGGATGAGCCTGGGGAGGCGCCCGGGCATGTCTGGACCCAGTCCCCGCAGCCTGCCCCTTGGTGGGGCAGTACCCCCGGAGGCCAGGAAGGTCTGGGAAAGGCTGGCCAGGGGCAGGGGACCTGCTGGGTCCTGCCCCTGGCCTGTGGGGCCTCTGAGCACAACCGGCCCTCTCCCACTGGAAGACCTCCCCGGCTGCCTCCAAAGTCCTGTTTGCCAACACTCCCACCCGCTGTTCACGCCAGACTTGCACAATGCTCCCAAGCCCGGGAGAAAAGCGCTTCGGGGTGGTGCTCTCTTCGGGCCCTTGCCCCTGAGCCTGGGGGCAAGGCATGGGGAACACACTCCCAGGCCAAGGCAGAACCACATGCCCACGTCTGTTCCTGTCTCCTGCACCGGCAGAGAGCTTGGGGGAGCCAGAGTCTGTCAGGCAGCTGCTGGGTTGGCCGCCTGTGTGGGAAGGGGCAGAGCCGCCCTAGGGGCAAGTTGGGCCTCTTGCTCTCCCTGCTGCCCTGAGGCTGCTGGGCCAAAGACGTCTTGGGCATCCAGCCCCTTACTGGTCCCTTCCCTCTGACGAGGCCCTCTGAGCTCCAGCACCTTGCAGTGTGGAGACAGCCCCTGCCAGCAACCTCCTCTCCAAGGAGGCCTCAACCGAGGCCTAGGCCCAGGGGAAAGGCACCAGCGGGGATGAGCCAGGGGAGGCGCCCTAGCATGTCTGGACCCAGTCCCCGCAGCCTGCCCCTTGGTGGGGCAGTACCCCCGGAGGCCAGGAAGGTCTGGGTAAGACTGGCCAGGGGCAGGGGCCCTGCTGGGTCCTGCCCCTGGCCTGTCTGGCCTCTGAGCACAACCGGCCCTCTCCCACTGGAAGACCTCCCCGGCTGCCTCCAAAGGCCGGTTTGCAAGCGCTCCCGACCACTGTTACCAGCAGGCGGGCACAATGCTCCTAAGCCCGGAAGAAAAGCGATTCAGGGTGGTGCTCTCTCTGGGCCCTTGCCCCTGAGCCTGGGGGCAAGGCAGGGTGTCCACACTCCCAGGCCAAGGCAGAACCACATGCACACGTCTGACCTGCCCCCTGTACCGGCAGAGAGCTCGGGGGAGCCAGAGTCTGTCAGGCAGCTGCTGGGCTGGCCGCCTGTGTGGGAAGTGGCAGAGCCGACCTAGGGGCAAGTTGGGCCTCTTGCTCTCCCTGCTGCCCTGAGGCTGCTGGGCCAAAGAGGTCTTGGGCATCCAGCCCCTTGCTGGTCCCTTCCCGCTGACGAGGCCCTCTGAGCTCCAGCACCTTGCAGTGTGGAGACAGCCCCTGCCAGCAACCTCCTCTCCAAGGAGGCCTCAACCGAGGCCTAGGCCCAGGGGAAAGGCACCAGCGGGGATGAGCCTGGGGAGGCGCCCGGGCATGTCTGGACCCAGTCCCCGCAGCCTGCCCCTTGGTGGGGCAGTACCCCCGGAGGCCAGGAAGGTCTGGGCAAGGCTGGCCAGGGGCAATGGCCCTGCTGGGTCCTGCCCCTGGCCTGTGGGGCCTCTGAGCACAACCGGCCCTCTCCCACTGGAAGAACTCCCCAGCTGCCTCCAAAGGCCAGTTTGCCAACACTCCCGCCCGCTGTTCCCGCCAGGCACGCACAATGCTCCCAAGCCCGGGAGAAAAGCACTTCGGGGTGGTGCTCTCCTCGGGCCCTTGCCCCTGAGCCTGGGGGCCAGGCAGTTGGTCCACACTCCCAGACCAAGGCAGAACCACATGCACACGTCTGTTCCTGACCCCTGCACCGGCAGAGAGCTCGGGGGAGCCAGAGTCTGTCAGGCAGCTGCTGGGCTGGCCGCCTGTGTGGGAAGGGGCAGAGCCGACCTAGGGGCAAGTTGGGCCTCTTCCTCTCCCTGCTGCCCTGAGGCTGCTGGGCCAAAGAGGTCTTGGGCATCCAGCCCCTTGCTGGTCCCTTCCCTCTGACGAGGCCCTCTGAGCTCCAGCACCTTGCAGTGTGGAGACAGCCCCTGCCAGCAACATCCTCTCCAAGGAGGCCTCAACCGAGGCCTAGGCCCAGGGGAAAGGCACCAGCGGAGATGAGCCTGGGGAGGCGCACGGGCATATCAGGACCCAGTCCCCGCAGCCTGCCCCTTGGTGGGGCAGTACCCCCGGAGGCCAGGAAGGTCTGGGCATGGCTGGCCAGGGGCAGGGTCCCTGCTGGGTCCTGCCCCTGGCCTGTGGGGCCTCTGAGCACAACCGGCCCTCTCCCACTGGAAGACCTCCCCGGCTGCCTCCAAAGGCCAGTTTGCCAACACTCCCGCCCGCTGTTCCCGCCAGGCACGCACAGCGCTCCCAAGGCCAGGAGAAAAGCGCTTCGGGGTGTTGCTCTCTCCGGGCCCTTGCCCCTGAGCCTGGGGTCCAGGCAGTGGGTCCACACTCCCAGACCAAGGCAGAACCACATGCACACGTCTGTTCCTGACCCCTGCACCGGCAGAGAGCTCGGGGGAGCCAGAGTCTCTCAGGCAGCTGCTGGGTTGTCTGCCTGTGTGGGAAGGGGCAGAGGCGACCTAGGGGCAAGTTGGGCCTCTTGCTCTCCCTGCTGCCCTGAGGCTGCTGGGCCAAAGAGGTCTTGGGCATCCAGCCCCTTGCTGGTCCCTTCCCGCTGACGAGGCCCTCTGAGCTCCAGCACCTTGCAGTGTGGAGACAGCCCCTGCCAGCAACCTCCTCTCCAAGGAGGCATCAACCGAGGCCTATGCCCAGGGGAAAGGCACCAGCGGGGATGAGCCTGGGGAGGCGCCCAGGCATGTCTGGACCCAGTCCCCGCAGCCTGCCCCTTGGTGGGGCAGTACCCCCGGAGGCCAGGAAGGTCTGGGCAAGGCTGGCCAGGGGCAGGGGCCCTACTGGGTCCTGCCCCTGGCCTGTGGGGCCTCTGAGCACAACCGGCCCTCTCCCACTCGAAGAACTCCCCGGCTGCCTCCAAAGGCCAGTTTGCCAACACTCCCACCCGCTGTTCCCGCCACGCACGCACAATGCTCCCAAGCCCGGGAGAAAAGCACTTCGGGGTGGTGCTCTCCTCGGGCCCTTGCCCCTGAGCCTGGGGGCCAGGCAGTTGGTCCACACTCCCAGACCAAGGCAGAACCACATGCACACGTCTGTTCCTGACCCCTGCACCGGCAGAGAGCTCGGGGGAGCCAGAGTCTGTCAGGCAGCTGCTGGGCTGGCCGCCTGTGTGGGAAGGGGCAGAGCCGACCTAGGGGCAAGTTGGGCCTCTTCCTCTCCCTGCTGCCCTGAGGCTGCTGGGCCAAATAGGTCTTGGGCATCCAGCCCGTTGCTGGTCCCTTCACTCTGACGAGGCCCTCTGAGCTCTAGCACCTTGCAGTGTGGAGACAGCCCCTGCCAGCAACATCCTCTCCAAGGAGGCCTCAACCGAGACCTAGGCCCAGGGGAAAGGCACCAGCGGGGATGAGCCTGGGGAGGCGCCCGGGCATGTCTGGACCCAGTCCCCGCAGCCTGCCCCTTGGTGGGGCAGTACCCCCGGAGGCCAGGAAGATCTGGGCAAGGCTGGCCAGGGGCAGGGGCCCTGCTGGGTCCTCCCCATGGCCTGTGGGGCCTCTGAGCACAACCGGCCCTCTCCCACTGGAAGACCTCCCCGGCTGCCTCCAAAGGCCAGTTTGCCAACACTCCTGCCCGCTCTTCCCGCCAGGCACGCACAATGCTCCCAAGCCCGGGAGAAAAGCGCTTCGGGGTGGTGCTCTCTCCGGGCCCTTGCCCCTGAGCCAGTGGGCAAGGCAGGGGGAACACACTCCCAGACCAAGGCAGAAACACATGCACACGTCTGTTCCTGTCCCCTGCACCGTCAGAGAGCTCGGGGGAGCCAGAGTCTCTCAGGCAGGTGCTGGGCTGGCCGCCTGTGTGGGAAGGGGCAGAGCCGACCTAGGGGCAAGTTGGGCCTCTTGCTCTCCCTGCTGCCCTGAGGCTGCAGGGCCAAAGACGTCTTGGGCATCCAGCCCCTTACTGGTCCCTTCCCTCTGACGAGGCCCTCTGAGCTCCAGCACCTTGCAGTGTGGAGACAGCCCCTGCCAGCAATCTCCTCTCCAAGGAGACCTCAACCGAGGCCTAGGCCCAGGGGAAAGGCACCAGCGGGGTTGAGCCAGGGGAGGCGCCCGGGCATGTCTGGACCCTGTCCCCGCAGCCTGCCCCTTGGTGGGGCAGTACCCCCGGAGGCCAGGAAGGTCTGGGCAAGGCTGGCCAGGGGCAGGGGCCCTGCTGGGTCCTGCCCCTGGCCTGTGGGGCCTCTGAGCACAACCGGCCCTCTCCCACTGGAAGACCTCCCCGGCTGCCTCCAAAGTCCTGTTTGCAAGCACTCCCGCCCACTGTTCCCGCCAGGCGCGCACAATGCTCCCAAGCCCGGGAGAAAAGCGCTTCGGGGTGGTGGTCTCTCCGGGCCCTTGCCCCTGAGCCTGGGGGCCAGGCAGGGGATCCACAGTCCCAGGCCAAGGCACAACAACATGCACACGTCTGTTCCTGCCCCCTCCACCGGCAGAGAGCTGGGGGGAGCCAGAGTCTGTCAGGCAGCTGCTGGGCTGGCCGCCTGTGTGGGAAGGGGCAGAGCCGACCTAGGGGCAAGTTGGGCCTCTTGCTCTCCCTGCTGCCCTGAGGCTGCTGGGCCAAAGAGGTCTTGGGCATCCAGCCCCTTGCTGGTCCCTTCCTTCTGACGAGGCCCTCTGAGCTCCAGCACCTTGCAGTGTGGAGACAGCCCCTGCCAGCAACCTCCTCTCCAAGGAGGCCTCAACCGAGGCCTAGGCACAGGGGAAATGCACCAGCGGGGATGAGCCAGTGGAGGCGCACGGGCATATCAGGACCCAGTCCCCGCAGCCTGCCCCTTGGTGGGGCAGTACCCCCGGAGGCCAGGAAGGTCTGGGCAAGGCTGGCCAGGGGCAGGGGCCCTGCTGGGTCCTGCCCCTGGCCTGTGGGGCCTCTGAGCACAACCGGCCCTCTCCCACTGGAAGACCTCCCCGGCTGCCTCCAAAGGCGGGTTTGCCAACACTCCCGCCCGCTGTTCCCGCCAGGCACGCACAACGCTCCCAAGGCCAGGAGAAAAGCGCTTAGGGGTGTTGCTCTCTCCGGGCCCTTGCCCCTGAGCCTGGGGTCCAGGCAGTGGGTCCACACTCCCAGACCAAGGCAGAACCACATGCACACGTCTGTTCCTGACCCCTGCACCGGCAGAGAGCTCGGGGGAGCCAGAGTCTGTCAGGCAGCTGCTGGGTTGGCTGCCTGTGTGGGAAGGGGCAGAGGCGACCTAGGGGCAAGTTGGGCCTCTTGCTCTCCCTGCTGCCCTGAGGCTGCTGGGCCAAAGAGGTCTTGGGCATCCAGCCCCTTGCTGGTCCCTTCCCGCTGACGAGGCCCTCTGAGCTCCAGCACCTTGCAGTGTGGAGACAGCCCCTGCCAGCAACCTCCTCTCCAAGGAGGCATCAACCGAGGCCTATGCCCAGAGGAAAGGCACCAGCGGGGATGAGCCTGGGGAGGCGCCCAGGCATGTCTGGACCCAGTCCCCGCAGCCTGCCCCTTGGTGGGGCAGTACCCCCGGAGGCCAGGAAGGTCTGGGCAAGGCTGGCCAGGGGCAGGGGCCCTACTGGGTCCTGCCCCTGGCCTGTGGGGCCTCTGAGCACAACCGGCCCTCTCCCACTCGAAGAACTCCCCGGCTGCCTCCAAAGGCCAGTTTGCCAACACTCCCGCCCGCTGTTCCCGCCACGCACGCACAATGCTCCCAAGCCCGGGAGAAAAGCACTTCGGGGTGGTGCTCTCCTCGGGCCCTTGCCCCTGAGCCTGGGGGCCAGGCAGTTGGTCCACACTCCCAGACCAAGGCAGAACCACATGCACACGTCTGTTCCTGACCCCTGCACCGGCAGAGAGCTGGGGGGAGCCAGAGTCTGTCAGGCAGCTGCTGGGTTGGCTGCCTGTGTGGGAAGGGGCAGAGCCGACCTAGGGGCAAGTTGGGCCTCTTGCTCTCCCTGCTGCCCTGAGGCTGCTGGGCCAAAGAGGTCTTGGGCATCCAGACCCTTGCTGGTCCCTTCCCGCTGACGAGGCCCTCTGAGCTCCAGCACTTTGCAGTGTGGAGACAGCCCCTGCCAGCAACCTCCTCTCCAAGGAGGCCTCAACCGAGGCCTAGGCCCAGGGGAAAGGCACCAGCGGGGATGAGCCTGGGGAGGCGCCCGGGCATGTCTGGACCCAGTCCCCGCAGCCTGCCCCTTGGTGGGGCAGTACCCCCGGAGGCCAGGAAGGTCTGGGCAAGGCTGCCAGGGGCAGGGACACTGCTGGGTCCTGCCCCTGGCCTGTGGGGCGTCTGAGCACAACCGGCACTCTCCCGCTGGAAGACCTCCCCGGCTGCCTCGAAAGGCCGGTTTGCAAGCACTCCCGCCCGCTGTTCCCGCCAGGCACGCACAATGCTCCCAAGCCCGGGAGAAAAGCGCTTCGGGGTGGTGCTCTCTCCGGGCCCTTGCCCCTGAGCCTGGGGGCAAGGCATGGGGAACACACTCCCAGGCCAAGGCAGAACCACATGCCCACGTCTGTTCCTGTCCCCTGCACCGGCAGAGAGCTCGGGGGAGCCAGAGTCTGTGAGGCAGCTGCTGGGCTGGCCGCCTGTGTGGGAAGGGGCAGAGCCGACCTAGGGGCAAGTTGGGCCTCTTCCTCTCCCTGCTGCCCTGAGGCTGCTGGGCCAAAGAGGTCTTGGGCATCCAGCCCCTTGCTGGTCCCTTCCCTCTGACGAGGCCCTCTGAGCTCCAGCACCTTGCAGTGTGGAGATAGCCCCTGCCAGCAACCTCCTCTCCAAGGAGGCCTCAACCGAGGCCTAGGCCCAGGGGAAAGGCACCAGCGGGGATGAGCCAGTGGAGGCGCACGGGCATGTCTGGACCCAGTCCCCGCAGCCTGCCCCTTGGTGGGGCAGTACCCCCGGAGGCCAGGAAGGTCTGGGCAAGGCTGCCAGGGGCAGGGACACTGCTGGGTCCTGCCCCTGGCCTGTGGGGCGTCTGAGCACAACCGGCACTCTCCCGCTGGAAGACCTGCCCGGCCGCCTCCAAAGGCCGGTTAATAAGCGCTCCCGCCCACTGTTCCCAGCAGGCGTGCACAATGCTCCCAAGCCCGGGAGAAAAGCGCTTCGGGGTGGTGCTCTCTCCGGGATCTTGCCCCTGAGCCTGGGGGCAAGGCAGGGTGTCCACACTCCCAGGCCAAGGCAGAACCACATGCACACGTCTGATCTGCCCCCTGCACCGGCAGAGAGCTTGGGGGAGCCAGAGTCTGTCAGGCAGCTGCTGGGCTGGCCGCCTGTGTGGGAAGGGGCAGAGCCGACCTAGGGGCAAGTTGGGCCTCTTGCTCTCCCTGCTGCCCTGAGGCTGCTGGGCCAAAGAGGTCTTGGGCATCCAGCCCCTTGCTTGTCCCTTCCCTCTGACGAGGCCCTCTGAGCTCCAGCACCTTGCAGTGTGGAGACAGCCCCTGCCAGCAATCTCCTCTCCAAGGAGGCCTCAACCGAGGCCTAGGCCCAGGGAAAAGGCACCAGCGGGGTTGAGCCAGGCGAGGCGCCCGGGCATGTCTGGACCCTGTCCCCGCAGCCTGCCCCTTGGTGGGGCAGTACCCCCGGAGGCCAGGAAGGTCTGGGCAAGGCTGGCCAGGGGCAGGGGCCCTGCTGGGTCCTGCCCCTGGCCTGTGGGGCCTCTGAGCACAACCGGCCCTTGCCCACTGGAAGACCTCCCCGGCTGCCTCCAAAGGCCGGTTTGCAAGCACTCCCGCCCACTGTTCCCGCCAGGCGCGCACAATGCTCCCAAGCCCGGGAGAAAAGCGCTTCGGGGTGGTGGTCTCTCCGGGTCCCTGCCCCTGAGCCTGGGGGCCAGGCAGGGGATCCACAGTCCCAGGCCAAGGCAGAACCACATGCACACGTCTGTTCCTGCCCCCTCCACCGGCAGAGAGCTGGGGGGAGCCAGGTCTGTCAGGCAGCTGCTGGGCTGGCCGCCTGTGTGGGAAGGGGCAGAGCCGACCTAGGGGCAAGTTGGGCCTCTTCCTCTCCCTGCTGCCCTGAGGCTGCTGGGCCAAAGACGTCTTGGGCATCCAGCCCCTTACTGGTCCCTTCCCTCTGACGAGGCCCTCTGAGCTCCAGCACCTTGCAGTGTGGAGACAGCCCCTGCCAGCAACCTCCTCTCCAAGGAGGCCTCAACCGAGGCCTAGGCCCAGGGGAAAGGCACCAGCGGGGATGAGCCAGTGGAGGCGCAAGGGCATGTCTGGACCCAGTCCCCGCAGCCTGCCCCTTGGTGGGGCAGTACCCCCGGAGGCCAGGAAGGTCTGGGCAAGGCCGCGAGGGGCAGGGGCCCTGCTGGGTCGTGCCCCTGGCCTGTGGGGCGTCTGAGCACAACCGGCACTCTCCCGCTGGAAGACCTCCCCGTCTGCCTCCAAAGGCCGGTTTGCAAGCACTCCCGCCCGCTGTTCCCGCCAGGCAGGCACAATGCTCCCAAGCCCGGGAGAAAAGCGCTTCGGGGTGGTGCTCTCCTCGGGCCCTTGCCCCTGAGCCTGGGGGCCAGGCAGTTGGAACACACTCCCAGGCCAAGGCAGAACGACATGCACACGTCTGTTCCTGCCCCCTACACCGGCAGAGAGCTCGGGGGAGCCAGAGTCTGTCAGGCAGCTGCTGGGCTGGCCGCCTGTGTGGGAAGGGGCAGAGCCGACCTAGGGGCAAGTTGGGCCTCTTGCTCTCCCTGCTGCCCTGAGGCTGCTGGGTCAAAGAGGTCTTGGGCATCCAGCCCTTTGCTGGTCCCTTCCCTCTGACGAGGCCCTCTGAGCTCCAGCACCTTGCAGTGTGGAGACAGCACCTGCCAGCAATCTCCTCTCCAAGGAGGCCTCAACCGAGGCCTAGGCCCAGGGGAAAGGCACCAGCGGGGATGAGCCTGGGGAGGCGCCCGGGCATGTCTGGACCCAGTCCCCGCAGCCTGCCCCTTGGTGGGGCAGTACCCCTGGAGGCCAGGAAGGTCTGGGCAAGGCTGACCAGGGGCAGGGGACCTGCTGGGTCCTGCCCCTGGCCTGTGGGGCCTCTGAGCACAACCGGCCCTCTCCCACTGGAAGACCTCCCCGGCTGCCTCCAAAGGCCGGTTTGCCAACACTCCCGCCCGCTGTTCCCGCCAGGCACGCACAATGCTCCCAAGCCCGGGAGAAAAGCGCTTCGGGGTGGTGCTCTCTCCGGGCCCTTGCCCCTAAGCCTGCGGGCCAGGCAGGGGGAACACACTCCCAGGCCAAGACAGAAAGACATGAACACGTCTGTTCCTGCCCCCTACACCGGCAGAGAGCTAGGGGGAGCCAGAGTCTGTCAGGCAGGTGCTGGGCTGGCCGCCTGTGTGGGAAGTGGCAGAGCCGACCTAGGGGCATGTTGGGCCTCTGCTCTCCCTGCTGCCCTGAGGCTGCTGGGCCAAAGAGGTCTTGGGCATCCAGCCCCTTGCTGGTCCCTTCCCTCTGACGAGGCCCTCTGAGCTCCAGCACCTTGCAGTGTGGAGACAGCCCCTGCCAGCAACCTCCTCTCCAAGGAGGCCTCAACCGAGGCCTAGCCCCAGGGGAAAGGCACCAGCTGGGAAGAGCCTGGGGAGGCGCCCGGGCATGTCTGGACCCAGTCCCCGCAGCCTGCTCCTTGGTGAGGCAGTACCCCGGAGGCCAGGAAGGTCTGGGCAAGGCTGGTCAGGGGCAGGGGCCCTGCTGGGCCCTGCCCCTGGCCTGTGGGGCCTCTGAGCACAACCGGCCCTCTCCCACTGGAAGACCTCCCCGGCTGCCTCCAAAGGCCGGTTTGCAAGCGCTCCCGCCCACTGTTCCCAGCAGGCGTGCACAATGCTCCTAAGCCCGGGAGAAAAGCGCTTCGGGGTGGTGCTCTCTCCGGGCCCTTGCCCCTGAGCCTGGGGGCAAGGCAGGGTGTCCACACTCCCAGGCCAAGGCAGAACCACATGCACACGTCTGATCTGCCCCCTGCACCGGCAGAGAGCTCGGGGGAGCCAGAGTCTGTCAGGCAGCTGCTGGGCTGGCCGCCTGTGTGGGAAGGGGCAGAGCCGCCCTAGGGGCAAGTTGGGCCTCTTGCTCTCCCTGCTGCCCTGAGGCTGCTGGGCCAAAGAGGTCTTGGGCATCCAGCCCCTTGCTGGTCCCTTCCCTCTGATGAGGCCCTCTGAGCTCCAGCACCTTGCAGTGTGGAGACAGCCCCTGCCAGCAACCTCCTCTCCAAGGAGGCCTCAACCGAGGCCTAGGCCCAGGGGAAAGGCACCAGCAGGGATGAGCCTGGGGAGGCGCCCGGGCATGACTGGACCCAGGCCCGCAGCCTGCCCCTTGGTGGGGCAGTACCCCCGGAGGCCAGGAAGGTCTGGGCAAGGCTGGCCAGGGGCAGGGGCCCTGCTGGGTCCTGTCCCTGGCCTGTAGGGCCTCTGAGCACAACCGGCCCTCTCCCACTGGAAGACCTCCCCGGCTGCCTCCAAAGGCCACTTTGCCAACACTCCTGCCCGCTGTTCCCGCCAGGCACGCACAATGCTCCCAATTCCGTGAGAAAAGTGCTTCGGCATGGTGCTCTCTCCGGGCCCTTGGAAGACCTCCCAAGCTGCCTCCAAAGGCCGGTTTGCAAGCACTTCCGCCCGCTGTTCCCGCCAGCCTCGCACAATGCTCCCAAGCCCGGGAGAAAAGCGCTTCGGGGTGGTGTTCTCTCCGTGCCCATGGAGGACCTCCCTGGCTGGCCCCAAAGGCCGGTTTGCAAGCACTCCCACTCGCTGTTCCCGCCAGCCACGCACAATCCTCCAAAACCCCGGAGAAAAGCGCTTCGGGGTGGTGTTCTCTCCGTGCCCATGGAAGACCTCCCGGGGTACCCCCAAAGGCCGGTTTGGAACCACTCCCACTCGCTGTTCCCGCCATCCGCGCAAATGTTCCAAGCCCGGGAGAAAAGCGCTTCTGGGTGGTGCTCTCTCCTGGCCCTTGGAAGACCTCCCCGGCTGCCTCCAAAGGCCGGTTTGCAAGCACTCCCGCCCGCTGTTCCCACCAGCCACGCACAATGCTCCCAAGCCCGGGAGAAAAGCATTTTGGGGTGATGCTCACACCGGGCCCTGGAAGACCTCCCCGGCTGCCTCCAAAGGACGGTTTTCAAGCACTCCTGCCTGCTGTTCCCGCCACCCGCGCACAATGCTCCCAAGCCCGGGAGAAAAGCGCTTCGGGGTGGTGCTCTCTACAGGCCCTTCGAAAACCTCCCCGGCTGCCTCCAAAGGCCGGTTTGCAAGGACTCCTTCCTGCTGTTCCCGCCAGCCACGCACAATGCTCCCAAGCCCGGGAGATAAGCATTTTGGGGTGGTGCTCACTCCGGGCCCTTGGAAGACTTCCCCGGCTGCCTCCAATGGCCAGTTTGCAAGCACTCATGGCCGCTGTTCCCACCAGCCGCGCACAATGCTCCCAAGCCCGGGAGAAAAGCTTTTTGGGGTGGTGCTCACACCGGGCCCTGGAAGACCTCCCCGGGTGCCTCCAAAGGCCGGTTTTCAAGCACTCCTGCCTTCTGTTCCCGCCACCTGCGCACAATGCTCCCAAGCCCGGGAGAAAAGCGCTTCGGGGTGGTGCTCTCTACAGGCCCTTGGAAGACCTCCCCGGCTGCCTCCAAAGGCCCGTTTGCAAGGACTCCTTCCTGCTGTTCCCGCCAGCCACGCACAATGCTCCCAAGCCCGGGAGAAAAGCATTTTGGGGTGGTGCTCTCTACAGGCCCTTGGAAGACCTCCCCGGCTGCCTCCAATGGCCAGTTTGAAAGCACTCATGCCCGCTGTTCCCACCAGCCGCGCACAATGCTCCAAAGCCCGGGAGAAAAGCTTTTTGGGGTGGTGCTCACACCGGGCCCTGGAAGACCTCCCCGGCTGCCTCCAAAGGCCGGTTTTCAAGCACTCCTGCCTGCTGTTCCCGCCACCTGCGCACAATGCTCCCAAGCCCGGGAGAAAAGCGCTTCGGGGTGGTGCTCTCTACAGGCCCTTGGAAGACCTCCCCGGCTGCCTCCAATGGCCAGTTTGCAAGCACTCATGCCCGATGTTCCCACCAGCCGCGCACAATGCTCCCAAGCCCGGGAGAAAAGCTTTTTGGGGTGGTGCTCACACCGGGCCCTGGAAGACCTCCCCGGCTGCCTGCAAAGGCCGGTTTTCAAGCACTCCTGCCTGCTGTTCCCGCCACCTGCGCACAATACTCCCAAGCCCGGGAGAAAAGCGCTTCGGGGTGGTGCTCTCTACAGGTCCTTGGAAGACCTCCCCGGCAGCCTCCAAAGGCCGGTTTGCAAGGACTCCTTCCTGCTGTTCCCGCCAGCCACGCACAATGCTCCCAAGCCCGGGAGAAAAGTGCTTCGGGGTGGTGCTCTCTCCGGGCCCTTGGAAGACGTCCCCGGCTGCCTCCAAAGGCCGGTTTGCAAGCATTCATGCCCGTTGTTCCCACCAGCCGCGCACAATGCTCCCAAGCCCGGGAGAAAAGCGCTTCGGGGTGGTGCTCACTCCGGGCCCTTGGAAGACGTCCCCGGCTGCCTCCAAAGGACAGTTTGAAAGCACTCAGGCCCGCTGTTCCCACCAGCCGCGCACAATGCTCCCAAGCCCGGGAGAAAAGCTTTTTGGGGTGGTGCTCACACCGGGCCCTGGAAGACCTCCCCGGCTGCCTCCAAAGGCCGGTTTTCAAGCACTCCTGCCTGCTGTTCCCGCCACCTGCGCACAATGCTCCCAAGCCCGGGAGAAAAGCGCTTCGGGGTGGTGCTCTCTACAGGCCCTTGGAAGACCTCCCCGGCTGCCTCCAAAGGACGGTTTGCAAGGACTCCTTCCTGCTGTTCCCGCCAGCCACGCACAATGCTCCCAAGCCCGGGAGAAAAGCATTTTGGGGTGGTGCTCTCTACAGGCCCTTGGAAGACCTCCCCGGCTGCCTCCAATGGCCAGTTTGCAAGCACTCATGCCCGCTGTTCCCACCAGCCACGCACAATGCTCCCAAGCCCGGGAGAAAAGCTTTTTGGGGTGGTGCTCACACCGGGCCCTGGAAGACCTCCCCGGCTGCCTCCAAAGGCCGGTTTTCAAGCACTCCTGCCTGCTGTTCCCGCCACCTGCGCACAATGCTCCCAAGCCCGGGAGAGAAGCGCTTCGGGGTGGTGCTCTCTACAGGCCCTTGGAAGACCTCCCCGGCTGCCTCCAAAGGCCGGTTTGCAAGGACTCCTTCCTGCTGTTCCCGCCAGCCACGCACAATGCTCCCAAGCCCGGGAGAAAAGCATTTTGGGGTGGTGCTCTCTACAGGACCTTGGAAGACCTCCCCGGCTGCCTCCAATGGCCAGTTTGCAAGCACTCATGCCCGCTGTTCCCACCAGCCGCGCACAATGCTCCCAAGCCCGGGAGAAAAGCTTTTTGGGGTGGTGCTCACACCGGGCCCTGGAAGACCTCCCCGGCTGCCTCCAAAGGCCGGTTTTCAAGCACTCCTGCCTGCTGTTCCCGCCACCCGCGCACAATGCTCCCAAGCCCGGGAGAAAAGCGCTTCGGGGTGGTGCTCTCTCCGGGCACTTTCAAGACCTCCCCGGCTGCCTCCAAAGGCCGGTTTGTAAGTACTCATTCCCGCTGCTTCCGCCAGCCACGCACAATGCTCCCAAGACCGGGAGAAAAGCATTTTGGGGTGGTGCTCTCTCCGGGCCCTTGGAAGACCTCCCGGGCTGCCTCCAAAGGCCGGTTTGCAAGCACTCATGTCCGCTGTTCCCGACAGCCGCGCACAATGCTCCCAAGCCCGGGAGAAAAGCATTTTGGGGTGGTGATCAGTCCGGGCCCTTGGAAGACCTCCCCGGCTGCCTCCAAAGGACAGTTTGCAAGCACTCATGCCCGCTGTTCCCGCCAGCCGCACACAATGCTCCCAAGACCGTGAGAAAAGCGCTTCGGGGTGGTGGTCTCTCCGGGACCATGGAGGACCTCCCCGGCTGCCCCCAAAGGCCGGTTTGCAAGCACTCCCACTCGCTGTTCCCGCCAGCCACACACAATGTTCCAAAACCCCAGAGAAAAGCGCTTCGGGGTGGTGCTCTCTCCGGGCCCTTGGAAGACTTCTCTGGCTGCCTCCAAAGGCCGGTTTGCAAGAATTCCCTCCCGCTGTCCCACCAGCCGCACACAATGCTCCAGAACCCGAGAGAAAAGCGCTTCGAGGTGGTGCTCTCTCCGGGCCCTTGGAAGACCTCCCCGGCTGCCTCCAATGGGCGGTATGCAAGCACTCATGCCCGCTGTTCCCACCAGCTATGCACAATGCTCCCAAGCATGGGAGAAAAGCATTTTGGGGTGGTGCTCACTCCTTGCCCTTGGAAGACCTCCGCGCCTGCCTCCAAAGGCCGGATTGCAAGCACTCCTGCCTGCTGTTCCCGCCACACGCGCACACTGCTCCCAAGCCCGGGAGAAAAGCGCATCGGGGTGGTGTTCTCTCCGGGCCCATGGAGGACCTCCCCGGCTGCCCCCAAAGGCCGGTTTGCAAGCATTCCCACTAGCTGTTCCCGCCAGCCACGCAAATGCTCCCAAGCCCGGGAGAAAAGCATTTTGGGGTGGTGCTCTCTCCGGGCCCTTGCCCCTGTGCCTCGGGGCCAGGCAGGGGGTCCACACGCCGAGGCAAAGTCAGAACCACATGCACACGTCTGTTCCTGTCCCCTGCACCGGAAGAGAGCTCGGGGGAGCCAGAGTCTGTCAGGCAGCTGCTGGGCTGGCGGCCTGTGTGGGAAGGGGCAGAGCCGACCTAGGGGCAAGTTGGGCCTCTTGCTCTCCCTGCTGCCCTGAGGCTGCTGGGCCAAAGAGGTCTTGGACATCCAGCCCCTTGCTGGTCCCTTCCATCTGAGGAGGCCCTCTGAGCTCCAACACCTTGCAGTGTGGAGACAGCCCCTGCCAGCAACCTCCTCTCCAAGGAGGCCTCAACCGAGGCCTAGTCCCAGGGAAAGGCACCAGCGGGGATGAACCTGGGGAGGCGCCCGGGAATGTCTGGACCCAGTCCCCGCAGCCTGCCCCTTGGTGGGGCAGTACCCCCGGAGGCCAGGAAGGTCTGGGCAAGGTTGGCCTGGGGTAGGGGCCCTGCTGGGTCCTGCCCCTGGCCTGTGGGGCCTCTGAGCATGAGCGGCCCTCTCCCGCTGGAAGACCTCCCCGGCTGCCTCCAAAGGCCGATTTGCCAACACTCGCGCCCGCTGTTCCCGCCAGGCACGCACAATGCTCCCAAGCCCGGGAAAAAAGCGCTTCGGGGTGGTGCTCTCTACAGGCCCTTGGAAGACCTCCCCGGCTGCCTCCAAAGGCCGGTTTGCAAGGACTCCTTCCTGCTGTTCCCGCCAGCCACGCACAATGCTCCCAAGCCCGGGAGAGAAGCATTTTGGGGTGGTGCTCTCTACAGGCCCTTGGCAGACCTCCCCGGCTGCCTCCAGTGGCCATTTGCAAGCACTCATGCCCGCTGTTCCCACCAGCCGCGCACAATGCTCCCAAGCCCGGGAGAAAAGCTTTTTGGGGTGGTGCTCACACCGGGCCCTGGAAGACCTCCCCGGCTGCCTGCAAAGGCCGGTTTTCAAGCACTCCTGCCTGTTGTTCCTGCCACCCGCGCACAATACTCCCAAGCCCGGGAGAAAAGCGCTTCGGGGTGGTGCTCTCTACAGGCCCTTGGAAGACCTCCCCCGCTGCCTCCAAAGGCCGGTTTGCAAGGACTCCTTCCTGCTGTTCCCGCCAGCCACGCACAATGCTCCCAAGCCCGGGAGAAAAGTGCTTCGGGGTGGTGATCTCTCCGGGCCCTTGGAAGTCGTCCCCGGCTGCCTCCAAAGGCCGGTTTGCAAGCACTCATGCCCGTTGTTCCCACCAGCCGCGCACAATGCTCCCAAGCCCGGGAGAAAAGCATTTTGGGGTGGTGCTCACTCCGGGCCCTTGGAAGACCTCCCCGGCTGCCTCCAAAGGCCAGTTTGCAAGCAGTCCTGCCTGCTGTTCCCGCCAGCCGCGCACAATGCTCCCAAGCCCGGGAGAAAAGCGCTTCGGGGTGGTGTTCTCTCCGGGCCCTTGGAAGACGTCCCCGGCTGCCTCCAAAGGCCGGTTTGCAAGCACTCATGCCCGTTGTTCCCACCAGCCGCGCACAATGCTCCCAAGCCCGGGAGAAAAGCATTTTGGGGTGGTGCTCACTCCGGGCCCTTGGAAGACCTCCCCGGCTGCCTCCAAAGGCCAGTTTGCAAGCAGTCCTGCCTGCTGTTCCCGCCAGCCGCGCACAATGTTCCCAAGCCCGGGAGAAAAGCGCTTCGGGGTGGTGCTCTCTCCGGGCACTTTCAAGACCTCCCCGGCTGCCTCCAAAGGCCGGTTTGTAAGTACTCATTCCCGCTGCTTCCGCCAGCCACGCACAATGCTCCCAAGCCCGGGAGAAAAGCATTTTGGGGTGGTGCTCTCTCCGGGGCTTGGAAGACCTCCCGGGCTGCCTCCAAAGGCCGGTTTGCAAGCATTCATGTCCGTTGTTCCCGACAGCCGCGCACAATGCTCCCAAGCCCGAGAGAAAAGCATTCTGGGGTGGTGATCAGTCCGGCCCTTGGAAGACCTCCCCGGCTGCCTCCAAAGGACGGTTTGCAAGCACTCATGCCCGCTGTTCCCGCCAGCCGCGCACAATGCTCCCAAGACCGTGAGAAAAGCGCTTCGGGGTGGTGTTCTCTCAGGGACCATGGAGGACCTCCCCGGCTGCCCCCAAAGGCCGGTTTGCAAGCATTCCCACTCGCTGTTCCCGCCAGGCACACACAATGTTCCAAAACCCCGGAGAAAAGCGCTTCGGGGTGGTGGTCTCTCCGGGCCCCTGCCCCTGAGCCTGGGGGCCAGGCAGGGAATCCACAGTCCCAGGCCAAGGCAGAACCACATGCACACGTCTGTTCCTGCCCCCTCCACCGGCAGAGAGCTGGGGGGAGCCAGAGTCTGTCAGGCAGCTGCTGGGCTGGCCGCCTGTGTGGGAAGGGGCAGAGCCGACCTAGGGGCAAGTTGGGCCTCTTGCTCTCCCTGCTGCCCTGAGGCTGCTGGGCCAAAGAGGTCTTGGGCATCCAGCCCCTTGCTGGTCCCTTCCCTCTGACGAGGCCCTCTGAGCTCCAGCACCTTGCAGTGTGGAGACAGCCCCTGCCAGCAACCTCCTCTCCAAGGAGGCCTCAACCGAGGCCTAGGCCCAGGGGAAAGGCACCAGCGGAGATGAGCCAGTGGAGGCGCCCGGGCATGTCTGGACCCAGTCCCCGCAGCCTGCCCCTTGGTGGGGCAGTACCCCCGGAGGCCAGGAAGGTCTGGGCAAGGCTGCGAGGGGCAGGGGCCCTGCTGGGTCGTGCCCCTGGCCTGTGGGGCGTCTGAGCACAACCGGCACTCTCCCGCTGGAAGACCTCCCCGTCTGCCTCCAAAGGCCGGTTTGCAAGCACTCCCGCCCGCTGTTCCCGCCAGGCACGCACAATGCTCCCAAGCCCGGGAGAAAAGCGCTTCGGGGTGGTGCTCTCTCCGGGCCCTTGCCCCTGAGCCTGGGGGCCAGGCAGTTGGAACACACTCCCAGGCCAATGCAGAACGACATGCACACGTCTGTTCCTGCCCCCTACACCGGCAGAGAGCTCGGGGGAGCCAGAGACTGCCAGGCTGCTGCTGGGCTGGCCGCCTGTGTGGGAAGGGGCAGAGCCGCCCTAGGGGCAAGTTGGGCCTCTTGCTCTCCCTGCTGCCCTGAGGCTGCTGGGCCAAAGACGTCTTGGGCATCCAGCCCCTTACTGGTCCCTTCCCTCTGACGAGGCCCTCTGAGCTCCAGCACCATGCAGTGTGGAGACAGCCCCTGCCAGCAACCTCCTCTCCAAGGAGGCCTCAACCGAGGCCTAGGCCCAGGGGAAAGGCACCAGCGGGGATGAGCCAGGGGAGGCGCCCGAGCATGTCTGGACCCTGTCCCCGCAGCCTGCCCCTTGGTGGGGCAGTACCCCGGAGGCCAGGAAGGTCTGGGTAAGGCTGGCCAGGGGCAGGGGCCCTGCTGGGTCCTGCCCCTGGCCTGTGGGGCCTCTGAGCACAACCGGCCCTCTCCCACTGGAAGACCTCCCCGGCTGCCTCCAAAGGCCGGTTTGCAAGCGCTCCCGCCCTCTGTTACCAGCAGGCGGGCACAATGCTCCTAAGCCCGGAAGAAAAGCGCTTCAGGGTGGTGCTCTCTCTGGGCCCTTGCCCCTGAGCCTGGGGGCAAGGCAGGGTGTCCACACTCCCAGGCCAAGGCAGAACCACATGCACACGTCTGATCTGCCCCCTGCACCGGCAGAGAGCTCGGGGGAGCCAGAGTCTGTCAGGCAGCTGCTGGGCTGGCCGCCTGTGTGGGAAGTGGCAGAGCCGACCTAGGGGCAAGTTGGGCCTCTTGCTCTCCCTGCTGCCCTGAGGCTGCTGGGCCATAGAGGTCTTGGGCATCCAGCCCCTTGCTGGTCCCTTCCCTCTGACGAGGCCCTCTGAGCTCCAGCACCTTGCAGTGTGGAGACAGCCCCTGCCAGCAACCTCCTCTCCAAGGAGGCCTCAAACGAGGCCTAGGCCCAGGGGAAAGGCACCAGCGGGGATGAGCCTGGGGAGGCGCCCGGGCATGTCTGGACCCAGTCCCCGCAGCCTGCCCCTTGGTGGGGCAGTACCCCCGGAGGCCAGGAAGGTCTGGGCAAGGCTGGCCAGGGGCAGGGGCCCTGCTGGGTCCTGCCCCTGGCCTGTGGTTCCTCTGAGCACAACCGGCCCTCTCCCACTGGAAGAACTCCCCGGCTCCCTCCAAAGGCCAGTTTGCCAACACTCCCGCCCGCTGTTCCCGCCAGGCACGCACAATGCTCCCAAGCCCGGGAGAAAAGCGCTCCAGGGTGGTGCTCTCCTCGGGCCCTTGCCCCTGAGCCTGGGGGCCAGGCAGTTGGTCCACACTCCCAGACCAAGGCAGAACCACATGCACACGTCTGTTCCTGACCCCTGCACCGGCAGAGAGTTCGGGGGAGCCAGAGTCTGTCAGGCAGCTGCTGGGCTGGCCGCCTGTGTGGGAAGGGGCAGAGCCGACCTAGGGGCAAGTTGGGCCTCTTGCTCTCCCTGCTGCCCTGAGGCTGCTGTGCCAAAGAGGTCTTGGGCATCCACCCCCTTGCTGGTCCCTTCCCTCTGACGAGGCCCTCTGAGCTCCAGCACCTTGCAGTGTGGAGACAGCCCCTGCCAGCAATCTCCTCTCCAAGGAGGCCTCAACCGAGGCCTAGGCCCAGGGGAAAGGCACCAGCGGGGTTGAGCCAGGGGAGGCGCCCGTGCATGTCTGGACCCTGTCCCCGCAGCCTGCCCCTTGGTGGGGCAGTACCCCCGGAGGCCAGGAAGGTCTGGGCAAGGCTGGCCAGGGGCAGGGGACCGGCTGGGTCCTGCCCCTGGCCTGTGGGGCCTCTGAGCACAACCGGCCCTCTCCCACTGGAAGACCTCCACGGCTGCCTCCAAAGGCCGGTTTGCAAGCACTCCCGCCCACTGTTCCTGCCAGGCGCGCACAATGCTCCCAAGCCCGGGAGAAAAGCGCTTCGGGGTGGTGGTCTCTTCGGGCCCTTGCCCCTGAGCCTGGGGGCCAGGCAGGGGATCCACAGTCCCAGGCCAAGGCACAACAACATGCACACGTCTGTTCCTGCCCCCTCCACCGGCAGAGAGCTGGGGGGAGCCAGAGTCTGTCAGGCAGCTGCTGGGCTGGCCGCCTGTGTGGGAAGGGGCAGAGCCGACCTAGGGGCAAGTTGGGCCTCTTGCTCTCCCTGCTGCCCTGAGGCTGCTGTGCCAAAGAGGTCTTGGGCATCCAGCCCCTTGCTGGTCCCTTCCCTCTGACGAGGCCCTCTGAGCTCCAGCACCTTGCAGTGTGGAGACAGACCCTGCCAGCAACCTCCTCTCCAAGGAGGCCTCAACCGAGGCCTAGGCCCAGGGGAAAGGCACCAGCGGGGATGAGCCAGTGGAGGCGCACGAGCATATCAGGACCCAGTCCCCGCAGCCTGCCCCTTGGTGGGGCAGTACCCCCGGAGGCCAGGAAGGTCTGGGCAAGGCTGGCCAGGGGCAGGGTCCCTGCTGGGTCCTGCCCCTGGCCTGTGGGGCCTCTGAGCACAACCGGCCCTCTCTCACTGGAAGACCTCCCCGGCTGCCTTCAAAGGCGGGTTTGCCAACACTCCCGCCCGCTGTTCCCGCCAGGCACGCACAACGCTCCCAAGGCCAGGAGAAAAGCGCTTCGGGGTGTTGCTCTCTCCGGGCCCTTGCCCCTGAGCCTGGGGTCCAGGCAGTGGGTCCACACTCCCAGACCGAGGCAGAACCACATGCACACGTCTGTTCCTGACCCCTGAACCGGCAGAGAGCTCGGGGGAGCCAGAGTCTATCAGGCAGCTGCTGGGTTGGCTGCCTGTGTGGGAAGGGGCAGAGCCGACCTAGGGGCAAGTTGGGCCTCTTGCTCTCCCTGCTGCCCTGAGGCTGCTGGGCCAAAGAGGTCTTGGGCATCCAGCCCCTTGCTGGTCCCTTCCCGCTGACGAGGCCCTCTGAGCTCCAGCACCTTGCAGTGTGGAGACAGCCCCTGCCAGCAACCTCCTCTCCAAGGAGGCATCAACCGAGGCCTATGCCCAGGGGAAAGGCACCAGCGGGGATGAGCCTGGGGAGGCGCCCAGGCATGTCTGGACCCAGGCCCCGCAGCCTGCCCCTTGGTGGGGCAGTACCCCCTGAGGCCAGGAAGGTCTGGGCAAGGCTGGCCAGGGGCAGGGGCCCTGCTGCGTCCTGCCCCTGGCCTGTGGGGCCTCTGAGCACAACCGGCCCTCTCCCACTGGAAGACCTCCCCGGCTGCCTCCAAAGGCCGGTTTGCAAGCGCTCCCGCCCACTGTTCCCAGCAGGCGTGCACAATGCTCCCAAGCCCGGGAGAAAAGCGCTTCAGGGTGGTGCTCTCTCCGGGCCCTTGCCCCTGAGCCTGGGGCAAGGCAGGGTGTCCACACTCCCAGGAAAAGGCAGACCACATGCACACGTCTGATCTGCCCCCTGCACCGGCAGAGAGCTCGGGGGAGCCAGAGTCTGTCAGGCAGCTGCTGGGCTGGCCGCCTGTGTGGGAAGGGGCAGAGCCGACCTAGGGGCAAGTTGGGCCTCTTGCTCTCCCTGCTGCCCTGAGGCTGCTGGGCCAAAGAGGTCTTGGGCATCCAGCCCCTTGCTGGTCCCTTCCCTCTGACGAGGCCCTCTGAGCTCTAGCACCTTGCAGTGTGGAGACAGCCCCTGCCAGCAACCTCCTCTCCAAGGAGGCCTCAACTGAGGCCTAGGCCCAGGGGAAAGGCACCAGCGGGGATGAGCCTGGTGAGGCGCCCGGCCATGTCTGGACCCAGTCCCCGCAGCCTGCCCCTTGGTGGGGCAGTACCCCCGGAGGCCAGGAGGGTCTGGGCAAGGCTGCCAGGGGCAGGGACAGCGCTGGGTCCTGCCCCTGGCCTGTGGGGCGTCTGAGCACAACCGGCACTCTCCCGCTGGAAGACCTCCCCGGCTGCCTCCAAAGGCCGGTTTGCAAGCACTCCCGCCCGCTGTTCCCGCCAGGCATGCACAATGCTCCCAAGCCCGGGAGAAAAGCGCTTCGGGGTGGTACTCTCTCCGGGCCCTTGCCCCTGAGCCTGGGGGACAGGCAGGGGGAACACACTCCCAGGCCAAGGCAGAACGACATGCACACGTCTGTTCCTGCCCCCTACACCGGCAGAGAGTTCGGGGGAGCCAGAGACTGCCAGGCTGCTGCTGGGCTGGCTGCCTGTGTGGGACGGGGTAGAGCCGACCTAGGGGCAAGTTGGGCCTCTTGCTCTCCCTGCTGCCCTGAGGCTGCTGGGTCAGAGAGGTCTTGGGCATCCAGCCCTTTGCTGGTCCTTTCCCTCTGACGAGGCCCTCTGAGCTCCAGCACCTTGCAGTGTGCAGACAGCCCCTGCCGGCAACCTCCTCTCCAAGGAGGCCTCAACCGAGGCCTAGGCCCAGGGGAAAGGCACCAGCGGGGATGAGCCTGGGGAGGCGCCCGGGCATGTCTGAACCCAGGCCCCGCAGCCTGCCCCTTGGTGGGGTAGTACCCCCGGAGGCCAGGAAGGTCTGGGCAAGGCTGCCAGAGGCAGGGACACTGCTGGGTCCTGCCCCTGGCCTGTGGGGCCTCTGAGAACAACTGGCACTCTCCCGCTGGAAGACCTCCCCGGCTGCCTCCAAAGGCTGGTTTGCAAGCACTCAATCCCGCTGTTCACGCCAGCTGCGCACAATGCTCCCAAGCCCGGGAGAAAAGCATTTTGGGGTGGTGCTCACTCCGGGCTTTGGAAGACCTCCCCGGCTGCCTCCAAGGCCGGTTTGCAAGCACTTCTGCCTGCTGTTCCCGCCACCCGCGCACAATGCTCCCAAGCCCGGGAGAAAAGCGTTTCGGGGTGGTGTTCTCTCTGGACCCAAGAAAGACCTCCCGGGCTGCCCCCAAATGCCGGTTTGCAAGCACTCCCACTCACTGTTCCCGCCATCCGTGCAAATGCTCCAAGCCCAGGAGAAAAGCCCTTCAGGGTGGTGCTCTCTCCCGGCCCTTGGAAGACCTCCCCGGCTGCCTCCAAAGGCTGGATTTCAAGTACTCCCTCCCGCTGTCCCGCCAGCCGCACACAATGCTCCCAATCACGGGAGAAAAGCGCTTCGGGGTGGTGCTCTCTACGGGCCCTTGGAAGACCTCCCCGTTTGTCTCCAAAGGCCGGTTTGCAAGCACTCATGCCCGCTGTTCCCGCCAGCCGCGCACAATGCTCCCAAGCCTAGGAGAAAAGCGCTTCGGGGTGGTGCTCTCTCCCGGCCCTTGGAAGACCTCCCCGGCTGCCTCCAAAGGCCGGTTTGCAAGCACTCAATCCCGCTGTTCCCGCCAGCCGCGCACAATGCTCCCAAGCCCGGGAGAAAAGCGCTTCGGGGTGGTGCTCTCTCCCGGCCCTTGGAAGACCTCCCCGGCTGCCTCCAAAGGCTGGTTTTCAAGAACTCCCTCCCGCTGACCCGCCAGCCGCACACAATGCTCCCAAGCCCGGGAGAAAAGCATTTTGAGGTGGTCTCTCTCCGGGCCCTTGGAAGACTCCCCGGCTGCCTCTTAAGGCCGGTTTTCAAGCACTCATGTCCTCTGTTCCCGACAGCCGCGAACAATGCTCCCAATTCCGTGAGAAAAGTGCTTCGGGATGGTGCTCTCTCCGGGCCCTTGGAAGACCTCCCAAGCTGCCTCCAAAGGCCGGTTTGCAAGCACTCCCGCCCGCTGTTCCCGCCAGCCTCGCACAATGCTCCCAAGCCCGGGAGAAAAGCGCTTCGGGGTGGTGTTCTCTCCGTGCCAATGGAGGACCTCCCTGGCTGCCCCCAAAGGCCGGTTTGCAAGCACTCCCACTCGCTGTTCCCGCCATCCGCGCACAATGCTCCCAAGCCCGGGAGAAAAGCATTTTGGGGTGGTGCTCACACCGGGCCCTGGAAGACCTCCCCGGCTGCCTCCAAAGGACGGTTTTCAAGCACTCCTGCCTGCTGTTCCCGCCACCCGCGCAAAATGCTCCCAAGCCCGGGAGAAAAGCGCTTCGGGGTGGTGATCTCTACAGGCCCTTGGAAGACCTCCCCGGCTGCCTCCAAAGGACGGTTTGCAAGGACTCCTTCCTGCTGTTCCCGCCAGCCACGCACAATGCTCCCAAGCCCGGGAGAAAAGCATTTTGGGGTGGTGCTCACACCGGGCCCTGGAAGACCTCCCCGGCTGCCTCCAAAGGACGGTTTTCAAGCACTCCTGCCTGCTGTTCCCGCCACCCGCGCAGAATGCTCCCAAGCGCGGGAGAAAAGCGCTTCGGGGTGGTGCTCTCTACAGGCCCTTGGAAGACCTCCCCGGCTGCCTCCAAAGGCCGGTTTGCAAGGACTCCTTCCTGCTGTTCCCGCCAGCCACGCACAATGCTCCCAAGCCCGGGAGAAAAGCATTTTGGGGTGGTGCTCACTCCGGGCCCTTGGAAGACCTCCCAGGCTGCCTCCAGTGGCCAGTTTGCAAGCACTCATGCCCGCTGTTCCCACCAGCCACGCACAATGCTCCCAAGCCCGGGAGAAAAGCTTTTTGGGGTGGTGCTCACACCGGGCCCTGGAAGACCTCCCCGGCTGCCTGCAAAGGCCGGTTTTCAAGCACTCCTGCCTGCTGTTCCTGCCACCCGCGCACAATACTCCCAAGCCCGGGAGAAAAGCGCTTCGGGGTGGTGCTCTCTACAGGCCCTTGGAAGACCTCCCCCGCTGCCTCCAAAGGCCGGTTTGCAAGGACTCCTTCCTGCTGTTCCCGCCAGCCACGCACAATGCTCCCAAGCCCGGGAGAAAAGTGCTTCGGGGTGGTGATCTCTCCGGGCCCTTGGAAGTCGTCCCCGGCTGCCTCCAAAGGCCGGTTTGCAAGCACTCATGCCCGTTGTTCCCACCAGCCGCGCACAATGCTCCCAAGCCCGGGAGAAAAGCATTTTGGGGTGGTGCTCACTCCGGGCACTTGGAAGACCTCCCCGGCTGCCTCCAAAGGCCAGTTTGCAAGCAGTCCTGCCTGCTGTTCCCGCCAGCCGCGCACAATGTTCCCAAGCCCGGGAGAAAAGCGCTTCGGGGTGGTGCTCTCTCCGGGCACTTTCAAGACCTCCCCGGCTGCCTCCAAAGGCCGGTTTGTAAGTACTCATTCCAGCTGCTTCCGCCAGCCACGCACAATGCTCCCAAGCCCGGGAGAAAAGCATTTTGGGGTGGTGCTCTCTCCGGGCCCTTGGAAGACCTCCCAGGCTGCCTCCAAAGGCCGGTTTGCAAACATTCATGTCCGTTGTTCCCGACAGCCGCGCACAATGCTCCCAAGCCCGAGAGAAAAGCATTTTGGGGTGGTGATCAGT